>NC_057804.1:400626211-401226211 GCF_018294505.1 Triticum aestivum | reverse complement strand
ATGTGGCAAAAATAAATTCGTGGAAGGACACTGCTATAACCTTCAATGCCAGTGACGAACCTCGATTCCAGACCGTCCGGGCACTAGCCGCTCAGGTCCTCAGCCCAATCGTGGATGGCTTTCAGCTCACTAAAGTACTCATGGACAACGGAAGCGGACTAAACTTGATCTATGAAGAAATATTCAACAAGATAGAAATTGATAAAAGCCGCATTGAACAAAGCAGCACAACCTTCATGGGGACTATCCCTAGTCGGGAAGCGCGATGTGCGGGAAAAATCACACTCGATGTGGTATTCGGCACCCCGGAGAATTATAGGTCCGAAGAAATCACATTCCAAGTGGCTCCTTTCAGCAGCGGATACCACGCCCTTCTACGGCGGGACGCCTTTACAAGCTTCCAAGCTATACCCCATTATGGGTACATGAAGCTTAAAATGCCCGGACCCAATGGAATCATCACTCTAGCCAATGATCCGGCCATTGCACTTTGCGCCGAAAATAAAACTGCAGCACTAGCCCTGGAAGCATTATCCGAAGCCCTAGCAGCTGAAGAATTAACAACACTGCGTGCCACCATGGACAGGGATGACGTGATACTCGACAAGCGACCCAAGTCCACCTCATTTAAACCCGCAGACGAGATAGTCAAATTCCAAGTCCATCCAACGGACCCCACGAAGACAGCTTCCATCGGGACACAGTTGAGCCCCGCAATGGACGCCGCACTGCGAGACTTCTTACGCGAGAATTGGGACATTTTCGCCTGGCACCCATCGGACATGCCGGGCATCCCACGCAGATTGGCCGAACACAGCCTCAATATACTAAGAGGATACAAACCTGTCAAGCAGACTCTAAGGCGGTTTTCCAAGCCCAAACGGCAGGCCATGGGGGAAGAGCTAGCCAAGCTACTCGAGGCCGGATTCATCAGAGATATCAAGCATCCGGATTGGCTGGCAAATCTGGTAATGGTACCAAAGAAGGACAAATGCTGGCGCCTATGCGTTGACTTCAAAGACCTCAACAAGGTTTGCCCAAGGATCCCTTACCCCTCCCTCGCATCGATCAAAACATCGACGCCATAGCAGGACACGACTCGCTGTGTTTCCTCGACGCATACTCTGGATATCATCAAATTAAGATGGCAGAGTCCGACCAAGCTATGACAGCTTTCATAACGCCATATGGCCCTTTCTGCTTCAACACTATGCCTTTCGGGCTTAAAATTGCTGGCGCAACCTACCAACACATGATTCAAACATGCCTGGAAAAGCAAATTGGCAAAACAGTGGAGGCATATGTCGATGACGTGGTCATAAAAACAAGACACGTCAAAACCCTAATAGATGACTTGAGGCTTACGTTCGATAACCTCCGAACATACGACATCAAGCTGAACCCGAAAAAATGCATTTTTGGCGTCCCCTCGGGGAAACTGCTCGGCTTCATTGTTTCCAATAGAGGAATTGAAGTGAATCCGGCAAAAATCCGAGCTCTGTCGCAGTTGGCTATACCAACAGACCTCAAGCACATCCAGAAACTAGCTGGATGCATGGCTGCTTTAAGCCGCTTTATCTCCAGGTTAGGAGAAAAGGCATTACCTCTTTACCGCCTTCTCTGGCGCAGCGAACACTTCGTGTGGACAGATGCAGCCGCGACCGGACTAGACAAAATAAAGACCTTATTGGCCAGTAATCTAGTCCTAACAGCGCCAAATATTGGCGAACCTATGTTGTTGCACATAGCCGCAACACATCAAGTTGTAAGCGCAGTGCTCGTCATCGAACGAGAGGTTGACGGATACAAATTCCCGCTTCAGAAGCCGGTTTATTACGTATCCACGGTCCTCACCCCATGCAAATCCCGATACCCACACTATCAGAAAATAGCATACAGGGTCTTCATGGCATCCCGGAAGCTACGACACTACTTTCAAGAGTGTTCGATTACGGTGGCCTCCGAAGTACCCTTTAATGACATAATAAATAACCGCGATGCTACGGGCTGGATTCCTAAATGGGCCATCAAGCTCCTTCCATTCGACATAACATACAAACCACGGCGGGCCATCTAGTCGCAAGTACTGGCTGACTTTGTCGCCGAATGGACAGGAGTCGAACTCCCTGAAGAGTACAGCGCGTACTCTAACTGGATCATGCACTTCGAGGACTCTAAAATGTTCGCCGGATTGGGAGCAGGTGTAGTCCTGACGTCTCCGCCGGAGACACGATCCAGTACATCCTCCAAATATTATACACAGACTCCAACAATGCGGCCGAATATGAGGCTCTGTTGCACGGTCTCCGGATGGCAGTCTCTATGGGCATTCAACGCCTGGAAGTGCGCGGGGATTCAAACCTCACAATATCACAAATAAACGGAGACTTTGATGCCAAGGATCTGAAAATGGCGGCCTACCGTAATGCCGTCCTCAAAATGTCAGCTCGGTTCGAGGGGCTCGAATTCCACCATGTGGCTCAAGAAAACAATCAAACGGCGGACGTCCTCACCCGCATCGGCGCTAAATGCGACCCTGTCCCACCTAATATATTCCTGGAAAGGCTGTTCAAGCCATCCGTGGTATGGGAAGGGGAGTCCAGTAATACTAGCACGGATCCGAACACACCCCCAGATTCCGAACTATCAGACATAATCAGAGGCTCAACCACCGAAATAACGTCTTCGGCCCACGAAATCATGGCTGTAATCGCCCCGTGGACTGAGCCTTTCTTGGCCTACCTAAATAGGCAGGAGCTCCCCGAAGACCAAAATGAAGCATGCTGCATCGTCCGGCGTTCTAAAGCTTACAAAGTCCATGAAGGGGAACTCTATAAGAAAAGTGCGACCGGAGTGCTCCAAAGGTGCATTTCCGAAGAGGAAGGGCGATAGCTCTTGGATGAAATCTATGCCGGACTGGGCGGGCACCACGCCGCGGCTCGAGCACTAGTCAGCAAGGACTTCCGTACATGCTTCTATTGGCCGACGGCCTAAGCAGACGCACAGGACCTTGTCCAACACTGCGTCGGTTGCCAGCTCTTTGCCAATCAGAGTCATATGCCCCCTACCGCTCTCCAAACAATCCCCATAACTTGGCCCTTCGCGGTCTCGGGGCTGGATATGGTCGGACCTCTTAAAGGGGAAGCCATAAGAAAACACACTTATTGGTCATGGTGGACAAGTTCACTAAATGGATAGAAGCCAAACCAGTCAAAACGGCCGACTTCGGACCAGTAATTGAATTCATATCCGGGGTCGTACAACGATACGGTGTCCCCCACAGCATCATCACTGATAATGGCTCAAATTGCACAGCCGATGAAGTGAAAACTTGGTGCGGCAAAATGGGCATTAAGCTCGATTACGCTTCCGTCTACCATCCCCAAACAAACGGCCAGGTCGAATGGGCAAACGGTCTCATCATGAGCGGCATCAAACACAGACTGGTGCGATCCTTGACCGAGTCGGACATGCACTGGGTCGAAGAGCTCGACTCCATACTCTGGGGGCTGCGGACCACGCCGAATCACACCATCGGATATACACCATTATTTATGGTGTACGGCGTGGAAGCAGTACTACCCTGTGACATAATACACGATTCGCCACGCGTACGCATGTACGAAGAGAAGGAAGCCGAGTTAGATCGGCAGGATAACTTGGACGCCCTGGAGGAGGAGTGCGACATCGCAAAAGCCCGCTCCGCATTCTATCAGCAGTAGGCTCGACGATATCAAAGAAGAAAAGTGCGTGCCAAAACTTATAATATTGGCGAGCTCGTTCTACGCCTACCGGAGAAGAAGAAGGACAAGCTCAAACCCAAGTGCGAAGGTCCCTTCGTCATTGACAAAGTTCTCATCGAAGGAGCGTACCGCCTACGTAATGCATCCGATAACAGACTCGAGCCGAACCCATGGAACGCGGCCAGACTCCGGAGATTCTAGGCCTAGCGCCGAACTCAGTGTTCGTCTCCTTACCCCCTCCTTTTTAATTATGCTCCATCCCTTTTCCTTTCTCGACATTTTTTCCTCTTCACACAAAGTATTCAATATAGTACGGACTTCCGGATCACTCCGCCCGCACTATGTGTGTAAGCAATAACTGGGGGCTTCCTATACGGAAGCTAAAAATAATTACTCTAATGGCCTTTTGCCCATCACATATGCGTTTCTTTTTCCATATGTGCCTTTTCTTCACCATTATATGCATCGATATGACTTAAGATGTGGCCAAGCTGGGTTGCCTGGCTCTTGTGTTTATGCCCTACGTTCCCGTTAATTTCGCTAGGGCATAAGGGGAGCACCTCTGCGATTGTTACTGCCTGTTCAGCTGGATGTGTACCTCAGACTGGGTGAAGCTGAAAGCTAGCGCTCTTAAGAGAATATTAGGTCGGTGAACAAAAGATGTATTCATTTATTACAACATAAATCCCGAGAAGTTTTGTGTCCTGTGCCCTTGTTCGTAGTCCATACATGTGCATCATCGCATGCGTACCCAGGGAAAGGAACCCCTAACGGAACTATTCTCCCTGGAAGATGTTTCTTACTATCCATGTAATATAACATAACTAGTTGGGTACTTGTCTGTTCAAGCACTTATGACCCCTACGCCTGGTTTCCACGCATACCCCGGTTCTGTATAACTGAGCGGGTATTCAGACACATCCCGTACTATAGGATTCGGGGGCTGAAGTGAAAAGGTCCGCCATGACAAATGATTTTAATCCGGCTAGGGACTACTTATGTCCATTGAATTACACAGTCATTTGGACTGACTATATTCCTTCTCTATACCATCCAACAGGCTATCTAGCTTACAATACTGTTGAGAATACTTCGAGGCTAACGCTACCTGGTCATATACCAGACTCACGAGAATTTCTTGCCCATCTGGCCCCGCCGGTCCGACTTCAGCCATATGGTTCGGGTCTAGCTTGGTGTAGCGCGTCTTCACCATAGCCCAGGCTTCTCTTGCACCTTGCCGGCAAGCTGACATCTTCCACAATTGGAAGCGCCGCCGTGCTCCTTGAAGCATATCCACAAGCTCCCCCATGCCATTCGGTAGGAAGCTTGATGGCCACAAGGCCTGAGCAACACCTTGCATCACCCGCCGAGCTCGCTCGTGCAGTTGTGAGAGGTCTTGCAGTAAATCACTTGCAGATGAGGGCATCTCCTCCTTAGGGCAACCCGTTAACATTCCTGCAAGCAAAATTCTTTCAATATACTTCCTCGCCGAACTATAATACAGTTTGTCTAGGCACTTACCATAAATGCCGCGTCGAAGCCTTTTGTTCTCCTTCACGGAGTCCGCCAGCTGAGCGCGAGCATCTTTTAATTCCACGTCCAGTCGGACATTGGCATCTTGAAGATTGTTCTTCTCCTGCCTAACTTGCGTAAGAATGCGCTCGCCAGCCTTTAGCTGCCTTTTGAGACGTGAGTCGTCATCTCTTGCGCCCTCCAGATTCACCCCGGGATCGTCTGCAGAATTCTCTGTTAGACTTGTTATACCAACCATTTACTAACTGGTGCATCTTCGTTCAATGAAGACAAATGTTACCAGATGAGGCCTTCTGGGATTCCTCTAACTTGGCAACTGTGTCCCTCAGCTGGGCCTTGCACTCCTCCAGCTCCCGAGACAATTGCTCATTCTTATCTACAAGGACCTGTGCATAAATTGATCCTTAAAACAGTTGTTCCAACCATTTCAAGTCTCAGGGCTACTGCTATACATGCTTATCAAATTTTCTTACCCGTATATCTTTGGTATACTGGTCCGTTGCTCGGGCAAGCCCGCCTTGAGCAGCTCGGATGTATGTGTCTCCCGAATTGAAGGCGTTAAATGCCTCTTCGGAAAAGTTGTTGTTCCAAAGTACGGCCCATCGGCGCCGGTGATTCATGGCGCTCTCTACTTCGGAATTTGTGGCCGAGAGCATATATGTGTCCTCTGTCGGAGAACTATGCGGCATCGGCCCCGCTCCCGCTTCCGCTCTTGAAGCCGGTTCTGGAATCTGGCTGGTGGAGGCGTGATTGGTGGGATCCCCGGATATAGTCCGGCTACTCTTCTTACTGCCGGACACAAGGGGCGCTGTTATTCTTCAAAATACCATAATCGCAGCATAGTTTTTTTTGCCTTACCTCTGTAGCGGCGTGTCGACCCTTACCGCCTTCCTCTTAAGCCTGCCCGATCCGGACACCCGTGGCCGACGAGTCCCAAGGGGCTCGGCCCCGCGCTCCGACCATCATCTCTGCAAAAACACGACACTTCAAGGGTAAGTCATGACATCCAAAAGGAGTCCTCTTCGGAGGATAGGGTTTTTCGGCCTGGGTTACACGCGACGTAGGTAGCAGTCCGGGATAGTCGGCAATAATGGCCACTGAGGCGCCATCGCAGCTCGCTTGATAAAATATCCCGTTGAAGAGCTCCATGGTAATATCCGGATCTTCTTTGAGTCCTAGATCTAGGGCCCTTCCGGGGTCCTCTGGCTGCGGGGAGGGGCTGGAGATTCCTTCTACTGCCCTCCTCAGTTCCTGCTCGGAAATATCGAGGCAGATAATCTTAGCGAAGAACGCCACAATAAGTGAAGCAGGGAAAGGAATGACGACTTACCCAGTTTGGGGGGTTGTATAGGGAAAATCCATCCCGCGGTTTGATATGAAGAAATTCTTCCTCTTCCCCTTTGTATAAATCGGACAATATCCTTGCCAGAGCAGTGGCGGAGTCCGAACCCTTATGACCACAGAGGGTGACATCATCTTCCCCGTTGAAGTGCCACATGGGCTTCCCCCGATATTGAAGCGGTTGCACTCCCCGCATTATGCATATTGCCATAACCTCGACTATCGTCAGTCCGGATTTGGCCAGTAACTTTATCCTGCTCATCAGGAAATGTATTTCCCTGGTATCCTCCTCTTGGGGGCCCCGGGGGCGCCAGCTTAGACGTGCCCTCAATGGGGCGTTACTGAACTCGGGGAGACCTATCCGGACTGGATCTGGAAGGGGAACGTCATCAATGTAAAACCACTCTGAAGGCCAGTTCTCTGGTGCCTTCTTGGGAGTGCCGGATAGGTATCCGGTCTCGACAATGCGCCATACTTCTGCCCCGCCCACTTGACATAGGGATTCTCCCTGGTTGCGGGGGACAAGGCAGAACAACTTCTTCCATAACCCGAAGTGAGCCTCGCA
This sequence comes from Triticum aestivum, assembly GCF_018294505.1. NCBI lineage: Eukaryota > Viridiplantae > Streptophyta > Magnoliopsida > Poales > Poaceae > Triticum > Triticum aestivum. The sequence continues at coordinate 401,219,029 of NC_057804.1, read as the reverse complement.
GCCTAGGAATAGCTCACAAAGGGCAACATACCCTGCTATATGTAGTACGGAGGCAGGGGTAAAGTTGTGTAACTGGAGGCCGTAGAACTCCAGGAGCCCACGAAGGAACGGGTGGATGGGAAACCCGACGCCCCTTAGCAGATGCGGGATGAGGCATATTCGCTCCTCTGGAGATGGATTAGGAGATCCCTCTGCCTGTTCCCCGCCATTATAGGTGGCTATTCCGGCTCGGACGGGGACCATGAACGCCGGCGGGAGAAACCCTTGGGTTTGTAACTCTATCAAACGGCTATGAGGAACTAAACACTCTTCCCAGTCCCCCAGCTTTGATCTAGGAGAGCGAGCAGAAGAGCTATGACGACCGGCCATGTTGGAATGGTTTTTCCGGAGCGCTCTGTTGGATGCTTGCTCGAGGGGGAGAGTGAGGTTTGGATCTGAGAATCCCCATCTCTTCAAATAGACGGTCAACCCGAAGGATTGGGGGTGGCAAATGCAAAAATGCCTCGGCCCCTCGCATTCGCTCGACACGTGGAGATGGTCATTATTGAGGCACTGAAGCCGAGGAATACGACTTTGATGGGATGTTGGACACTATTCGTCGTAACGGGTACTTTGGAGTATTCGGATATGGAACCCACCTTGCAATGCCGAAGACAAGACTGTGCGGCGGACTCATCGTCATTGAAGCCTGGTTCAGGGGCCACTGAGGGAGTCCTGGATTAGGGGGTATCCGGACAACCGAACTATATACATCATCCGGACTATTGAAGCGTGAAGATACAAGACTCAAGACTCCGTGCCGTGTCCGGATGGGACTCTCCTTTGCATGGAAGACAAGCTTGGCAATCCGGATATTGTATTTCCTTCCTTGTAACTGACTCCGTGTAAACCCTAGCCCTCTCCGGTGTCTATATAAACTGGAGAGGTTGGTCCTTAGAAGGCCGATCACAATTACAATCATATTCATCATAGGCTAGCTTCTAGGGTTTAGCCTCTACGATCTCGTGGTAGATCTACTCTTGTACTACTCATATCGTCAATATTAATCAAGCAGGAAGTAGGGTTTTACCTCCATCGAGAGGGCCCGAACCTGGGTAAACATTGTGTCCCTTGCTTCCTATTACCATCAGCCTAAGACACACAGATCGGGACCCCCTACCCGAGATCCGCCGGTTTTGACACCGACAAGGGGTCTTTCTAGTTCACATGCACATTCCATGTATAGGTCTCTCTCGCACACTATGTATGATTATCTAGTCCAAGCTAAATATCTTGGGTGCACTTATCGTACGGACACAAATTCCCTAGCTCGTTGCCCGTAACTCTCTCATGCACCACTCTGTTGTCTCGGAGCTCCTCTCTCTCTCTCTAACTCTCCATCTCCTTGGGTCACACATACACATGCATATTGATACGTCTCTGTCGTATCTACTTTCCCAAACTCTTTTGTCCTTGTTTTGGACTCTAACTTGTATGATTTGAATGGAACTAACCCAAACTGACGTTGTTTTCAGCAGAATTGCCATTGTGTTATTTTTGTGCAGAAATAAAAGTTCTCGGAATGACCTGAAAATCAATGGAGATTATTTCTGGAAAATATAAAAAATATTGGCGAAAGAATCAACAGAAGGGGGCCTACACCCTGGCTACAAGGGTTGGGGCCACGCCCACCCCCCTGGGATACGCCCTCTGACCTTGTAGGCCCCCTAGACCTCCACCGACCTCAACTCCAACTCCATATATTCACGTTCGGTGAGAAAAAAAATCAGAGAGAAGGATTCATTGCGTTTTACAATATGGAGCCGCTGCCAAGCCCTGTTCATCCTCGGGAGGGCAGATCTGGAGTCTGCTCGGGGCTCTGGAGAGGGGAATCCGTCACTGTCGTCATCATCAACCATTCTCCATTAGCAATTTCATGATGCTCACCGCCGTACGTGAGTAATCCCATCGTAGGCTTGATCCCTAGTACACGCAATCGAGTTAGTTTTGTTAGGGTTTGATCCCTAGTGCCCACTATGTTCTAAGATTGATGTTGCTATGACTTTGCTATGCTTAATGCTTGTCACTAGGGCCCGAGTGCCATGATTTCAGATCTGAACCCTTTATGTTTTCATGAATATTTTTGTGTCCTTGATCCTATCTTGCAAGTTATAGTCACCTACTACGTGTTATGATCCGGCAACCCCGGAGTGACAATAGTCGGGACCACTCCCTTTGATGACCGTGTTTGAGGAGTTCATCTATTCACTAAGTGCTAATGATTTGGTCTAGTACTCTATTAAAAGGAGGCCTTAATATCCCTTAGTTTCCAATAGGACCCCGCTACCACGGGAGGGTACGACAAAAGATGTCATACAAGTTATTTTCCATAAGCACGTATAATTATATTCGGAATACATGCCTACATTATATTGATGAATTGGAGCTAGTTTTGTGTCACCCTATGTTATAACCGTTGCATGATGAATGTCGTCCGACATAATTACCCACCATTGATCCATTGCCTACGATTTTTTCACATATTAATCTTTGCTTCATTACTTTTCCACTGGTACTGTTACAATTGCTAGGAAACTATTACTGTTACTTTTGCCACTGTTACCACTACTTCCATACTACTTTGCTACTAAATACTTTGCTGCAGATATTATGTCTTTCAGGTGTGCTTGAATGGACAACTCAGATGCTAATACTTGAGAATATTCTTTGGCTCCCCTTGTGTCGAATCAAGAAATTTGGGTTGAATACTCTACCCTCAAAAATGGTTGAGATCCCCTATACTTGTGGGTTATGACATATCTCTCTCGCACTCGACAGATCCATCTAAAACTCTCTCTCTCTCCCTCGTTCTCTCTCCATCTCACACGCACACACACACACACACAATCTCATGCCTAGCCAAGTATGATGGTCTCTCACTCAATTGTAGGCACATGCAGTCCTCCCTATATGTATATGACTAGCTAATTCTTAGTCTCCATCACAAACATGTGCATGGTCTATATCGATTTCTCTCTGGTCATCTTTCTAATGCACACACACCTCGTCCCTCGATCTCCCACCCATATAGTCCCCTCACGATCTGGAGGGGGTCTCTCTATTACAAAAACACCCACTCTCCCTCCCCATGCATCCATATTCTCCATGCGTCCCTCTCGACCTTTGTCCCTTGTTGGCCAGATCTTTATTGGACATGTGCTATAGGGGTGTCTCTCTCTGTTGCAAACAATCACACACTAGCTATCTTCGTGTATCTCCTCACCTTGCTTTTCTATCTCGGCGATGCATGCGTGATATGTTTGCATACGAAACAAACACACACACACACTCTCTCTAATTTATTGTTTGTTGTCCATTTCTCTTTCACACACATACTCTTTTTGCACACTCACTCATTCTCCTTCACACGCACTTTATCTCTCTCGACTTAGGCACTCTCTTCAGTCCATAGCATATAGATTTATTGAAAAGTCAAACATCACAAAGTTTGAGCATGTACGTGGATAAAAACATTTACATCCAGAACGGCAAACATATATCATTAGATTCATCATGATATGTAGTTTCGGTGATGTATCTTTGGTATTGTAGATATAAATAATATTTGCGTAAACCTGGTCAAAGTTTCCAAAGTTCGACTTCTAAAAAAATCATATGCAGTGCATTATCGAGCGGATGGAATATCTCTTTCCCCCTCTCAGCTATGTGACGCACCACTCAGCCGTATCGGGGCTCCTCTATCTCTCTCAAATTTTATATCTCTCTGGTTCACACATACACATATCTCACTCGTGCTACCTAGACCCATCTAACACTCTCCGCCCTTGTTCTCTCTATGCGACACGCACCCCCCTAAGTACCATAATCCGTCACTCCATCATAGGCGCACGCACTCCCCCCTAAGTATGACTATCTCTCACTAGCCATCAGGAACACATGTATTGTCTCCTTCCATCCATACGTCTATCTTGATATCTCTCGGGGTATCTTCTATCGCGCACACACCTTGTCACTCAATCTCCCACCCATGTAGTCCCGTCACGATCTGCAGGGGATCTCTCTGTCACAAACATACACTCTCTCCTCCCCATGTCTGCATTTTCTCCATACGTCTCTCTCGACCTCTCTTCCTTGTTTGTCAGGCCTCTCTTGGCCACGTGTTAGGGGTCTTTCTCTCTCGGTTGCAAACAACCACACACTATCTCCTCTCCTCACTTCCACTATCAAAGATGCATGTGTGACATGTTTGCATAAGACACACTCGCGCACAATTCACCACTGCGCGGCGGAATGCACAGAAGGACGCACTCGCGCACACCCAACACACAATACACACCAGCACACGTGTACATTGGCGTCGCCGTCGGCTGAGATGGACGGCGAGGCATCCAACAAGCAGAGGCGGCTCGAGCCTAAACCGCATCCGGCAAGCTTGGACTTAATCAGCAGCCTCCCCAACAACATGCTGCTCGTCATCATCGGCCTCCTCCCCACCAAATCTGCCGTGCGGACCACCCTACTCTCACGGCGGTGGCGCCCCTTCTGGTGCCGCGTCCCCCTCAACATCACCATCGACAGCTGTCTCTGTGACGGGGATTGCAAACGCATGGCCGCAGTCTCCAAGATCTTTTCTCGCACCTTGGGCGAGCCAGATGCCTTGACATTCGCATGTTCAGTACCAACTGCAAGGTCCAAGCCAAGTTCGATGAGTGGTTCTTATCCCCCGCCCTAGATCAGCTCGAGGAGGTCAGGTTTGAAGCTAGACGATGTCGCTCTCTGCCGCTGTCCGCGCTCCGCCTCACGCCAACGCTGCGCCACGCCAGCTTCAGCTCCTTCTATTTTCCCCAGATTAATGTCGCGCTCGCCCTTCTTCTCCCTCAACTCAAGTAGATCGATCTCTTCGACGTTGGCATCTCGAAGAAGGCTATGGAGCACCTTCTCCGCAGCTATACTGCACTCGAGCACTTTCGTCTTCGGCAGATCCACAGGTTCATTAGCCTCCACATCGCCTCGATGAATCTTCGATGAATTTATGTGTCTTGTTGGTCCCACAACAAGATATCAATTGGGAAGAGATCACTCCAATTGTTCCACGTTATGGTCATTGAGAATGCGCCCCTCCTTGATAGATTGATTGTATCTGATCTAGAAGGTCCAACAAAAATCAAGGTCATTGATGCGCCGAAATTGACAGCGTTGGTGTACTCGTCTGCCAAATTCTCTGAACTCTTTGTTGGATCCATAATTGTTCAGGTACAACACTCATCTTCTTCTCTGTCTTCTTGAAATTCACATTTTTAAATTTCTTCTTGATGTATTTACGACTGTCATCTAGAAAATGATTCCCACAAGCTTGACCCAGTCTGTGCGCACAGTGAAGATCTTGGAAATAAAATCTATCAGCCCCAATCTGGATCAAGTTGTTGGATTTCTTACATGCTTTCCGTGCATGGAGAAGCTACTCATCAAGGTGAAACTTATTTCCTATTAGTAAATGGTAATCACAATGTAGCTCATTTTTTTTCATAATTTTCCCAAATTACGATGACAAGTGTAGTATTCAAAACTACATCTATGCACTGCACCGAAAGAAATGTTTTTAGTATTTTTTTCTCGTGTGATCACCTGCATCATTTTTGTTGTTGTACTACTAGTAGCCTAGGCTAGTCATAGTGGTAAGTAACTTAGACTATTAACTCTATGGATACCCTAAGAGCAAGTACTACCTCTGTCCTGGTTTACTCTTCCTATTTTGTGGTATCAAAATTTGACCATAGATTTAACTGACAAAATGTTAATGCATGTCACTAAAAATTATATCGTTGGATTCATATTTGAACATAATTTCAAATGGTATAATTTTTGGTGACATGCCTTGGCATTTTCTTAGGTAAATCTATGGTCAAAATTTTACACTAAATACGAGGTAGTACAAAAGTGGGCTATAATTGCCCTCCACTATGTAGGCCAAAACACGTGCCAAATTCACTTGTGATGCATTTGGCATCGATGCCCCTCCATTGCTCACCTGGTGCCCCAATCTGGATCACCTACTTTGCTCCGGTGCCAAATTAACTCACGCAATGAAAAAACACTTGCGTGGGAGAGGGATAGGACTGAGGCAATAAAAACACTTGTTTGGGAGAGTGAGAGGCTGGTGTAGTTGGTTTGATTGATTTGTTTATACAGGTGGGTCTGTGTGCATAGTGGTGCCAACTCTCTCACATCGGTAGAGCAGTGCCAAAATCTTTTGATTTGACATTAATGCTTATTATGTGGCATACTTTTGAGAAATATGGCATCGTCCACATAGTGGAAGGCAACAAATGCCCAAGCTCTTCATGAGCTCCTAGGTAAATGAGAGGAAAGAGAAAGAGAGAGTGAGAGAGAGAGAGAGAGAGTGAGAGTGAGAGTGAAAAAATATCACTAGCCTTTGAGCCAACCATATCGTGTGAGCGAATGATATTGGTACCTCTTGATGACACGACAATCTTATACAACCAGCTGCTCTAATATGTTCTCTTCTTTTGTGGATAAAAAAGACCCGAAAGTGAAAAATGTGTTGCACTATACAATCTCATCGAATGCCTTAATCTCCATCTTACAGAAATTGATTTGACCGACTACAGAGGAAACACATCTGAGATTAAATTGGCCACGTTCTTTGTTCTGGAGGCAAGTGTTCTCAAGGTAATGAGGTTTTGGCGTTCTCTGGCGCAACAATGAATGGTGTGCTGATCACCGCAAGCGTCCAAGCCTAAATGACAAAGTCTACATAGAAGCTGAATTTGTTTTTGAAACATCAAGTGGCCAAAGACATAAAATTTTATTTGCCCATTAGTGACTTGTCAGGGCGGTGGATTTCAGTTTGTACGATATTGCTGCATCCACCTAAAGTAACGAAAGTTCTTATGTAAACTTCCTAATAATTACCTCTTCGTAGGTGCAACATTACTCCTAACATTTGTAATATTAGTTTGAAACTTGTAATATTCCCGTGTCCTATTCTCGCGTTTTCTAAATCCTGCAAATCAAAGAGGTCCTGAGTTGGTGATGATGGTGTGCCTGCCATATTTCACCAATAGCCATCGGATCTAGATCTGATGCATACAAAGCAAACTTCTGTAGTTTTGCAAAAAGATGCCCGTACTTGTTCCCTATTTACAAACAACTCCTTGTCTCTCACAATCAGCCTTATCTCCTCCCCACCACTGTCAGCGTTCTGGGAATGGGGGTCCCCAGACTTGCCTGCCTGCGGCCTGCAGCGTGGCTCAAGCAGTGGCCCAGTACGACCCGTCTTCATCAACCTAAGTTCAAGACCCTCGTGAGGGGCCAAGCCTCGTGGGGTGGACGACACAAGGCCTCCCCAGGGGCGGCCTCACCAGGCAGGCTCGCGAGGAGGCGGAGAGATCAAGGCAAGTGGTACCTCGCGAGGCTACTCATGATGCAAGCCATGACGATCAAGACCAGGCAGGCGCTAGCCTACGCAGTGTCCTCGTTTCCTCTTTGGTGCAAAGGGGGCAAGCGCAAGCGCAGACTACCGAGGCATCAAGCAAAGGTTTCCATATAGATGCAATGAGACCAAGACCAGCAGAGCAGCAGGATGGAGGTCACCGTGGAGCCCAAGAAGGCGTCATCGCCAATGCCTTTGGCAGTCGAAGACCACCTTTAGTCAGGATAGCTTGTACTAGCTGTCCCCTTTCAAAATGGCCGTTGTTGGCTCCCTTCCCGCTCAATATTTGGGAAGAGGACCAGGGCCTCTATAAATAGAGATAGCCACCACAGTAGAGAGATCATCTCATCTAGAGCCAACTGAGACGGATCAATTCCTCTCCAAGCACACCACCACAAGAACACCCCTCGCGAGGCTGTTCTTCCTTTGTATAGTTCATCATCAGCCCAAGACGCAATCCACCACACCACACACAGGAGTAGGGTATTACACCAAAATGGTGGCTCGAACCTGTATAAATCTTGTGTCTCTTATGTTGTTCATCGTGCTAGCTTAGAATCGCGGCGAGGTTGTGGGCGTGATTCGGTAGGGAGAAAATCTTCGTGCGCACCCTATAGTTCGAACCTTAAGGGTTTTGCCGGAACCCTATATCCGACATTTGGCGCGCCAGGTAGGGGTGCGCCGGAATCTTTTGTCCGTCGATCTATGTTCCACTGCTTCATCGCATCCATGTCCAGCGACCCGACGGCCAACGCCGACTGCTGGGCGGCATGGCCTGCCCATGCCGCACCGCCTGCCCAAGGCGACCTCAACCCCACGCCTCAGGCAGCCCGCGATCCGCAGAATGCTGTGGGGCGCGGGCGACGCGGTCAAGCACCGCCTGCCCTCACTCCGCGGCAGGTGCAATCGGCAGCAAGGGCCTCAAACCACGCCGCAGCCATGGCGCCGCACACCCGACGGGAACAAGCAAACATGAGGGCCGCGCTCATGGTGGCTCGAGAGCTGCTAAAGTGCAGGCTGCACGAGACCGGCCAAGACGTGCTGCTGGAGCGCGTTGCCGAGCTCTTGGATGCCGCAGCTTCGGGGGAGCCTCGTTTCTGCGTCCAGCTTCCACCCCAGGCCCCGGGCGGATCATACGACGGGCCCATCCGTGCCCGTGCGCCCTCAGGAGTGCCCCAAGGCTTCATCAACACCAGCTCAACCATCAGCGCAGGGCGTCAAGTTGCACCAGCACCACCCCCGGTGAGCGAGGGCATGCACATCGCCGCCTACAGCCCGGGCGGGCCGCCGCCCTATCACCCCCAAGACGGCGCTTCGAGCCAAGCCGCGTGGAGTGTGGGGCACTACGACAAAGCGTTCGGGGCGGCGACCTCGGAGGCTTACGTACCCCACATGGTGGATCGGGAATACACACTAGAAGACGACCATGGCTCGTTTCTCGGGCCAGGCTAGGAGGAAGAGACGCCAGAAGCCGAGCATTTTCAGGAGCCTCAAGGAAGCCTCACTGACCGCGCTGGCAACAACAGCTATTGGGTACCGCTAATTCCTCAAGAGCAAGCTTATGCTAACCATGGGTCGCAGGGAGTTCAGGTCACCGCAGCGGAAGGCTACCCCAGCTCGGCAGCCTCCCTTCTGCCAGGAGGAGCGCACTGGGGGCTGCAAGAGAGGGGCCGAGAGCCAGGCCCCTCCCTATGGTGCACGGAGCAAGGTGTTTCCCAGAGGTAGGCCCTCTGCCGGGGAGGTGCTGCAAAGCCTGCCCTCGGTAGAGGACCCGTGGTCGTCTGGGGAACCGCTAGCGTCCCCTTTAACCCATTGGCATCGTCCTTGGTTTCCGGTCACCGTCAATGGTGGTCGAGGGTGGCGCAAGGCGGGGCCCTCGTCTGGCGATATGAAGCAAGGCCGGTACCTGTGAAGAAGGCCTAGTGCCTGTGAAGCTCGCCGCCCGTGACACTCTCACGTAATAATGAGTTGGGGCTGTACACGCCCCGAAGTCTCCGGAGATCCGCCCTCGGGCCTCGGGGGCTTCCTCCCACGCCTAGTGGCAGCACTTAGCTCCGCGCTGGTGAGAAGATGTCGAAGACTAGACTAGGTGCCGGACACGGCCTTTTGCTTTTTGCCCCCCTTTCTATGGTCAAGCCTCCTTGCTTCGGATTTAAGTTGAAGTTGAATTTGTGTTTGCGTATGCAGGGAGGGGTGTCTTGTCTCGTTTGTGTGTTCTTTCGTGTTCTAGTTTCTGCCCTGTTCTGGAGTTTGCACTAGCTGCCTCCCCCTCGCGAGCTTCTCGCGGGCGGGGCTGGGCCAAGCGCACGCATGCATGCCATCTCGCGGCCAGCACTTGCTCTCGCGAGGCTCTCACCACATGGTCAACAGGTCCCCCAGAGGACCCTCGGAGGATCATGGCCTTGCAAGCCTACTAAAGGCTTGTCCGGGCTAAAGGTAAACCACGACAACTAACTCATCATAGGACCAGTAACATCACGCATGCGCACCTTCAGCGTCACTCCCAAAAAGCATGCGGACAACAATCCTTTACATGAGGGGTTCCCCTCCCAAAATGCTCTTACAATCTTCAGGGCCGCGCCCGAGCTTTTTGTGTGCAGGATAAACAACAGGGGGACAGAGGATCACTCAGACATATCGCTCAACGCATCCTCTTGGTCACTTCCGGAGGCATCACTGGCGCCACTGTCACTATCGCTGACATCGCCGTCGCCATTTACGGCGCCGTTTTCGCCGTCATTGACCACGTCACCTTCATCCGCGGCAACTACCACCCCGTCCTCATCAGAAGAGAAGGCCCTAAAAAGTGCATCCACGTTTTCCTCCACCCACTGCGCCAGGTCGCCTCGAATGGCCATGGGCACCGGAGCAATGGCGGCATCAAAGTCGAAGTGGGGGTCCCTGTCCTGAAGATGGCTAAAGACGTGGGAGAATGCACGCCCGAGCAGGCTCTGGCTCCTCTCTTTGATAAACTGGCGAGCTCTTTTGGAGCAATTCTCCAGATGCGTCACCACGTCAGTGAAGAACTGGGGATGGCCGGCATAGTTGGCCATGTGAGGGTGCGGAGCGTTCGCATTGCAGATGTTGCCAAGGGTCGTGTTGGCCCTATCCCCGAGCCCTTGGAGCATGGGGCCATGCATGTGCTCCAGCGTCTACCGCTAGAGAATTTCTTCTCTGTTCTGCTGTGCAATGGACTCGGCGTCGTCAACCCGCCATTGAAGAAGAAGCAGCTCGGCATGGGAGGAGGCCAACTCAGTCTGCACCGAGACCAGGGCGGCTGCGGTGGCCTCCGTGCGCCGCGTCGCTTCAGTCAACTTGGACCTGAGGGTGGTAGTCCTGCCCGCAGCCTCAACTTCAATCAGCTCCAGCCTCTAGTCATGCTCGCGCACAAGATCCGCGCGAACTTCTGCCGGTGGTCGACCTCTTCTTGGATTCGAGCCTCCCGCGCGCCAATATCGTCCTCCACCTGGATAACCTGGCGCTCCTTTGTCTCCAACCGCTCAAGGTCAAGGTTGCACTCGGTGGCCTCCAGCGTCAGCGCTTCCTCACGCCTCCGGAGCTCCTCCTCTTTGACGGGCGTCCCCTTCAGCAATGCAAGGGCGGCCTGACGCAGCTCCACCTGCTACTCCAGGAAAGCGCTCCAGGCTTGGAGCTCCCACGCACGCTTCTCTGCGACCTTGCACCGTTGGTCTGCTTCCCGAGTCTCCTCAATAGCTCAGGAGTAGGCCTTTCGCGAGGCTGCAAGGGATGCTTCGGCCTTCGCGTTGTCAAGCTCCCGCTGATGGCGCACAAAGTTGACTGCCACCTTCATCTTGCGCCGCTCCTCAACCAACCACAGGCCCTGAGCTTCAAGGCACGCGTCCACGTCTGCGAGCTCTCCACCAAGCTGGCCCATCACATTCATCACCTTATGGAGGAACTCTTGGCGAATGACGTTGCGCTCCCGCGCTCGCTTGAGCACGTCGTCGATATTATCCTCCGCCGCCGGTGTTGGCGGCGGGTCCTGAAGCGGTACGCACCATCTCGGCAGGGGGCTCCAGGCTGGCGCCCCCATGATCGCCGGACGGGCCCCACAAGGGACCCTGGTCGACGCAGATCCATCCCCAGAGAAAGAGCCGAGGACCGACTTCAACCATTTGCCATCCACGATCAGAGGAGGAGCCCTAGGCAGGTTGGTCACGCCCCGGGCGAGGTCGCGAAGGAAAGGCGGTAAGGGCACAGGCTCAAGGTGCCCTGTGGGCCGGCTTACTTCTCCTGCCAAACTCGTGTCAGGGGCGGCGTGCAAGCTCGGGACGCTCAAGGCCAGCGCTGGAGGCGAGGCCGGAGGAAGTTGCTTCTTGGCAGGCTACGCAGGCTTGGCAGGAGGGATCCTGAAGGGCAACAGTCAGGAATGGGAGCAACGATTGAGGAATTACAAGAATGAGGAACTTACTCATCTATGGCGAATTACTTCCTATGCTTCAATTGTCGGCAGGGGCGTTCGCTGCCACTCAAAGACTCCTTCCTCTTGCGGAGGGCGTCGAAGTCTATGCGGAACCGACCCAAGCTCTCAACATGAGGGCCAGTGCATGGCGCGGACGAAGAAGCGCCTAGGCAGCCTGTCTCAGGGGCGCCAAGCTGGGAGGAGCGATCGGGCACCACTTCTTGGTAGCCTGCCGAGGCCTCGGGGGCTCCGGCCTCGGGAGCCGCTGGTTGCGCCCCCTCATCAACGACCGCCTTAGGGCGGGCTTCACAAGCTCCGGAGGATGACGCCTCAGGGGCCCCGTGCGACATCAGCACCATGACACCAGAGCCCCCAGCCCCAAGCGATGCTTGCCTCCCTGCACCCGCTCCTGAGGCAAGATCGATGTTGGCGACGGGAAGGGAGCCACAGTGACAGGATTCTCGTGAGGACCCACAAGGCTAGCCGGGCACAACCCCCATTCGTCGAAGTGAGGCATCTGCCTCACGAACTCAGCCCCGCCCAAGCAGAGATACAGGAGGCTGCCCCCATGCCGGATATTGCCTGACGAGGGGTCGCCTGTCAAGACCTCCAGCACCTTCTTCAGCGTTTCGGGCGCCAGCTCTGTCTCCTGGAGCCTCATGCGGTCTTGGTATCCGGTCAGGGCCCACATCGGTCGAGAGTGACGCTGGAGAGGAGCAATGCAACACTGGGGGAACTCCTTCACCACTCGGGGCGCAGTCACGCCGAGCTCTCTCAACCTCTCCAGTCGGCGCCAAACGAAGGAGAGCCGGGGGATCACGAGCCTCTCGTGGCCCCAGCCCGGATTGGGGATAGCAGGTAATGTCAGATGCGAGAGCAGAGGGATGGGCACTCCAACATCCACATACAGCCACCGTGTCTGGAACCCGCTCGTGGAAGGAGGAAGGCCAAAATCAATCCCCAAGGCGGTCGTCTCTGGCACGGCCTAGAAGCTCACGCACCCCGAGCACTGCAATGGGTCGGTCAGGCACAAGGAGAAGAAGTGGCGCAAGAGGGAAATGGAAGGAGCAATGCCCACCATGGCTTCGCAGACAAAGGCGAAGACATCAAGAAGGGTAACGGATTGAGGATCAAGATGCATCATATGGATCTGATAGTGGGAAAGCACCGCATTGAAAAAAGGCGGAGAAAGGAGGAACCAGGCCAGCCCACAGGGCATCGACGAAGAATCGAACCTCCATGATGATCCTGTCAATGGAGGCATGGGACGCAGGCCAAGCCATCGTCTTTCCGCACTCGTTGAAGCTGGAGGCGAGGGCGGAGCGGACCTTGTCCAAGGCTTCCAGACTGAGCACCAGCGACCGGCCGACGGCGAGCTCGATTGCCGGAGGCGAGATGGACGAGGGCACGAGATTCTTCCCTTTCTCCTTGTTAGTTGGTGCCATGGCAATGGAGGAGGCAGAGCTCAAGTCAGATTGGAAGCAGAAACAGAGGTTTGAGGAAGAAAGGTGAACAGGAAGCACGCGGGCAGCAAAGAGGAAATAACTGTGTGAAGCTTCGTGGCCGCCTAGCCAGGCGGATATTGGGGGAGCGTGGGGAAGCGGAGACGCCCACATCCAATCAGTCGCCACGCGTCGACCAAGGCCGCAGGCTGTGGGAGCCCGTAGCGCTCCGCACTTGCCCTTTGGCTTCGCTGCTAAGCCAAGTCCGAGCGCGCCTTGGGCCCGGGGGCTACTGTCGGCGTTCTGGGAACGGGGGTCCCAAACTTGCCTGCCTGCAGCCTGCAGTGTGGCTCAAGCAGTGGCCCAGTACGGCCCGTCTTCATCAACCCAAGTTGAAGACCCTCGCGAGGGGCCAAGCCTCGCGGGGTGGACGACGCAAGGCCTCCCCAGGGGCGGCCTCACCCGGCAGGCTTGCAAAGAGGCGGAGAGAACAAGGCAAGGGGTCCCTCGCGAGGCTACGCATGACGCAAGCCATGATGATCAAGACCAGGCGGGCGCCAGCCGGGCGCCAGCCTACGCAGTGTCCTCATTTCCTCTTTGGTGCAAAAGGGGGCAAGCGCAGGTGCGGAGTACCGAGGCATCAAGCAAAGGTTTCCATATCGGTGCAACGATACCAAGACCAGCAGAGCAACAGGAGGCAGGTCACCATGGAGCCCAAGAAGGCGTCATCGCCAATGCCTTTGGCAGTCGAAGACCACCTTTAGTCAGGATAGCTTGTACTAGCTGTCCCCTTTCAAAATGGTCGTTGTTGGCTCCCTTCTCACTCAATATTTGGGAAGAGGACCAGGGCCTCTATAAATAGAGATAGCCACCACAGTAGAGAGATCATCTCATCTAGAGCCAACAGAGACGGATCAATTCCTCTCCAAGCACACCACCACAAGAACACCCCTCGCGAGGCTGTTCTTCCTTTGTACTGTTCATCATCAGCCCAAGAGGCAATCCACCACACCACACATAGGAGTAGGGCCACAACGGTGGCCCGAACCTGTATAAATCTTGTGTCTCTTGTGTTGTTCATCGTGCTAGCTTAGAATCGTGGCGAGGTTGTGGGCGTGATTCGGTAGGGAGAAGATCTTCGCGCGCACCCCAGAGTTCGAGCCTTAAGGGTTTTGCCAGAACCCGGTATCCGACAACCACATCAGGAAGACCATGGAACAATCTGGCGTGATGGCCACTGCTGGCGCCGTCCACCCCCAATCTTGGTGTTCTGTGCAATGCACGAGCATATTACTCGTATAAGAAAAGAGTAGAGACACTCATGGCAACACACGAGAAATTATGTCGAACACGGCTAGTTGTAAGCAGGCTAGCTCTACAGCCATCATGATAGTGACTGCACACGATGAGGCTGACTTTGGTATGCCGAACACGGCTCCTACACTCAGGTGACACCTCCGGCACGGGGTCTTGTCACTTCACTGTGAGGAGTAATTTGACCGACGGGTAATACAGTACTAGTACTACATTAGTAGTACTACTACTAGTCTAGCACTACCGTCTGGCTTTAGTAGTACTGCCACGTCCGTCTAGATTTAGTATTTGACTAGCAATATCTAGTAATGCATGTCACAAAAAATATACTACTCCCTATGTAAATAAATACATGGAGTATTGTTTTATTCATTTTTGAACAAAGTTCCTGATGATATTATACACTCTCCCTTCCGGTAGATGGCTCAAACCTGAAGTCTCGTCAATCAGACTACTATTGTACTCACCGAGCGCTCAACTTGGTAAGCTACCAACAAAATATTGCAATCAAAGACTACTATTGTACTCCCTCCGTGTTGGTGCATTAGTCACATTATGAAAACCAAATAATCCCAAAACTTTTAGGCGCGGTGCACTAACTACACACCTTGTTCACTATTTTTTGCCACGAAAAAAGAAATCACCCAATAGGAGACGTGGGGTGCGTATGCATTCAATGACTCGAGACTACTTAACACAACATTTTTGGTTACATGCATTAACATTTTATTAGTTAAATCGAAGGTCAAAACTTGGCGCAAAATGCAAAGGGGACCAATAAACCAGTAAACATCAAAGTTCTCTCATTTTGCCCCAACTTGGTCTCGGTGAGATGACTATACTGCACCGACACAGAGGGGGACGCAGCTTTAGTGACTTACTGCACCTGCCTTTGGGTGTATGACAGGTGGGCCCAACAGATGGTTGGCCCATCTGTCATACAGCCAAAGGCAGGTGCAGTTAAGGCACCGGAGCTCAGTCGCACGGAGGTCATACAACCAAAGGCAGGTGCAGTTAAGGCACCAGAGCTCAGTCCCATGGAGGGAGGGCCGCAGACATATAAAGGCTCTCTGAGAGTCCAATCTACGAAATCCTACGCACCCTAACCAAGGGCAAGAGTGACCACTCCAATCGCAATATCAGTTGACTAGAAGCTAGACCCATGGAGGCGATGAGCGCGAGCATCAGCCGGCTGTGCCAGATGATCCACGACGCCGCCCTGTGGCCCGGCACCGAGGAACGTCTCCATGTCGTGCTTGAGGCCGCCAGGACGAGAGGCCTCTTGGACAACAGCTTCGTCTCCTTGTTCGACGAAGTCCTCGTCAGCTTCCTCGGCAAGTTCACCATCATCAAGAAGCTCGTGGACGACGTTGACGTACACCTCCAACCCACACGCCCAGGCTCTGCGATGCCCTCCACCCTCAACGGCCTCTATGGTGACAACCTGTTTGACGCACCGATGGCCCGGCGACTACCCGCCGTCGCGCTGGAGAATGTCCACCTCGAGGTCGCGCTCGCCGCGCAACGCCTGGCGCAGCAAGACACCATCAACATAATCACCCACATCTACGCACAAATCGTCCACAAAGACTACTACGTGCAAGAGGAGGACGATAGGACGCTGGCCTTCTTGGTCCGTGGGGCAACCTTGGACGACATTGTTGATAAGCACATTGAGCTCGCCACCAACGCCACTGCTCCTCACATGTCGGTTGGTGACTTGGCGCACTAGGGCGTGAGGATGTCACTGATGGATCCGTATGTATCTTTATCTTTCCGTTAAATCCATGTTGCAGTATATTGTCTACTAGTAATTATCTAACCTTTCGCATCAACTTCATAATTTTTGTCCGTACTCCATGCATGAACCACGCCATAACCAAACTTCTCATTACTCTAGGGAAAATTGCTATTTCTATCTACCGGCCGCGCCATGGAGCAGAACCAAATTTTACAAGCTACAAGTTCAAAAGGAAAAGCTATCATGTTCGTGTCGCACCCCCACACGGTTGATCCGGCACGCTGCTCAAGGGGGAATGCGTGTTGTGTTGCATTTTCACTTACAAGTGGGACCGTAGTAGAACAAACTAACTATCGGCAAACCCCACCCCGCCCACCGCGTGATGGCTGAGAAAATAGGTGGGAGAAGAGATGGTTGTAGCACGGACTCCAAAAATTGGTGTCAGATGGGAATCGTGTGGGTGGCGTGTGGCGCACTGCTAGACGTGAATGCTTGTTATGGCCCATGCCACCCCACCATATCAAGGTGTTGGTTACGTAGAGCAAACACACTATCTCTCCAGGAGTACGGTACACCACTAGTACTACTCACATTGTCGCGAAATTTCCTGGAGTCCATGCTCAGCCCTCCTCTCTCTCTCCCTTCTCAGCCAGCCAGCAGACGCGCGGAGCCCATCGTCTGTTTGCTCACATGCGGTCCCACTTGTCAGTGAAAATGCAAGATGACCCACTGAACCTGCACATCTTTCACCTCGACGTGCTGGTGATGAAAAACAAATCCAATAAAGATCTTCGGTGGCCGCTTTTGGAGTTACTCAAGAGTAAGATTCGATTTATAGTTTAACCCAAGATGCACATCATGTGGCTTCAACTAGCACTCCATTTTCTTGCATGACATGACCTGGATGTTGGATGTCCCACGTGTCAGCAAAAGGAGGAAGAACTCGACCAAATCTTCTCCACATTTAGACCAGAGGAGTAGGAAACATGGCAAGCCCTATGCCTACATCATACTACGTAGAAGCCTACCTCACGCAGTCACGCTATCACCATATTTCTCGGCCTCCGTGCGACACCTAGCTCTAGTTGATCTAACTAGAACTAACTAGTATTGTGCTAGAATACTACAATATTAGGTTGGCTCTATGTGCTGTGGCAACTTCATATAAGCGGATGCTGGCTATACTACTACGATACTCACACTCGAAGAACCGAGTCGAAAACCATTCATAAATTGAGTTTATGACATGCATATGCAAGTGTACCATTCATTACATGCAACAAGTCATCAACACACAACAACAACAAGTATACATGTTGGATTATAGATTAGTTCCAACAAAACATTCTAGTAAATACTAAAGTTTTCATCACACAACAAATAACAACAATGAGATAAACTTCAGCTCAAGCAATCCTCGGCGTTGGAAACACGTGCTTTGAACCATAGGTAAGCCTCTAGGTAGGGCCAACTATTGTCAATCTCGAGACCAACGCAGGACTGATCATCCAGGCTGAAGCGGCCAATATCAGGACGCATATTGTGATAGCCACGGTAGGGAACCATAGCAATGTCCGAGGTATAGATACCGTTGCTTCTCATAAATGGTAGTAACATTGTGCCAACAACGGCTGGATCGCCTTTCACCATCAGTGGATAGTTTAGTCCAAGGAAGAGCGAGTTTTCTCCAAGACTATCAATAGTGAACCAGGGAGAAGGTGCTGGCGCTAGCACACAAGTATCCATCCCGAATACCCTGCAACTGATGTTGGAATAGGTCCGGAGAGTGCGACCATGCGAGACAACACCTGCTTCCTTAGTAACATCAGCAGTGCCCTGTATACAAACAAGAAGAGGTGATCCATCAAAATAAGCTACCAGGCGCCACTGAATATATAGGTCCTGCTCGTCCTCATGCTCGTGCATCACCATCGTCATCTCCCCCTTGGTTATAAACTTTTTCAAGTATAGGTGGTGGAAAGTTCACAGGACCTTGGAAACACAAGAAGGCTAATTAGTAAAGGGAAACTAGCTAACCCGCATGCATGTGGATGAAACAATTTTAATTACGGTGGAAGACAAACGTGCCGAAAGCATCAGGATTCCATGCAAAAATAGTGCCATGAGTGGTGGCAGCAAACACAAGACCCTCGTATTGAATTGCATCACAGTACACATCCGTATACAAAAACTGATTTTTGAGCAATATCCATGGAGGCGTGGAAATAAGGACGGCAACAAGCTTGTGGAAGGTAGCAACAACTTGATAGTTCATGTAATCCCAAGAGCGGTTGGGAACTCAACAAATTGCTATCTTCTGTAGACGACAGTCACCATGATCGTGCTTGAACGTACGTAGACCATCTGCGTGATCAACCTCCGGGCACTCTGAGATTTTTGGAAGTGGAACCCAGTGATGAGTGTACACATTCACAAGTTCCCACTCGCAGTTGTGCCCAATATAAACAACCCAATCTCCATTTGCGCCGCCCAGGCCTTATCATTTAGCGATGGCATCTTAACATCACACGTATCATTATCAAGCGAAATCAACTTGCACAAGGCGAGGCTTCAATCGTCCGCGCGCCAGCGAGCAGGGTCATGGCGAAGAAGATAGGGGAGATCAAACCTCTCCTAGACCCTTGGGTTCTTTGTAATGATTTTATTAGTTGAGCCGAGAATGGACTTGGACGAACCTGCTATGCTAGCCGAGGTGATAACGTCGCACCGATCAATGAGTTCCTCCACCACGTCATCTTTCATATCGGGGCAAGAATAGTGGGGTCATTTTCGGCCTATTCCCTCCATGGAGAAGACGATCGAACAATGGAATAAGGAAGGGTGAAGGCAAATGGAGAAGGGAGGAAGAGCGTGCGACAGCAGTTCCAACTCAAGAGGGAAAGGCGAAGAGGCGCTGGACAGTTGCCATGGTACATGAAGAGGCTAGTGGGGAACGGACGGTTGCGATAGAGGTCACACACTGACGACAAGGCCATCCTATCAGACCTAGCGCCCGTGCGGGATGGCCTATGCCCCCCATAAGAGCGAAGCCACTTTGCACCCCCACAAGGTTGGTCCGCCACGCTGCTAGGGAAGCATGTGCTATCTTGCATCTTCACTGAGGCCAATACCAGCGCGTGCATCCCGGACGCGCGCTCGTCCAGCCCCCTTTCCCTCGACGCCCCCGAGCTACCCAACCATGGCTAGCTGTTTTGCGCACCCGACAGTCGGGCTTGAGCTCGCCGGGCTGTGGGAGGTGATAACCCACAAGTATAGGGGATCACAACAGTTTTTGAGGGTAGAGTATTCAACCCAAATTTATAGATTCGACACAAGGGGAGCCAAAGAATATTTTAAGGTATTAGCAGCTGAGTTGTCAATTCAACCACACCTGGAGATTAATTATCAGCAGCAAAGTGATCAGTAGCAAAGTAGTATGATAGTTTTTATAATAGTAGCAGTAGTAACGGTAACGGTAACAGTGATAGCAGTAGTTTTGTAACAAGTGCAACAGTAACGATAGCAGTAGTAACTTAGCAAGAACAATATAAGATAAATTCATAGGCATTGGATCGGTGACTTGTTGAATGATATTCATCATGAGAATGTTATAACCTAGGGCGATACGGCACTAGCTCCAGTTCATCAATTAATGTAGGCATGTATTCCGTAAATAGTGGTACATGCTCATGGAAAGAACTTGCATGACATCTTTGTCCTACCCTCCCGTGGCAGCGGGGTCCATATTGGAAACTAAGGGGTATTAAGGCCTCCTTTTAATAGAGAACTGGAACAAAGCATTAACACATAGTGAATACCTGAACTCCTTAAACTACGATCATCACCAGGAGTGGTCCCGACTATTGTTACTCTGGGGTTGCCGGATCATAACACGTAGTAGGTGACTATAACTTGCAAGATCGGTTCTAGAACATGGATATATTGATGATAACATAAACGGCCAGATCTAAGTTCATGGCACCCGGGCCCAAAGTGACAAGCATTAAGCATGGCAAAGTCATAGCAACATCAATCTTAGAACATAGTGGATAAAAGGGATCAAGCCCTAACAAAACTAACTCGATTACATGATGAATCTCATCAAACTCCTCACCGACCAGTGAGCCTACGACGGAATTACTCACTCCCGGAGGGGAGAATCATGGAATTGGCGATGGAGAAGGGTTGGTGATGATGAAGAACGAAGATCCCCTTCTCTGGAGCCCCAAATGGACTCCAGATCTGGCCTCCCGATGAAGAACAAGAGGTGACGGCGGCTCCATCTCGTGGATTGCGATAATTCTTTCTCCCTGATTTTTTCCTAGAAAAATAGGACTTTATAGCGTCGGTTTCAGGGTCGGCGGGACCACCAAGTGGAGACAGTGCGCCAGGAGGGGGGCCGCGCCCTGGTGGGTTGTGCCCACCCAGGTTCCCCCCTTTGGTGGGTCTTGGCTCCAAAAAATCTCTTTATTGATATAAAAAAATCCTCGCAAAGTTTCGTTCCATTCCGAGAACTTTTATTTCTGCACAAAAACAACACCATGGTAGTTCTGCTGAAAACAACGTCAGTCCGAGGTTAGTTTCATTCAAATCATGCAAATTAGAGTCCAAAACAAGAGGAAAAGCGTTAGGAAAAGTAGATATGTTGGAGACGTATCAACTCCCCCAAGCTTAAACCTTTGCTTATCCTCAAGCAATTCAGTTGATAAACTAAAAGTGAAAAATAAAAACTTTTACGAACTCTTTTGCTCTTCTTTGCATAAATAAGCTTAAACAACACCTAGGTTTTTGGCCAACATTATAACTAACCATGCCGACAATAACTCTTAAAGATTATATTGACTCATATCACTGACATAATCAGCTAGCGAACAATAATAAGATATCTCAGATAGCAACATGTTGTCAAAACAACCATGATATAATATGACAATAGTGGTATCTCGCTAGCCCTTTCTGAGACCGCAAAACATAAATGCAGAGCACCTCCAAAGTTCAAGCAACGACCAAACATTCTAATTCATGGTAGAAAATATCCAGTCATGATGCACCCAATATTAGCTACACACAATGCATAAGTCATGAGAGCAGTGCTCTCAGGTTCCGGTGCTTGTTTTAGAAGGTAATGACACAACATAAAAGTAAATAGAAAGTCCCTTCGCAGAGGGAAGCCGTGATTTGCACAGGTGCCAGAGCTCAAGTTTTTAAAACAAAGGTAAATGATATTTGGAGACATGCACCCTTCTCATTTACTTCACGACCATCAGTTATCAATATCTTCCATGCTAAGCATCCTAGTGGCGGCTCCACTCGTCCCACTGCTGATGCTCCTCCATTGTTGCGGCCTGGTTGTGCCGGTAGGTGATGATGTCTACAGGCATAATCCTATATCCTCCCCTCGCAACAGGATCAAACAAAGCAGGAGCAGGCAATGGAATAATATCACGAGTTTCAATGCTAAAACCAGGTTATAAGGAATAGGGATGCCAGCAGAACTGTTATCAGTGAAATGGTGGTGATCCATGGCTGTACGGTCTATGTAAACCTTGGTCAGGGGGTAGTCATGAGGGCATATCTCAACATTAAAGTGAGCCACCAAATGAGTAGCGAAAATCCCACCATGTATTTTACCCTTGGACTTATTAATGTGGAGGCGACGAGTCACAATAGCTCCCAAGCTATAAGTGTTGTCGCCCTCTAGTGCACGACGTAAAACAGCAAGGTCTGGTGAACTAAGTGCACCCACCTTCTCTCTAGCAAGCAAGCATTTTGCAATGAGAAGAGCAAAGTAATGAATATCAGGAAAATGCAAGTTAGCGGCAGTGATAGCTGACACCCCTCTCTCATCTCCCATTGTCAAGGTGCGATAAAAGGCCTCAAACTCTGTCGGCCTAGTCTCAGCTATGCTGCCGTCAGAAGGGATCATGCATGTGTTACAAAATTCAGTAAGTGGTATCTGATGGGTTTCAACTTATAAATCAAACTGCACTTCAGGGGGATTATTTCTAGGAAAGAAAGTAAAACTTTGAACAAATATGTTTGTGAGGATTTGATGCTGTTCACACTCACCTGCGATGAATTCGGTGAGGCTGGCATTAGCAGCATATTGTGTGAACTCCTTAAGGATTCCAGCCTCTTCCATGAATTGGGTATGCGGCCATTCGTACGGCCGCACCTCCGCCAACCTCCGAGGATGGAGATCACTGTCAGAAGACTCCCCAATAATACCCTTGGAGTTCTTCTTAGAAGCAAACTTCCTAAAGATATTCATCTTTTTCCTACGAACAAAAATTCTAAATTTTTTAGTCCGCTAATTTTTCTCAACAAAACTTCACAAAATTGATAGCAACTACTCATAGGGATGCATAGAAGCCATAGCAAGCATTCAAACTACTTAGAACTCTAAGAATTCAACATGCAAGCTCATCTACAGCAGCACCAAGAGTAGGTAATTATTCAAAATACAAACCACTAAAATAAAAACTAATTGGACAAACGGTGGAGTCACATACCAAGCAACTATCCCCCGAAACAGTTCCGAAAATGGAGCTTCGAGCAAAGAGATCGAAATCCGTGGGTTTGAGAGCAAGAACATGGGAGAGAGAGCAATGGAGAATTTTTTCTGGAGGTAAGTGATGATGTGGTGTGAAGAGATAAGTGAAGGGGCCCATGTCGGGACCACAACCCACCAGGGCGCGCTTGGGGGTCTTGGCGTGCCAGGTGGGTTGTGCCCACCTGGTGCAGCTCCCTCTAATATTATTTGCACCAGAAATTCTTAAATATTCAGAAAAAAATTGCATTAAATTTTCAATGCATTATAAGAAATTTTATTTTTGGGTCATTTTTTTATTGCACGAGAAATTCAGAAAACATACAAAACATGGCATTTTATTTTATTTAACCACTAAAAATAGAAAACAAAAAGTAGGGACAGAAGGTAGTGCTTACTAAATTCATGAACCTCATACCGCTTAAAAATGATTCATTAATAAGGTTGATCAAGTCTTAGTAACAACCACTTTCGATTAGCATGAAACCGAAGAACTTTCATAATTCACTAAGTTACCTCAATGGGGATATGAATGTACCCAACAATAAGCATTTCATATTTCTTTTTGACAGTAGGTAGAGGTATTTGAAAACTTCCAATAGTGATTGTCAGAGATTTTTTAATAACATTGATACCATTCACTTGGAATTGTTTCTCCGGAAAGTGCACCATGTGCTCATTACCATTAATATGAAAAGTGAACTTGCTTTTATTGCAATCAATAACAGACCCTGCAGTATTCAAGAAGGGTCTACCAAGGATAATCGACATGTTGTCGTCCTCGGTCATCTCAAGTATAACAAAGTTAATCAAAATAGTAACATTAGCAACAACAACGGGCACATCCTCACAAATACCAATAGGTATGGCAGTTGATTTGTGAGCCATTTGCAAATATATTTCAGTAGGTGTGAGTTTATTCAAATCAAGTCTTTTATATAAATAGAAAGTCATAACACTAACACCAGCTCCTAAATTACACAAAGCAGTTTTCATTTAATTCTTTTTGATAGAGCAAGTTATAGTTTGTATCCCCGGATCTCCAAGGTTTTATGGTACTTCATCTTTAACAGTATAATTAGCAAGCATACTAGAGATTTCAGCTTCCAGTATTTTTGTCTTATTAGTGATGATGTCTTTCATATACTTTGCATAAGGAGGCATTTTCAAGATATCAGTGAAGCAAGTATGCAAAAAGACTGGCCTCAACATTTTAGCAAAGCATTCAAATTCTTCATCATCTTTCTTTTTAGTTGAGTTGGGTGGAAAGGGCATAGGTTTTTAAACCCACGGTTCTCTTTCTTTACTATGTTTTCTAGCAATGAAGTCTCTTTTATCATATCTTTTATTCTTAGGTTGTGGGTTATCAAGATCAACTGGTGGTTCTATCTCAACATAATTTTCTGGTTCTTTATTATTTATTTAAGCATCCTCATGAACATCAACATTATCTTTTTCATTATCACTAGGTGAATGTTCATTACCAGACTGAGTTTCAACATCAGAGATAGAAGTTTCATTATCATTATCAGGAGGTTTTTCTATTTCAGGTTCACTAGAAGCATGCAAAGTCCTATCATTCTTCTTCTTTTTCTTTTTAGAAGGACTAGGTGCATCAGTGTTAACTCTTCGTGAATCTTGTTCTATTCTTTTTGGGTGTCCCTCAGGATAAAGTGGTTCCTGAGTAATTTTACCTCCTCTAGTTGCTACTCTAACAGCAAAGTCATGTTTATTATTATTTATTTCATCAAGTAATTCTCTTTGAGATTTAGCAACTTGTTCTAATTGAGTTTGAACCATAAAGCATGTTTTCCAACACCTCTAACATCATTTGAGATTCTAAATAACAAGTCACTCAAGCGAGCAATCATATCAGAATTATATTTCAATTGTTTCATAACATTTGCATTGAAGTGATCTTATTTTCTAATATATTTTTCAAACTCATAAAGACATTGGCTAAGGTGCATATTGTGAGGATTATCATTATCATTGAACTTCATTAGAGAATTTACCTCTATCACCTTAGGCGGCGGTGGTGTATTAAGCCCATGTATTTCTTCAATAAGAGGTAAAATTTTAACATCCTCAGCTTTAATACCTTTTTCCTTCATAGATTTCTTTGCCTCTTGCATATCTTCAGGACTGAGATATAATATACCCCTCTTCTTCGGAGTGGGTTTAGGCGGTGGTTCGGGAATAGTCCAATCATCATAATTTTTCAATATATTATTCAGTAATTCTTCAGCTTGTCCAACAGTTCATTCCCTGAAAACACAACCAGCACAACTGTCTAGGAAGTCCCTAGAAGCATCGGTTACTCCATTATAGAAGATATTAAGTATTTCATTTTTCTTACGAGAGTGATCACGCAAAGCATTAAGTAACTGGCAAAGCCTCCCCCATGCTTGTGGTAGACCCTCCCATGGCAACGGGGTCCATAGTGGAAACTAAGGGATATTATGGACTCCTTTTAATAGAGAACCAGAACAAAGCATTAACACATAGTGAATACATGAACTCCTCAAACTACGGTCATCACCGGGAGTGGTCCCAACTATTTTCACTCTGGGGTTGCCGCATCATCACACATAGTAGGTGACTATAACTTGCAAGATCGGATCTAGAACATGGATATAATGATGATAACATAAACGGTTTAGATCTGAGTTCATGGTAGCCGGGCCCAAAGTGACAAGCATTAAGCATGGCAAAGTCATAGCAACATCAATCTTCGAACATAGTGGATACTAGGGATCAAGCCCGAACAAAACTAACTCGATTACATGATGAATATCATCCAACTCCTCGCCGACCAGCGAACCTATGAAGGAATTACTCACTCCCGGTGGGGAGCATCATGGAATTGGCGATAAGGGTTGGTGATGACGAAGAATGAAGATCCCCCTCTCCAGATCCCCAAATAGACTCTAGATATGGCCTCCCGATGAAGAACAGGAGGTGACAGCGGCTCCATCTCGTGGATCATGATAATTCTTTCTCCCTGATTTTTTTATTGGAAAAATAGGATTTTATATCATCGGTTTCAGGGTCTGCGGGACCACCAGGTGGGGACAACCCACCTGGGTGCACCAGGAGGGGGCGCCCTGGTGGGTTGTGCCCACCCAGGTGCCCCCCCTCTGGTGGATCTTGGCTCCAGAAATTCTCTCTATTGTTATAAAAAATCCTCGCAAAGTTTCATTCCATTCCGAGAACTTTTATTTCTGCACAAAAAACAACACCATGGTAGTTCTGCTGAAAACAGCGTCAGTCCGAAGTTAGTTTCATTCAAATCATGCAAATTAGAGTCCAAAACAAGAGGAAAAGCATTAGGAAAAGTAGATACGTTGGAGACGTATCACATACCAAAGATCGTCCGAGGAAATGGCATGTGCCTGATGTTGACTTGCGGTCCACACGATCACCAACATAGTCAGAGTCAGAATATCCAATGAGATCAAAAGTCGAGCCCTTGGGATACCATAATCCAAGTGTTGGAGCGTGAGCTAGATATCAAAGAATATGCTTCACAGCCTTATTGTGTGATTCCTTTGGTGTAGCTTGAAAACGGGCACACATGCAAACACTAAGCATAATATCTGGCCTAGATTCACATAGATACAATAAAGAGCCAATCATGGAGCGGTATACCTTTTGATCGAAGTCTATACCATTTTCATCAGTGCATAGATGGCCATTTGTGGGCATAGGGATTTTGACGCCTTTGCAATCTTGCATGCCGAATTTCCTCAACACATCCTTGAGGTATTTCTCTTGAGATATGAAGATGCCGTTGCACTGTTGACGAATTTGAAGACCTAAGAAGAATTTCAACTCTCCCATCATAGACATTTGATATTCCTCACTCATCATATAGGAAAATTCGTCACTGTAACGTTGGTTAGTACAGACAAAGATAATATCATCAACATATATTTGGCACACGAATAATTCATCATCATAGGTGTTGCTGAAAAGAGTTGGGTCAAGTGAACCGGGTTTGAAGCCTTTCTTCATGAGGAATTCCTTCAAAGTATCATACCATGCCCGAGGGGACTGCTTGATGCCATAGAGGGCCTTATTGAGTCTGAAGACTTTGTCAGGATATTTAGGATCTTCAAAACCTGGGGGTTGAGCAACATATACTTCTTCCTCAAGCTTACAATTGAGGAATGCACTTTTCACATCCATTTGATATAAGATGATATTATGGTGGTTAGCATAAGCAAGCAATATGCAAATGGCCTCAATTCTAGCAACAGGCGCAAAAGTTTCATCGAAATCAATTCCTTCAACCTGTGTGTAGCCTTGACATACAAGATGAGCCTTATTCCTCACCACAAGGCCATTTTCATCTTGGTTGCTGTGATAGATCCATTTGGTACTGATGATATTGTGCTTCTGTGGGTCTGGTCGCTTGCCAAGTTCCCAGACATTGTTGAGCTCGAACTGATGTAATTCCTCTTTCATCGCTTGAATCCACTCATGCTCCAGAAATTCCTCATCCACTTTGGTGGGCTCTGTGATAGAGACAAAATCAAAGTGCCCACAAAAGTTAGACAAGTGAGAATCCCTTGAGCGTGTAAGAGGACCTTGTGCGTTGATGTCATCGATGATTTTCTTGATCTGCACTTCATTTGCAACACATGGATGAGCAGGTTGATGACGTTGATTGGGCTCAGCATTTTCTTCAGAGCCATTTTCTTCAGGTGCACCAGCATGAGGTTCTTCACTTTCTGGAATGACTTCTTCAGAAGATTCTTCGGTAGGAATGACATCCTCCTTAGCCTTGAACTTGATGGATTCCTCGGATGACATTTCATCTAGCACAGGAGGTAGGTGCTCTCTTTGTGAGCCGTTAGTTTCATCAAACCGCACATCTACAGTTTCAACAACCTTTTGGTGAACGGTGTTGAAGACTCTGTAGGTGTGCGAGTCCTTTCCGTAACCAAGCATAAAACCTTCATGTGCTTTCGGTGCAAATTTAGAATTGTGATGAGGATCTCTAATCCAACATTTAGCATCGAAGACTTTCAAATAATTCACATTGGGTTTCTTGCCAGTGAGGAGTTCATATGAGGTCTTTTTGAAGAATTTGTGAAGATATACCCTGTTGATGATGTGGCACGCAGTATCAATTGCCTCAGGCCAAAAGCGAGGAGGCGTCTTGTATTCATCAAGCATAGTGTGAGCCATCTCAACAAGAGTCATGTTCTTGTGCTCCACGATGCCATTCTGCTGAGGAGTATAATGAGCAGATAACTTGTGAGTAATACCAAGTTCATCAAGATAGTCATCAAGACCAGTATTCTTGAACTCGGTGCCATTGTCACTTCAGATGTGCTTGATCTTCACACCAAAGTTGGTTGAAGCCCTCGAGGAAAATCGTTTGAAGACTTCCTGCACTTCAGTTTTGTAAGTGACGATATGCACCCATGTGTAACGAGAATAGTCATCAACAATAACAAAGCCATATAAAGATGCAGCATTAGTGAATGTGGCATAGTGAGTAGGGCCAAAGAGATCCATGTGAAGCAATTCAAATGGACGAGTGGTAGTCATGATAGTCTTCAAGGGATGCTTGGACATGGCCATCTTTCCAGCTTCACAAGCTCCACATAGATGGTCCTTGAGGAATTTGACACCTTCGATGCCAATGAAGTGCTTCTTCTTCGTGAGTTGTGCAAGTTCCTCATGCCAGCATGACCTAGTAATCGATGCCATAGCCAGCCTTTTGAAGCTTTTGCAAGTAGACATGTGGCAGGTTGTGGTCCTGTAGAGAAATCAACAATATACAACTCTCCTCTCCTAAAGCCTTTGAAGACTTTGGAATGGTCATCTTCCATGATCACAAGACAACGATACTTGCCAAAGACAACAACCATATCAAGATCACAAAGCATTGAGACAAACATGAGGTTGTATCCTAGGGACTCGACAAGCACGACTTCGTCCATGTGTCAATCCTTTGAGATCACAACCCTACCTAGACCCAGTACCTTTCTTTTTCCATTATCAGCGTAGGTGATATGCTTCAGATGAGATGGAGATAAAGTAGTGTCCATCAATAAGTTCCTGTCACCGGTCATGTGATTTGTACATCCACTGTCGAGGACCCACTCAGTAGCTTTGAGTTCATCATCCTGCAGATGAATTAGTGGAACTTATGAACTCATATACTTCATCAGTGAAGAATATGACATCAAATTCATCTTACTGAATTTCATCAAACAGTACAACAAATACATCAGTATGAGGACGTGAGAAATGAAGGTTCATTTCTTCATGATTAGCTTGCATCCTTTCAAGCATATTCAGGTCTCCGGCAAATTCTTCGAACGTTTTAAGTTCGTCTGGAGACCTGACCCTGCATAAGAGATTAGTTTTTTTTCTTCACCACCCACATTTGGAGGGGTGGCAAAGAGTTCATCATTCTGCCAGCTCCATAAGAGAAAGGTGGCATAGAAGCCAGTGCACTTTGTTTCCCAGAAGAAGGGTTAGAGTAAGCATATGAATAAGCAGAGAAATTCTTCGAGGACTTATGAACATAATGATTTGAAGAATAACGCACATATTCATAGCCCTTAGATCTTCCCTGTGAAACAGAAGTGTTAGCACGATGACGTTCATATGAGGATTTTGATCCATAAGAGGGATTTGATCCATGTGAGGAAATTGGTCCATATGAGAACTTGGGATCCATATGAAGACTTTGGTCCATAAGAAGAATTTGATCTGGGATTCCTATTCTTCACAGATGGTGTCATGATGACATTCACCTGAAGACTTTCGAGGCACTTTTTGGGAACCCAGATTTTCTTCATAGGGGGACCAGTCCTGCAGTTAGTGCCAACATATCGAGCAAATACTCCACCATTCCGATTTTTGAACAGTTTATAGTTGGAGCCAAATGACTCATCAGAAGAATACGAAGATTCACAAGTAAAGCCAGATAAAGTGGATGGATCTACGAGAGGTCCCTTAGCAGCAACCCATGAGGTTTTGAGATACTGCTCAGATTTCCAGTAGGTCCCATGAGCATTGAGTTTCCTCTCAAAGGCAATACCCGCTTTCCTAGGTTTCCTATTGAGAATCTGCTTTTTAAGAACATCACAAAGAGCCTGTTGCCCATTGAGGCTTTTGTACATGCCTGTCACATACAATTCCTTCAACCCTGCATTGTCAGTGATACATGTGGTATCCTCAGATGAGGAATTTGTGACTACAAAGACAGTTGAAGAATTTGCAGCAACAGAAGCATTTGAACTTTCACGTGAAGAATTAGCAGATTCACGTTCAATGCATTTCATACATGGTGGAATGAATTCATCCTGAGCGGAACTAATTTGTTGAGCAAGCAATGAATCATGCTCCTTCTAAAGATCTTCATAGCTCGCCCTTAGCTTCTCAAGATCTTGCTTTCTTTGAAGAAATTCATAAGAAAGCTTCTCATGATCGGCTAAGAGAGTGTTATGATGACTCTGAAGGTTATCAAACTTAGACTAAAGTCTCTCAAGATTACCAGTCAGAGTTTGGGTTTGATCCATTTCTTCACCCAACAGGTCATCGCTTTTGTCTAGCATATTATGAACCTTTTCAAAAGCCTTTTGTTGTTTCACGGAAATTTTAGCAAGTTCAGAATAGCTAGGCTTAAGATTTTCATCACATTCATACTTAGTTGATTCAGAGGACGGATATTTGAGTACCTTGGAACCTTTTGCCATGAAGCAATAGGTGGGAGCATAGTCATCATCGTCGTCGTCAGCAGTGTTGGGGAAGTCATTTACCTCAGAAATGAAGATGGACTTGCTGATGAAAGCAATAGCGAGGGATAGGCTCGCCACACCAGAGTATGACTCCTCAGATGACTCCTCTTCCTCATTTTCCTCAGATTTAGCTTCAGAGTCCATTTCCTTGTCAATGAATGCTCGAGCCTTTCTGGAGCTGCTCTTCTTGTGAGATGAAGACTTTGAAGATTTCTTCTTCTTCTTTGAGTCATCAGAACTGTCATCTTTGTATTTCTTCTTCTTTGATTCCTTCTTCCACTGATGACAATCAGTAATGTAGTGACCAGGTTTCTTGCATTGGTAGCAAGTTCTCTTCTTGTAGTCACGGGATGAAGAATTTGATATCATGTCATAACCTCTTGAGGATTTACCAAAGCAACCATGTCTTGAGAACTTCTTCAATTTCCTCACAAGCATTGCGAGCTCCTGGCTCAATTCTTCAGGATCACCAAGACTGCTACCAGAATCTTCACCTTCAGATTCAGAGACTGCCTTGGCCTTCAGTGCGCGAGACTGACCATAGCTTGGTCCGTAGATATCTCTCTTCCGAGCAGGCTGGAACTCATGAGTATTTAGTCTCTCGAGGATATCGGCAGGATCAAGTAACTTGTAGTCTCCACGCTCTTGAATCATTAGTGTAAGAGTGTCAAATGAGGAATCAAGCGATCTCAGCAATTTCTTCACCACCTCATGGTTGGTGATGTCAGTGGCACCAAGTGCTCGAAGCTCATTTGAGATGTCAGTGAGGCGATCAAAGGTTTGCTAAACATTTTCATTGTCGAGTCTTTTGAAGTGGTTGAAGACATTGTGAAGAACGTCAACTCGAGAGTCACGTTGAGTTGAGACTCCTTCGTTGACCTTGGATAGCCTATCCCAGATAAGCTTAGCTGTCTCCAAAGCACTCACTCTGTGATAGTGCCCTTTGCTCAGATGGCTACAAATGATATTCTTCACTTGAGAGTCGAGTTGCTTGAATCTCTTCACATCAGCAACGCTAATTTTAGGTGTGATGGAGGGAACGCCATTTTCCACAAGGTACCAGAGATCGTTTCCAATTGCCTCAAGATGCGTGCACACCTTATTCTTCCAGTAGGGGTAGTCCATCCCATCGAAGGTAGCACACCCAGCCGAGACCTTGATCATGGTTGCAGTCGGGATAACTAAAACTCCAGGCAGTTAAACCAAAATCACACAGAACAATGGAGTACCTGGCTCTGATACCAATTGAAAGTGCGTTATATCGACTAGAGGGGGTGAATAGGAGATTTTTTACAAATTCATCATTGAGGAAATTCAAGGTGAGCAATTTCCTAAGTCACGAACGACTAGCAGCGGAATAAGTACTCAGATGCAACCATAACAGAGTAGTAGCACATTCATCATGATGAAATGAAAACAAGCACAGAGTACAAGTAGCATGAACACAGGATAAGCAGGCTGAAGACAAAGTGACTGAACAATTTGGATTGAGGAAATTGAGAAAGTCTTAAGTCAAAGTCTTCAAATAGTAGGGATCAAGTACAACAACATATGAATGAGGAAATGAAAGGGTTGAGGAAATAGATCCAGTTGCTTGGTGAAGACAATGATTTTGTAGACCAGTTCCAACTGCTGTGATAGTTGTACGGATGGTTGGAGCGGCTAGGTATTTAAACCTAAGGACACACAGTCCTCACCATATTCTCCTTGAGCTAAGATCACACAGACCTCGCCCAATCACTCGTGGTAAGTCTTCAGGTGACTTCCAAACCTTCACAGACTCAGTCACTCGGCGATCCACAATTTCCTCTTGGATGCTCTAGACCGTGACGCCTAACCGTCTGGAGGATGCATAGTCCTAAAAGGTAACAAGCGTCGGTTCCACATAGGAACAATCTCTTCAGTGATGCTCAATCAGTTTGGATTTGCAGGTGTTTGGGTTAGGGTTTTCCTCACTTGATGATTTTTTGCTCAAAGTCCTCAGAGGATGGGATGCTCTCAATGACAAGTGTCAGTTTCTCTCGGAGCAGCCAACCAACTAGTGGTTGTAGGGGGCGGCTATTTATAGCCTAGGAAGCAGACCGACATGATAAGACATAAATGCCCTTCAATGATATGACCGTTAGGTGGGTAGATATTTTGGGACAGTTGGCGCACAGCACAACAATGGTCGGATATTTGTGCTATCAAATTCCTCAGGACTATCATGTTCCTCACTTGTAGGCAATCCGCACTGGCGAATTCCTAACTCCTCAGTCAGAACAAATTCCTCAGAGACCAGAAGATCTTCATCTCTATCACTAAAGAAATTGACTGAATGTATGAGATTTCCAATGGATTCACTCGAAAGGAGTGCGTAGGTGTAGGATTTTGAGATGAGCATCACTTGGATACTTTTCCTTAGTTTTACGTCGACCCATTTTAATAGTACGGTGTTTCCTATGACTCAAGAAACACTACTGGAAACAGGGAATTTGCCGTCTGCCATCTCTTTGCCGTCAGCTAGCGGACGGCAAAGAAGGTCTTTGCCATCAGCTGCCAAGAAGCGGACGGCAAACAACTGGCAGACGTCAAAGAAGGTCTTTTCCATCGGCCATTTCTTTGTCGTCCGCTGGCTGACGACAAAGAATCTTTGCCGTCCGCTGGCTGATGGCAAAGAGGGAGGTGGCACCCACTAACAAAAAACTTAACGTCCCCCCTCTTTGCCGTCCGCAGCGGACGGCAAAGATACAAAAAAGCGGACGACAAAGGCTAACCTAACTAACGGCCGAGCCCCCCCCCCCCCCGTTACTCTCTCTGTTCTCCCTCTCTCCTCCCCGACACCCACATCCACCCACCGCCCCGCCCCCGCCCACCGCCCCCGCCCCCGCCACCCTGCGCCGCCCCCGCCACCGCCACCGCCGCCCGGCGCCGCCCCGCCCCCGCCCCCTCCCCCACCCGCTGACGCCCCACCATCCCGCAGCCCGGCGCCGCCCCGCCATCGCCCCGCCAGCGCTGCCCGGCGCCACCCCCGCCACCGCCCCGCCCCCGCTGCCCGGCGCCGCCCTCGCCACCGCCCCCTCTTCCACATGCCGACGCCCCACCATCCCGCCGCTCGGTGCCGCCCCCACCCCGCCGCTCGGCGCCGCCCCCGTCACCGCCGCCCGGCCGTCCCACTGCCCCGGAGCCCCACCGCCCCCACCTGCCCACCACCCCGGCGCCAGCGTCGCCCCGGCTCCGGTGAGTATTTTTCTTTTTTTTGCTGTTTAATTGTTGTTTAATTGTTAGTGTTAGTGTTAGTGTTAGATTTAGTGTTAGAAAAGAAGAAGATTTAATGTTAGTGTTAGAAAAAAGAATATGTAGAAGAAAAGAAAAGAAGAAGTAGAAGAAGAAGAAAAGAAGTAGAAGAAGTAGAAGAAGAAGAAAAGAAGAAAAGAAAAGAAGTAGAAAAAGAAGAAAAAAGAAGAAGAAGAAAAGAAGTAGAAGAAGTAGAAGAAGAAGAAAAGAAGAAAATAAAAGAAGTAGAAAAAAGACACCCCGACACCCCGACACCACACCCCGACACCCCGACACGACACCCCGACACCCCGACCACCTGACCCCCTGACCCAGACACTCCGACCCCGACACCCTGACACCACACCCCGACACCCCGACCCCCTGACCCCAACACCCCGACCCCGAGACCACACCCCGACACCTCGACCTCGACACCACACCCCGACACCCCAACCCCAACACGACACCCCGACCCCTGACCCCCTAACCCAGACACCCCGACCCCGACACCACACCCCGACCCCCTGACCCCCTGACCCCGAAACCCCGACCCCGACATCACACCCCGACACCCCGACCCCGACACCACACCCCGACACCCTACCTCGACACCACACCCCGACACCCCGACCCCGACACCACACCCCGACACCCCGACCCCCTGACCCCCCTGAGCCCGTCATTGATTATAGTGATGATGATGATTATGCATTTATTGATGATACTGATCGAGATTATTTGTATGTAGTGTTACATATTTAATTTTTTTATGGTGTACTTGATGATGATACACTTAAGTGATATACATATTATTATTCATGTCGGTATTTTTTTATGTTGTACTAATTTCGTTTACTCTTTGTCATGGCAGGGGTTGAAAGATGGTGGGCGCTGGTCGGGAGCGCTCCAAGGACCCTTCTTCATCGGCACGTGGTGCGAGGTCTTCCATTCCACATGCACCTCTCCACCGAGCATTGCTGGATAGTATGGCGACACCGCCGGGCCCTTCTTCGTCGACCCGGTGCCGAGCAGGGGAGGAGGTAAGAAGAAGAGAGGAGCTGGAGCACGTGGTCGCGGGAGAGGAGGTAGGATGACTGCCAGGGCGCCTTCCTCGCCGCCACCCCTAGTTGTTTCACCTGCGCACGTGACTGCTAGGGTGGACTCGTCCGAGGAGGAGGCTACACGGACTCCGGTCCATGAGCCTTTGGTCCACGGGCCTTCGGCCCACGAGCCTCGGGTTGATGGGCCTTCGGGCCACGAGAGTTCGGCCCATGAGACCCCGGAGGAACACACGTCTGGATGGGGTACCTGGCCGGATCAGCCTAAGGGGCCGAGTGGCCATGCTGATGATGGCGAGGAGCCGACTGATATTGAGGAGGAGGGGGGCACCGTCTACCAGCGTGGTTGTACGCGGCTCCCGGACGTGCCGGCGACCCGCGAGCAGAGGTGGTTGATTTTCCCTGATGGGGAGAGGTAAGTGCATTTAATATTTTTGTACCCTTCTGCATTCACGTTTCTTCAAATATCTAATGTGTTGGCCTTGTCATGCTGCAGGGGTTGGGACCACCATCATAGTGTCCGCCGGCCCAACTCCGTCCTTGCAGTTCTTTGTCGGCAAAACTTCCCGGGGTTTGTCACGTTGCCTGGTGAGGGTCGGCTTCCAGAGCTTGGATTGAGTTGGGAGCACTACTTGGCTGCCTCGGCCCCGCCGGGTGAGATTATTGACGGTGTCTTGTGCAAGACAAGGGCAGACATGGTGATTAGAAAGTTTTGGGTAATTTCTCCTTTACACAATTAAAAATCTTCAACTAGCTAGTAATTAATTGTACTAATCAATATTGTCTCATTTGATTGCAGACATTCTACAGGTGTGGGGAGGGATACGAGGAGGCGGCAGCAAATGTTATCGATAACTTCTGCAAGCGCCTACTACAGAACTTACGGCATGAGGCTCGGGTGCAGGCTGTTCGAGACTACTACGCCTCGCGTGGTATCAAGAAGACCAAGCCGGCGTGCCGCGAGAAGTTCTTGAGTAAGGAGGAGTACATGAAGGTAATTCTTAAGGCCTTGTACTTTACTTCCTTCATTTAGTAATTCATAGCCGTAGAGCTCAAGTTTCTATTTCCTAACTTAGGCCCCTCCGAGATGTTGTGTGGATTGGATGGATTGTTGGGAGGTGTTGTTCAATGAGTGGTGCTCAAAAGAATGGCTAGCCCTCCACAACGAGGCCAAGGACAAACGTGCCCAAATGGAAGGTGTGCCACACCATTAAGGCAGCTCCAACTTATATCAGTACGGGCGGAACTGGGTATGTGGTTTGCTTCATGATTCATGCAATTTGTTTGTCATGCTAGCTTCAGCCCTTTAATTACTAATTTACTTTGTTTCTCTCTCTCAGACACGCTACAATAAGGCGGATAAGGTGCCAGAGGTGTACGACCTGTATGCCATGGCCCACACTGGCTCTTACAAGAAAGTCAAGGCATTCTCTGCGTTTGACCTTGATGATCGAAAAAACTTCACCAACATCTCCTCCCACGACAAGCTCGTGAAATATAGAGATGAGGGGAAGGTGAGGAAAGGGGAGGACTTTAACCCGAGCTAGGGTCCCATTGATACAGAGCTGCTGATGATATCTGGTGGCGGGAGGTCCCATGGCTCCATAGCCATGGGAGATGGACTTATCCGTTGTCCTAGCACTCTCCCGGAGATCAAGGCGCGCCAGTCAAGCTCCACTCCTGAGATAAGGCCTCATGAACGGCCAGTCCAACTCGCCTTCAAGGTTAGTTATACGTATTCAGCTATCTTTCTCCATTACATTGTGTGCGCTTCCATCAATGATTACAAATGGTAAGGAGGAGTGGTGTTGCAAGCTGCTATAAAAAGTGAGAGATATAGAACGGAGAAACTTCTGGCGGAGGCAGCGGAGAGGCAGTGGGAGTTGGAGGAGAGGACGACAAAGATGTTGGAGGAGGAGAGGGCACGGAATGACATGCAGGCAAGGGCCATGTACGAGCTCCTTGTGGTAAGTTTTTTCTACACATTAGCCAAAACATTAATGTAGTGTTTGTCTCATTACTAACTAGTATGACTGAGTCATCAAAACCAAATGTGCAGTCTGTGTGCGAGAAGTCCGGTCAGACCGCTCCGCCGATGCCAGTGATTGCTCCTGGGACCACGGTGAGTTTAATTTGAATGGACATTACTTGATAGTCTTAACATTTCAGTGTCATCATGCTAACGAGACATTGGAAATGATCTTTGGTGCAGCGTAACTCCAGACAAGCATCGCACGATCCTTCTCCAGCTACCGGCACGAGCCACCCCGCTCCTACACCTCCATGATCACGGTAAGTGTCTCTATTGTTTTGCTTAACAAATGCATAAAGACCTAGACTTAGCTTTATTTCCTCCAATATGCTTACCATAATGACTTAGAGTTAGCTTCTTTTCCTCCAAAATGACTTAATAAGCTTACTAACCTCCAAAACCATCCATTTTTCCTATGTTAGCTCTAAAATGATATGTACTTAGCTTACTTATGTAAAAAATGGCATAGTTAGCTTAGTTAGATCATAAACGATCCCATTTTACCTAAGTTAGCTCTAAAATGACCCATTTTACCTTACTTAGCTTATAAATGATCCATTTGACCCAAGTTAGCTATAAAATGACCTATTTTAACTAGATTAGCTCCTAAATGATCCATTTTACCTACGTTAGCTCTAAAATGACCCATTTTACCTAGGTTAGCTCCAAAATGACCCATCTTACCTAGGTTAGCTCTAAAATGATGCATTTTACCCAAGTTGGCTCTAAAATGACATTTTACCAAGATTAGCTCATAAACGATCCATTTCACCTAGGTTAGCTCCAAAATGACCCATCTTACCTAGGTTAGCTCCAAAATGACCCATCACACCTAGGTTAGCTCTAAAATGATGCTTTTTACTAAGTTAGCTCATAAACGATCCTTTTCAACTAAGTTAGCTCATAAACGATCCATTTCACCGAAGTTAGCTCAAAAACGATCCATTTCACCTAAAATTAGGTCATAAATGATTCATTTCACGTAAGTTAGCTCATAAATGACATATACTTAGTGTTCTACTCTTCTTCTTGTAGTCACCTTTTTCTAACTTTCTTATTTGCCATTTTGCAGATTTCATTCACTTCACGGAAGCTAGCTTGCTATGATGGAGTGCTTGTTTTTTCTTTCATTCTCTTCAAGTATTCTTCTAGCTTGCTCTCTTGATGAAACTTTGCATTGTAATATGTATGGATGGAACAATGTGTATGCGCAACTTGGTATGTATGAATGGATGGAACTATATATGTATGTACGATGAAACTTATGTGCTAGATATGTCATATGTTTGCTGTTAAATAGCCTTATGAAATATATATATATATATATATATATATATATGTCATATATATTTGCTGTGAAAATTGTTGGATTTAAAAAAAATAGAAAAAAGAGGCCACCTTTGCCGACAACCGCGGACGGCAAAGAAGCCACGCGGCGGCCACCTGTGCTTCCTGGTGGGCTGACCCATTTGGTCAGTTTGCCTACAGTGGCGGACGGCAAAGGCTTTGCCTACAGCAGCGGACGGCAAAGGCTGCCGTTAGCCACCTAACGGACTAACAGTGTAATTATTGTCGTCTGCTTTCTTTGCTGTCAGCTGCTGACGGCAAAGGCACCTTTGCCGTCAGCCCCAGAAAGCAGACGACAAAGTAGCTCTTTGCCGATCCTTACTTTGCCAGAGCCTTTTGCCGTAGGTGGCAGACGGCAAAGATGTTTGCCGTCCGCCGTTCCTGCCTTTGTCGTCCGCCATGGCAGACGGCAAAGTAGCTGATTCCTGTAGTGAAAGAGAAAATGAAACTACGAAAGCAAAAGTCTTCACGCTTCATAATCCTCGCATGAATGTCAAGTCTTCACAGTCACACCAATTTCTTCACTTTCAAAGTCTTCAAGAAAACCAAAGTCCTCAACTGAAGACATTCATTTTTAAGGGTCGACTTTCATCGTAAATATCAAACTCCTCATAGACTTATAGACCTATGTACACTCACACTCATTAGTATCTTAACCTATAAGTCTCCAATACACCAAAATCACTAAGGGGCACTAGATGCACTAACAACATCGTATTTGTGGCAAAGCCACCGTTCATCATATTTTTTTATACATGTCACTCTTGATTCATTGCACATCCAAGTACACCGCCGGAGGCATTCACATAGAGTCATATCTTGTTCTAGCATCGAGTTGTAAGTAAATAAAACTGTGATGATCTTCATTATTAGAGCATTGTCCCATGTGAGGAAAGGATGATGGAGACTATGATTCCCCCACAAGTCGGGATGAGACTCTGGACGAAAAAAGAGGCCAAACAAAATTAAAGAAGGCCCAATAAAAATGAGAGAAAAGAGAGGAGGGACAATGTTACTATCCTTTTTGCCACACTTGTGCTTCAAAGTAGCACCATGATCTTCATGATAGAGAGTCTCCTATGATTTCACTTTCATATACTAGTGGCAATTTTTCAATATAGAACTTGGCTTGTATATTCCAATGATGGGCTTCCTCAAATTGCCCTAGGTCTTCATGAGCAAGCAAGTTGGATGCACACCCACTTAGTTTTCTTTTTGAGCTTTCATAAACTTATAGCTCTACTGCATCTGTTGCATGGCAATCCCTACTCACTCACGTTGATCTCTATTAATGGGCATCTCCATAGCCCGTTGATACGCCTAGTTGACGTGAGACTATCTCCTCCTTTTTGTCTTCTCCACAACCACCGTCTATTCCACCTATAGTGCTATGACCATGGCTCATGCTCATGTATTGCGTGAAAGTTGAAAAGGTTTGAGAACATCAAAAGTATGAAGCACTTTCTTGGCTTGTCATCGAGGTTGTGCATGATTTAAATATTTTGTGTGATGATGATGGAGCATAGCCAGACTATATGATTTTGTAGGGATAACCTTTCTTTGGCCATGTTATTTTGAGAAGACATTATTATTTTGTTAATATGCTTGAAGTATTGTTTTTATGTCAATATTAAACTTCTGTTTTGAATCTTACGGATCAGAACATTCATGCCACAATAAATAGAATTACATGGATAAATATGTTATGTAGCATTCCACATCAAAAATTCTGTTTTTATCGTTTACCTACTCGAGGACGAGCAGGAATTAAGCTTGGGGATGCTTGATACGTCGCCAACGCATCTATAATTTTGATTGTTCTATGCTATTATATTATCTGTTTTGGATGTTTTATATGCATTAATATGATATTTTATATGATTTTTGGGACTAACCTATTAACCTAGAGCCCTGTGCCAGTTTCTGTTTTTTCCTTGTTTTAGAGTTTCACAAAAAAGGAATACCAAACAGAGTCCAAACGGAATAAAACTTTCGTGATGATTTTCTTGGACCAGAAGACACCCAGCAGGCTTGGAGTGCAAGTCAGAGGAGCCTCGAGGCGGCCACAAGGGTGAAGGGCGCGCCCAGGGGAGTAGAGCATGCCCCCCGACCTTGTGGGCCCCTTGTTGACCTCCTGACCTAGATCTTCCTCCTGTATATACTCTTATACCCCAAAAATCCAGGGAGCAACGAAACCACTTTTCCACTGCTGCAACCTTCTGTACCCCTGAGATCCCATCTTGGGGCTTTTCCGGCGTCCTGCCGGAGGGGGATTCAATCACGAAGGGCTTCTACATCGACACCATTGCCTCTCCGATGAAGCGTGAGTAGTTTATCGCCGACATACGGGTCCACAGCTAGTAGCTAGATGGCTTCTTCTCTCTCTTTGATTCTCAATACAAAGTTCTCCTCGATGTTCTTGGAGATCTATTCGATGTAATACTCTTTTGCGGTGTGTTTGCCGAGATCCGATGAATT
Organism: Triticum aestivum; assembly: GCF_018294505.1. Lineage (NCBI taxonomy): Eukaryota > Viridiplantae > Streptophyta > Magnoliopsida > Poales > Poaceae > Triticum > Triticum aestivum. The sequence continues at coordinate 401,178,167 of NC_057804.1, read as the reverse complement.
GTGGATTTATGATCAACTTATCTATGAATATTATTTGAATCTTCTTTTAATTCTTATATGCATGATTTGATATCTTTGCAAGTCTCTTCGAACTATCGATTTGGTTTGGCCAACTGGATTGGTTTTTCTTACAATGGGAGAAGGGCTTAGCTTTGGGTTCAATCTTGCGGTGTACTTTCCCAGTAACATTAGGGGCAACAAGGCACGTATTGTATTGTTGCCATCGAGGATAAAAAGATGGGGTTTTTATCATATTGCTTGAGTTAATTCCTCTACATCATCTCATCTTGCTTAATGCATTATTCCGTTCTTTATGAACTTAATACTCTAGGTGCATGCTGGATAGCGGTCAATGTGTGGAGTAATAGTAGTAGATGCATAATCGTTTTGGTCTACTTGACACGGATGTGATGCCTATATTCATTATCATTGCCTTAGATATCGTCATAACTTTGCACTTTTCTATCAATTGCTCGGCAGTAATTTGTTCACCCACCGTAATAATTCCTGTCTTGAGAGAAGCCAACCTATGGTCCATGGGTCTATTTTCCATCATATAAGTTTCCGATCTACAATTTTAGTTTCCTATTTACTTTACTTTGCAATCTTTTACTTTCTGTTCCATATACCAAAAATATTAGTTTACCGTTTATCATCTCTGCCAGATCTCACTTTGCAAATAACTGTGAAGGGACTGAGAACCCCTTTGTTGCGTTGGGTGCAAGTTGGTGTTTGCTTGTGCAGGTATTCGGTGACTTGAGCGTTGTCTCCCACTATATTGATACCTTGGTTCTCAAAAAGCTGAGGGAAATACTTACTCTACTTTGCTGCATCACCCTTTCTTTGTCAAGGGAAAAACCAACACAAGCTGAAGAAGTAGCAACTAGCTAGCCTACTAATGCGCTCCTGCCAGTTTTAGTTGCAACGCAAGATCTGAAGTGGCAGTTTTTTAAATAAAAATGCCTATCTCTGAAGAAACTGACATGCTGTTCTGAAGAAAATGCCATGCAAATCTAAAGAAATAGCCAGCAAAAACGTTCACAAATGCCTTATCTCCCAGCAAACGTTCATCCACTATTGTGATCCAACACATACACAATTCGACCGACTCTATCATACGCGAATAACCAGTGGATCGTGCACGTACCTCATCTGGATGAATTAAGCGCACTCGTTTGACCGTCATGGCGACGTGCGGCCCAACACGGACGGGACGCACCGCTGACGGGACGGGATGGGATGGCACAGTCATAATTTCAGTATTTCTAGTTTTCCAAGGCAAGTTGGCACCCTAACCATGCCTGGTTATGCATTGAATTCTGATGATTGCGATGACCGTTGTGTTTCCCGCGACATGCTGGTTCACCTACCTTCCACCTATAATTACTAGTTCCTGGCGTTCTCCGGTGGCAGCATCACCCAACTCGCGCTATCCTCATAAGCCCCCACCAGCCCTACATTGCTCGCCACTTATCCTTGCTCTCGCCACGTTCGTCATGCCCCCGCCCGTCCGCAATAGGCAACGCCGGAGGCGGTCACCACCGGAACTAGTGTTCGGTTTTTCACTGGAAGGCAAACAAGGGAGGAGGCATTCTATCAGTCTTTAGATGGCAATGCAGAGTATGAGGACTTGTTGGAGCACGACCGCCTGGCGGAGGAGCAGCGTATCGCTGATTTGCGCCGCCAGCGGGGCATGGAGCATCAGCGCATCGACGCTCTGAGTCGTGAGCAGAGCACCCGCAACTGGGCTGACTACGTGGAGGTCGGCACCTGGCAAATAGCCCTGGAGGCTGTCGGGCATGCGCACGTTCACGACGCCGGATTTTACTACCAGCTCGTCAAGTGGGTTTCCCGCTTAGAAGCCGAAGCTTCGATGGACCACGCCGGCATGGAAAGGGCCAACGCGCACGAGCAACGCGCCCTATCTCACCTCTCGCAAGTCTCAGGCGAGGTGGAGGACGTCGGTGCCAGCGTTTAGCGTGTACCGCAGATGGCAGCTGACATCTTCTAGTTAGCTAAGAGTAAGTTAGTACTTGTACACTACTAGAGTATTAGTGGGAGTAGACAGTTAACTTGGCTATGATGGTTGTCAACATGGAAGTTCAGTACTCTATATCTAGATCAGACCTGTTACTTTGCTCTGAATGTTGAGCTTTCCGTTTGAATGCATGGAATGGGCTGTTATTTTTTTAAATGGGTTGTATTTGTCCGCCATGGGTTTAGAGGCTGACTTGTGGGCCTACTAAGTTGACTCGTACACAATCAGGAGATGATTGTACATGGAGACGATGACAGCAGGTACCCACCGAGGTCATGGCAGTACCCAAGCAAGTGCCTCCTTATTTTAAGCCAAAAAAGGTTCCTCCTAATGGATTTCCGACATCTAGGTCCCATGCCATTGTCAACGTAGTCAATAAACGAGAGAATTGCACAACGAGCGGCTGACACTAGGGACCCAGTAGCTCGCCGAGTTATTTTTGTTTTTGAGATGGAAGCAGGGTGTCAACTGGGCTGTGCGGAGGACTCTGGCCTGTCTACCAGCCTTTTCTTTTATGTTTACCACAAGACCAGCCCAGTAGTTTTTTCTTTCTAAAAATGGATAGCCCGTTTTTTTGTGCTTTTGCATAATACCCAATCGATGCCTACTTGCTTTGTCAGCCCAGCTGGGCTACAAATCTTTCAAGATGAGGAGAGCTTCACTCCAAAGCCACTAATAGTGGAGAACAAACAAAGAGATTATGGTAGGGTACGAAACCACCTCAAAGTTATCCTTTTTGCTCGATCTATTCAAGAGTCCGTAGTAAAATAACACGAAGCTATTCTTTCCGTTCGATCTATCATAGAGTTCATACTAGAAGAACACCTTAAGACACAAATCAACCAAAACCCTAATGTCACCTAGATACTCCATTGTCACCTCAAGTATCCGTGGGCATGATTATACGATATGCATCACACAATCTTAGATTCATCTATTCAACCAACACAAAGTACTTCAAAGAGTGCCCCAAAGTTTCTACCGGAGAGTCAAGACGAAAACGTGTGCCAACCCCTATGCATAGGTTCATGGGCGGAACCCGCAAGTTGATCACCAAAACATACATCAAGTGGATCACGTGATATCCCGTTGTCACCACAGATAAGCACGGCAAGACATACATCAAGTGTTCTCAAATCATTAAAGACTCAATGCGACAAAACAACTTCAAGGGGAAAACTCAATTCATCACAAGAGAGTAGAGGGGGAGAAACATCATAAGATCCAACTATAATAGCAAAGCTTGCGATACATCAAGATCATGTCATAGAGAGAACACGAGAGAGAGAGAGATCAAACACATAGCTACTGGTACCTACCCTTAGCCGCGAGGGTGAACTACTCCCTCCTGGTCATGGAGAGCGTCGGGATGATGAAGATGGCCACCAGTGAGGGATCCCCCCTCCGGCAGGGTGCTGGAACGGGCTCCCGAGAGGTTTTTGGTGGCCACAGAGGCTTGCAGCGGCGGAACCCCCGATCTATTGTTCGCTTTAATGTTTTTAGGGTATATGGGAATATATAGGCGAAAGAAGTTAGTCAGGGGAGCCTCGAGGGGCCCACGAGACAGGAGGGCATGCCTAGTAGGGGGGGCACCCTCGTGGCCACCTTGAAGCTTCCTTGACTTCAACTCCAAGTCTCCTGGATCGCTTCTGCTCCAAAAATAATGCTTCCAAAGGTTTCATTCCGTTTGGACTCTGTTTGATATTCCTTTTCTTCGAAACACTGAAATAGGCAAGAAAACAGCAATATGGGCTGGGACTCCGGTTAATAGGTTAGTCCCAAAAAATAATATAAAAGTGTATAATAAAGCCCACAAACATTCAAAACAGATAATAAAATAGCATGAATGCTTCATAAATTATAGATACGTTGGAGACGTATCAGCATCCCCAAGCTTAATTCTTGCTCGTCCTCGAGTAGGTAAATGATAAAAGAAAGAATTTTATGAAGTGTGAATGCTAGCTGGTGCACAAATTTGATCAATGATAATTTCAATCACCTTTTCTAGCATGATTATATGTCATAAAAGTAGTTCATCTCATAAAACTTCTCAAGATAAACTAACAAGCTATTCATATGTTAAAGCATAGACCATAAACGTTCTTGAAAACTAACAAACTTCATTCTCAGTCATCAAACAATTGCAATTCATCTTATTTTCAGGCAGGGTCTATGTCAGAGCTTTGATTTAGCAAACTCCACATACTCAACTATCATATAGTCTTCTACAATTGCTAACACTCACACAATACTTACGGTTATGGAGTTTTAATCGGACACTGAGAAAGATAGGGGCTTATAATTTTGCCTCCCAACGTATTCACCTTTGGGTGATGTCAACAATAACAGTTCATGCTAACTTACATCCAATTGGATATATATATATCAGGATCTTTCCAACACGAGGTGCTTGCCAAAGGATAAAATGAAAAGGGAAAGGTGAAGATCACCTTGACTCTTGCATAAAGTAAAAGACATAAGGTAAAAGATAGGCCCTTCGCAGAGGGAAGCAGAGGTTGTCATGTGCTTTTAGGGTTGGATGCACAAAATCTTAATGCAAAAGAATGTCACTTTATATTGCCACTTGTGATATGAACCTTTATTATGCAGTTTGTCGCTTTTATTACTTCCATATCACACGATCGTATAAAGATTATTTTCTCCGCACTAATAAGTCATACATATTCAGAGAGCAATTTTTATTGCTTGCAACATGACAACTTACTTGAAGGATCTTAATCAATCCATAGGTAGGTATGGTGGACTCTCATGGCAAAAACTGGGTTTAATGATATTTGGAAGGACAAGTAGTATCTCTACTTGGTGCAAGGAATTTTGGCTACATGAGGGGGAAATGCAAGCTCGACATGTTTGAATGATTCATGACAATATACTTTAACTGAGATGTGAGAAAACATAACCCATTACGTTGTCTTCCTTGTCCAACATCAACTCTTTAGCATGTCATACTTAATGAGTGCTCACAATTATAAAAGATGTCCAAGATAGTATATTTATATGTGAAATCTCTCTTCCTTCAATATTCTTTCATGAATTTGTTCAAATGACCAATACAATGCTTGCTAACCTTCAATAAATTTACAACCTCTACTTCTTAGATGTGAAGAAGAAAGGTTCAACCGATACTAACCGATAGTTGTTGAAGAAGAAAGGTGGGATGCCTAACGGGGCATCCCCAAGCTTGGATGCTTGAGACTTCTTGAAATATTATCTTGGGGTGCCTTGGGCATCCCCAAGCTTGAGATTTTATGTCTCCTTAATTCCTTTTATATCTCGGTTTCCTAAATCTCGAAAGCTTCATCCACACCAAACTCAACAAGAACTTGTGAGTTAAGTTAGTATAAACCAATGCAAAACCTTATCATTTTCTACTGTAACAAATTACTAAAAATTACTATTCCACATTTCATACTAAATTTCTCTGCATATTTAATACTCCTATTCTCAAATAGAATCATTAAACAAGCAAACATATGCAAACAATGCAACCATAACAGCAATCTGCCAAAACAGTATAGTCTGTAAAGAATGCAAGAGTATCAATACTTCCCTAACTCCAAAAATTATGAGAAAAATACTAAGCTGTAGAATATTTATCAGAGCTCATTATGCAAAAAAGTTTCAACATTATATCATGCTCTGACTTTTCTAGGGAATTTTTGCAACAGCGGTAAACTTTCTGTTTTCAAACAGCAACATGTATACTAGCAAAATAAGCATGGCAAAGGCTATCCTTGACATTTTTATTGAAAATAAAGATGCAAAACATTATTTTAAATAACATCAAGCTAATACTAACAAATGAAAATGACGCTCCAAGAAAAACACATATCATGTGGTGAATAAAAATATAGCTCCAAGTAAAGTTACCGATGAACAAAGACGAAAGAGGGGATGCCTTCCGGGGCATCCCCAAGCTTAGGCTCTTGGTTGACCTTGAATATTACCTTGGGGTGCCTTGGGAATCCCCAAACTTAGGCTCTTGCCACTCCTTATTCCATAGTCCATCGAATCTTTACCCAAGACTTGAAAACTTCACAACACAAAACTCAACAGAAAACTCGTAAGCTCCGTTAGTATAAGAAAATAAAACCACCACTTAGGTACTGTAGTGAACTCATTCTAAATTCGTATTGGTGTAATATCTACTGTATTCCAACTTAACTATGGTTCATACCCTCCGATACTACTCATAGATTCACCAAAATAAGCAAACAACACATAGAAAACAAAATCTGTCAAAAACAGAACAGTCTGTAGTAATCTGTATCAAACGTATACTTATGGAACTCCAGAAATCCTACCAAATTAGGAAGGTCTAATAAATTTGTGTAACAATCCAGAGCAGAAAGAATCATATCAAAAGCACGTTTCTGTGAATTATCAAAACTAATTTACTGGGTGCAAAAGTTTATGATTTTCAGCAGGATCAACACAACAATCACCATAAGCTGTCCTAAAGGTCTTACTTGGCACTTTATTGAAACGAAAGCTATAGAACATGATTAATAAAGTAGCATAATCATGTGGACACACAAAAACAGTAAGGGTAAATATTGGGTTGTCTCCCAACAAGCGCTTTTCTTTAATGCCTTTTAGCTAGGCATGATGATGACAATGATGCTCACATAAAAGATAAGAATTGAAACATAAAGAGAGCATCATGAAGAATATGACTAGCACATTTAAGTCTAACTCACTTCCTATGCATAGGGATTTTGTGAGCAAACAACTTATGGGAACAAGAATCAATTAGCATAGGAAGTAAAACAAGCATGACTTCAAGATTTTCAACACATAGGGAGGAAACTTGATATTATTGCAATTCCTACAAGCATATGTTCCTCCCTCATAATAATTTTTAGTAGCATCATGAATGAATTCAACAATATAACCAGCAACTAAAGCATTCTTTTCATGATCTACAAGCATAGAAAATTTACTACTCTCCACATAAGCAAAATTCTTCTCATGAATAGTAGTGGGAGCAAACTCAACAAAATAATTATCATGTGAGGCATAATCATTGAAAACTAAAATCATGATGACAAGTTTCATGTTTATCATTATTCTTAATAGCATACAAGTCATCACAATAATCATCATAGATATCAACTTTGTTCTGATAATCAATTGGAACCTCTTCCGAAATAGTGGATTCATCACTAAATAAAGTCATGACCTCTCCAAATCCACTTTCATCAATATAATCATCATAAATAGGAGGCATGCTTTCATCATAATAAATATTCTCATAAAAAGTTGGGGGACTAAACATATCATCTTCATCAAACATAGCATCCCCAAGCTTGTGGCTTTGCATATCATTAGCATCATGGATATTCAAGGAATTCATACTAACAACATTGCAATCACGCTCATCATACAAAGATCTAGTACCAAACATTTTATAGACTTCTCCTTTCCATCATTCTCACGAAAGATATTAAAAAGATGAAGCGTATGAGACAAACTCAATTCCATTTTTATATAGTTTTGTTTTATAAACTAAGCTAGTGATAAAACAAGAAACAAAATGATTCGATTGCAAGATCTAAAGATATACCTTCAAGCACTCACCTCCCCGGCAACGGTGCCAGAAAAGAGCTTAGTTGACAGGGTGTGAGTGCCGCTTACCTAGCCTCCCCGGCAATGGCGCCAGAAAAGATCTTGATGTCTACTACACAACCATCTTCTTGTAGACGTTGTTGGGCCTCCAAGTGCAGAGGTTTGTAGGACAGTAGCAAATTTCCCTCAAGTGGATGACCTAAGGTTTATCAATCCGTGGGAGGCGTAGTATGAAGATGGTCTCTCTCAAACAACCCTGCAACCAAATAACAAAGAGTCTCTTGTGTCCCCAACACACCCAATACAATGGTAAATTGTGTAGGTACACTAGTTCGGCGAAGAGATGGTGATACAAGTGCAATATGGATGGTAGATATAGGTTTCTGTAATCTGAAAATATAAAAACAGAAAGGTAACAAGTGGTAAAAGTCGGCGTAAATGATATTGCAATGCTAGGAAACAAGGCCTAGGGATCATACTTTCACTAGTGCAAGTTCTATCAACAATAATAACATAACTGGATCATATAACTATCCCTCAACATGCAACAAAGAGTCACTCCAAAGCCACTAATAGCGGAGAACAAACGAAGAGATTATGGTAGGGTACGAAACCACCTCAAAGTTATCCTTTCTACTCGATCTATTCAAGAGTCCGTAGTAAAATAACACGAAGCTATTCTTTCCGTTCGATCTATCATAGAGTTCGTACTAGAAGAACACTTTAAGACACAAATCAACCAAAACCCTAATGTAACCTAGATACTCCATTGTCACCTCAAGTATCCGTGGGCATGATTATACGATATGCATGACACAATCTCAGATTCATCTATTCAACCAACATAAAGTACTTCAAAGTGTGCCCCAAAGTTTCTACCGGAGAGTCAAGACAAAAATGTGTGCCAACCCCTATGCGTAGGTTCATGGGCGGAACCCGCAAGTTGATCACCAAGACATACATTAAGTGGATCACCTGATATCCCATTGTCACCACAGATAAGCACGGCAAGACATACATCAAGTGTTCTCAAATCATTAAAGACTCAATCCGACAAAACAACTTCAAGGGGAAAACTCAATTCATCACAAGAGAGTAGAGGGGGAGAAACATCATAAGATCCAACTATAATAGTAAAGCTCGCGATACATCAAGATCATGTCATAGAGAGAACATGAGAGAGAGAGATCAAACACATAGCTACTGGTACCTACCCTCAACCCCAAGGGTGAACTACTCCCTCCTCGTCATGGAGAGCGCCGGTGGCCACCGATGAGGGATCCCCCCTCCGACAGGGTGCCGGAACGGGATCCCTAGATGTTTTTGGTGGCTACAGAGGCTTGTGGCGGTGGAACTCCCAATCTATTGTTCGCTTCGATGTTTTTAGGGTATATGGGAATATATAGGTGAAAGAAGTTGGTCGGGGGAGCCTCGAGGGGCCCACGAGATAGGAGGGCGCGTCCAGTAGGGGGGTGCCCCCCACCCTCGTGGCCACATTGAAGCTTCCTTGACTTCAACTCCAAGTCTCCTGGATCGCTTTCGTTCCAAAGTAACGCTCCCGTAGGTTTCACTCTGTTTGATATTCCTTTTCTTCGAAACACTGAAATAGGCAAGAAAACAGCAATATGGGCTGGGCCTTAGTCCCAAAAATAATATAAAAGTGTATAATAAAGCCCATAAACATTCAAAAGATAATAAAATAGCATGAATGCTTCATAAATTATAGATACGTTGGAGACGTATCAACGTTGCTCCCTCGATGGCGACATCCACATCAGTAGGAGATGTTGCTTCTTTAGCTCTCGCTCGCACTACTGCTCTGCTCTTGCTCTCGGTCCCCTGCTTGGTCTGCTCTTACAATTAATCTTGCTCTTGCTCACGCTGCTGCTCTCGCTCTTGCTCTTGCTTGCGATGCTGCTCCATTTAGCTACACTTCAGTCGATTGAATCGACTTTCGGGTCAGTCAATTTTTAGGGGGTGGGGGGGCTCGCCGGAGTTAAGGAATAACCAGCCGCAGCAGGGAGGGGGGCTCACCGGAGAGGTACCACAGTATCTATCTTAGGGTTCAGGGTGGGGGCGGTGGTCGCCGGCGGTGGTGGGGTAGTGGCGTGGGGAGTGCCAAAGAAAAAGCTCGGCAGGGGGGCGTAGGGGGATGGCCGGGGCGGCAGCAGACCGGCGGTGGGGAGTGGTTTCGGGGCGGGCAGGGCGGCGCACCGCCGGCCGCGGGCGGCGGGGGCGGCTGTTTGGCCGGTGGTGGCTGGGAGCTCAGGGTAGCCTCAACTAATGCTGCTACACGACCAGCTGCCCCGGCTCTTGCACGCGCTACTGCTACTGCTTTTCTGCTACTAGTGTGTTCAGTTTCGACAGAAAAATTTAGTATCGAGAGTTAAATTCAGTTTCGACAGTTAAGTTCAGAGATGAGAGGCTGATGTATTTTACATCAAGCACTTTGTGGTTATGTATTTTACATCATCTATTGGGGATGCTATTAGAATTCCACTCAGGTTAACGTTGTCTTTCTTGTCTTGCTTCAGCCTTAGTGTTGTACAACTCACTGGAGCTGCTTCAACGACGAAACCCTCCATCACAGCGGAACAGTACCTCGTGCTCCATCTCCAGACGCCTAAGATCTTCTTCCCCTCCTCCGACAGCCAAGCCAGCCAGATCATCCTCACCGACCAACCAATTCACACTGAGATCGACATGGCTTCACCAAAGAGGTTGTACACTTGTTGCATCTCTTTTTTACTCTACATGTTATATATATTTTCCAATTAGCACACGCAGTAACATGAAATACGATTAGTTTCTCCTACTATTATATGACAAGCAGTGAGGTACCAGTCAACTTAGCTATCTGTGATGGACTCTCTTGAATGCCATCATTATTTATCTCTACGTGTTTGAGCTATGCATTTGTCGATGGGCTTGGGAGTTGAGCTAGTACGGTAGTGGCCTAGTTCCAAAGTAGTAGAAGTAGGCAAGTAGCACAAAGCATTTTTTGAGTGTAGCTTTTCCTTTCTCAAGCCTGTCTACTAGAATTGTCAGTGCTTGAAAGGAAAAGGGAAGGAAAAACATAGGATTTGGAAAGCTTCCTATGGTACTACTATTCATGCATTTGGTTCAAAGGAATGGAGCAAAGGAAAACTGTAGGATTTGTTCCTTTAGTGTCTCCTTGAAAGAAAAACCGTGCGGATTTTAATTTCCACTTGTCCTCCTTTTCAAATTTCTATTCATGAAGGACAAGACTAAGAGATAGTAGCATAATAGCATTATAATCGTACATTTTCTTATGGTTTTACTTAATCTCACCATGCTTCTTTGCATCCTGTGATCTTCCAATTCTTGTGAACCAAACACCCAGATTGGCAGAAATCCTGCGTTTTTAAATTCTCTGTTTTGCATGTGCATTCCTATACTATTACTGTGTATTTCCAATCCTTGCGTTGTTAGAATCCTCCAATTCAAACGAGCCCTTACAGAATTACTTCTCTTACAGATAGTTGTCAAAGAAAACCTTGTGTGGTTTGTTCCGCTCCTGCTGCGCCGTCGTCCACCCAAGCTCAACTGCTCCAACGACCGAAGGGTCCAGCACAGCAGGGATCCGGCCTCCAGACTGTCTTTCGCTGCCTCAGATCTTCTTCCCCACTGCCGGCAGCCATGACAACTGCATTACCATCATCAACTGAGCAGATGAACTCGAAGACTACACGGGTCCACAAGAGAGGTTGCACCCTTTCGTGTCTGCTTACGTTATGCATCGCTTAATATTACATGCTACTTTATCGTCCTATTCACCGATTAGACTCCGCTCCAAACTAATGGTCAAACTTGAGTTTTTAAATGGTTGTGGGGTACATATCGGGCCCGCAATCAATAGTATCTATCTACTATCTGGTTAATCTCTGGTGTCTACTATGAGTTTCATGTTGGGTGGGAAACAAACGGTAAAGAAGCCATTATCTATATTTTTTAACTGAAGCCATTATCTGCCTGCTATCATTGGTTTTGGTCTATCCACATGTTGCTACCATCACTCTGGATTTCTACATGCACTCCTTACATAATCTCACTATGTTTTATTCCTATGCATGTCAGTTATTGTACACAATGGAACTGAACATGTAGAGCAAAAGAGACGAGCCTTGCGTGGCAATAAAATTTCATGCAGACATCGCTCCATGGTAGGCGCAAAGGCATCCCCCTCCACCCATTTCGGATTGTAATTGAGAGGAAGGTATCTGTTCTGAGGGGGATTCAGAAGGAGAAGACCACTCCTATTTACCCCCTGAGGTCTTCGCTCTAACTTGGCATGATGATGTTGGTTATATCATGCATATGGTGCTTAGTTTAGACATGCTTTGTGTGAATGCCATCTATTTAGTTTATTCATCGTTTACATGAATTATGCAGCGCCATCTTGTTTAGCCAGGCATCATATATGTGAATTTTGCAATGCCATCCTGCTTAGCTAGTCATCTTATATGTGAATTATATCAGGCCATCCTTTTTTTGTTACGTATTACATTTGTCAACTATGTTAGTACATTCAACTACTCTTCGTGTGCATCAGCCATTTGACACGGTGATGGAAAATTCTAGAGTGAAAACAAGGTCTTCAGAGCAGACTATGCTATCTGACAAAGCGCATATCTCGCTGGTTACGGATAGCTCCTCAGAAGAGGATTTAGAGATAGATGACCAGTCCTATTTTCCCCCCGAGGTGTATGCTCTATCTTGGTAGGGTTATGTTCACTACTAGGAAAAGGGCTATATATGGGATTGACACTAATGGCGCACCAGAAAGATGGTGCGCCATTAGTATATACTAATGGCGCACCACAATCTGATGCGCCATTAGAGTTTAAACTACTAATGGCGCACCATGCTACGGGTGCGCCATTAGTATCAATTTTTTTTAACTAGTGCGCCTGTCCAAACATACTAATGGCGCATCCGGGCAAAGTGCGCCATTAGTAGTTGTAACTACTAATGGCGCACCAGGCAGCATGTGCGCCATTAGTATAGAATTTTTTTTGAACTAGTGCGCCTATCCAAACATACTAATGGCGCATCCTGCCCAAGTGCGCCATTAGTAGTTGTAACTACTAATGGCGCACCAGGCAGTGGGTGCGCCATTAGTATAGAATTTTTTTTGAACTAGTGCGCCTATCCAAACATACTAATGGCGCATCCTGCTTAGGTGCGCCATTAGTAGTTGTAACTACTAATGGCGCACCATGGAAGAGGTGCGCCATTAGTAAGTGGGCAGCAACAAGATATTTGGGACAGCCTCTCCTACCCACACACTCACTTTCTCCCCACTTCATTCTCTCCACCTCCTCCTTGTCTCGGGTGCCTCCTCTTTTTCACCTCATTTCCACCATAGATTCATTCAAATTAAGTGGTTAAATTACCTTGTTTTAATAGGTAAGTAAGGGGGGAAGCTATATTTAGGTTGTTCTCCTTACAACAATGTGCACATGCACTTTTTACGGCCTAGCTAGATCTATGTATGTTCGTGGTGTTGCATATGTTTGTGGTGTTGCATATGTGTTTGTGTTTGGAGGTGTACCGGTATTTGATATGCGATAGTTGCCAATATTTTGCCGGAATGTTGATTCATTTCCGTTTCGGCGAGAATTTTGGCATTAAGCATTCTTTTTGGTCCTATTTTTAGGGAAAGTCATGCCAAATTTTTGTTTGGTTCTAAAATATCGTTTTGCTCTACCCCACAGGCGACCATGGTCCGCACGATGACCGAAGGCATCGTGAATAGGTTTTTGAGGTCCGCGAAGGCCGAGATGCTTCAAAAGAACGAGGCGGAGATAAGATGTCCGTGTCGAAGATGCAAGCTGAAGAGCCTTATTGCGGACCCGGATTCCGGGCAGGTGCGGGACCACCTACTGTTGCGTGGTTTCATGGATGGCTATCGGTGGCAAGGTGATGAAGATGACTACGAAGTCGTCCATGCGGGCCGGGCAAGAAATGAGGAAGGGCAGCAAGACAACCACCGCGGCTCGGGCGGGCGAGAAGACGAAGAATCCCCAGGAGATGATCACGACTGTGATGCTGTACACAGTCATCATGTAGAAGATGCAGGACATGATGATGAGGAAGATGCCGGAGCAGGCGACGGGCATGATCATGAAGATGATGATGCCGGCGGAGCAGACGACGCTGGACCATCGATGGGCTGGGTGCAGGACCCTCATATTCAAGAGCTGCTTCTCAAGCAGACGGATAACGCAAGAGCTGCCGCCCGAGAGAAAGCCAAGATGGATCAACTTGAGTTAGACGCGGTTACTCCATTGTATGAAGGATGCAGGCCCGAGGATACCCGCCTGAAAGTAACGCTCATGGCCCTGGAGATGAAGGTAAAACACAAAATGACCGACGCATGCTTCGACGAGAACATGTCATTCTGGCACGAACGTCTTCCCAAGGGGAACAAGTGCCCGACCAGTTTGGAGGAGGCGAAGAAAATCGTGTGTCCTCTGGATTTACCGCACGTGAAATACCATGTGTGCATGAACAATTGCATCATTTATTGGGACGAGCACGCGGAGTCTACCATATGTCCGGTGTGCGGCGTCACTCGATACAAGAAGAGGAAGAAAGCTCCTCGAAAAGTGGTGTGGTACTTTCCGATCACTCCTCGTCTGCAGCGCTATTTCACGGACCCTAAGGTAGCAAAGCTCCTGCGTTGGCACGCGGATAGGGAGGAGAAGAAGCGGGAAGATGACGCAAATGATCCGGAGATAGATAAAAAAGACAAGATGCTGAGTCACCCTAAGGATGCGAGCCAGTGGCAAGCGTTGAACTTCGAAGACTCGGAATTTGGGAACGATCCAAGGAACATCGTGCTGGGCGCGAGCACCGATGGAGTCAATCCGTTTGGCAGCCAGAGAAGCACACATAGCACCTGGCCTGTGTTTGTGTGGATGTACAACCTTCCCCCCTGGTTGTGCATGAAGAGGAAGTACATTCACATGAGTATGCTAATTGAAGGGCCGAAACAACCAGGGAACGACATCAATCTGTATCTGGGGCTGCTGAAAGAGGAGCTTGACACGCTGTGGAAAACGCCAGCCAATACGTGGGACGCCGCAGAGAAAGAATATTTCCCTATGAGAGCCGCACTGCTCACGACGGTGCACGACTATCTCGGTTACGGATATGTCGCGGGGCAGGTAGTCCACGGATTTTCTGGATGCGTAAGGTGCATGGATGACACAACGTATCGCCAGCTAGATAGAGATCCCGGGTCTTCAAAAACCGTGTTCATGGGACATCGAAGGTGGCTTCGCGACGATGACCCGTGGAGGAAACGCAAGGATCTGTTCGATGGTGAAACCGAACCCCGAAAACGCCCGTGTACGAGGAGCGGCGAGGAAATAGACAAGCTGTTGAAAAATTGGAAAGACTGCCCACTGCCGGGAAAGAAGCAAAAGGCGCCAGAGCCGGGAAAGAAGAGAAAGGCGCCAGAGCCGCTGCTGAAGGTATGGAAAACGAGGTCTGTTTTCTGGGACTTGCCGTACTGGAAGATCCACCGTGTGCCTCACAGCCTTGATGTCATGCATATCACGAAGAACGTGTGCGAGAGTCTGCTTGGTACCCTGCTCAACATGCCGGAGAGGACCAAAGATGGGTCGAAAGCAAGGGCAGACTTGAAATCAATGGGCATCAGGCAGGAGCTTCACGCTATATATGATGATGATGATGATGATGATGATGATGATGATGATGATGATGATGATGATGATGATGAGGCGAAGCAGGACACAGAAAGTCGTCGCAAAGGCAAAAAGGCCAAGAAGACCGGAAATGACTACCCTCCCGCGTGCTTCACTCTAAGTCAGGAGGAGATCGAGCAGTTTTTCACCTGCCTCCTAGGAGTAAAACTTCCTTACGGTTACGCGGGGAAGATAAGCATATACCTAGACCCAGCGAAGCAGAAGTTCAGCGGGATGAAGTCTCACGACTGTCACGTGCTGATGACGCAGATACTTCCAGTTGCAATCCGTGGGATCATGGATGCGCACGTCCGTGAAACGCTATTTGGCCTATGCAACTTCTTCGACGTCATCTCTCGGAAGTCGATTGGCGTGAGGCAACTCAGAAGGCTACAGGAAGAGATCGTGGTGATACTATGCGAGCTTGAGATGTACTTCCCGCCCGCATTCTTCGACGTTATGGTGCATCTGCTGGTCCATATAGTGGAGGATATCATCCAACTCGGGCCGACGTTCCTGCACAGCATGATGCCGTTCGAAAGGATGAATGGTGTCATCAAAGGATACGTTCGCAACATGTCACGTCCAGAAGGAAGCATAGCCAGGGGCTTTCTGACCGAAGAGTGCATCTCCTACTGCACGAATTATCTAGGCATCGAGAACCCCGTTGGTCTGCCCGTCAACAGGCACCTCGGCAGGCTCGCTGGATGGGGTCACCGTGAGGGTCGCCGCGAAATGCATGTCGACTTCGAGGGTCGACTCGCCGACTTTGAAAGAGCAAACCTAGTCGCGCTACAACACATAGACGTGGTCGATCCTTGGGTGGTAGAGCACAAAACCTTTATTAAAAAGACGTACAATGACCGAGGCCAACAGATGAGGGATGGAGATACACTCAAAGAGCACAACTCATGTTTCACGCGTTGGTTCAAGCATAAGCTTCTGTCGTACCCTTTACATGAGGATTCTTCCGCGGAAGAACAACTCATATTCGCCTTGTCACAGGGTGCCGAGCACAACCTGATGACCTATGAGGCGTACGATATCAACGGCTACACATTCTACACCGAGGCCAAGGACATGAAGAGCGATGGTTATCAGAACTCCGGGGTAACGATGGAATCCTACACCGGTAACGACAAGGACAGATACTACGGAAGGATCGAGGAGATCTGGGAGCTGAGCTACGCTGGAGAGAAGGTCCCGATGTTCCGTGTCAGATGGGCCAAGAACGTCATAAAAGAAGACCGGTATTTCACCACCATGGTTATACCCGAAGCCAAATCCAAGACCGCGGGCGCAAACGTCACCGCGAAAAATGAGCCATGGGCACTGGCTTCCCAAGTGGACCAATGCTTCTTCATTACCGACCCGCCAAAGCCCAGTCGTGTTGTCGTGAGGAGAGGCAAAAGGAAGATCATCGGAATGGATGGAGTAGCCAATGAGCAAGACTTCGACAAGTACGGCGACCCGAGGATCGAACATGACGACGATGATGAAGTAGCAGCATACACCACAAGAAGAAGCAGGACCACCCTACCTAAAGGACGTCCGTTCCACAGAAGAACTCCATTTGCGAAAAAGAAGGGCAAGAAGATTGTGAACAGATAGCTAGCTAAGATCGATTGTATTTAAATCGTAGCCTTCATTTCTCGATTGTATTTCATGGGTACTTTTTGAACCCTACCTAAAAATTTGTGGAGCCCACCTCGATCCCCCTCCATCTCGACCGCTATCCCACCTCGCCAGATCCGGTCCCCCTCGGCGCCGAGCACCCCCCCAGTCCACCGGCCGCCGCTGCCGACCCCCCGCACCGCGCGCACCGTCTTATAAAAAAATAAGTATCAAACAGCTTTTTAAATGCTACTGTCTTATAAAAAAATATTACTGTTATTATTTAAACAAGTTTGAACATATTTAAACATAAATAAGTATCAAACAGCTTTTTAAATGATAAAAAAAATTTGTGGAGCCTGGGAGTCGAACCCAGGACCTCCTGGTGTGAGAACTGGCTGCTGACCAGTCGAGCTAGTAGAGTGGGCTTGACGTGGACAGGTTCTGGTAGTACATAACCTTTTGGCTCGAGTTGAAATAAAAAAAATACTAATGGCGCACCACGGTGAGGTGCGCCATTAGTATGGACATGCTAATGGCGCACCACGGTGAGGTGCGCCATTAGTATTGTGGCCCGATCCCCCTTCGCCCGATCCCCCCTTCGCCCGATCCCCCCTTCCCTCTCCCCCTCGCCAGTTCTCTCCCTCTCGATCCACCGCCGCCGCCGCCGCTGCCCTCGCCCTTGCCCTCGCCCTCGCCCTCTCCCTCCCTCGCCCTCTCCTCGCCTTCCCTCTCCCTCGCCCCGCCTCCCTCGACGCCACCGTCCTCGCCACCTCGACGCTGCCCCGCCGCCTCGACGCGACCCCGCCGCCCGGACGCCGCCCCGACGCCGCCTCGACGCGACCCCGCTGCCCCGACGCCGCCTCGACGCGACCCCGCCGCCCCGACTCCGCCTCGACGCTGCCCTGCCGCCCCGACACCGCCTCGACCCCGCCCCGACGCTGCTGCCCCACCTCGACCCCGCCCCGTCCACACCACCGTCGCCGGGGCACCCGTCCTCCCTTCGCGGCCTCTCCGGCTGCTACGAGTGTCGTGCCATCAACGTCGAGCCCGTCTCAAGGTCTGCCGCCTGCCTGCCTAGCTAACCCCTCTCATTACTCATTAGCCATCAACCAGCTCCATGGATGTTAACCATGGTTAGTCTTCGCCATTAGTACTAATCATCGTGTTAATTGGCCATCAACCAGCTCCATGGATGTTAACCATGGTTAATCTTCGACACATGACAGTGCTTTCGCTCGTGTACGTAATTCAGTACAGTTCTTTATGAATAATAAACGAATTATTAGTTTTCTCTGCAATTCTCTGTTTCTTCCATGGGATGACACATGACAGTGCTTTAGTTCATGTACTCCCTGCATAAAGAAATATTAGAATGTTTAGATCGCGTAAAGAAATATAAGAGTATTTAGATCACTAAAGGGGAGTATATAATTAAGGGTCGGTTCTCTTTGGGCTAGATCACGTCAAGAAATATGAGAATGTTTAGATCACTAAAGGAGGGAGTATATATTAAGGGTCAGTTCTCTTTGGGCCTCTGGATGGATATAAGTTGGGTAGAGCCAGTTCTTTCAGGGTTATTGGGTGATTGTCAAAATAAACTTAACTACTTTTTATGTTTTATTTACTCTGCATATTAGTTTGACCTAAGTCAAATTTTATGAAGCTTCGCCATTAGTCTTTGATATTTTTGTGGGATTATATAGAATTTTTGCAAAACATATATAGGAGATCAACATTATATATGCATGTGGTGAAGATTTTTCTGGTGCAAATCATGTGTGATAGTGGAGTACAACTACTAACCAGAACCATTAGTCAGTAGGAGGAGTGGGCCTTAGAAAGCTACTAGCTAGATGGCGATCTGTGCTCTGCTGTGGCATACACTAGATGGCGATCTCTACTGTCTTAGCTAGCTTGTGCACAAATCCACTGCCACTGCTCTGATTAAATTATCTCAGATGATAACAATAACTAATTGTCGGCATCTATCTGTATCTGTATCATATCAGTTGCTTGCATTTGGTAAAGGTGGATGCTAGATCAATTGCTTATTTGGTAAAGGAAATGATCTAGCTCCTCCTACACATTTATAGATCAATCAGCTCAGTTCTAGTGCTGTTGGACTTTTGCACCCACCAAAAATGTACTACTAGTTGCAAATCTTTACCAGAGATAGCTTCATAAGCAGAAGGTTCCAAATAATAAACCAGTACCACACTAGTACAGTAGTACTGCCACCTCCCAGTAAACAGCAGGGTCTCTGATGAGCAATGTAGTTAATTAGTCAGGGCCTAAAAGCCAATCTACTGTCAGCTGCCTGCAAATGCCTGCACAGGCAGGGAATGTACTAGGATGAAAGATGTACTTTACCAACTAATCTAATGGTGCTGGCACAAAGTGAAAAACAATAGTTAATTTGACAGAGTGCAAGGATTTTTTTTAATTGGCTTCTTGCAGTTTTGAAAATTCAGTTTATTCGGTTACTGAAAATTCAGTTAATTCAGTTAGGCACACAAATTTCAGAACTTTTGTGTGCCCTAGTACTTGGTGTTTGTAGAAAACCAGGAGTGTCAATGGGACTAGAATTCACTTGTTCTTATATGGGTGAAACTTCACTTGTTTTTAGGCTAGTGTAGGGTGTTGCTTTATTCTGTCATCATTTGTAACTATTTCACAAGTAAATTGTTCCTTCTTCTGTATTTGACAAGTAATGACTGTTGATAAGCTGAGGCATGGATTAAGCTGTTTCTTTGTTGTAACATACTGTATATGACTCCACAATGAAATACAATACATATTGATGTGCTTTGTAAAACTTGTTCATGTACTGAACTACTAATGCCTTGTGATGCTCTGAATTACTTGTGATGCCTCTGAATTACTTGTGATCACATTGAGAAAGACTTGTAAAGATGATGATCATCTTTAACAGAAAACAATTTGTGATGATTTTGCTAGTTTGCTGGGTTTTGTCTCCGACCATCGTGTCGTGATGATTTTGCAGGTACCCCAAGAGGCCCTTGAGTTTGCCGGAATGTCGATTAACTTCCGTTCCGGCAAATTTTCGAGTACTCCATATGTCCTATTTTCAGCAAAGGTCATGCTGAAATTTTCCGTGAATTTTAGCATGACTTTGCTAAAAATAGGACATATGGGGTACTTGTGACTAATGCATGGGCCGGGGTATCTTAGTAGTTAATTAAGTAGGATCAAGTGCCCCGGCGTACTTGTGACTAATGCATGGCTTTTAGGGTGCCTCGGTGTCGATAAAAACCGAAATGATGAAAAGTTAGGCTTTTAGGGTGCCTTGGCGTCGAAAAACCCTCAATGATAAAAGCTTAGATTTTAGGATGCCTCGGTGTCGACAAACCCTAAATGATGAGACCATGATCTTGTTCCTTGACAATAACCAACTTTTTGACCAAACTTTGTTTCTATTTAGAGAGAAACATGGCCCACAATGATGAGGCCGGGGGTTCGGGCGGCAAGGCATTCTGGGAGCTGTCCCAGGAGATGGAGGAACAACCTCACTTGTATGAGGCCGCCGCCTTCCCCACCGATCCTGAGACCACGGATGGTGCCGCCGAGGATGACCACACTGATGCCACCACTGATGGTGCCGCCGAGGATGCCACCACTGATGATGGCGGCCAGCCGAAGAGGCAACGGAAGGACCGGCGCCCGATCGTGCTCCGCACCCTCAAGGAGGAAGTTACTGAAGTGGACTCCAACGGGAATCCAACGGCGCCCAAACGAATAGTCAAGGGGTACTCGCTTCAGCTCGGGTGCATTGTCCGGAGCACCGTCTCGATCAACACCGAGAACCTGAGGCATCCTGACCGAGGGAATTTGCGCAACCTCCTCTTCACGAAGCTGCACGAACGATACAAGTTCCCCGCTGAATTCGAAAACACAAGCCTCAAAGGGAATAAAGTGAACAATGCTGCCCTCACGAAGATGAGCAAGGCCCTGTCTACTTGGAAAAGCAATGTGAAGAGAATGATCGAGAAAGGTGAGAGTTATGAGAAGATCAAGGAGAAAAATCCTTCGATCACCGAAGATGACTACAACGACTTCAAGATCAATTGCTCGAGCACCGCAAGCTCCCAATCAAGTGAGTGGGGGAAACAAATGCGGGAGCTGAACATAGAGGAACACACACTCGGTCCCGGCGGTTACAGAGTGGCGGAGCCTATATGGGACAAGGAGGAGGCGGACCGTGCCGAGCAAGGCCTACCGCCCCTCTTCGATAAATACGGTGACAAGCAGACCAGGAACTTTGTCAGGGCCCGGTACAAGAAGGACCCAAAAACAAAGGAGCTTACCACGGATCCGAAGACCAGGCGGCTTGAGCTTGTTCTGGTAAGGAATACACCCCCGCGTAATTAGCTCCATATGGTTGCATTCTAATTAATGAAGCCGAATTTCTAAATGGTTCACATTCCTTCCGCAGGCGACTGAAAGCAGTAGCGCGGGGTCGACTCAGAGCAACCCTTGGGACACCACTCTAAATAGGGGGTTGAATATAATGAAGAACAAGGATAAGCTCAGTAAGCCGACGTCAGCTGGTCGTGTGGCCGGCAAAGGCTTGTCGACAAAATGGGGGTCATACTATACCGCTGGTGTGCGGAAGGAGAAAAAGACCAGCTCGGAAAGCCAGGCGCGAGAGGTTCAAGAACTCAAGGCACAGGTGGCACGGATTCCGGAGATTGTCCAAGAGCAAGTGGAACAACGACTCGGAGCGACGATCACCGCCCTTGTGCCTACCTTGATCTCGGGGTTGAGTGCGTGGATTGCGGGCGGCCAACAGGGGCCACCCCCGATTCCTAGCTTCACGGCCAGCAACTCGCATAATGCGATGGCGGGGCCATTGGTGCCTCCGGCGCAGGCGGCATTGGTGTCTCCGACGCCGGCACGGGAGCTTAATGCACCCGGGTGTACGCCGGCCGGCACCTCTGCAGCAAGCGGCCCCTCCGTCAACTGCACGCCCGCCGTTGGCGGTGCCTCTACATTAGCCGAGCTCGACGCCATCATCACGGTAACTAATTAAGCCTCTCTCGGCCGAGGACTTCATCTCCTTGCCTTTGACTGGGCATCCCTGACGCCCTACATGTTTTCGCAGGGCGCCGCCGATGTTCCATGCACTCTCCTCCACTTCGTGAACAACGAGTTGGTCGATGTCGCCAAGGGCAAAATCGTTCAACCGGGCAACCCCTTGTTCCATGGTACCCAGATGCCACCCAACTTGTTTAGGGTTCAACTGGTTCGGGTGCTGCCAGGCTGCGACGACTTGTTACCTCCGAATCGACCCGTCGGGGCCGACGATGATGACGTGATGAACCTCAGCGCCTGCCTGAGCTGGCCCCTGCTTTGGCCGAAGAGCCAGATTCATTTGGGGGCGGGGGACACCACCCCAAAGACAACACCGCCAGTCGTGCCGGCGCCAAGTCGGCCCCATGGCAAGACCGCCGTAACGGTGCCGGACATCCCTATGCCACTGGATCCAAACATGCATATGGCACAGGATCAGAATGACGACGACGACGACTATGATACATTTGGCAACATCGATCAGTACTTTGCCGAGCATGGGTACGATGGCGACTTCATGGGGCCTCCTTCTCAAGAACCAAACCCAACAAAAGACGTGTGCGATCTAGCTCGTACCGCGGAGAAGCCAAGTTGCAACAGCCGCCGTCTGGCGTTCAGCTCTCAGGAGACGCCTCCAGCTGTCGACTTCACCGAGCCTCAGATAGGCGAGGTGCGAAATATTATCAGCCCCAACACACTCAAGAAGGCGGTCTGTGAGCAAAACTCGGTCCCATTACAGGGGAAGAAGAAGGCACGCAAAAGAAAGAGTAAGAAGGGTGCGAGCCAGCCGGCACCGAGTATGATCCGTGCTCAGGACGGGCCACCTTCACCTAAGGATATCTCGAGGAGGGTGCATGTGGCGGGTAGGGCGATGCTACCACCAAATATGCTCAATGCTGCAACCGGTGCTATGCGGAGTCTGCACGACAGTGTTCTTTCTTTGGAGAAGCGGCGTCTCAGAGAGAAGGATGTGGCATACCCGGTTTTCGTGGCCAAGGTGCCAGAGGGCAAGGGCTTTGTGGATGGCGACATCGGGGGTACGATCGTCCTGCGGTTTGATGACATCTTTGCTATGTTTAACCTTCATCCGCTGCACTACACCTTCGTTCGGCTATTTTCGCTGAGTATGGAGATGCGGATCATTCGCGACAAGACCCCGGACATCGTGATAGTCGACCCCTTCTACATGCGTGCCAAGATCTTGGGCAGCGCTGGGGACTGGCAAGTCGCGAGTTCTTACCTCGAAAGCGTCATTCTGGCAAACCAAGATAAGGATAACTTCCTCGTGCCTTACTTTCCTGAGTAAGTCCTCCCCTCAACCGGCCCGTAACATATGAATTCTTACATTTCGATCGTTTTTCTTTTAACATTCCGTGTTTTCTGCAGTGACACACGTTGCACGCTCATCCTCCTAAGCCCCAAATATTCCATGGCCACGTATTTCGACCCGGACCGTCAGTCGAACGTAGACTACACAAATGTCAAGAAGGTTCTTGATGATGTTCTCCCCGGCTACGCCAAATCTGGAGGCACCTTCACCAGGCCTATTCGTAAGTACGGCAAGCACGTGTTCTCCCACAATACGACGTTCTGCTGCGTCAAGCAGCCGCCTGGAGGTCAGAAGGGTGCCTACTACGCCATCCATCACATGCGGGCGATCGTACGGGACCATCATCAACTTCTGCTACCGAGTAAACTCCAAGATTGGGCCGCGAGCGTGTCGGCAATCCAGGACGCGGACCTCCGACAAGAATTCTTTCGCATCCAGTCGGAGTTTGCGAAAATCATCCATCAAGATGTCCTTCGTACCTCGGGGCAGTTCTACCTCAGAAATCAACCGTCCAACAGTGACATCGACACAATGCTACAAATGCAGGATGACAACGCCCGTTCTTTCATGACTCCCACGATAGACGGCGGCTTCATCCACGCTCCGGTCCCTTGAGTCGAGTTGTCTAGTTCTGAAACATCGATTGGCTCATGTTGTAATTAAACTTTAATGAACTTGTAGTATGTCTCTTTGGTTTCGAGAGTCGTTCAACTTAGATGTAATCGATGCTATTAATGTCTTGCTTTTCTCTTCCGATCGTTCTGTTGCATACTTATATATTGCTTATGTATTGTCTGTGAATTGGTACTAATGTTTCGTTTGGCTAGTGCATAGCGATGCCGACGTATGTCGTGTACAAGGGTAAGGTTCCCGGAGTCTACGATGACTGGGAGGAGTGTCGGAGACAGGTACACCGATTCAGCGGTAACAGTTACAAAGGGTACACCACTAGGGCCGAGGCCGAATCTAGATACGCCCGCTATCTAGCGGGAGAGGGGAGGGAGCGTTGGAGGAACCGGATGAAGACGAGTTTCATCGTGATGATGCTCATCGTGATGATCGCAGCTCTCTTCTATGTGATGGTAGTTTAGATGATCGATATCGACTTGTAATGCGAAGATAAACTCGCTACTCGCGGTCTCGAGACTTGTAATATAATGTTCTATCTTTGTTCGGTCTTTTCAATTCGGAGACTAATATGATGAATTGTATTCGGAGACTAATATGATGAATTGTATTCAAAGACTAATCTTCTATTGTATTTGATGAATCTATTGTTGATGTGTGCTGTCTATATTTTGTCAAATTATACATTTTGTAACCTGTGCAAAAAACAGAAAATAAAAAAATAAAAAAAACCTAATATTCATACTAATGGCACATCACATGACAGTGCGCCATTAGTATGACAGTGCATACTAATGGCGCATCACCGGGTAGTGCGCCATTAGTATGCTGCGGTTACTAATGGCGCATCCAGAGGTGGTGCGCCATTAGTATGCCAAAGCACCTGGGTATACATGCCCCCTGGGAGGCATACTAATGGCGCACCCTCGCATATACTAATGGCGCACTAGGTGGTGCGCCATTAGTATACCAGATACTAATGGCGCACCAGGTGGTGCGCCATTAGTAAAAATTACTAATGGCGTGCTATCAATGGCGCACCAGTGATGCGCCATTAATGGCCATATTAGGTGCGCCATTAGTAGTGGTATTTCTAGTAGTGGTTGCTCATATCGTGTGCATGGTGTCTTGCATTGCTATGTCATTTGATTAGTTTAGACATGCTTTGTGTGAATGCCACCTGTTTAGTGTCTAATTACCATATATGTGAATTATGCATTGCCATCTTGTTGCAAGACATTATATATGTGAATTATGCAATGCTATCTTGTTGCAAAGGCATTATATATGTGAATTATGCAATGCCATGCTGTTGAGCTAATCATCATGTATGTGAATTATATCATGCTATGATTTTTTTGTATTAAGTGTTCCATTTGTCGACAACGTTTGTATATTCAACTACTCTTCCTGTGCATCAGCCATTTGAAGCGGTGAATGGAAGTATCTGGAGTGAAAACAAGGTATTCAGAGCAGACAATGCTACCTGCTGAAGCAGACATCTTGCTGGATACAGAGAGCTCCTCAGAGGAGGATTCAGAGACTGATGACAAGTCCTATTTCCCCCCTGAGGTATATGCTCAAACTTGGCAGGGTTATATTACCCATGTCATGCATGTTGTCTTGCATTGCTTAGTTTTTACATCATATATGGATTGCCATCTGCTTACTTGCTTACTATATAAATCATATATTTGAATTATATCATGCCATCATGTTTACATACACAGTATCTATCTGAATTATGGCATGGCAACCCATTTAATAAAGATATCATAAAGTTATATCATCTCATCTTGTTCAGTGTTTACAGTCATCATATTTTGAATTATGTCATTCTATCCGGGAATTATATCATGCTATCATGTTTCCATAGGCAGCATGTATGTGAATTATGGCATGCCAACCTATTTAATAAACACATTATATAGTTATATCATGTCATCCTGTTTACATACTCATCATATTTTGAACTATGTCTGTCCATCTTTTTAGTTAGCCATCATAATGTGAAATTGTGTCATGCTATCCTGTTTAGTTAGCCATCATATATGTGAAATTGTGTCATGTTATCCTATTTTGTTAGACAACATAAATGTGAATTATTTCATGCCCTATTTTATTCCCCACTATCCATTGCACCTTCCTATCATACAATGTCTATACATTTAATTACTTTTCTTGTTTATCAGCCATTTGAATTGGAGAGGGTGATGGAAGTATCTAAGGGAGTAACAACACGGTCTTTAGAAAAGATAGTGCTACTAGTTGATGCAGATAGAACCACGGTTGTACTTCCCCAAGAACCAGCCCCACCACACATAACCCAGACTCTCGCAGACTGTTCCCCTACCCAGTTGGACAGAGAACCAACTACCCCCCATCTAACCCCAACCCCAGCAGATAGTAACCCAGACTCTCGTAGACTGTTCCCCTACTCCTTTGCTCTTGCATCACTGTATTTACTCAGACCAACTATTTTCAAATTTGAAGGATGGAATCGAAACTCCAATGGGGCAACAGGTATGTTTTAAACATGTTTCTCTAACTAGTTTGCTGTTGTAACTTGCTCTATGTTGATTTCAGTTTCAATTGAATAAACAGTTATGTTCCCATGTCATGCACATTACAAGTGTTGTTATTGCTCTATAGTTTCCCACACTTTTCTGTCTATTCTGCTTTGTCTTGAACAAATATTATTTGAACTCTGTCTCTATCTTGATTTGGCAACAAAAACTAGAATGATATAGACCATAAAGTGACCATGGTACATAGATATATGTTTGTTTCATGTTGTTATCCTGTGCACTTTACTACTGAACTGATTTACCAAAATGAGTTTCATATACAACATGGTAAACCTGTGATGTGTCTGCTTGTTTCTCTTTTAGAATACGAACAAAATATTGGAGAACAGTACCCCGTTATGCAATGGTTAAGGAAGTAATGCAGATAAGGTTCAAGATAGTGAGACATCCCTGTTGGTCTCCAAGAAAGCCTTGACGACAGTGAGAGAACCCAAAAGTCCTGTCTTGATGTAGTGTTTGAGTTACTAGCCACTACTGCTGGCACAAGCTCTTCGAACTCGCTGCCTGAATCAGTTCGTCTTCTTGAGTCTCAACTCCAAGTTGAAAGACATCAATCAGATGTACTGCAATAGGAAGTTGAAGGACTGAGGAAGTCCCTGCAGAATTCAAATTCATACTTTCTGGTGCAACAACAAGTGCTGGAGGATTTAAGGGCCAAACAAGAGAAAGTTAATAAGCTTGCTAAGCATCTTGCCAGCATTATGGGTACCCAGGATATTGTTTCTTGAGATCTTCTGAAGTGGTTTCAGTTCTGGACTTGTTTTGCTGCGGTGTTTATTTGCACTGGTCGCCAACTTTGACAACCAGTGTATATGATATGCTGCTTTCTTCCCTATATTTGCACTGGTGGCGAACTTTGATGCCTAGCGGATGTAATATGTGTAATAGCCGTGATAGCCTAGCGTAAGTTGCTTGCTTATTTATTTCCTTGTTGTCTTGTTTATTTGTTTTCTTGTAGTTAGTGTTGTTCTTTTTCCGCGGTTTGCTAGTGGCCGCAATAACCTATTTTTTAAAACTAGGCCACAATAACCATGGGCTACAAATTTACTGTAGTTACCATGGGCCTCCTACGGGTTGTAGAAACAATGGGTCGTCTTAGGGTCGTAGAAAGAATGGGCCTTCTACGGATCGTAGCATCAATGGGCCTTCTATGGGCTGTAGCGTCAATGGGCCTTCTACGTGTCGTATGATCGATAGGCCAAACATGGGCCAATAAAGACCGCATTATGGGCCGTAAACAGGCTAGATGGAATCATCCGTTCATGGGCGGACAATAACAGGCTGTCGTTAATCGACCGTATTTGATGACGTTATGAAAATGGCTGAATGGAGTAACGGCCGCAAACGGGGCGATTGTAACCGCGGGCTAAATTTGGCCCATAGGCAGAAAAGGCCAATGACGGGCCATAAGTAACCGAATGCTGGAAATGAGCCCAAGAATAAATGGGCCCTGAGAAGGCCGAAAGATAACACGGTTGGAAACGAACCAATGGAATAATGGGCCATTAATGTGTATAAAGGGTACACTGTTCATTGCGGGCTAGATTCACCACGGGTCGTTAATGGGCCAAGAGTTACAAATGGTCTCGTATGGGCCAAAAGACATCATGGGACATACATGGGCCGGAAGTTACAGCGGGCTGGAATCATATTGGAAGGCCCAGATGAAGCTACTGGGCTTAATTCGGATAGGCTGTAACGGGCCGTGAGTTATCGGGCCATAAATGGGCTATATACGAACTTGCCATTAATAGGCTTTCCGCGGGACGGCCTGTTACCTTTTGACCAAGTCAAACGGGCCGGCCTTTTCACAGGAATGGGCCTCTATTGGGCCGTGCCACGTGTCGATGTATCATAGGCGCCTCCTGTCCAATGAATGGACGACATCTGTCCCAATGGTGAGCCAACACATGTTTCCTCCGGCCAATGAGAATTTTACACGTGGAAAACCCTCATTGGTCTGGGCTGTTAGCGGGTTATCGAATCCAAAACCGTACCCGGTAGCTTAACGGCGTTTCGTTATGGTGGATGCCATGTGTCAGTGACCCTTGACGAAAGCACTTCCATGACGCGCGATTTTTCGTCATGGAAGTGGATACTTCCGTGATGATAATTTTGGTAATGTCATGGAACACTTCTACGACATCACAGGTATGACTATCTTGATCCTGTCATAAATTTGTCATGGATATACATGCATGACAGAAAACGTGACCTACTGTGACAAACATGTATCATCACGGAAGTGTATTTTTTTGTATTGTTGTGGGCCTACTGACGCGGACGGAGGGCTTTATCAACTTAGTCAATATGAATGATTCTAGCTCCAGTAACCGTACGATGTCCATCCAATGATAGTACTGTTTCTTTAACCTCTGGTCTTCTTGGTCCAGCCACCCAAACCAGCACCGGTCGTGTTGCCTGCTCCTTCCTCCCGTGGCCGGCTGTCCTGCCGTGGAGGCCTCACCGCCCCCTACTACTCCCACCACTGGCCAAGCCATCCCTCTACTCACCCACATCCATTGTAATTCTGCAGCGAAGGCTACTACTTCTTGATCTTGCATTGGTTTTTCCCTTGAAGAGGAAGGGTGGTGCAGCAAAGTAGAGTAAGTATTTCCCTCAGTTTTGAGAACCAAGGTATCAATCTAGTAGGTGACAACGCACAAGTCACCGAATACCTACACCAACTTGCACCCAACGCGATAAAGGGGTTGTCAATCTTTCATGGTTATTTGCAAAGTGAGATCTGATAGAGATGGATAAACGGAAAAGTAATATTTTTTTATTTTTGGTTTATGGAACGACAAGTAAAAGATTGCAAAGGAAGAAAATATGAAACTAAAATTATAGATCGGAAACTTATATGATGGAAACTAGACCCGAGGGCCATAGGTTTCACTAGAGGCTTCTCTCAAGATATGAATTATTACGGTGGGTGAACAAATTACTTCCGAGCAATTGATAGAAAAGCGCAAAGTTATGACAATATCTAAGGCAATCATCATGAATATAGGCATCACGTCTGTATCAAGTAGACTGTCTCCTGCCTACATATACTACTATTACTCCACAAGCTTCTTTATTTATATTGGTGTAATATATAATGTATTCCAACATTTACATGGTTCATACCCCCCGATACGAGCCATAGATTCGTCAAAATAAGCAAACAACACAAAGAAAACAGAATCTGTTACAAGCAGAACAGTCTGTAGCAATCTGGATATTTTGAATACTTCTGTAACTCCAACAAGTCTGAAAAATTAGGAAAACCTAAGAAATCTGTTTATTAATCTTCTGCAAAAAGAATTAATGTTTTATCATGCTCCTGCAATTTTTAACAATTTTGGGACTGAGTGCAAAAGTTTCTGTTTTTCAGCAAGATCAAATCAACTATCACCGTAAGCTATCCCAAAGGTCTTACTTGGCACAAACACTAATTAAAACATAAAACCACATCTAACCAGAGGCTAGATGAAATATTTATTGCAAAACAGAACCTAAAAAGCAAAAACAAAAATAAAATTGGGTTGCCTCCCAACAAGCGCTATTGTTTAACGCCCTTAGCTTGGCAAAAAACACGAATAGATTAAGTATTATCATCTTTGGCATGCAATCTGTAAGTGGCTCTCATAATAGATTCATATGTCAATTTAATTTTATTTCTTGGAAAGTGTTCCATGCCTTTCCTTGGAAATTAAAATCTAGTGTTTCCTTCTTTCATATCAATAATTGCACCAATCGTTCTAAGGAAAGGTCTATCAAGAATAATAGGACATGTAGGATTGCAATCTATATCAAGAACAATGCAATCTATGGGCACATAATTCCTATTTGCAACAATAAGAACATCATTAATCCTTCCCATAGGTTTCTTAATAGTGGAATCTGCAAGATGCAAATTTAAAGAATAATCATCAAATTCACGGAAACCTAACACATCACATAAAGTTTTTGGAATCATGGAAACACTAGCACCCAAATCACACAAAGCATGGCACTCATAATCTTTAACCTTAATCTTAATAGTAGGTCCCCACTCATCATAAAGTTTTCTAGGGATAGAAACTTCCAATTCAAGCTTTTCTTCAAAGGATTGCATCATGGATCAATGATATGTTTAGTAAAAGATATGTTTTGATTATAAGCATGAGGAGAATTCAACATCGATTGCAACAAGAAAACACAATCTATTAAAGAACAATTATCGTAATTAAATTCCTTGAAATCCAAAAGAGTGGGTTCATTGCTACCTAAAGTTTTGACCTCTCCAATCCCACTTTTATCAATTTTTGCATCAAGATATAAAAACTCCGAATCATTGGGCGCCTTCTAACTAAAGTAGAATCATCTCCAGTCCCATCTTTATCAAGATTTATATTGGAAAACAAAGATTCAGTAGGATTCACATCAATCACTTTAAGATTTTCATCATTATTTTCACGGAAACTAGAAGAACATGCTTTTATAAACCAATCTTATTTAGCACGCATCTTAGCGGTTCTTTCTTTGCACTCATCAATGGAAATTCTCATCGCTTTGAGAGACTCATTGATATCATGCTTGGGTGGAATAGATATAAGTTTCAAAGAATCAACATCAAGAGAAATTATATCCATGTTCCTAGCCAAATCATCAATCTTAAGCATTTTTTCTTCAATCAAAGCATTGAAATTCTTTTGCGAACTCATAAATTCTTTAACACTATTCTCAAATTCAGAGAGAATCTTATTATAATTTCCATAAGAATTGTTGTAGCAATTACCAAATTATTAGAGGAATTACTAGGGAATGGCCTAGGATTAAAATTACCTCTATATGTGTTATTACCAAAATTGTTCCTACCAACAAGATTAACATCCATAGATTCATTATTATACTCAATCAAAGTAGGCAAAGGCATATCATTAGGCTTAATAGGAGCACTCTTCCTAGCAAATAATTTCATAAGCTCATCTATCTTTCCACTCAAAACATTAATCTCTTCAATTGCATGCACTTTTTTACTAGTGGAAGATCTTTCGTTATGTCATTGAGAATAATTATCCATAATATTATCTAGGAGTTTAGTAGCTTCTCCTAAAGTAATTTCCATAAAAGTACATCCCGTGGCCGAATCTAAAAGATTTCTTGAAGAAAAATTCAATCCGACATAATTTTTTTGTATAATCATCCACAAATTCAAATCATGCATGGGGCAATTTCGTATCATCAATTTAATCCTCTCCCAAGATTGTGCAACATGTTCATGATCAATTTTCTTAAAATTCATAATATCGTTCCCAAGGGAGATGATCTTAGCGGGAGGAAAATACTTGGAAATAAAAGCATCTTTACACTTATTCCATGAATCAATACTATTTTTAGGCAAAGATGAAAACCAAGTTTTAGCACGATATCGAAGCGAGAATGGAAATAGTTCCAATTTCAAAATATCATTATCCACATCTTTTTTCTTTTGCATATCACACAAATCAACGAAATTGTTTAGATGGGATGTGGCATCTTCATCGGGAAGGCCAGAAAATTGATCTTTCATAACAAGATTCAGCAAAGCGGTATTAATTTCACAAGATTCCACGTTAGTAGCGGGAGCAATCAGAGTACTAATAAAATCATTGGTGTTGGTATTGGAAAAGTCACACTGTTTAGTATTCCCTTCAGTCATCGTAACAAAGCAAGCAATCCAACACACGAGCACACAAAAAGCAAGCGAGGAAGATGAATGGAAGAGGGGCGAAGAAAAGGCAAATCTTTACGAAAATCATTTTAGAAGTGGGGGAGAGGAAAGCAAGAGGCGAATGGCAAATAATTTAATGCGAGAGATGAGAGTTTATGATGGGTACTTGGTATGTCTTGGCTTGGCATAGATCACCCCGGCAACGGCGCCAGAAATTCTTCCTGCTACTTCTTGAGCTTGCGTTGATTTTTTCCTTGAAGAGGAAAGGGTGATGCAGCAAAGTAGAGTAAGTATTTCCCTCAGTTTTGAGAACCAAGGTATCAATCCAGTAGGAGACAACGCGCAAGTCACCGAATACTTGCACAAACAAACACCAACATGCACCCAACGCGATAAAGGGGTTGTCAATCCCTTCATGGTTATTTGCAAAGTGAGATCTGATACAGATGGATAAACGGTAAAGTAATATTTGTGGTATTTTTGGTTTATCGAACGGAAAGTAAAAGATTGCAAAGGAAGTAAATAGGTAACTAAAATTGTAGATCGGAAACTTATATGATGGAAAGTAGACCCGGGGGCCATAGGTTTGACTTAGAGGCTTCTTCCAAGATATGAATTATTATGGTAGATGAACAAATTACTGCCGAGCAATTGTTAGAAAAGCGCAAAGTTATGACGATATCTAAGTCAATGATCATGAATATAGGCATCATGTCCGTATCAAGTAGACTGACTCATGCCTGCATCTACTACTATTACTCCACACATTGACCGACTCCTGCCTGCATCTTGAGTATTAAGTTCATAGAATAGAGTAATGCATTAAGTAAGATGACATGATGTAGCAGGATAAACTCAAGCAATATGATGAAAACCCCATCTTGTTATCCTCGATGGCAACAATACAATACATTTTGATTCCCTTTCTATCACTGGGATCGAGCACCGCAAGATTGAACCCAAAGCTAAGCACTTCTCCCTGTGACGCCCGGGTACTTAAGCTACAGTGAACCTCTACTAATGATGCCACGTCACCTCGGTTACCGTTGATAAACTCGCGTTGATTCGAAACCGAAGCAAATTCAAATCAATAATCAGGTCAAACAATAAAAATTTGCCAATATCAAAACTAAAATGTTCTGGATATGACAAGTAATTCATAGGTAATAATGGTGGAGAAACCACATTTTTATAAAATGCCTAAACGCTCTAAAATAAATAAAACAGCAGCAAAAACAATTAATTAAATGCCTTTTATAAAGTTATAAAAATATAAACTAATATTTGGAGTGTCAACCTTTTTGTGACAGCACCTATTATTGCAATACTAATTAGGTGTCCATCTCCACATTTTACAAAACAAATTTGCTAATTGGATTAAGTGCAAAACATAGACTAGAAAAAGTTAAAAGAAGAAAAAGGAAATGCCAAAAAAATAAAATAAATAAATAAAAGAAAACCCCCCTTTACCTATTCCCGTGGGCCTCGGCCCACCCAAGCCAACCCATGCAACTGAGGGGATAAGGCCAACCCCCCCGTCTCTCAGCCTCGTCAGCATCTTAGATATTTTCCCTCCCCCTCGCTCGTTCCCCTCTCGCTCACGCGCTCGCTCCTCCCCGAATGCTGCAGTCGCCGTGCACCCCGAGATCCTGTGGCCACCGTCGCCCTCGTGCCATGAGGGGTTGACCCCGAGAAGCGCCGTCGTCTACCGCATCGTCTACAAGGACTAGCTCGAGCTCCTCGCCCCTGCATCGAGCTGTTCGTCGTCGTCTTCAACCTTGCACCCGCCGGCGACCTCCGTCGGATTCGTCGTCACCGAGCCCTCCCCGAGCACACCCGGCTTCTCTCCGAGTCCGATGTGAGCCCCGCCGTCCTTCCCCTCCCTTTCCCGCTATCGTATTCCTCGCCGTAGAACCGTCCCCGCCCGAGGCCGCCATGGACGGGAGCGAAGCTCCTGTGTGCGCCCGCGCGATGTTGCTGCTGCTGTCGCCAGGCCATGTGTCGCCTCTGGTCGCGCCCCTCGCTGACCATCGATTCCCCGCACGCCGGCAAGCCCTCTAGCCGCCTGCTACCTTCACCTCTGCTGCCGCCGCTACTTCTGCTCCGTGTGCTACCGTCTCTGCTATGGCCCCGCTGCCGCGCGTCGTCCGCCCCGGCTCCGTCCGGCGCGCCCGCCCCAGCTCCGTCCGACGCGCCCGCCTCAGGCCTCCATGCCGCCTGCCCTGCTCACCGGTGGCGGCGCTGGCCAAGTCCAGCCGCGGCTAGCAAGAGCCACCACCGAGTCGGGCCAGCCCCTGATTAGTTTAGGGCTTAATCCCCCTTCCCCACTAATCTCTTGCTAACTACCGAGACCCACCACTAATAAAAACTAATTAAATCCATCTGTTAAAATAATGTGACCCAATGATAGGTAGCCCCCACCTCTAAATATCTTTTTTTAAGAATGTGTTAAAACTGTAAGTATGACACCTGGGCCCAATTGGCCCGCTTTGACTAGTCAACTCGGACTGTTGACTATTGACTCAGCAGTCAACAGGTCCCACCTATCATAGACACCCACACACTGCTGGGTACACTTACGTGTACCCATAGCAGTTATGTATTTAATATTTTTAAATTAAAAAGAATTCCAGGAATTGCAGAATATTAATAAAACTTCAAAAATTAATATAAAATAAACCGTATCTCGGATGAAAAAGTTTTATATATGAAAGTTGCTCTAAACAACGAGACGAATCTGGATACACAGCCCGTTCGTCCGCCACGCGTCCCTAGCATAGTGAACCTGCAACATTTCACCTCAGGTTCATCTGTCCGAAAATACGGAACACCGGGGATACTTTCCCGGATGTTTCCCCCCTTCACTGGTATCACCTCAGACCGCGTTAGAACACGTCTAGCTCTGCTTGTTGTCCTGATATGCATCTGTTTGCATGGTATTCATTGTTTCTTCCCCCTCTTCTCTCTGGTAGACTATGAGACCGACGCTGCTGCTGCCCAGTTCGACTACGGAGTTGACGACCACTCTCTCTTGCCAGAGCAACCAGGCAAGCCCCCCCCCCCTTGATCACCAGATATCGCCTATTCCCCTCTATACCGCTTGCATTAGAGTAGTGTAGCATGTTACTACTTTCCGTTAATCCTATTCTGATGCATAGCCTGACATTGTTTCTACATCTGTTGATACCTTACCTGCAATCCTAAATACTTAGTATAGGATGCTAGTTTATCATCTATGGCCCTACATTCTTGTCAGTCTGCCTTGCTATACTATCGGGCCATGATCACTCGGGAGGTGATCACGGGTATATACTATACATACATACTATACAGATGGTGACTAAAGTCGGGTCAGCTCGTTGAGTACCCGCAAGTGATTCGGATAAGGGGGCTGAAAGGACAGGTGGCTCCATCCCGGCAGAGGTGGGCCTGGGTTCCCGACGGCCCCCGACTGTTACTTTGTGGCGGAGCGACAGGGCAGGTTGAGACCGCCTAGGAGAGAGGTGGGCCTGGCCCTGGTCGGCGTTCGCGGATACTTAACACGCTTAACGAGATCTTGGTATTTGATCTGAGTCTGGCCATTTGGTCTATACGCACTAACCATCTACGCGGGAGTAGTTATGGGTATCCCGGCGTCGTGGTATCAGCCGAAGCCTTCTTGACGTCAGCGACGGAGCGGCGCGCGCCGGATTGGACTGCGTTAACGCAACTTCCTTTGTAATGGAGGTTGCTAGGTCTGCTTCCGGCCGCCCTCGCAACGTGCAGGTGTGCAATGGGCGATGTGCCCAGACCCCTGCGCGCATAGGATTTAGACCGGCGGGCTGACCTCTCTGTTGTGCCTAGGTGGGGCTGCGACGTGTTGATCTTCCGAGGCCGGGCATGACCCAGGAAAGTGTGTCCGGCCAAATGGGATCGAGCGTGTTGGGTTATGTGGTGCACCCCTGCAGGGAAGTTAATCTATTCGAATAGCCGTGATCTTCGGTAACAGGACGACTTGGAGTTGTACCTTGACCTTATGACAACTAGAACCGGATACTTAATAAAACACACCCTTCCAAGTTCCATAGACAACCCGGTGATCGCTTTTCCACAGGGCGACAAGGGGAGGATCGCCGGGTAGGATTATGCTATGCGATGCTACTGGAGATGCTACTTGGAGATGCTACTGGAGATGCTACTTGGAGATGCTACTTGGAGATCCTACTTGGAGGACTTCAGTCTACTCTCTTCTACATGCTGCAAGACGGAGGCTGCCAGAAGTGTAGTCTTCGATAGGACTAGCTATCCCCCTCTTATTCTGGCATTCTGCAGTTCAGTCCACTGATATGGCCTCCTTACACATATACCCATGCATATGTAGTGTAGTTCCTTGCTTGCGAGTACTTTGGATGAGCACTCACGGTTGCTTTCTCCCCCCTTTTTCCCCTTTCCTTTCTTCCTGGTTGTTGCAACCAGATGCTGGAGCCCAGGAGCCAGACGCCACCGTCGACGACGACTCCTACTACACCGGAGGTGCCTACTACTATGTGCAGCCCGCTGACGACGACCAGGAGTAGTTTAGGAGGATCCCAGGCAGGAGGCCTGCGCCTCTTTCGATCTGTATCCCAGTTTATGCTAGCCTTCTTAAGGCAAACTTGTTTAACTTATGTCTGTACTCAGATATTGTTGCTTCCGCTGACTCGTCTATGATCGAGCACTTGTATTCGAGCCCTCGAGGCCCCTGGCTTGTATTATGATGCTTGTATGACTTATTTTATTTTTAGAGTTGTGTTGTGATATCTTCCCGTGAGTCCCTGATCTTGATCGTACACGTTTGCGTGTATGATTAGTGTATGATTGAATCGGGGGCGTCACACTCCCATTGCAAAAAAAACAAATCTAGTTGGCCAAACCAAATCGATAGTTCGAAGAGACTTGCAAAGATATCAAATCATGCATATAAGAATTTAGAGGAGAGTCAAATAATATTCATAGATAAGCTGATCATAAATCCACAATTCATCGGATCTCGGCAAACACACTGCAAAAACAGTATTACACCGAATAGATCTCTAAGAACATCGAGGAGAACATGGTGTTGAGAATCAAAGAGAGAGAAGAATCCATCTAGCTACTAGCTATGGACCCGTAGGTCTGTGGTAAACTACTCACGCTTCATCAGAGAGGCAATGGTGTTGATGTAGAATCCCTCCATGATCGAATCCCCCTCCGGCAGGACGTCGGAAAAGGACCCTAGATGGGATCTCATGGGTACAGAAGGTTGCGGCGGTGGAGAAGTGTTTTCGTGGCTCTCCTCAAGGGTTTTGGAGTATTTGAGAATATATAGGCGGAAGAAATAGGTCAGTGGAGTCACGAGGGGACCACAAGGGTGGGGGCGCGCCTTACCCCCCTGGGCGTGCCCTCTGACCTTGTGGCTGCCACGTGGCTTCCCTGACGTGTATTCCAAGTCCTCTGGATGTCTTCTAGTCCAAGAAAAATCATCGTGAAAGTTTCATTCCGTTTGGACTCCGTTTGATATTCCTTTTTTGCGAAACTAAAAAACAAGGGGAAAACAGGAACTGGCACTGGGCTCTAGGTTAATAGGTTAGTCCCAAAAATAATATAAAAATAGCATATTAATGCATATAAAACACCCAAAACAGATAATATAATAGCATGGAACAATCAAAATTATAGATACGTTGGAGACATATCAACGGCAGCCTCACACCGCAACTGAACCAGTCAACCCTGTTACTCCTCTCCGCGTGGGCATCCACTGCCGCTTCTTCCCCAGCTCCGCGTCGTCCCCTTCCTAGGCCTCGTCATCGTCCATCGCCTTGGTGCTCTCGGCACGGCATGGTCAATGTGGTCAAGGAACGACTTCCATCGGAAGAGTACTGTACATGGAGAAGCTGGCAGCTGGGTCAACAGCCGTAGCAAGGAAGTGCCTCCTTATTACGCACAAAATAATGATTCCTCCACCTGACAGCAGGGACCCACCAGATGGGCCACTGTGTATTTCACAAAAAAATGTTTCCCCCTGACTGCTGGGACCCACCTGAAGGAAATATGCCCTAGAGGCACTAATAGAGTTGTTATTTATATTTCCTTATATCATGATAAATCTTTATTATTCATGCTAGAATTGTATTAACCGGAAACTTGATACATGTGTGAATACATAGACAAAACTTTGTGTCCCTAGTATGTCTCTACTAGACTAGCTCGTTAATCAAAGATGGTTAAGTTTCCTAACCATAGACATGTGTTGTCATTTGATGAATGAGATCACATCATTAGAAGAATGATGTGATGGACAAGACCCATCTGTTAGCTTAGCATAATGATCGTTAAGTTTTATTGCTATTGCTTTCTTCATGACTTATACATATTCCTTTGACTATGAGATTTTGCAACTCCCGAATACCGGAGGAACACCTTGTGTGCTATCAAACGTCACAACGTAACTGGGTGATTATAAATATGCTCTACAAGTGTCTCCAAAGGTGTTTGTTGGGTTGGCATAGATCGAGATTAGGATTTGTCACTCCGAGTATTGGAGAGGTATCTCTGGGCCCTCTTGGTAATGCACATCATGACAAGCCTTGCAAGCAATGTGACTAATGAGTTAGTTATGGTATGCATCATTACGGAAGGAGTAAAGAGACTTGCCAGTAATGAGATTGAACTAGGTATGAAGATACCGACGATCGAATCTCGGGCAAGTAACATACTGATGACAAAGGGAATAACATATGTTGTCATTGCGGTTTGGCCGATAAAGATCCTCGTAGAATATGTAGGAACCAATATGAGCAACCAGGTTCCGCTATTGGTTATTGATCGGAGATGTGTCTCGGTCATGTCTACATAGTTGTCGAACCCATAGGGTCCGCACGCTTAACGTTCGATGACGATTTGCATTATGAGTTATGTGTTTTGGTGACCAAAGATTGTTTGGACTCCCGGATGAGATCACGGACATGACGAGGAGTCTCGAAATGGTCGAGAGGTAAAGATTGATATATTGTACCATAGTATTCGGACACCGGAATTGTTCCATAGTGTTTCGGGTATTTATCGGATTACCGGGAGGTTACCGAACCCCCCGAGGGAAGTAATGAGCCACATGGGCCATTAGGGAGAGGCAAGGCAGCCCACAAGGGGGTGTCACCCCCCCCCCATGGGGAGTCCGAATTGGACACGGGGAGGGGGTGCGACACCCCTTTCCTTCTCCCTCTCACTCTCCTTCCCCCTTTCCCCCTCCGATAGAAGGAAGGGGGCAAAAAGGACTAGGAGTCCAAGTGGGTTTCCGAAGGCAAGATATTTATTGCTAAGAATGGATCCTTTCTGGAGAAGGAGTTTCTCTCGAAAGAAGTGAGTGGGAGGAAAGTAGAACTGGATGATGTAATTGTACCTTCTCTCGAATTGGAAAGTAGTTCATCACAGAAATCAGTTCCGGTGATGCCTACAGCAATTAATGAGGAAGCTAATGATGATGATCATGAAACTTCAGATCAAGTTACTACCGAACCTCATAGGTCAACCAGAGTACGTTCCGCACCAGAGTGGTATGGTAATCCTGTTCTGGAAGTCATGTTACTAGACCATGACGAACCGACAAACTATGAGGAAGCGATGATTAGCCTAGATTCCACGAAATGGCTTGAGGCCATGATATCTGAGATGGGATCCATGTATGAGAACAAAGTATGGACTTTGCTTGACTTGCCCGATGATCAGCAAGCCATAGAGAATAAATGGATTTTCAAGAAGAAGACTGATGTTGATGGTAATGTTATCGTCTACAAAGATTGACTTGTTGCGAAAGGTTTTCGACAAGTTCAAGGAGTTGACTATGATGAGACCTTCTCACCCGTACCGATGCTTAAGTCTGTCCGAATCATGTTAGCAATTGCCGCATTTTATGATTATGAAATCTGGCAAATGGATGTCAAAACTGAATTCCTTAATGGATTTCTTAAAGAAGAGTTGTATATGATGCAACCAGAAGGTTTTGTCGATCCTAAAGGTGCTAAAAAAGTGTGCAAGCTCCAGCGATCCATTTATGGACTGGTGCAAGCCTCTCGGAGTTGGAATATACGCTTTAATAGTGTGATCAAAGCATATGGTTTTATACAGACTTTTGGAGAAGTCTGTATTTACAAGAAAGTGAGTGGGAGCTCTGTAGCATTTCTAATATTATATGTGGATGACATTTGTTGATTGGAAATTATATAGAATTTCTGGATAGCATAAAAGGATACTTGAATAAGAAATTTTCAATGAAAGACCTCGGTGAAGCTGCTTATATATTCAGAATCAAGATCTATAGAGATAGATCAAGACGCTTAATTAAGTTGAATGGTGGAGCTTTCAGTTGGTGTAGTTCCAAGCAAAGCATCATGGCGGGGTCAATATGTCAAGCGGAGTTCATAGCTGCTTTGGAAGCAGCAAATGAAGGAGTCTGGATGAAGGAGTTCATATCTGATCTAGGTGTAATACTTAGTGCATCGGGTCCAATGAAAATCTTTTGTGACAATACTGGAGCAATTGCCTTGGCGAAGGAATCCATATTTCACAAGAGAACCAAACACATCAAGAGACGCTACAACTCCATCCGTTATCAAGTCAAGGAGGGATACATAGAGATTTGCAAAATACATACAGATCTGAATGTTGCAGACCTGTTGACTGAGCCTCTTCCACGAGCAAAACATGATCAACACCCAGACTCAATGGGTGTTAGAATCATTACAATGTAATCTAGATTATTGACTCTAGCGCAAGTGGGAGACTGAAGGAAATATGCCCTAGAGGCAATAATAAAGTTGTTATTTATATTTCCTTATATCATGATAAATGTTTATTATTCATGCTAGAATTGTATTAACCGAAAACTTGATACATGTGTGAATACATAGAAAAGCATTGCCTCCCTAGTATGCCTCTTCTAGACTACCTCATTAATCAAAGATGGTTAAGTTTCCTAACCATACACATGTGTTGTCATTTGATGAACGTGATCACATCATTAGGAGAATGGTGTGATGGACATGACCCATCCGTTCGCTTAGCATAATGGTTGTTAAGTTTTATTGCTATTGCTTTCTTCATGACTTATGCATATTCCTTTGACTATGAGATTATGCAACTCCCGAATACCGGAGGAACACCTTGTGTGCTATCAAACATCACAACATAACTGGGTGATTATAAAGATGCTCTATAGGTGTCTCCGAAGGTGTTTGTTGGGTTGGCATAGATAGAGATTAGGATTTGTCACTCCGAGTATCGGAGAGGTATCTTTGGGCCCTCTTAGTAATGCACATCATGATAAGCCTTGCAAGCAATGTGACTAATGAGTTAGTTGCGGGATGATGTATTACGAAACGAGTAAAGAGACTTGCCGGTAACGAGATTGAACTAGGTATGAAGATACCGATGATCGAATCTCGGGCAAGTAACATACCGATGACAAGGGGAATAACATATGTTGTCATTGCGGTTTGACCGATAAAGATCTTCGTAGAATATGTAGGAACCAATATGAGCATCTAGGTTCCGCTATTGGTTATTGATCGGAGATGTGTCTCGGTCATGTCTACATAGTTCTCGAACCCGTAGGGTCCGCACGCTTAACATTCGATGACGATTTGTATTATGAGTTATGTGTTCTCGTGACCGAAGATTGTTCGGAGTCCCGGATGAGATCACAGACATGACGAGGAGTCTCGAAATGGTCGAGAGGTAAATACTGATATATTGGATGATAGTATTCAGACACCCGAATTGTATCGGAGTGTTTTGGGTATTTATCAGAGTATAGGGAGGTTACTGGAACCCCCCGGGGGAAGTAATGGGCCACATGGGCCATAGGGGAGAGGCAAGGCAGCCCATAAGGGGGTGGGCCCCCCCATGGGGAGTCCGAATTGGGCAAGGGGAGGGGGTGCGGCCCCCCTTTCCTCCTCCCTCTCCCTCTCCTTCCCCCTTTCCCCCTCCGATAGAAGGAAGGGGGCGAAAAGGACTAGAGTCCAAGTGGGTTTCCCCCCACTTGGCGTGCCCCCTAGGCCGGCCTCCTCCCCTCTCCCTCCTTTATATACGAGGGCATGGGCACCTCTAAGCACATCAATTGTTTCTTAGCCATGTGCGGTGCCCCCCTCCACCGTTTACTCCTCCGGTCATATTGTCGTAGTGCTTAGGCAAAGCCCTGCGCGGATCACTTCACCATCACTGTCATCATGCCGTCATGTTGATGAAACTATCCCTTGACACTTTGCTGGATCAAGAGTTTGAGGGAAGTCATCGAGTTGGATGTGTGCTGAACTCGGAGGTGCCGTACGTTCGGTACTTGATCGGTTGGATCGTGAAGATGTTTGACTACATCAATAGCGTTAAACTAACGCTTCCGCTTTTGGTCTACGAGGGTACGTGGACAAACTCTCCCCCTCTTGTTGCTATGCATCTCCTAGATAGATCTTGTGTGATCGTAGGATTTTTTTTTGAAATTGCATGCTATGTTTCCCAACACCACCAGCTACATCTTCGCATGCAAGGAAGTGCGTCCATATTATGGGCAAAAAATATGATTCTCCCCCTGACAGCTAGGACCCACCAGATATATCTTCGCACGCAAGGAAGTGTCTCCTTATTCTAATCACGAACGTGTACGTACATACTGGTCGATCGGTCTGTCTGCAGGCTGCAGCGATGAACCGTGGCCGAGTAAGGAAGGGCACGTGCCATAGTAGAGGCACGGACATTGCATGTCACGCAGTCCCATCAATATCGTGTACATGTACATATAGCCTGGGTGCAAGAAAGTAAATACGGCCACGTACGTACATACAAGCGGGGTCTCGAAAGCC
This sequence comes from Triticum aestivum, assembly GCF_018294505.1. Lineage (NCBI taxonomy): Eukaryota > Viridiplantae > Streptophyta > Magnoliopsida > Poales > Poaceae > Triticum > Triticum aestivum. The sequence goes on along the minus strand of NC_057804.1, from coordinate 401,135,021 downwards.
TACTCGCGCATACGTACGGCCAGGGCTCGTGTAGATGGAGAGGCAGCAAAGAGCAGTGACGGCATCCTTTTCATCAGCAGCCAACCGGCTGGGTCGGAATGGAGAAACTATGTCGCGTTCATCAGGAGGCAACGGAATGCGTCCTGTTCATCGGGAGCCAACCGGCTTGGATGGAACAGCCGAAACAAGGCCTAGCGTACCGCGGAACGGAGGAAACGGCCTTGTGTTCGACCGCATACGGTCGAAACGGGATCCTATTCACCGGGAGGGGTCTGACGTACCACAAAACGGAGGAAACCTACTTCTCTTCGACCTCCTACGGTCGAAAGGGGGTCCTGTTGATCGGTAGGGGTGTGGCGTACCGCAAAACAGAGGAAACAGACTTCTATTCGACCTCCTACGGTCGGAACGGGGGTCCTGTTCATCGGGAGGGGTGTGGCGTACCGCAAAACGGGACTCCACGGGCTACTATTCATCCACCGTCTACTGCATCGTTCCAGCCTCCATGGGCTACTGTTCATCCACCGTCGACCTCCTCCAACCTCCACCTGCGACTGTCCATCCACTGTGTCTACCTCGTGCCTCCACCAACTACTTTTCATCCACGGGCTCTTGTTCATCGAGCCTCCACCGACCCTCCATCGGCTACTATTCAACCAGCCCTCTCCACGGGGTCCTGTTCAACCACCCCTCCACAGGCTACTATTCATCCAGCCTTCCACTGGCTACTGTTCAACCAGCCCTCCACCGGGATCTGTTCATCCAGCCCTCCACGGGGTCCTGTTCATCCACCCCCAACCGGCTCGATCGGGGTCCTATTCATCCAGCGGCAATGACCTCTAGCTACTACCATGGGGTCCTGTTCATGCAATCCCCAACAACGCTCACCAATCAACAAGAGGCAGCAGGTTCGATCGGCTTCAGTTAGCAGCAGTAGTGAAGGAATCGCTTGATCGGGTTCAATAAACAGCCCGGGATCGATCGATTGCTCGGGTTCAATAAACAGCCCGGGATCGATCGATTGCTCGGGTTCAGTAACGCGTAGCCAGTGCAATCGCTCGGGTTGAGTAGGCGAACACCTCGCTCGGGTTCAGTTAGAGCCCAACGCCTCGCACCCACGTGCGTATGTGTATGATAGAAACGTGCAATCCCTCCATGCATCGCTCGGCCCCGACCACCCACCGTAACCGGGAACTCCCCAATATTTTCCTGGCCCTCGCTTCTACCATGGTTTTTCCGGCATGAACGACCCAAAGAATGTCATGCAGCTGCATCTCTGGCCCGCCCAGGATGAAAAGCCCATTTTCTGTCATGATTTTTTGTTATAGAAGTAGGAGCCTACCACATCTATGATGATACCGGGTTTTGTCACAATTATCATCATAGAAGTGTCATAAGCATGACAGGAAAAAAATCGTTCGGCCCAAAATGTCACGAATGTTTTTTTGTAGTGTATGTTGTTCTATAAGTCCAAAGTGCATCCTGTAATTTCTTAGACCAATTACTTTGGGACCTATTGAAAGTTTTTTGTAATATTAACTTTATTTCTCTATTGCTAAGTTCAACTTGACCACTAGACTAAGGATGATAGGGGGATGCAATTCTATGGTTAACATCATACTTAGCAAGCATTTTACAGAAAGCACCATGAATAAAGTGTGAACCACCATCAGTAAACAAATATCTAGGGACTCCAAACCTTGGGAAAATAACTTCCTTAAGCGTTTTAATAGCGGTGTTGTGATCAGCACTACTAGCTGGAATAGCTTCTACCCACTTAGTAACATAATCAACAACAACCAAAATATGTGTATACCCATTAGAGGAAGGAAAAGGTCCCATGTAATCAAAACCCCAAACATCAAATGGTTCAACAACAAGTGAATAATTCATAGGCATTTCTTGACGCTTACCAATATTACCAATTTGTTGGCATTCATCACAAGAAAAAACAAACTTACGGGCATCCTTGAAGAGAGTAGGCCAATAAAAACCAGATTGCAATACCTTGTGAGTAGTTCTGTCTCCCGCATGATGCCCTCCATAAGCTTCAGAGTGACATTTCTATAGGATTTTTCCCTTTTCATGCTCAGGTACACAACGTCTAATAATACCATCTGCTCCATCTTTATAAAGATGTGGGTCATCCTAAAAGTAATGTCTTAAATCATAGAAGAATTTTTTTTCTTTTGTTGGTATGTGAAGCTAGGTGGTATATATGTTGCAACAATGTAGTTAGCATAGTCAACATACCAAGGAGTGTTATGAGAAACATTTATTGCAACTAATTGTTCATCAGGAAAACTATCATTAATAGGTTGTGGGTCATTAAGAATATTTTCTAACCTAGACAAGTTACTAGCCACGGGGTTCTCAGCTTCCTTTCTATCAGTGATATGTAAGCCAAATTGTTGTAGCAAAAGAACCCACCTAATGAGTCTAGGTTTAGCATCTTTCTTTTCCATATAATATTTTATAGCAACATGATCGGTGTGAACTATCAATTTAGAATCAACAATGTAAGATCTAAATTTATCACAAGGAAACACCACAGCTAATTTTTTTTCAGTAGTAGCATAATTGCGTGGGGCACTGTCTAGAGGTTTACTAGCATAATGGATAGCATTTAATTTCTTGTCAACTCTTTGTCCTAGGATAGCACCAACAACATAATCACTAGCATCACACATAATTTCAAAAGGCAAGTTCCAATCAGGTGGTTGAACAATAGGTGTAGAAATTAAAGCTTTCTTAAGTGTTTCAAAGGCTTCTACACAATCATCATCAAAAATAAATGGAACATCCTTTTGTAAAAGATTTGTAAGAGCCCTAAATTTTTTAGAGAAGTCTTTAATCAACCACCTACAGAAACCAGCAGGACCGAGGAAACTATGAATACCTTTGATATCTTTAGGACATGGCATTTTCTCAATTGTGTCAACTTTAGCTTTATCCACCTCAATACCTCATTCAGAAATTTATGTCCCAAGACAATGCCTTCATTAACCATAAAGTGGCACTTCTCCCAATTTAAGATAAGATTAGTTTGCTCGCATATCTGCAAAACTCGATCAAGGTTGCATAAGCAATCATCAAAAGAAGTTCCATAAATGGAAAAATCATCCATGAAAACCTCAACAATCTTCTCACAAAAGTCGAAGAATATAGGAGTCATACATCTTTGAAAAGTAGCAGGTGCATTACATAAACCAAAAGGCATACATCTATAAGCATAAGTTCCAAAAGGAAAAGTAAATGTGGTTTTCTCTTGATCAGGTTGTGAAAGAGGTATTTGAGAAAAACTAGAATATCCATCAAGGAAACAAAAGTTTGTGTGCTTAGACAATCTTTCTAGCATTTGATCAATGAAAGGTAGAGGGTAATGATCTTTTCTTGTTGCTTTATTTAAGTTTTTAAAATCAATTACCATTCTATAACCAGTGATAATTCTTTGTGGAATAAGTTCATTTTATCATTGGGGACAACAGTAATACCTCCCTTCTTAGGGACACAATGAACATGACTTACCCATCTACTATCAGCTATAGGATAGATTATACCTGCTTCCAGAAGCTTCAGTATTTCAGTTCTTACCACTTCTTTCATTTTGGGATTTAAACATCGTTGGTGATCAACAACGGGTTTAGCATCAGGTTCCGTATTAATTTTGTGCTGACAAAGAGTGGGACTAATGCCCTTAAGATCATCAAGAGTATATCCAATAGCAGCTCAGTGCTTTTTCAGACTTCAGTAATCTTTCTTCTTCATGTTCTGAAATGTTAGCACTAATAATGACATGATATATTTTTTTCTCATGAAGATAAGCGTATTTCAAAGTGTGTGGCAATTGTTTTAATTCAAACATAGGATCACCTTTAGGTGGAGGAGGACCTCCTAGTTTCGATGGGCAAATTGTGTTTATGTAGAGGTCGTTGGTTAAAGAAAATTATCTATTTCATTTCTCTCATGCATATGCATATCATTTTCATGGTCTAGCAAATATTGTTCTAGTGGATCAGTAGGAGGTACGACAATAGAAGCAAGACCAGTTATTTCATCCTTAATAAAGGCAATTCTTTCTTATGATGCTTTCTACCTAAACTTAGAGAAATTAAAGTCATGAGACTCATCACCAAAACATACACCGATGGTTTGTTTCTCACAATCTATTTTAGCATTAACGGTGTTCAAGAAAGGTCTACCAAAGATAATGGGAGAAGATTCATCTTGTGGGGAACCAAGAACAAGAAAATAAGTAGGATATTTTATTTTCCCACACAAGACTTCAACATGTCTAACAATCCCAAGTAGTGTGATGGTGTCTCTATTAGCAAGTTTAATAGTAACATCTATGTCCTCAATTTCAGCGGGTGTTATGTCATTCATAATTTCTTGATATAAGGTAAAAGGAATAGCACTCACGCTAGCAACTAAATCACATAAACCATGATAACAGTGATCTCATATATGACTGAGACAACATGCATGCCAACAACAGGTCTATGTTTATCTTTTTCATCGGGTTTGGAAATTCTAGCAGCTTCATCACAGGAGTAAATAACATGCCCATCAATATTTTCTACCAAGAGATGTTTAACCATAGCAACACTAGATTCTACCTTGATTTGTTCAGCAGGTTTAGGTGCTCTAGTATAGCTTTTATTGACCACAGTCGAAACTTTAGCATGTTCCTTTATCCTAACAGGGAAAGGTGGTTTCTCAAGATAAGTAGTAGGAACAGCTGGATCAACATCATAAATAATAGTTTCATCTTTAGCTATTACCGGTTCTTTAATTTCTTCTTTAATAGGTGGGTGCTATTTAAACCACTTCTCCTTAGGGAGATCAACATAAGTAGCATATGATTCTCAAAAGGAGGCTACTATCTCAGAGTCAAGTCCATATTTAGTGCTAAACTTGTGAAAAGCATCGGTATTCATAAAAGATTTAACACAATCATATTTAAGCTTAATACCTGACTCTTTACCTTCCTCGAGTTCACAATCTTCAGAGTTGCTTTTAATTATTTCTAAAAGATTCCACTTGAATTCAATAGTCTTCTTCATAAGGGAACTAGTACAAGAAGTATCAAGCATGGATTGATCATCATGAGAAAGCCGAGCATAAAATTCTGAACAATAATTTCTCGTGAGAGCTCATGATTGGGGCATGAATATAACATTGGATTAAGCCTCCCCCAATCTAGAGCGATACTTTCTCCTTCACGAGGCCAAAAATTATATATGTGATTTCGATCATGATGAACTGGATGCATAGGAATTGTGAAATTCCAGTTTCAATCGATTCCAATTCCAAGATCCAATATCATCGCATAGCCTATACCATGTCAATGCTTTTCCCTTCAAAGATAAAGGGAAAACCTTCTTCTTAGCTTCATCTCCGGGTAAACCTGCAAGCTTAAATAATCCACAAATTTCATCCACATATATCAAGTGCATATCAGGATGTTCAGTTCCATCTCCTACATAAGGATTAGCTAGCAGTTGTTCTATCATACCCGAAGGAATTTCATAACCAATATTTTCAGTAGGTGCAGTAGGTTGAGGGGTAACTAATTGTGTTACCGGTCGAGGTGAAGATACCCCGAACAAACCCCTCAAAGGATTGTTCTTCATAGTAACAAGTGACAATAAATTTCAGCATGTAATAATTTGTCCTTACCTATTTCCACTTACCAAGAGCACCTCACTACCCGGCAATGGCGCCAGAAAAGAGCCTTGATGACCCACAAGTATAGGGGACCAATCGTAGTAAGAGTGTCGAACCCAACAAGGAGCAGAAGGAAATGGCAAGTAGTTTTCAGCAAGGTATTCTCTGCAAGCACTGAAATTATAAGTAACGAGTAGTCTAATAGAAAGATAATTTGTAACGAGCAAATAGCAGTAACAGTAACAAAAGTGCAGCAAGGTAGCCCAATCCTTTTGAGGCAAAGGACAGGCCAAAACGGTCTCTTATGGTAAGCAAAGCATTCTTGAGGGTACACGAGAATTTCATCTAGTCACTTTCATCATGTTGGTTTGATTCGTGTTCACTACTTTGATAATTTGATATGTGGGTGGACCGGTGCTTAGGTGCTGTTCTTACTTGAACAAACCTCCTACTTATGATTAAGCCCCTCGTAAGCATCCGCAACTATGAGAAAAGTATTAAGATAAAATCTAACCACATCATTAAACTTTTGGATCCAAATGAGTCCCTTATGAATTAGCGCATAAACTAGGGTTTAAGCTTCTGTCACTATCGCAACCCATCATCTAATAACTACTCCACAATGCATTCCCTTAGGCCCAAATATGGTGAAGTGTCATGTAGTCGACGTTCACATGACACCACTAAGGGAGTCACAACATACATACCATCAAAATATTGAACACATATCAAGTTCACATGATTACTTGCAACAAGATTTCTCCCATGACCTCAAGAACAAAAGTAACTACTCAAAAATGATAATCATGCTCAAGATCAGAGGGGTATTAAAAAGCATAATGGTCCACCAAATACACAATATAGTAATAAACTAAAAGATGTAATCAACACTACTAGTCACCCACAAGCACCAATCTAAGGTTCCGGTACAAAGATTGAACACAAGAGATGAACTAGGGTTTGAGAGGATATGGTGTTGTTGAAGATGTTGATGGATATTGCCCTCCCCAAGATGGGAGAGTTGTTTGTGATGATGATGACGATGATTTCCCCCTCCGGGAGGGAAGTTCCCCCGGTGGAATCGCTCCGCCGGAGGGCAAAAGTGCTCCTGCCCAAGTTCCGCCTCGAGACGGCGGCGCTTCTTCCCAAAATACCCCCTCCCCCCTATTTTTTTTCTAGGTCAAAATGACTTATATACCAGAAGAGGGGCACCGGAGGTGGGCCGAGGAGTGCACAACCCACTAGGGCGTGCCTAGGCTCCCTGGCACGCCCAGGTGGGTTGTGCCCACCTGGTGGGGCCCCTCTGGTAGTTATTTTCTCCAATAATTCTTATGTATTCCACAAAAAATCCTTGTGAAGTTTCAGCTCATTTGGAGATGTATAGAATAGGTGGCCTGACGTAGCTTTTCAGGTCCAGAATTCCAACTGCCGGTATTCTCCCTCTTTGTGTGTACCTTGCATATTATGAGAGAAAAGGCATTAGAATTACTCCAAAAGGCATTATTATGCATAAAAGCAATATAAATAACAGTAGGAAAACATAATGTGAAATGGACGTATCAATATGCACGAGTAGAACACAAAGAGTTGTGGGCAGTGATAGTCATGCTGCTTACCACCAACGTCTTATTTTCATTTGTCGGTATTGTGGGATGAAGCGGCTCGGACCAACCTTACATGTCCACGCACATGAGACTGGTTCCACCGACTAACATGCAACTAGTTTTGCATAAAGTTGGTTGGCGGGTGTTTGTTTCTCCTACTTTAGTTGAATTGAATTTGACTACGGCCGATCCTTGAAGAATGTTAAAATAGCAAACTTGATGATTCACCGTTGTGGTTTATGCGTAGGTAAGAACGGTTCTTGCTAGAAGCCTGTAGCAGCCACGCAAAACTTGCAACAACAAAGTAGAGGACGTGTAACTTGTTTTTACAGGGCATGTTGTGAGGTGATATGGTCAAGATATGATGTGATATATGTTGATGTATGAGATGATCATGTTTTGTAATATCGACAACCGGCAGGAGCCTTAGGGTTGTCCCTTTATTGTATGAAGTGCAAACGCCATGTAATTGCTTTACTTTATCATTATGCGTTAGCAATAGTTGTAGAAGCAATAGTTGGCGTGACGACCTTGACACAACGATTCTACGATGGAGATCAAGGTGCCGAGCCGGTGACGATGGAGATCATGACGATGCTTTGGAGATGGAGATCAAAAACATAAGATGATGATGGCCATATCATATCACATATTTTGATTGCATGTGATGTTTATCCTTTATGCATCTTATTTTGCTAAGAACGATGGTAGCATTATAAGATGATCCCTTCACTTAATTTCAAGATAAAAGTGTTCTTTGATACGTCTCCAATGTATCTTTAATTTTTGATTGTTCCATGCTATTATATTTTCTGTTTTGGATGTTTAATGGGATTTAATATGCTCTTTTATATTATTTTTGGGACTAACCTATTAACCGAAGGCCCAGTGCTAGTTTCTGTTTTTTTTGCCTATTTCAGTGTTTTGCAGAAAAGGAATACCAAACGGAATCCAAACGGAATGAAACCTTCGGGATGATCTTTCTTGGAACAAACGCAATCCAGAAGACATGGAGTTGAAGTCTGGAACTCCGCAGGCGGCCACGAGGCAGGAGGGCGCGCCCAGGGGGTAGACGCGCCCCCACCCTTGTGGGCCCCACGGAGCTCCACCGACATACTTCTTTCACCTATATATATACTGTTATACCCTAAAAACATTAGGGGGAGCCACGAAACCACTTTTCCACTGTGACAACCTTCTGTACCCGTGAGATCCCATCTTGGGGCCTTTTCCGGCGATCTGCCGGAGGGGGAATCGATCACGGAGAGCTTCTACATCAACACCATAGCCTCTTCGATGATGTGGGAGTAGTTTACCACAGACCTTCGGGTCCATAGTTATTAGCTAGATGGCTTCTTCTCTCTCTTTCGTTCTCAATACAAAGTTCTCCTCGATGTTCTTGGAGATCTATTCGATGTAATACTATTTTGCGGTGTGTTTGCCGAGATCCGATGAATTGTGGATTTATGATCAAGTTTATCTATGAATAATATTTGGTTCTTCTCTGAATTCTTATATGCATGATTTGATATCTTTGCAAGTCTCTTCGAATTATCGATTTAGTTTGGCCTACTAGATTGATCTTTCTTGCAATGGGAGAAGTGCTTAGCTTTGGGTTCAATCTTGCGGTGTCCTTTCCCAGTGATAGTAGGGGCAGCAAGGCACGTATTGTATTGTTGCCATAGAGGATAAAAAGATGGGGTTTATATCATATTGCTTGAGTTTATCCCTCTACATCATGTCATCTTGCTTAATGTGTTACTCTGTTCTTATGAACTAAATACTCTAGATGCATGCTGGATAACGGTCGATGTGTGGAGTAATAGTTGTAGACACAGAATTGTTTCGGTCTACTTGACATGGACGTGATGCCTATATTCATGATCATGCCTAGATATTCTCATAACTATGTACTTTTCTATCAATTGCTCGGTAGTAATTTGTTCACCCACCGTAATATATGCTATCTTGAGAGAAGCCACTAGTGAAACCTATGGCCCCCGGGTCTCGTTCTTATTATATTGCATCTCTTTTATTTACATCACATCTCGTTTTACTATTTTGCAATCTTTACTTTCCAATCTATACAACAAAATACCAAAAATATTTATCTTATTATCTTTATTAGATCTCACTTTTGCGAGTGACCATGAAGGGATTAACAACCTCTTTATCGCGTTGGTTGCAAGGTTCTTGATTTTTTGTGCAGGTACTAGGTGACTTGCGTGTTATCTCCTACTGGATTGATACCTTGGTTCTCAAAAACTGAGGGAAATACTTACTCTACTTTGCTGCATCACCCTTTCCTCTTCAAGGGAAAACCAACGCATGCTCAAGAGGTTGCAAGAAGGATTTCTGGCGCCGTTGCCGTGGAGATCTATGCTCAAGTCAAGACATACCAAGTACCCATCATAAACTCTTCTCCCTCGCATTACATTATTTTCCATTTGCGTCTCGTTTTCCTCTCCCCCACTTCTAAAACGATTTTCAAAAACCTTTGCCTTTTCTTCGCCTCTTTTCCGTTCGCCTCTTTTTGCTTGCCTTTTGTGTGTTCATTCTTAGTGCGGTTTGTTGCCATCATGTCTGAAACTGGGGAGGTTATCATTGAAAAGGATAATAGTAAAAAACGGGGAAACTTTGATGCTTTTGATAGTCCTCATGAATAACCTACTATTTTACACACTAAAAAGTTTCGGATTGGTAGTGGTAATATTATTGGAAAAAGAGTTATTCAAGATTTCTTTACTTGTGTTGGTGCTCTGCCTACTATGGGTGGGTCCATTCTTCATAGAAAGTCTTGCGGATGCTATATCTTTGCTCGTAGTTGAACTTGAAAGATAATTTATTCATATGCATCCTTGCATACAAAGGACTTCTCTAGAATTTTCCAATATTGAGCATTCTTCTGTTAAGCGAGCAGCTACTATCTTTTTAGCACATGAGTTCAGATTTATAATGAAAGAGGCCAATGAAATTTTGTGCACATTATAGGGTGAATGCTAGCCGTCCTCCCATAGAATCTATCCTTTTTAATCAAGAAGATATAATGCATCTACGATCTTTAGATCATGTTGCTTATAATGAAAACCTTAGAAAGAAGGTTCCTACCGATGTTCTAGTTGATAGGATTTCTGAACTTAATGATAATTTTGCTATTGGGAACAATGGGTTAGGATTTTCTCTTGAACAAAGGCTCATGATCTTTTGCCAGAAGAATGCTTATAATGATGAATTGGTTGTGCAATATGAGGGGCCAAAGGTGGAACCAGTACCTCCCGAGCTTGATCTTGGGGACTTTTGTCCCATTAAATTTAGCCCTTTTGATTATTTTTGCCTGCCGCAAAGAAAGCTTGATGCTGAATGTAGGGAGTATGAGATGAGTTTTCGCGATTTGCCTTATCATTATGGTAATACCTAGATCTATTCTATCTTTATGCCTAGCTAGGGGCGTTAAATGATAGTGCTTGTTGGGAGGCAACCCAATTTTATTTGTGTTTTTTGCTTTTTGTTCCTGTTTACTAATAACTAATTCATCTAGCCTCAGTTTAGATGTGGTTTTATGTTTTAATTAGTGTTTGTGCCAAGTAGAACCTTTGGGAAGACATGGGTGAAGTCTTTGCAATCTTGCTGTAAAAAACAGAAACTTTTGCACTCACGAGATTAGATGCCATTGTTTACTGGAGAGTGCTTTTAGGTTGATTCCTTATGAAGATGATTAATAGAAAAATTACTCACTTCCAACCAATTTATTTCAGAATTTTTGGAGTTCCAGAAGTATTCGTATCAATCAGATTGCTACAGACTGTTATGTTTTGACAGATTCTGTTTTTCGTGTGTTGTTTGCTTATTTTAATGAATCTATGGGTAGTATCGGGGGGTATGAACCATAGAGAATTTGGAAACCAGTAGGTTTAACACCAACATAAATAAATAATGAGTTCATTACAGTACCTTAAAGTGGTGGTTTGTTTTCTTATACTAACGGAGCTCATGAGATTTTCTGTTAAGTTTTGTGTTGTGAAGTTTTCAAGTTTTTGGGTAAAGATTTCATGGATTTTGGAATAAGGAGTGGCAAGAGCCTATGCTTGGGGATGCCCAAGGCACCCCAATGTAAAATTCAAGGACAACCAAAAGCCTAAGCTTGGGAGTGTCCCGGAAGGCATCCCTTCTTTCGTCTTCGTCTATCGGTAACTTTACTTGAGGCTATATTTTTATTCACCACATGATATGTGTTTTGCTTGGAGCGTCTTGTATGATTTGAGTCTTTGATTTTTAGTTTACCACAATCATACTTGTTGTACACACCTTTTGGGAGAGACACACATGAATCAGAATTTATTAGAATACTCTATGTGCTTCACTTATATCTTTTGAGCTAGATAATTTTGTGGTGCTTCACTTATATCTTTTTTAGAGCACAATGGTGGTTTTATTTTATAGAAATTATTGATCTCTCATGCTTCACTTATATTATTTTTGAGAGACTTTTAGAACAGCATGGTAATTTTATTTGGTTATAAAATTAGTCCTAATATGATGGGCATTCAAGATGGGTATAATAAAAACGTTCATATAGAGTGCATTGAATACTATGAGAAGTTTGATACTTGATGATTGTTTTGAGATATGAAGATGGTGATATTAGAGTCGTGCTAGTTGAGTAATTGTGAATTTTAGAAATACTTGTGTTGAGGTTTGCAAGTCCCGTAGCATGCACGTATGGTAACCGTTGTGTAAAAATTTTGAAGCATGAGGTGTTTCTTTGATTGTCCTCCTTATGAGTGGCGGTCGGGGATGAGCGGTGGTATTTTCCTACCAATCTATCCCCCTAGGAGCATGCGTGTAGTGCTTGGTTTTGATGACTTGTAGATTTTTGCAATAAGTATGTGAGTTCTTTATGACTAATGTTGAGTCCATGGATTATACGCACTCTCATCCTTCCACCATTGCTAACCTATCTAGTACCGCACAACTTTCACCGGTACCATAAACCAACCATATAACTTCCGCAAAACAGCCACCATATCTACCTATTATGGCATTTCCATATCCATTCCGAGATATATTTCCATGCAACTTTCCACCGTTCCGTTTGTTATGACACGCTTCATCATTGTCATATTGCCTTGCATGATCATGCAGTTGACATCGTATTTGTGGCGAGGCCACTATTCACAATTTTTCATACATGTCACTCTTGATTCATTGCCCATCCCGGTACACCGCCAGAGGCACTCATATAGAGTCATATTTTGTTCTAGTATCGAGTTGTAATCCTTGAGTTGTAAATAAATAGAAGTGTGATGATCATCATTATTAGAGCATTGTCCCGTGTGAGGAAATATAAAAAGGGAGAAAGGCCAAATAAAAAAGAGAAGGCCCCAAAAAAAGGAGAAAGAAAGGCCAAATAAAAAAGAGAAGGCCCAAAAAAAGGAGAAAGAAAGGCCAAATAAAAAAGAGAAGGCCCAAAAAAGAGAGAAAGAAAGCCCAAATAAAAAGAGAAGGCTCAAAAAAATGAGAGAAAAAGAGAGAAGGGGCAATGTTACTATCCTTTTTCCACACTTGTGCTTCAAAGTAGCACCATGATCTTCATGATAGAGAATCTCTTATTTTGTCACTTTCATATACTAGTGGGAGTTTTCGTTATAGAACTTGGCTTGTATATTCCAACAATGGGCTTCCTCAAATGCCCTAGGTCTTTGTGAGCAAGCAAGTTGGATGCACAACCCACTTAGTTTCTTTTGTTGAGCTTTCATACATTTATAGCTCTAGTGCATCCGTTGCATGGCAATCCCTACTCACTCACATTGATATCTATTGATGGGCATCTCCATAGCCCATTAATACGCCTAGTTGATGTGAGACCATCCCTGTTTTTTGTCTTCTCCACAACCACCATTCTATTCCACCTAAAGTGGTATGTCCATGGTTTGCGCTCATGTATTGCGTGAAAGTTGAAAAAGTTTGAGAATACTAAAGTATGAAACAATTGATTGGCTTGTCATCGGGGTTGTGCATGATTGGAGCATTTTGTGTGACGAAGTTGGAGCATGGACAAACTATATGATTTTGTAGGGATGAGCTTTCTTTGGCTATGTTATTTTGAGAAGACATAATTGCTTGGTTAGTATGCTTGAAGTATTATTATTTTTATGCCAATATTAAACTTTTGTCTTGAATCTTTCGGATCTAAACATTCATGCCACAATAAAGAAAATTACATTGAAAATTATGTTAGGTAGCATTCCACATCAAAAATTTTGTTTTTATCATTTACCTACTCGAGGAGAGCAGGAATTAAGCTTGGGGATGCTTGATACGTCTCCAACGTATCTATAATTTTTGATTGTTCCCTGCTATTATATTATCTGTTTTGGATGTTTAATGGGATTTAATATGCTATTTTATATTATTTTTGGGACTAACCTATTAACCGAAGGCCCAGTGCCAGTTTCTGTTTTTTGCCTATTTTAGTGTTTTGCCGAAAAGGAATACCAAACGGAATCCAAATGGAATGAAACCTTCACGATGATCTTTCTTGGAACAAACACAATCCAGAAGACATGGAGTTGAAGTCTGGAACTCCGCGAGGCGGCCACGAGGCAGGAGGGCGCGCCTAGGGGGGTAGGCGTGCCCCTCACCCTCGTGGGACCCATGGAGCTCCACCAACGTACTTCTTTCGCCTATATATAATCTTATACCCTAAAAACATCAGGGGGAGCCACGAAACCACTTTTCCACCGCCGCAACCTTCCGTAACCGTGAGATCCCATCTTGGGGCCTTTCCGGTGATCTGCCGGACGGGGAATCGATCACGGAGGTCTTCTACATCAACACCATAGTCTCTCAGATGATGTGTGAGTAGTTTACCACAGACCTTCAGGTCCATAGTTATTAGTTAGATGGCTTCTTCTCTCTCTTTGTTTCTCAATACAAAGTTCTCCTCGATGTTCTTGGAGATCTATTCGATGTAATACTCTTTTACAATGTGTTTGCCGAGATCCGATGAATTGTGGATTTATGATCAAGTTTATCTATGAATAATATTTGGTTCTTCTCTGAATTCTTATATGCATGATTTGATATGTTTGCAAGTCTCTTCGAATTATCGGTTTAGTTTGGCCTACTAGATTGATCTTTCTTGCAATGGGAGAAGTGCTTAGATTTGGGTTCAATCTTGCGGTGTCCTTTCCCAGTGACTGTAGGGGCAGCAAGGGGCCAGTTTTTAAGCAGAAATCTTGATGGGCTTCTTCTTCTTCTTGGATTTCTCTGCCTTCTTGGAGACACGAGAAAGATCTTCAGATTGCACATTGGCTTCAGGAGGTGCAGAGGCAAATGGCTTCGCACGTGAAGCTTTTGGTGCGGCAGAGGGCTTTGAAGCCTTTGTTTTCTTTTGCTTCTGCGGTTTAGGTGGAGCTGGTGCTTCATCAAAATCTGCGTCATCGGCTGAGTGATCCACAGCGGCCCCCTATACTGCTATGTGAGTGATGAGGCCTTCGAGGTTATATAAAGGGCCGACGACGTTGGTATTTGCATCACGGGTGCCATCAGCCCTTGGAGCAGATGGACCAGGGTTGAAGTCGAGTCCAAATGCTTTCTTGTTCTTCACAGTAGAATCTTTTGCAAAGTTATAGTTACGCTTGAACAGATTGTCGTCGCGACACCATAACAGAGAAGATGGGTCGGCATTCTCTGGCTGTGGTCCTCGGACCATGCAACGATAGAAGCCTTGAGCAATGGCTTCGGACTTAGACTTGGGCTAAATATTTTTGTATAGAATATCTCCCCATGGTCGCTTGATGACGTTCCTTTCAGCATATTCAGCAGTCACATATCTGTATAGGAACCATTGTTCTGCCCAATATCTTCGAATCCATTGGATTCGAGTCTTGCGCTGGCCATAGTTTTCTTCAGGGTCTGTCTTGTACAGTTCATATAGATCAGGAGGTAAATCCTTGGATTTATCTCCACGGTGCTGCCTGCCGCCTTTCCTTGCAGATTTTTCAGTTGCCATAATATTCAGACCGAGAGGCTTCAATACAATGAATGGCTTCCTTTTGCTGGTCAGACAGGAACTGGCTTTTCGAGAGTTGATGTGAAGCTGTAAGAACTCTGCAAATGAATGCAGACTATGAGAACCAAGAGATTCTCCCATGGACATGTACCTGTGACAGCATTAAAGCTGCGAGGGAAGGGAAGAGGTCATATGCATTCTTAGAAGATTTTGAAGATAAATCAATTTGAAGACATTGACCTCATAGTGAGAAGACATTCACTTATTTGGTGAGGGTCTATTCTAGATTTGTATGAATC
The DNA here is from genome assembly GCF_018294505.1 of Triticum aestivum. Taxonomy (NCBI): domain Eukaryota; kingdom Viridiplantae; phylum Streptophyta; class Magnoliopsida; order Poales; family Poaceae; genus Triticum; species Triticum aestivum. The sequence continues at coordinate 401,119,434 of NC_057804.1, read as the reverse complement.
CAAGAATAAGTACAAGAGAGGAATCTAACTAGTTGTGAAGCATAAGTGAATATACTTTGCAAGATATGAGATGCGGAAGAAGATAGATCTAGTTTTGGAAGTTGAGAAACCACTGTTGGTTGAAGTGGATGGATCTGATGAATCAAAATGCAGTAAAAAGTAAGTTTTAATTACCACACAAAGAACTGCTAGACGAAGTTGAGAGGGAGGCCGAGCAGTTCAATCTTCCGCGCCCTAACTTGGCGGCGGAAGACACCTACAGTGGCGGCGGAGAGGACAAGGTCCGTGGCTGACGTGAGGACAACGTCGAAGAAGTTGCGGGAGCTAAGCGCTTCCTCTCCGGCGTCGATGCCAGCTAGCGGAGGTGCTAGGGTTTGTGCGAGGTGGCGAGGTGGAAGAAGAAATAATGACTGCGGTGAGTTGTGTATTTATAAGGAATGGGACATCATAGCGTAATTACGCAGGTGCCCCTGGCGGTAAACATCTGAAGGACACATGGCACACATGCAACACATTGGAAGTTGTTCCATGTTCCCACGCATGCCTGGACAGTTGGGTGGTCGTTCCGGCTTCTTCGGGTTTTAGGCAATAAGGATATAGCATTAAAAGAGATTCAACTTTTGTCTCTGTATGTTCTGCTGACACGGACGCAGAGAAGACATTCGACAGATTCAATAGAATGCATGTGATTTAGATAGTTAGAATCTGAGGTAGAAGCATAGAAGGGGTTAGGGTCCGATCACATTCACTTAGATCAAATTATTCAAACAAGAAGACATAGCTATAAGTGAATGTTGTAGAGGACAGAGCACAAATATATGTATTTATCAGTATTAGACCAAATCAACAATGTGAAGATAAACATGAAAACAAATCAATGTTGAACACAAACCAAATGCGAAGACTCTGCAAATGTGATGCCAAATGAAACACTTCAAACAAAAGTTTGGTGGTGGCGTGACCCACCGTATAGGAAGTATTAGACCCAGACACGACGCACAATTATCGTGGCGCTCCGAATTCATATTCCGCATTAATGTATTCACACTTAGAGTGTATGTCTTCATTGATTGAAGATATACTTTACTTAGTGTGTTGCACATCCAAGTCATCACATGCATAAGTGTTAGGATGTGTGTCCAATTACAGGACATTCGAGGATTCCAAGATATTTAGCTCACACTGCTACTTGCAAAACCTTTTCTCATCCAAGGGCTTTGTGAAGATATCTGCCAATTGCTCTTCAGTGTTGACGTGAATGATATCAATATCTTCCTTCATGACATGGTCTCTGAGAAAGTGATGATGAATTTCAATGTGCTTTGTCTTCGAGTGCTGAACTGGGTTGTTGGCAATCTTGGCAGTAGAGTGGCACTTGCTTTAGATGGATGTCATAGTCCTTGAGAGTTTTCTTCATCCATATAAGCTGAGTGCAGCAAGATCCAGCAGCAATGTATTCAGATTCAGCAGTGGAGAGAGACACACAATTCTGCTTCTTTGAAGACCAACAGACAAGAGATCGTCCAAGAAAGTGACATGTGCTTGATGTGGACTTGCGATCAACCTTGTCACCATTGTCGTCAGGGCCAGGATGACTTTTGGTTGGCATTGGCATTGAGCAACCTTTGCAGTCTTGCATTCCAAACTTCTTCAGGCAATCTTTGAGGTATTTCTCTTGAGATATGAAGATGTCTTTGCTTTGCTGATGGTGTTAAAGACCAAGGAAGAACTTCAGCTCACCCATCATGGACATCTGATATTGCTCTTGCGTCATGTGCCCAAACTCATCACTGTATCTTTTGTCAGTGCAGCCGAAGATAATGTCATCCACATAGATCTGGCACACAAATAGTTCACCATCGTATGTCTTCATGAAGAGAGTGGGATCCAGGGAACCAGGTTTGAAGCCTTTTCTCTTCAGGAAGTCCTTGAGTGTGTCATACCAAGCACGTGGGGTTTGTTTGAGGCCATATAGTGCCTTGTTGAGCTTGTATACCATATCATGATGTTTTGGATCTTCAAAGCCAGGTGGTTGTGCAACATACATTTCTTCTTCAATCTTGCCATTGAGAAAGGCACTCTTTACATCCATTTGATACAGAAGGATGTTGTGATGGTTGGCATAGGCTAGCAGTATGCAAATGGCTTCAAGCCTAGCCACCGGAGCAAATGTTGCATCGAAGTCAATCCCTTCAACTTGAGTGTATCCTTCAGCAACGAGACGAGCCTTGTTTCTGACAACTTAACCATGCTCATCTTGTTGGTTGCGATAGATCCGTTTGGTGCCAATGATATTGTGCTTGCGAGGGTTAGGACGCTTGACTAATTCCCACACATTGTACAGCTCGAACTGTTGAAGCTCTTCTTACATAGCTTGAATCCATTAAGGTTCCATGAAGGCTTCAGCAACTTTCTTGGGCTCAGATATAGAGACAAATGCAAAGTGCCCACAGAAATTTGCTAGCTGAGTTGCTTTTGAACGAGTGAGTGGACTAGGTGCATTGATGTTATCAATTATCTTCTCAATCTGTACTTCATTAGCAACACGAGGATGAACGGACGAAGATTTTGCTCTTGTTGACCATTGTCTTGTTCTTCACTATTGGCTTCAGGCTAAGCAGCATCTTCAGGTTGGTTTGGCGCAGAAATGATAAGTTCTTCTTCAGCATGTGCCTCTGAAGGTATGATTTCTCCAGTTACCATAAGCTTAATCGATTCACTCGGAGGGGCTTCATCTAGCACATTTGGTAGGTGCTCTCTTTGCGAGCCATTAGTCTCACCGAACCGCACATCCACAGTTTTGACCACTTTATAGTGAAAGAGGTTGAAGACTTTGTAGGAGTGCGAATCCTTTCCGCAACCAAGCATAAAACCTTCATGTGCTTTCGGTGCAAATTTTGAAGTGTGATTTGGATTCTTTATCCAGCACCTAGCACCAAATACTCTGAAGTAACTGACGTTTGGCTTATTACCAGTTAGGAGCTCATAGGATGTCTTCTTTAGAAGCTTATGAAGATAAACATGGTTGATGACGTGGCATGTAGTATCAATGGTTTTAGGCCAGAACTTCCATGGAGTCTTGTACTCATCAAGCATCGTCCAAGCCATCTCAATGAGTGTCCTGTTCTTGCGCTCCATGATGCCATTCTGCTGAGGTGTGTATGGAGCAGAGAACTCATGAGTGATGCCAACTGTATCAAGATAAGTGTTGAGGCCGGTGTTCTTGAACTCTGTGTCGTTGTCACTTCTGATGTGCTTGATCTTTATGCCATAGTTCGTCATGGCACGGTTGGCAAATCGTTTGAAGACATCCTGCACTTCATTCTTGTAGAGGATTATATGCACCCATGTATATCTTGAATAATCATCAACAATGACGAAGCCATAGAGACAGGCAGTGGTAGTAAGAGTAGAGTAATGAGTAGGGCCAAATAAGTCCATGTGAAGCAGCTCGAAGGGTTAAGATGTCGTCATGATTGTCTTCGAGGGATGCTTGGCCCTAGTCATCTTCCCAGCTTCGCAGGCACCACACAGATGATCCTTCTTGAACTTGACACCCATGATGCCTACGACAAGTTTCTTCTTTGTGAGAGTGTACAAGTTCCTCATGCCAGCATGCCCTAGCCTCCGATGCCAGAGCCAACACTCTGAAGCTTTTCCTATAAGGCATATGGCCAACTGTGGTCCTGCTGAGAAATCTACCATATACAGATCATCTTTCCGATATCCTTGAAAGACTAGAGACTTGTCAGATTAAATTAGAACAAGGCAACAATATTTTCCAAATATCACAATCATGTTCAAATCACAAAGCATTGAGACAGACATTAAGTTGAAACCAGGGGATCCAACAAGCATCACTTTATCCATGTGCTGATCCTTTGAGAATGCAACTCTACCTAGACCCAATGCCTTGCTTTTACCAGTGTCAGCAAATGTGATGTGACTCTTGTCAGATGGACGTAAGGTTGAGTCCATGAGAAGACTTCGATCACCAGTCATGTGATTAGTGCATCCACTGTCCATAATCTATTCTAAAGCATGTGGTCTCATACCCTACAGTGCAACTAGGGGGATAGGCTTCACCAAGGGTATTGTGAAGCACTAAATTTGACGAACAAGCGGATTATCAAAGCTCAGATCTAGGTGAGGACTGATAGGATGATACGCAAGTGATTTAGCAGCAATAGCATCAGACGCCTTTGATTTCCGGCTGGAGACCTTTCCCTGCAAAAGAGAGTTAAGTTTTCTTAACCACCCAAATTTTCATGGGCGGCTTGGAAGCAATGAGTCTAAGTGCAGCATATGAGAACTTCGGCTTTGGAGCCCTAGCAAATAGCCTTGCAGGAGGTGAATAATACTCATATGAATAAGCAGAATAGTTCTTGGTCTTATGAACATAGCAATTTGAGGAAACACGCTCCTATTCATAAGTCTGAGTATGATTTCCCTGCAAAACATTGGCATTAGGGTGACTCTAGTGAGTCCTCTGTCTGTATGAAGCCTTTGGACCATATGAAGCCTTTGGTCTGGGGTTTGTCTTCTTCCCAGGTGGTGTCATGATGACATTCACAGGAAGATTCTCAAGACAAATTTTGGGTACCCAGATCTTCTTCGTAGGTGGTCCATTCCTGGAGTTAGTACCAATGTACATGGCAAACACTTCACCATTCTGATCCTAAACAGTTTATAGTTTGCATCAAAGGATTCATAAACGATAATCGGGTTAGCACAAGTGAAGCCAGATAAGGTGGATGGATCCACTGAAGGTCCTTTTGTAGCAATCCATGTGGTTTTGGGGTACTACTCAGGCTTCCAGTAGGAACCATCAACATCCATTTTCCTCTCAAACCCAACACCCTCTTTCCTAGGGTTTCGGTTCAGAATCTGCTTTTTGAGGACATCACATAGTGTTTGATGCCCTTTGAGACTTTTGTACATTCCTGTCTCAAGCAATGTCTTCAGCCTGGCATTTTCATCAGCAAATAGTAGTGGCATCCTCAGCAGAGGGGTTAGTTACCACATCAGCAGTTGAAGATATTGCAAAAGTAGCAGTAGTGGAACATTCAACAACAGAAGTAGTGTTATCACGCTCAAGGCATTTTAGACATGGTGGTTCAAATCCTTCTTGAAAGGAACTGATCTGTTGAACGTGGAGTGACTCATTCTCTTTTTGAAGATCTTCATGAGCCGTTCTCAAGTTCTTGCTTCCTTTGAAGATAATCATGGGAAAGCTTTTCACGAGTTGTTGAGAGCATTTCATGACGACTTTCAAGTTCATCGTACTTAATAAGAAGATTTTTGATGTCTTCAATTAAGGACTGAGGTCGGGTTATTTCCACGTCCAATAGGTCATCGCTTTTGTCTAGCAATTTTTGAATATGTCCCATGGCATTCTGTTGTTCAGTTGCAATTTTAGCAAGTGTTTTGTAGCCAGGTTTAGATTCACATTCAGAGTCATCTTCACTTGATGTTTGAAAGTAAGCATCGCGTGAGTTTACCTTGGCACCGCGTGCCATGAAGCAGTAGGTGGGAGCAGAGTCGTCCTTGTCATTAGAACCAGCGTTGGTGGCGGAGCCATTGTCTTCAGTGTTGAAGATGGACTTGGCAACATAGGCTATAGCTAGAGCCAGACTTGCAACGCCAGAGTCGGACTCCTCCTCAGACTCCACCTCTGCCTCCTCAGAAGCAGACTCTTCCTCTGAATCCATCTCCTTACCAACAAAAGCACGAGCCTTGCCAGATGAGCTCTTCTTGTATGATGAAGACTTGGACGAAGACTTGGAAGAAGACTTTGAGGATTTCTTCTTCTTGTTGTCATCAGAATCATATTCCTTGCTTTTCTTCTTCTTCTTGGTCTCATTGTCCCACTTTGGACACTCAGAGATGTAGTGACCAGGTTTCTTGCACTTGTGGCATGTTCTCTTTTTGTGATCACGAGTGGAAACTTCATCATTTCTTGAGCTGGATCTTGAAGACTTTATGAAGCCTTTCTTCTTGGTGAACTTCTGGAACTTCTTCACAAGCATAGCAAGCTCCTTTCCAATGTCTTCCGTATCCTCAGAATAGCTGTCATATTCTTCTTCAGAAGAGGAAACAACCTTTCCCTTCAAAGCGCGAGTTTGGCCATAGTTGGGACCATAGATATCTCTTTTCTCAGATTGCTGGAACTCATGTGTGTTGAGCCTCTCAAGTATGTCAGACAGATTGAGAGTCTTGAAGTCAGGGCATTCTTGAATCATCAGGGCCAGGGTGTCGAATGAGTTGTCAAGCAATCTCAGAAGTGTTTTGACGATTTCATGCTTGGTGATCTCAGTGGCGTCGAGTGCGCGAAGCTCATTTGTGATGTTAGTGAGGCGATCAAATGTGAGTTGGACATTCTCATTGTCATATCTCTTGAAGCGGTTGAAGAGGTTGTGAAGAACACTGATCCTTGAGTCTCTCTGGGTTGAGACGCCTTCGTTGACCTTGGAGAGCCAGTCCCAGACTAGCTTCGAAGTTTCCAGAGCACTCACACGGCCATATTGTCCTTTGGTCAGATGACCACAGATGATGTTCTTGGCAGTAGAATCCAGTTGAATGAACTTCTTGACATCAGCAAGGGTGACACCTTCACCAGCCTTAGGAACACCTTTCTTAACAACATACCAGAGGTCGACATTAATGGCTTCAAGATGCATACGCATATTATTCTTCCAATAGGGGTAATCAGTGCCATCGAAGACAGGGCACGCAGCAGAGACTTTGATTATCCCTACAGTCGACATAGCTAAAACTCCAAGTGGTTAAACCAAATCACACAAAACAAGGGAGCACCTTGCTCTGATACTAATTGAAAGTGCTAGTTATCGACTAGAGGGGGGTGAATAGGCGATTTTTATGAAAGTCTTCAAAACATGGGAGTTTCTAAGACAGACAATAGAAATGAATCTATTGATATGCAGCGGACGATAGACTACACTAGACAAGCCATAGACAAGTAAGCAATGAAGTGAAAGCATGAAGACTATTAGCATCTAGGTAGCATGGATCAGGATGGAAGATAATATGAAGCCAAACAACAACAGTCTTCACATAGTGAAGTCAATCAGATCATGCAAGCAGGCAATGACTTCATCAAGACAAACTGTAAGTAAAGAGAGGGACGTAATAGAACCAGTTGCTTGGAGAGGACAAGGATTTGTTGGACCAGTTCCAGTTACTGTGAAAACTATACATCTGGTTAGGGAGGCTAAGATTCAATTGAGAAGACCGCGTCTTCACCTTATTCCCCTTGAGATAAGAACACTAAGTCCTCGCCCAATCACTCAGGTAAGTCTTCAAGATAGACTTCCAAACCTTCACAGACTTCATTCACCGGCAATCCACAATGACTCTTGGATGCTCAGAACATGATGCCTAACCGGCTGGAGGATTCATAGTCCTCAAGTGTAATAAGTCTTCAGATCACGCGGACAGAAAGACTTCAGTGATGCCTGACACTCTTTTGCTCTGGGTGTTTTGGGCTTTGTCCTCGCAAGGATCTCTCTCTCAAATGCTTCGGAGGTGGGTTGCTCTCAAATGACAAAAGCCGTGCATTAACTCTGAGCAGCCACCAATTTATGGTGTAGGGGGTGGGCTATTTATAGCCAGGAGGCAACCCGACCTGATTTGTCTGAAATGACCCTGGGTCACTAAGGAATTGACACGTGTTGAACGGTCAGATTTCAAACACACGCGGCAGCTTGAATTGGGCTACAAGTAAAGCTGACTCATCCAGCTCTGGATAAGATTTGCTCTCATTGTCTTCACTCGAAGACATAGGATTTGGTTGAGCATCACTTCAGTCACTTCTGACTTTGTTCAACTCCACTTAATAGTGCGGTGGTTCCTATGACTCAACAAAGAAGAAAAGGAAACTACAAAACAACTATGTCTTCGCACTCCATAATCTTCACGCGAATGTCTTCTCGAGTCATAATCTTCGTTGTGAATATCTTCACATACCACCATTGTCTTCAATGTCTTCACACATTTTTAGGGGTCATCTCCGGTAGGTAAATCGAGTCAATGAGGGACTACTACCAATGTTATCCTTCAATTCTCACAAACACATTAGTCCCTCAACCAAGTTTGTCATCAATACTCCAAAACCAACTAGGGGTGGCACTAGATGCACTTACAATCTCCCCCTTTTTGGTGATTGATGACAAACTGGTTGAATTTTTCAACGGGGATAAAAGTATGTGAAATTGTAGGGGTTAAGGCATTGTCTTCATAAGTAGCAAAACGCTCCCCGTGAAGATGTGCATATAAGTAGTTTGCTCTTAATGCAAATGCACATGGCAGGTTTTACTTGTGGAGATCCTCTTCAACTGATGAAGACAATTCATCATGCATAAAAAGATATAAGAAAGATAATGACATGCATAATGAAAAATGGACGTCTGCGGAAGACTTCATGCGGAATTTATCATCGCATCACAGAATAGCAGATAAAGTAGCAGATGACCATCAAGTTTAAGTGTTACAACCCAAAGAACCAAATGTATCAAAAACGAGAGTTGTAACCACTTGGCAAAAAGATATAGCAACCACCCATATGGACTCGCTTGAAGATCATCACTCATATGCTTCTCCCCCTTTTGTCAGTAAGGACCAAAAAGGTTTGAAGACATAGAGCATCTACTCGTTCCCAGCAGAAGTAGATGAAGGTGTAGGGTCGACGTCTGAGTACGGTGGTGCAAAAGGGCCTAGTGCAGTGTCGACATGCGGTGAAGTCATGGTTGGTGAAGTGGCATCGTCTTTTTCATCGATGACTCTCGCAACAATAGCTGCAGCCGAAGATGAATACTCCGAGTCTTCTAAGGAAGGAGTACGACGCAAGACGGCATTCCGGGGAGGCGTGGAATCAAATTTGTAGCGCTCTGTGAAGCCATCTTCACGAAGATTGTCTTAAGAGCTTAGCAAAGTCAGACTCCTCCAAGACCTCTGACAGGCTTCATGTGATACGAATGCGTTCTTGGTGGCAAGATTGCGAATGCGATTAACATCCACCAAGAGGCTCTGCATCTGACGCTTTTTCCAGTCATGGTGCTTATCCTGTTTCTGATGTAAGGCCACAAGAAGCTCTCGGTCATTGAGTACACGAGATCGCTTCCGAGGCCTTTGAGCAATGGTGCTTTCAGTGGCTTTAGTGTTTGCACGATGAGATGCACATGTATTTCCAGCCAGAGGGTAAGCAGGAGTGGCAGCATTAGGAACATGAACCCCTTCAATTGATTGCGTGAAGCTCTGATGATCAACATTATGAAGATAAAGTGGTTCCATGGTAGGCTCAAGGTAGATGGCTTCAACAGACATATCAAGCTCAGGCAAGAAGATAAGATGGTTGCGTGCTGAGGGCTGATAGTTGACAGAAGAGTGAAGCTTGATTAAGCGCATCACCCATGGAGCATAAAACTTCAAGCCAAATATATCAACTCCAAATGCTACAAGTTGCCTGATGAAGAAATCTTGAGCATTGAAGCTGATGCCATTGAGAATATAGAACACCAATGTCTTCATCGTGCCTTCAAGCTTGGCTGCAGGAGAATGTCCTTTGAGAGGCCATAGAGTTCGCCTTACAATGTGATAAATGGTACGGGGCAGATACTCGAGGTCTTCGACAAAGAATTCCTTAGGATAATCAGCATCTTGTGGCAGTGGATTCATCATGCTGAGCATCTGACTCATGTTGGGCTCAGGCTTCTGAAATATGATCTCTAATGAATTCCTGTGTAGCTGACAACCAGGTTCATAGAGCTCACCTGGAGTGGGCAGGGAATTAAGCTCAATGATATCTTGAGCTTTGGCTTCATGATGCACATCACCTGTCATCCACTCAAGGACCCAAGTCTTCGGATCCCTGTTGTAGCCACGAATGTGAAGAGTGGCATAGAATTGCAGCAGAAGCTCCTCATTCCAATGCTCTTTGTCAGTTATGAACTGCAGAAGGCTAGCATCTCTGAAACAGTCTAGAGCTTCTTCCAAGTAGGGCAGACCAGCAATGGCTTCACAATCTAGACACATGTGAGGAAAGATTCGCCCTTGATTATATAAGATACCTGAGTAATAAGTGCGCTGCTGATAGCTCCAGAAGCGATCAGATGAGATCTTTGGCTTCGAGTACGGGTTCTTGGCATTGTCAAAGAATGTGTTGTGTGCCCTGAAGCTGTTTACATTGAACGGTCCTGGCGATGTTGCAGCACTAGGAAATCTTGGTAGTCTGGGCTTTGGCTTCTGGACCTGAGGCCTTTGCTCCACATGGTATTCAAATTTTGGCCCGGGAGCAGTGGGAGGAACCAGAACAGGCCATTGTACAGTGACAAGTTGGCCGCGATCATATGCCTGCTCAAAAGTGTGAGGCCTTGGGGGTGGAACAACAGCTTCGGCATTGGCTGTGGCTTCAGGTTGCACACTAGCTTCAGGCACAACATTAGCTTCAATACAGTGAATGGCTTTCTTTCGCTTGTCAGACAGGAACTGGCTTCTGGAGAGTTGATGTGAAACTGTAAGAACTCTACAAATGAATGCAGCCTATGAGAACCAAGGGATTCTCCCACGGACATGTACCTGTGGCAGCATTAGAGGTGCGAGGGAAGGGAAGAGGTCATATGCATTCTTAGAAGATTTTCAAGATAAATCAGTTTGAAGACATTGACCTCATAGCGCGAAGACATTCACTTATTTGGTGAGAGTCGGATCCAGATTTGTACGAATCCAAGAATAAGTACAAGTGAGGAATCTAACTAGTTGTGAAGCATAAGTGAATACACTTTGCAATATATGAGATGCAAAAGAAGATAGATCCAGTTTTGGAAGTTGAGAAACCACTTTTGGTTGAAGTGGATGGATCTGATAAATCAAAAGGCAGTAAAAAGTAAGTTTTAATTACCACACGAAGAACTGCTAGACGAAGTTGATAGGGAGGCCGAGCAGTTCAATCTTCCGCGCCCTAACTTGGCGGCGGAAGACACCTACGGCAGCGGCGGAGAGGACGAGGTCCGCGGCCGATGTGAGAACGGCGTCGAAGAAGTCGCGGCAGCTAAGCACTTCGTCTCTGGCGTCGACGCGAGCTAGAAGAGGCGCTAGGGTTTGTGCGAGGTGGCGAGGTGGAAGAAGAAATAATGACCGCAGTGAGTTGTGTATTTATAAGGAAAGGGACAGCATAGCATAATTACGAAGGTGCCCCTGGTGGTTCACATCTGAAGGACAGATGGCATGCATGCAACACATTGGAAGTTGTTCCATGTTCCCACGCACGCCTGGACTGTCGGGTGGTCGTTCCGGCTTCTTCGGGTTTCAGGCAATAAGGACATAGCATTAAAACAAATTAAACTTTTGTCTCTGTATCTTCTGGTTACACGGACACACAGAAGACATTCGACAGATTCAATAGAAAGCATATGATTTAGATAGATAGAATCTGAGGTAGAAGCATAGAAGGGGTTAGGGTCTGATCACATTCACTTAGATCAAAAGATTCAAACAAGAAGACATAGCTATAAGTGAATGTTGTAGAGGACAAAACACAAATATATGTATTTATCAGTATTAGACCAAATCAACATTGTGAAGATAAATGCGAAACCAAATCAATGTTGAAGAAAACCAGATGCGAAGACTCTGCAAATGTGACGCCAAATGAAACACTTCAAACAAAAGTTTGGTGGTAGCTTGACCCACCGTATAGGAAGTATTAGACCCAGACACAACGCACAATTATCGTGGCGCTCCGAAGTCATATTCCCCATTAATGTATTCACACTTAGAGTGTATGTATTCATTGATTGAAGATATACTTTACTTAGCGTGTTGCACATCTAAGTCATCACATGCATAAGCGTTAGGATGTGTGTCCAATTACAGGACATTCGAGGATTCCAAGATATTTGGCTCACACTGCAACTTGCAAAACCTTTTCTCATCCAAGGGTTTTATGAAGATATCTGCCAATTGCTCTTTAGTGTTGACGTGAATGATATCAATATCTTCCTTCATGACATGGTCTCTGAGAAAGTGATGACGAATTTCAATGTGCTTTGTCTTCGAGTGCTGAACTGGGTTGTTGGCAATCTTGATGGCGCTTTCATTGTCGCAGTAGAGTGGCACTTGCTTCAGATGGATGTCATAGTCCTTGAGAGTTTTCTTCATCCATAAAAGCTAAGCGCATCAAGATCCAGCAGCAATGTATTCAGATTCAGAAGTGGAGAGAGACACACAGTTCTGCTTCTTTGAAGACCAACAGACAAGAGATCGTCCAAGAAAGTGACATGTGCCTGATGTGGACTTGTGATCAACCTTGTCACCAGCATAATCAGCATCTCAGAATCCAACTAGATCAAACTCTAAGCCCTTTGGATACCATAATCCTAATGTTGGGGTGTAAGCCAAATATCGAAGAATACGCTTCACAGCTAAGTGATGCGATTCCTTTGGTGCCGCTTGGAATCGGGCACACATGCAAACGCTAAGCATGATATCTGGCCTAGATGCACATAAATATAGTAAAGAACTAATCATGGAGCGGTATACCTTTTGTTCGAACTCTTGACCATTGTCGTCGGGACCTAGATGACTTTTGGTTGGCATTCGCATGGAGTAACCTTTGTAGTCTTGCATTCCAAACTTCTGCAGGCAATCTTTGAGGTATTTCTCTTGAGATATGAAGATGCCATTGCTCTGCTGACGGATTTGAAGACCAAGGAAGAACTTCAGCTCACCCATCATGGACATATGATATTGTTCTTGCATCATGTGCCCAAACTCATCACTGTATCTTATGTCAGTGCAGCCGAAGATAATGTCATCCACATAGATCTGGCACACAAACAGTTCACCATCGTATGTCTTCATGAAGAGAGTGAAATCCAGGGAACCAGGTTTGAAGTCTTTGCTCTTCAGGAAGTCTTTGAGTGTGTCATACAAAGCTCGTGGGGCTTGTTTGATGCCATACAGTGCCTTGTTGAGCTTGTATACCATATCAGGATGTTTTGGATCTTCAAAACCAGGTGGTTGTGCAACATACACTTCTTCTTCAATCTTGCCATTGAGAAAGGAACTCTTTACATCCATTTGATACAGAAGGATGTTGTGATGGTTGCCATAGGCTAGCAGTATGTGCATGGCTTCAAGCCTAGCCACCGGAGCAAATGTTTCATCGAATTCAATCCCTTCAACTTGAGTGTATCATTGAGCAACGAGACGAGTCTTGTTTCTGACAACTTGACCATGCTCATCTTGTTTGTTGCGATAGATCCATTTGGTGCCAATGATATTGTGCTTGCGAGGGTCAGGACGCTTGACTAATTCCCACACATTGTTCAGCTCGAACTGTTGAAGCTCTTCTTGCATAGCTTGAATCCATTCAGGTTCCATGAAGGCTTCAACAACTTTCTTGTGTTTAGATATAGAGACAAATGCAAAGTTCCCACAAAAATTTGCTAGCTGAGTTTCTTTTGAATGAGTGAGTGGACTAGGTGCATTGATGCTATCAATTATCTTCTCAATCTGTACTTCATTAGCAACACGAGGATGAACTGGACGAAGATTTTGCTCTTGTTGACCATTGTCTTCTTCTTTGGCAATGGCTTCAGGCTGAGCAGCGTCTTTAGGTTGGTTTGGCGCAGAAATGATAAGTTCTTCTTCAGCTTGTGCCTCTGAAGGTATGATTTCTCCAGTTCCCATAAGCTTAATCGATTCACTCGGAGGGACTTCATCTAGCACATTTGGCAGGTGCTCTCTTTGCGAGCCGTTACTCTCATCGAACCGCACATCCACAGTTTCAACCACTTTATAGTGAAAGAGGTTGAAGACTCTGTGGGAGTGTGAATCCTTTCTGCAACCAAGCATAAAACATTCATGTGCTTTCGGTGCAAATTTTGAAGTGTGATGCGGACCCTTGATCCAGCACCTAGCACCAAGTACTCTGAAGTAGCTGACATTTGGCTTCTTGCCAGTTAGGAGCTTATAGGATGTCTTATTTAGAAGCTTGTGAAGATAAACATGGTTGATGATGTGGCATGCAGTATCAATGGCTTCAGGACAGAACTTCCTTGGAGTCTTGTACTCATCAAGCATCGTCCAAGCCATCTTAATGATTGTCCTGTTCTTGCGCTCCATGATGCCATTCTGCTGAGGTGTGTATGGAGCAGAGAACTCATGAGTGATGCCTAATGTATCAAGATAAGTGTCGAGGCCGGTGTCCTTGAACTCTTTGTCATTGTCACTTCTGATGTGCTTGATCTTTATGCCATAGTTCATCATGGCATGGTTGGAAAATCGTCTGAAGACATCCTGCACTTCATTCTTGTAGAGGATTATATGCACCCATGTATATCTTGAATAATCGTCAACAATGACGAAGCCATAGAGACAGGCAGTGGTAGTAAGAGTAGAGTAATGAGTAGGGCCAAATAAGTCCATGTGAAGCAGCTCAAAGGGTTGAGATGTCGTCATGATTGTCTTTGAGGGATGCTTGGCCCTAGTCATCTTCCCAGCTTCGCAGGCACCACACAGATGATCCTTCTTGAACTTGATGCCTCGATGCCCACGACATGTTTCTTCTTTTTGAGAGTGTACAAGTTCCTCATGCGAGCATGCCCTAGCCTCCGATGCTAGAGCCAGCACTCTGAAGCTTTTGCTAGAAGGCATACAGCCAACTGTGGTCCTACTGAGAAATCTACCATACACAGATCATCTTCCCGATACCCTTCAAAGACTAGAGACTTGTCAGTTTCCATTTGAACAAGGCAACAATATTTTCCAAATATCACAATTATGTTCAAATCACAAAGCATTGATACAAGCATTAAGTTGAAACCAAGGGATTCAACAAGCATCACTTTATCCATGTGCTGATCCTTTGAGATTGCAACTCTACCTAGACCCAATACCTTGATTTTACCAGTGTCAGCAAATGTGATGTGACTCTTGTCAGATGGACGTAAGGTTGAGTCCATGAGAAGACTTTGATCACCAGTCATGTGATTAGTGCATCCACTGTCCATAATCCATTCTGAAGCATGTGATGTCATACCCTATAGTGCAGTTAGGGGATACGCTTCACCAAGGGGATTGTGAAGCATAAACATTTGACGAACAAGTGGATTATCAAAGCTCAGATCCAGGTTAGGACTGATAGGATGATAGGCAAGTGATTTAGGAACAAAATACATAGTAAGACCATTTTGGCATTTTATCTTGCGCCCGCAATATGTTTTAGGTCCGCAGCAATAGCATCAGACGCCTTTGATTTCTGGCTGGAGATCTTTCCCTTCAAAAGAGAGTTGAGTTTTCATAACCACCCACATTTTCAGGGGTGGATTCAAATCAATGAGTCTAAGTGGAGCATCTGAGAACTTTGGCTTTGGAGCCCTAGCAAATAACCTTGCAGGAGGTGAATGATACTCATATGAATAAGCAGAATAGTTCTTGGTCTTATGAACATAGCAGTTTGAGGAAACACGCTCATATTCATAAGTCCGAGTATGATTTCCCTGCAAAACATTGGCGTTAGGGTGACTCTGGTGAGTCCTCTGTCTGTATGAAGCCTTTGGACCATATGAAGCATTTGGTCTAGGGTTTGTCTTCTTCCCATGTAGTTTCATGATGACATTCACTGGAAGATTCTCAAGACAACTTTTGGGTACCCAGATCTTCTTCATAGGTGGTCCATTCCTGCAGTTAGTACCAATGTACCTAGCAAACACTTCACCATTCTGATTCTTAAACAGTTTATAGTTTGCATCAAAGGATTCATCAATGATAATCGGGTTAGCACAAGTGAAGCCAGATAAGGTGGATGGATCCAGTGAAGGCCCTTTTGCAGCAACCCATGTGGTTTTGGGGTACTGCTCAGGCTTCCAGTAGGAACCATCAACATTCATTTTCCTCTCAACCCAACACCCTCTTTCCTAGGGTTTCGGTTCAGAATCTGGTTTTTGAGGACATCAGATAGTGTTTGATGCCCTTTGAGACTTTTGTACATTCCTGTCTCAAGCAATGTTTTCAGCCTGGCATTTTCATCAGCAATAGTAGTGGCATCCTCAGCAGAGGGGTTAGTTACCACATTAGCAGTTGAAGATATTGCAATAGTAGTAGTAGTGGAACATTCAATAACAGAAGTAGCGTTATCACGCTCAAGGCATTTTAGACATGTTGGTTCAAATCCTTCATGAGCGGAACTGATCTGTTGAGCATGGAGTGCCTCATTCTCTTTTTGAAGATCTTCACGAGCCGTCTCAAGTTCTCAAGTTCTTCCTTCCTTTGAAGATAATTATAGAAAAGCTTTTCATGATTTGTTGAGAGCGTTTCATGACGACTTTCAAGTTACTCGTACTTAACATGAAGATTTTTGATGTCTTCAATTAAGGACTGAGATCGGGTCATTTCCGCGTCCAAGAGGTCATCGCTTTTGTTTAGCAATTTTTGAATATGTTCCATGGCATTATGTTGTTCAGTTGCAATTTTAGCAAGTGTTTTCTGGTTAGGTTTAGATTCACATTCAGAGTCATCTTCAATTGATGTTTGAAAGTAAGCATCGCGTGAGTTTATCTTGGCACTGCGTGCCCTGAAGCAGTAGGTGGGAGCAGAATCATCCTTGTCATTAGCATCAGCATTGATGACGGAGCCATTGTCTTCAGTAGTGAAGATGGACTTGGCAACGTAGGTTGTAGCTAGAGCCAGACTTGCAACGCCAGAGTCGGACTCCTCCTCCTCAGACTCCACCTCTGCCTCCTCAGAATCAGACTCCTCCTCTGAATCCATATCCTTGCCAAAAAAAGCACGAGCCTTGCCAGATGAGCTCTTCTTGTATGATGAAGACTTGGACAAAGACTTGGAAGAAGACTTTTAGGATTTCTTCTTCTTCTTGTCATCAGAATCATATTCCTTTCTTTTATTCTTCTTCTTGGTCTCATTGTCCCACTGTGGACACTCAGAGATGTAGTGACCAGGTTTCTTGCACTTGTGGCATGTTCTCTTTTTGTGATCATGAGTGGAAGCTTCATCATTTCTTGAGCTGGATCTTGAAGACTTTCTGAAGCCTTTCTTCGTGGTGAACTTCTGCAAATTCTTCACAAGCATAGCAAGCTCCTTTCCAATGTCTTCGGGATCCTCAGAACAGCTGTCAGATTCTTCTTCAGAAGAGGAAACAACCTTTGCCTTCAAAGCGCGAGTTGGGCCATAGTTGGGACCATAGATATCTCTTTTCTCAGATTGCTGGAACTCATGTGTGTTGAGCCTCTCAAGTATGTTAGATGGATCGAGAGTCTTGAAGTCAGGGCATTCTTGAATCATCACGACCAGGGTGTCAAATGAGCTGCCAAGCGATCTCAGAAGTGTTTTGACGATTTCATGCTTGGTGATCTCAGTGGCGCCGAGTGCGTGAAGCTCATTTGTGATGTCAGTGAGGCACTCAAATGTGAGCTGGACATTCTCATTGTCATTTCTCTTGAAGCGGTTGAAGAGGTTGCGAAGAACACTGATCCTTGAGTCTCTCTGGGTTGAGACACCTTCGTTGACCTTGGAGAGCCAGTCCTAGACTAGCTTCGAAGTTTCTAGAGAACTCACAAGGCCATATTGTCCTTTGGTCAGATGACCACAGATGATGTTCTTGGCAGTAGAATCTAGTTGAACGAACTTCTTGACATCAGCAGAGGTGACACCTTCACCAGCCTTGGGAACATTGTTCTTGACGACATACCAGAGGTCGACATCAATGGCTTCAAGATGCATACGCATCTTATTCTTCCAGTAGGGGTAATCAGTGCCATCGAAGATAGGGCACGCAGTGGAGACTTTGATTATCCCGGCAGTCGACATAGCTAAAACTCCAGGTGGTTCAACCAAATCAACACAGAACAAGGGAGCACCTTGCTCTGATACCAATTGAAAGTTGTCACGCCCAATATGCGACCCTATCCAAAAGGAACTCGAAGGTCCCACCAAGGATAGACCCGCATATTGAAACGCTTTTGCAAGGTGGATATCATTACATCAACATTACATAATAGAAGGGGATACATACATAAGGCATACAATGCCACACGAATACAACATCACAATACATAAGAGCATCATCCGGCTACGGATGAAACACAAACAGAAACTCAAACGACATCCACCCTGCTAGCCCAGGCTGCCGACCTGGAACCTATCCCCTGATCGAAGAAGCAGAAGAAGAACTCAACGCAAGCAAGCATCGCTCTCGCGTCATGATCATCGCACAACCTGTACCTGCAACTGTTGTTGTAGTAATCTGTGAGCCACGAGGACTCAGCAATCCCATTACCATGGGTATCAAGACTAGCAAAGCTTAAAGGGAAAGGAAGGGATAAAGTGGTGAGGCTGCAGCAGCGACTAAGCATGATATGGTGGCTAACATACGCAAATAAGAGCGAGAAGAGAGCAAAGGAATGGTCGTCAACTAGTAATGATCAAGAAGTGGTCCTGAACTCCTACTTACGTCAAACATAACCCAGAAACCGTGTTCACTTCCCGGACTCCGCCGAGAAGAGACCATCACGGCTACACACGCAGTTGATGCGTTTTAATTCGGATCTGGTGTCAAGTTGTCTACAACCGGACATTAACAAATTCCCATCTGCCTATAACCGCAGGCACGGCTTTCGAAAGATTATACCCTGCAGGGGTGTCCCAACTTAGCCCATGACAAGCTCTCGCGATCAACGAAGGAATAGACCTTCTCCCAGGAAGACCCAATCAGACTCGGAATCCCGGTTTACAAGACATTTCGACAATGGTAAAACAAGACCAGCAAAGTCGCCCGATGCGCCGACAAATCCCGATAGGAGCTGCACATATCTCATTCTCAGGGCACACCGGATGGGTCAGCCTACGAGTAAAACCAGCCCTCGAGTTGCCCCGAGGTGGCCCCGCAGTCTGCCCGTTTTGGACCAACACTTAGACAAGCACTGGCCCGGGGGGGCTAAAATAAAGATGACCCTTGGGTTGGCCAACCCAAGGGAAAGGGTAGGTGGTGGTGAGGCAAATCGTAAAACCAAGGTTGGGCCTTGCTGGAGGAGTTTTATTCAAAGCAAACTGTCAAGGGGGTCCCATAAATCACCCGACCGCGTAAGGAACGCAAAATCCGGGAACATAACACCGGTATGACGGAAACTAGGGCGGCAAGAGTGGAACAAAACACCAGGCAAAAGGCCAAGTCTTCCACCCTTTACCAAGTATATAGATGCATTAATAATATAAGAGATATTGTGATATCCCAACCAAAATCCTGTCCACCATGGAGAAATCTTCAACTTCACCTGCAACTAGCAACGCTATAAGAGGGCTGAGCAAAGCGGTAACATAGCCAAATAGTGGTTTGCATAGGAAAGGTGTCAAAGGTTAGAGGTTCATGGCAATTTGGGATGGCTTGAATAGACAGGTGATAGGTAGCGCAGCATAGCGATAGAACGAATCAACTAGCATAGCAATGATAGTAGTGAGATCCAGGGTAGCGGTCATCTTGCCTGAAATCCCGCAAGGAAGAAGAACGAGTCCATGAAGAAGATGAAGCCACGAAGACGAACCAAGCGTAGACGAACGAATCCTCACCATCGCAACGAAACAGGAACTATCGAAAAGAAGCACACAACATGGTAAACACATCACACATGAACAAGGCATGATGCACAACAAGCATGATGCATGACAAGACTACATGAAGCTACTCATGGCAATAGATGATGCAAACAAGAGCAACACATCAAGACAAGTTTAAATGAGGCCGGGAACAACATATAACAATTCCGGTAAGTCCTCATATGCAAATTTCGAAATTGGTCCAGATCTGAATAAACTTTATGTTCAAGTTGTTAAACAGCAAGTTAAGACGCACAAAGATGATCTACACGAGATTCTAGTCAAGTTACATATAAAGTTCATTTAGTTCGGAGCTACGGCCTAGAAGATATGAGCAAAACAAGTTAAACATGGCATTGATGCAAAATGCACCCAAACATCAAGCAAACACACCAAAACAAGGATGTAACATGATAATATGAAGCTACATGCAATTCTAAGCAACTTTCATATAGAGCACGCTCAAAACGGAGCAACGGTTCAAAACACACACATGAAACAAGTCTAAAGGACAAGCTGTCCAAAACAGCAACTAGGCATATTGCAAGCATCAAAACAACAAGCTACAGCACCACAATATGAAAACAAAAGGCATGGGCATGATGTACAGGTAAAGCATAACAAAACATGAACACTGAGCTATCTCTAGAAATCACTAGAACATACTCAAACACACATGGAAAGATTGCAAGTAATAACAATTTCAGAATTTGCAGAAAATAACATCACGATGCAATGTTTAGAGCTATCAAACAACATGTTACAGAAACTTATAATAGCAAACAAAGGCATGGCATGATTCTACTCAAAGTATAGATCAAAAGTCCCTTACTGACCATAAGCCAAAAAGGACCAGACAATATGATGGCACCCATGTAAACATGGCAAGTTATTATACAAATTCAAACATGGCAGAAACAGAATTATGAAGGCATGCAGATGAGCTTGTGCAACTCACTACAGAGCAAAACATGGCATGGCAAGACAACCAACAGTAAGAATACATGTTTGTGAAGCTAAGCATGGCAAGAGCAAGGTCATAAGATGCATGGAACACTAGGAAAACACATGGCAACAACTGAACTTAATGTTAACAGGCTGGCAGCAACATTTTCAAGCAACTTTAGAGCAATATTACAACAAGCTACAGCAACCTATAAATGCAACCAGGGGCATGGATGGATAGAGGATGACATCTAGATCAAAACATGTTTATAGAACATCTCCAGATTATGCATAGAATGATTAGTAGCAACATGTTTATATAGCATCACGAAATAACAGATTCAGCCTAGCAAAACATCAACATCATGTACACTACTTAACAAGCTCGATTCACTCACCACAAGTCATGGCATGACAAGATAAGCATAGCATCATAAAGAAGACATGTTGGTGAAACAAACCAAGGCAAGAACAAGTCCATAGCATATAAGGATCAACTATAGCATCTTTGGCAAAATTGAATAACATGTAAACAATCTTCCAGGAAACATTTTGAAGCAAAAGTACAGCACTCAAATGACATGCTAGACTACTCCATAATTGCAACAAAGGGCATGAATGGATAGACTATAACCACATGTTCAAAACACCCTTACTGAAGTATCTCAAAATATGCATGGATCTCTCTGAAGCATCAAGTTTACATGGCATCAAAATAGCAGCAGAACAGGGACAAACCAGCAACATCACGATGCCTAGTTTGCATGCTTGTGCTAGTCACCACATTGATCACAAAAATACATGGTAAGCACCTCTATAAAGAATACTTAGCATAGATCAAAACACATGAAGACATCAACCTCATAGGATGCACACATCAATCATGGCAAAAATAACAAAAGAGCTCGTTCTGTTAACAAACAGCAGAAAACATCATGAAGCACTCTTACAATGATGATTAGGGCATCTAGATGACCTCAAATGAATATGATGCAATGGAATGAAATAATGTACGCATTGAGACGAACAATTGGACATATTACACGCACGAAACGGAGCTACAGATGCAGAGATACGGCATGACGAACATGGCATGAAAATGACAAAATACTCGGGACTCAGCAGATTCGGGGAAGGGGAAAAGTCAACCTCTCGGCACGGATTTCGATGCAGCGCGGATCTCGCCGGAGAGACTCGCCGGAGTTGCGGGGAGATGACCGGAGCGGCGGGATCCGGCGAGGAGGAAGGCGGGGAGAGCGCGGGGCCGCGGGGCCGCGGATCCGACCGGATCTCTTCGGATCCGGGCGCGGACTCCGAGGGGCGGCGCCGGACGCGAGCGCCGGAGACGGGAGGCGTGGCGCTGGAGAGGAAGCGTGGGGGCGGCTCACCGGCCGGTGGCGAGGTCGCGGCGCACGGCGATGGTGCCGGGCGGCGTGCAGGACGGCGGGGGCGACGTGGCAGATGGAGGCGGCGGCCGGGCGACGCGCGGCGTCGGGGCGGAGGCGCGCCGGCGGCGATGGCGACTGACGGCGGCGATGGGCGGCGCCTGCAGGAGGCGGCTCGGGCAGCGCGGAGCCGATCGGGCGAGGCGCCCAGGCGGCGGCGGGGAGCCGATCCGGCCGGCGACGGGCGCTGGCGCGGCCGGAGATGACGCGGGGCTCGGGACGGAGGCGAAGGAGCGCGAGGCGGCGGGGACGGGCGCGCGGCTGGCGGAGGAGGCGGCCGGTGGCGGTCGGGAGCGCGGACGGCGGCGCCCTGGCCGGCGGCGGAGGCGGACGCGCGCGGGCACGCGGGGGCACGGAGGGGCGCTGTCGGGCCGAGCGGGCAGACCGTGGGCCCGCAGGGCCGGCGGCGCGGGGCGGCGGCGAAGGACACTTGGCGGCTCCGGATTGGGCAGGGGAGGCGGCTGGACATGTCCGGCGGCTGGACGGAGATGTCCGGCGGCTGGACGAACATGTCCGGTGCGCAGAGAGGGGATTTTTAGGGTTTCAGGAGGAATCATCCGTGAATTTCGTGGGGAGGGGCATATTTATAGTTTCTGGGAGCTAGGAGAGTCCAAATGAGGAGCGGTTTTCGCCCACACGATCGTGATCGAACGACCGAGAGCATGGAGGGGAGTTTGCTGGGTTTTGGGCCACTTTGGAAGGGGTGTTGGGCTGCAAAGAGAAGGAGGCTTTTACGGTTACCCGGTTAACCGTTGGAGTACCAAACGACCTCCAAATGGCACGAAACTTGACAGGCGGTCTACCGGTGTTATACCAAGGCCACTTGGCAAGACTCGGTCCATTCCGAGAACGTTTAACACCCGCTCACAACGAGAGACGAAAGGGGAACGCCGAAGGGCATAGGAGAGCCGGATTGCAAAACGGACAACGGGGAAAATGCTCGGATGCAAGAAACGAACACGTATGCAAAATGAAATGCACATGATGACATGATAAAATGCAACACGCAAGCAAATGACATGGCAACGACGGCGAATAACTGGCAGACACCTGGCGCATCGAATCCGGGGCGTTACAACACTCCTCCACTAACAAGAGATCTCGTCCCGAGATCTTAAGACCGAGACGGAAGGGAAAAAACGATGAGGTGAAACAAGAACTCAAGAGAAGAAGCAAGGAATCGAGAGCACTCGAGAAGAAGAGAGGAACGACGAGAATGACGGGAATCAAAAGCTCACGGAATCAGATAGACTATGAAATCACTCCGGATAGAACGAGATAAGAAACAAATAAGACTGAAAGGATTTAGGCAGCACTCCGGCTGAACATGGAAAGAATAGAACATGAACTTGAGAGGATGGAATGATACTTGATGAAGGCATGACACAAAACCTCCGGAAATAATTAAAAGAGTTTAATGAAAAGAACTTAGCAGGAAGGGTTGAACGGAGTTGTTGAGATAATCAATAACGAAAGAATAAGCTTGTTGTGGTCTTATAGATAACATCTCAAAAATCATGAGGTGGTAACCGACCACAAACGGAAATGATTGGATAACTGAGAAGAACGAAGAAATGCAAAACTCCACTTCACAAGAAAATGAAGAATTATTTGCGCTTCGAGACGCGAGAAGAAAAGATACTTGAACTTCACCAACAAAATCTTGATGAACTCTTGAAGAATGAATTAAATCATGAAGAACCACCATGAAGAACTCCGGTAACAAAAGGATGATGAGATAGAATGAAGGAAGAAAGAATAAGATGAGCCTTGCGATGATTTAGATGGGGTTCCGACGAAATGACCGAGGAAAATTAGAACTCTGGAAAAGAAAAGATGAAAACACTTGGAACTAGAATTTATTCACCAAGAACAAACTCTGAAGGAAAGGATTAAACACTCTGATGAAATAAGAATAAGATTTATTGTATACTTATCCTTCATCAAATTAAATTGATGACAAGCAATGGATTTTGCATGCAACTTATTCTTCTTGAAAAGGATTGAGAAGGAACATATCACAAACTTAAGAAAGTCTTCATGAACCGCCGGTAGGATTGAAAAGAACGAATGAATTAAAATGATGATCAAGGAAAAGAATCTTGAACGAACCACCGTAAGAATTCAGAAATGACTGATGAAAGAGACTGAATCACCGGGAAGAATTAGAAGAACCAATATGCTAGAGGGGATTTAGATACAATAGAACGGGAAGAACTCGATCTGATTAGAGAGCACTTGAATGAAGCACCGGGATAATTAGAGAACGATAACTGGAATGATGGCATCCGATGAAAAGGAACGGGAGAACAACTTTTGACATACTCGGATAGGTGAGAAAAGAATAACTGGCAAATGGAATAATTCGAGAGGATAACAAGAAGCTAGAACCGCGAATCTTCGGAAGAACGGGAAAAATTTAGAGGAAAAACTCTTCTTCGGTCTTCAAATGACGACGAGAAACATCACCAAAATTACTGAGGTACTCCGGGAGAATGGAAAGCGAAGGGGTTGAGCCAACAATGAAAAATGTTTGAAACCGATCTTGGAAAAAGGCATGTGACTGATGAAATCCATTCTTGCGTCACACTTGAAAAGAATTTGATAATAACTCTAGGGAATTAGAAGAGTCAGGTAAGATCCTGGGAAAAGACCTGTGGATTAGGGCCCACTGAAGAGAAAACACCGTTGGAAAGGATTGATGAACAGATAGATGATGCACCGGAACAATTGAAATATTTGAATGAGGTGACAACCTCGAATTAATTGGAACACAGACGAATCTTCTGAGATGTCTTCCGAACTCCGGAATGATAAACTGGCGAGAGGCGAACGAGCAAGGAGAACACTTGATCCGAGGGGAAAGAATATAATCACTACCGAAAATGGAATTGGATCCACCGGAGAAGAAAAAGAGATGAAGCATGACGAACAAGACGGAAATTCACCGGTTGAAATGATATAGGAAGACTGAAGAGGCTCCGCACGAATGAAATAGATGGTCGAGAGAGAGTCAGACTCCGGGAAGAAAAGGGTGGGAGGGCGGGAAAAACAAAGGCAACTTGGAAGGGGAACCGACGAATAACTTGAAGAGAAAACACCGGTTGAAAACATTGAAGAAAGAAGGCAAGGACTTCACACGAGTAGGATGGATACTTGATTACGGACTCTGGTTCCGAGAAGAAGAACAGGGTGGGCGGGTGGGAAAAAGAAAATGACCAAGGATAGAGAAACAACTTCATTGAGAGCGAACTGAGGATTGAACTCAAGATGAAGAGGGTCGAGTCGACTTGATGAGAAATGCACCGGATGAAAAGAGCTGAGGAACAACTACCGGAAAACCAACTGCGTGATCCTAAAGAAAGTTTGAAAGGGAATAGGAGTAATTCAAAACACCTACGTCAAGATTCCTTACCAGAGCGACGAAGGGGCTGAGGAGTAAAAAGAATTCCTACTCTCCGATATAACTAGACTCCGAAAACAGTTTTCTTCTAGACTCAACAACGACCAAACTACACGATCAATCAAGGGGGTTCCTAAGGTCGGTCGAGGCTCTGATACCAACTTGTCACGCCCAATATGCGACCCTATCTAAAAGGAACTCGAAGGTCCCACCAAGGATAGACCCGCATATTGAAACGCTTTTGCAAGGTGGATATCATTACATCAACATTACATAATAGAAGGGGATACATACATAAGGCATACAATGCCACACGAATACAACATCACAATACATAAGAGCATCACCCGGCTACGGATGAAACACAAACAGAAACTCAAACGACATCCACCCTGCTAGCCCAGGCTGCCGACCTGGAACCTATCCCCTGATCGAAGAAGCAGAAGAAGAACTCAACGCAAGCAAGCATCGCTCTCGCGTCATGATCATCGCACAACCTGTACCTGCAACTGTTGTTGTAGTAATCTGTGAGCCACGAGGACTCAGCAATCCCATTACCATGGGTATCAAGACTAGCAAAGCTTAAAGGGAAAGGAAGGGGTAAAGTGGTGAGGCTGCAGCAGCGACTAAGCATGATATGGTGGCTAACATACGCAAATAAGAGCGAGAAGAGAGCAAAGGAATGGTCGTCAACTAGTAATGATCAAGAAGTGATCCTGAACTCCTACTTATGTCAAACATAACCCAGAAACCGTGTTCACTTCCCGGACTCCACCGAGAAGAGACCATCACGGCTACACACGCGGTTGATGCGTTTTAATTCAGATCTGGTGTCAAGTTGTCTACAACCGTACATTAACAAATTCCCATCTTCCTATAACCACAGGCACGGCTTTTGAAAGATTATACCCTGCAGGGGTGTCCCAACTTAGCCCATGACAAGCTCTCACGATCAACGAAGTAATAGACTTCTCCCAGGAAGACCCGATCAGACTCGGAATCCCGGTTTACAAGACATTTTGACAATGGTAAAACAAGACCAGCAAAGCCGCCCGATGCGCCGACAAATCCCGATAGGAGCTGCACATATCTCGTTCTCAGGGCACACCGGATGGGTCAGCCTACGAGTAAAACCAGCCCTCGAGTTGCCCCAAGGTGGCCCCGCAGTCTGCCCGTTTCGGACCAACACTTAGACAAGCACTGGCCCGGGGGGGGGCTAAAATAAAGATGACCCTTGGGTTGGCCGACCCAAGGGAAAGGGTAGGTGGTGGTGAGGCAAATGGTAAAACCAAGGTTGGGCCTTGCTGGAGGAGTTTTATTCAAAGCGAACTGTCAAGGGGGTCCCATAAATCACCCGACCGCGTAAGGAACGCAAAATTCGGGAACATAACACCGGTATGACGGAAACTAGGGCGGCAAGAGTGGAACAAAACACCAGGCAAAAGGCCAAGTCTTCCACCCTTTACCAAGTATATAGATGCATTAATAATATAAGAGATATTGTGATATCCCAACCAAAATCCTGTCCACCATGGAGAAATCTTCAACTTCACCTGCAACTAGCAACGCTATAAGAGGGCTGAGCAAAGCGGTAACATAGCCAAACAGTGGTTTGCATAGGAAAGGTGTCAAAGGTTAGAGGTTCATGGCAATTTGGGATGGCTTGAATAGACAGGTGATAGGTAGCGCATCATAGCGATAGAACGAATCAACTAGCATAGCAATGATAGTAGTGAGATCCAGGGTAGCGGTCATCTTGCCTGAAATCCCGCAAGGAAGAAGAACGAGTCCATGAAGAAGATGAAGCCACGAAGACGAACCAAGCGTAGACGAATGAATCCTCACCATCGCAACGAAACAGGAACTATCGAAAAGAAGCACACAACATGGTAAACACATCACACATGAACAAGGCATGATGCACAACAAGCATGATGCATGACAAGACTACATGAAGCTACTCATGGCAATAGATGATGCAAACAAGAGCAACACATCAAGACAAGTTTAAATGAGGCCGGGAACAACATATAACAATTCCGGTAAGTCCTCATATGCAAATTTCGAAATTGGTCCAGATCTGAATAAACTTTATGTTCAAGTTGTTAAACAGCAAGTTAAGACGCACAAAGATGATCTACACGAGATTCTAGTCAAGTTACATATAAAGTTCATTTAGTTCGGAGCTACGGCCTAGAAGATATGAGCAAAACAAGTTAAACATGGCATTGATGCAAAATGCACCCAAACATCAAGCAAACACACCAAAACAAGGATGCAACATGATAATATGAAGCTACATGCAATTCTAAGCAACTTTCATATAGAGCATGCTCAAAACGGAGCAACGGTTCAAAACACACACATGAAACAAGTCTAAAGCACCAGCTGTCCAAAACAGCTACTAGGCATATTGCAAGCATCAAAACAACAAGCTACAGCACCACAATATGAAAACAAAAGGCATGAGCATGATGTACAGGTAAAGCACAACAAAACATGAACACTGAGCTATCTCTAAAAATCACTAGAACATACTCAAAACACACATGGAAAGATTGCAAGTAATAACAATTTCAGATTTTGCAGAAAATAACATTACGATGCAATGTTTAGAGCTATCAAACAACATGTTACAGGAACTTACAATAGCAAACAAAGGCATGGCATGATTCTACTCAAAGCATAGATCAAAAGTCCCTTACTGACCATAAGCCAAAAAGGACCAGACAATATGATGGCACCCATGTAAACATGGCAAGTTATTATACAGATTCAAACATGGCAGAAACAGAATTATGAAGGCATGTAGATGAGCTTGTGCAACTCACTACAGAGCAAAACATGGCATGGCAAGTCAACCAACAGTAAAAAGACATGTTTGTGAAGCTAAGCAAGGCAAGATCAAGGTCATAGGATGCATGGAACACTAGGAAAACACATGGGAACAACTGAACTTAATGTTAACAGGCTGGCAGCAACATTTTCAAGCAACTTTAGAGCAAGATTACAACAAGCTATAGCAACCTATAAATGCAACCAGGGGCATGGATGGATAGAGGATGATATGTAGATCAAAACATGTTTATAGAACATCTCCAGATTATGCATAGAATGATTAGTAGCAACATGTTTATATAGCATCACGAAATAACAGATTCGGCCTAACAAAACAGCAACATCATGTACATTACTTAACAAGCTCGATTCACTCACCACAAGTCATGGCATGACAAGATAAGCATAGCATCATCAAGAAGGCATGTTGGTGAAACAAACCAAGGCAAGAACAAGTCCATAGCATATAAGGATCAACTATAGCATCCTTGGCAAAATTGAATAACATGTAAACAATCTGCCAGGAAACATTTTGAAGCAAAAGTACAGCACTCAAATGACATGCTAGACTACTCCATAATTGCAACAAAGGGCATGAATGGATAGACTATAACCACATGTTCAAAACACCCTTACTGAAGTATCTCAAAATATGCATGGATCTCTCTGAAGCATCAAGTTTACATGGCATCAAAATAGCAGCAGAACAGGGACAAACCAGCAACATCACGATGCCTAGTTTGCATGCTTGTGCTAGTCACCACATTGATCACAAGAATACATGGTAAGCACCTCTGTAAAGAATACATAGCATAGATCAAAACACATGAAGACATCAACCTCATAGGAGGCACACATCAATCATGGCAAAAATGACAAAAGAGCTCATTCTGTTAACAGACAGCAGAAAACATCATGAAGCACTCTTACAACGATGATTCGGGCATCTAGATGACCTCAAATGAATATGATGCAATGGAATGAAATGATCTACTCATTGGGACAAACAATTTGACATATTACACGCACAAAACGGAGCTACGGATGCAGAGATACGGCATGACGAACATGGCATGAAAATGACAAAATATTCGGGACTGAGCAGATTCGGGGAAGGGGAAAAGTCAACCTCTCGACATGGATTTCGATGCAGCGTGGATCTCGCCGGAGACACTCGCCGGAGTTGCGGGGAGATGACCGGAGCGGCGGGATCCAGCGAGGAGGAAGGCGGGGAGAGCGCGGGGCCGCGGATCCGGCCGGATCTCGCCGGATCCGGGCGCGGACTCCGAGGGGTGGCGCCGGACGCGAGCGCCGGAGACGGGCGGCGCGGCGCCGGAGAGGAAGCGCGGGCGCGGCTCACCGGCTGGCGCCGAGGTCGCGGCGCACGGTGATGGTGCCGGGCGGCGTGCAGGACGGCGGGGGCGACGTGGCAGACGGAGGCGGCGGCCGGGCGACGCGCGGCGTCGGGGCGGAGGCGCGCCGGCGGCGATGGCGACTGACGGCGGCGATGGGCGGCGCCGGCGGGAGGCGGCTCGGGCGGCATGGAGCCGATCGGGCGAGGCGCCCAGGCGGCGGCGGGGAGCCGATCCGGCCGACGGCGGGCGCTGGCGCGGCCGGAGATGACGCGGGGCTCAGGGCGGAGGCGGAGGAGCGCGAGGCGGTGGGGACGGGCGCGCGGCTGGCGGTGGAGGCGGCCGGCAGCGGCCGGGAGCGCGGGCGGCGGCTGGGAGCGCGGACGGTGGCGCCCTGGCCGGCGGCGGAGGCGGACGCGCGCGGGCGCGGAGGGGCGCGGTCGGGCCGGGCGGGCCGGCCGTGGGCCCGACAGGGCCGGCGGCGCGGGGCGGCGGCGGAGGACACTTGGCGGCTCCGGATTGGGCAGGGGAGGCGGCTGGACATGTCCGGCGGCTGGACGGACATGTCTGGTGCGCAGAGAGGGGATTTTTAGGGTTTCGGGAGGAATCATCCGTGAATTTCGGGGGGAGGGGCATATTTATAGTTTTTGGGAGCTAGGAGAGTCCAAATGAGGAGCGGTTTTCACCCACACGATCGTGATCGAACGACCGAGAGCATGGAGGGGAGTTTGCTGGGTTTTGGGCCACTTTGGAAGGGGTGTTGGGCTGCGAAGAGAAGGAGGCTTTTACGGTTACCCGGTTAACCGTTGGAGTACCAAACGACCTCCAAATGGCACGAAACTTGACAGGCGGTCTACCGGTGTTATACCAAGGCCGCTTGGCAAGAGTCGGTCCATTCCGAGAACGTTTAACACCTGCTCACAACGAGAGACGAAAGGGGAACGCCGGAGGGCATAGGAGAGCCGGATTGCAAAACGGACAACGGGGAAAATGCTCGGATGCAAGAAACGAACACGTATGCAAAATGAAATGCACATGATGACATGATAAAATGCAACACGCAAGCAAATGACATGGCAACGACGGCGAATAACTGGCAGACACCTGGCGCATCGAATCCGGGGCGTTACAAAAGTGCTAGTTATCGACTAGAGGGGGGTGAATAGGCATTTTTTATGGAAGTCTTCAAAACATGGGAGTTCGAAGACAGACAATAGAAATGAACCTATTGATTTGCAGCGGAAGGTAGACTACACTAGACAAGCCATAGACAAGTAAGCAATGAAGTGAAAGAACGAATACTATTAGCAGCTAGGTAGCATGGATCAGGATGGAAGATAGTATTAAGCCAAACAACAACAATCTTCACATAGTGAAGTCAATCAGATCATGCAAACAGGCAATGACTTCATGAAGACAAATTGTAAGTAAAGAGAGGGAAGTGATAGAACCAGTTGCTTGGAGAGGACAAGGATTAGTTGGACCAGTTCCAGTTGTTGTGACAACTATACTTCTGGTTAGGGAGGCTGATATTCAACTGAGAAGACCGCGTCTTCACCTTATTCCCCTTGAGCTAAGAACACTTAGTCCTCGCCCAATCACTCAAGTAAGTCTTCAATGTAGACTTCCAAACCTTCACAGACTTCGTTCACCGGGAATCCACAATGACTCTTGGATGCTCAGAACGTGACGCCTAATCGACTGGAGGATTCACAGTCCTCAAGTGTAATAAGTCTTCAGATCACACGGACAGAAAGACTTCAGTGATGCCTAACACTCTTTGGCTCTGGGTGTTTTGGGCTTTGTCCTTGCAAGGATCTCTCTCTCAAATGCTTCGGAGGTGGGTTGCTCTCAAATGACAAAAGCCGTGCATTAACTCTGAGCAGCCACCAATTTATGGTGTAGGGGGTGGGCTATTAGTAGCCAGGAGGCAACCCGACCTGATTTGTCTGAAATGACCCTGGGTCACTAAGGAACTGAAACGTGTTGAACGGTCAGATTTCAAACACACGCGGCAGCTTGACTTGGGCTACAAGTAAAGCTGACTCATCCAGCTCTGGATAAGATTTGCTCTCATTGTCTTCACTCGAAGACTTAGGATTTGGTTGAGCATCACTTCAGTCACTTATGACTTTGTTCACTTGGACCCCACTTAATAGTGTGGTGGTTCCTATGACTCAACAAAGAAGAAAAGGAAACTACGAAACAACTATGTCTTCGCACTCCATAGTCTTCACGTGAATGCCTTCTCGAGTCATAATCTTCATTGTGAATATCTTCACATACCACCATTGTCTTCAATGTCTTCACACATTCTTAGGGGTCATCTCCGGTAGGTAAACCGAATCAATGAGGGACTACTACCTGTGTTATCCTGCAATTCTCACAAACACATTAGTCCCTCAACCAAGTTTGTCGTCAATACTCCAAAACCAACTAGGGGTGGCACTAGATGCACTTACAAGAATACTTGGGTTAAACTTGACGAGCCTAGCATGTAGAGACATGGCCTCAAAACACTCGAGACCAAAAGGTCAAACATGAGTCATATAGTAGATATGATCAACATAGAGATGTTCACCATTGATGACTACCCCATATCACGTGATGATCGGACACGGGTTAGTTGATTTGTATCATGTATCACTTAGACAACTTGAGGGATGTTAATTTAAGTGGGAGTTCTTTAGTAATTTGATTAATTGAACTTAAATTTATCATGAACTTAGTCTTCATAGTTTTGCATATCTATGTTGTAGATCAATAGCTCACGATTTAGCTCCCCTATTTTGGATATGTTCATAGAGAAAACTAAGTTGAAAGATGATAGTAGCAATGATGAAGAGTGGGTCCGTGATCTGAGGATTATCCTCATTCCTGCACAGAAGAATTATGTCCTTGATGCACCGCTAGGTGACCGGCCTATTGCAGGAGCAGATGCAAACGTTATGAACATTTGGCAAGCTCGATATGATGACTACTTAATATTTAGTGCGACATGCTTTACAGCTTAGAACCGGGACTTCAAAAATGTTTTGAACGCCACGGAGCATATGAGATGTTCCAAGAGCTGAAATTGGTATTTCAGACTCATGCCCATGTTGAGAGGTATGAGACCTCTACTTTTCCTACAAGATGGAGGAGAATAGCTCAACCAGTGAGCATGTGCCCAGAATGTTTGGGTACTACAATTGCTTCAATCAAGTGGGAGTTAATCTTCCAGATAAGATAATGATTGACATAGTTCTCTAGTCACTATCACCAAGCTACTAGAACTTCGTGATGAACTATGATATGCAAGGGATGATGAAAACGATTCCCGAGCTCTTCGCGATACTGAAATCGGCAAAGGTAGAAATCAAGAAAGAGCATCAAGTGTTGATGGTTAATAAGACCACTAGTTTCAAGAAAAATGCAAGGGAAAGAAGGGGAACTTCAAGAGGAATGGCAAGCAAGTTACCGCTCCCATGAAGAAGCCCAAAGCTAGACCCAAGCCTGAAACTGAGTGCTTCTACTTCAAAGGAAATGGTCACTTGAAGCGGAATTGCCCCAAATACTTGGCGGATAAGAAGGATGGCAAACTGAACAAAGGTATATTTGATATACATGTTATTGATGTGTACCTTACTAGTGCTCGTAGTAGCCTCTGGGTATTTGATACAGGTTCAGTTGCTGAGATTAGTAACCCGAAATAGGAGTTACAGAATGAACAGAGACTAGCTAAGGGTGAAGTGACGATGTGTGTTGGAAGTGATTGCAAGGTTGATACGATCACCATCGCGCACTCCCTCTACCTTCGGGATTAGTGTTGAACCTAAAATAAATGTTATTTGGTGTTTGCGTTGAGCATGAATATGATTAGATCATGTTTATTGCAATATGATTATTCATTTAACTTAGAGAACAATTGTTGTTCTGTTTACATGAATAAAACCTTCTATGGTCATACACCCAAGGTGAACTGTTTATTGAATCTTGATCTTTGTGATACACATATTCATAATATTGATGCCAAAAGATGCAAAGTTGATAATGATAGTGCAACATATATGTGACACTGCCGTTTAGGTCAAAGCGCATGAAGAAACTCCATGCTGATGGACTTTTGGAATCACTTGGTTATGAATCATTTGATACTTGCGAACCATGCCTCATGGGCAAGATGACTAAAACTCTGTTCTCCGGAACAATGGAGCGAGCTAATGAATTATTAGAAATAATACATGTTGATGTATGCGGTCCAATGAGTACTAAGCCACGCAGCGGGTATCGTTATTTTCTCACCTTCACAGATGATTTGAGTAGGTATGGGTATATCTACTTGATGTAACACAAGTCTAAAACATTTGAAAAGTTCAAAGAATTTCAGAGTGAAGTGGAGAACCATCGTAACAAGAAAATAAAGTTTCTATGATCTGATTGCGGAGGCGAATATTTGAGTTACGAGTTTGGCCATCATTTAAAATAATGTGGAATTTTTTCACAACTCATGCCACCTGGAACACCACAGCGTAATGGTGTTCGAACGTAGTAACCGTACTTTATTAGATATGGTTCGATCTATGAGGTCTCTTACTGATTTACCACTATC
This sequence comes from Triticum aestivum, assembly GCF_018294505.1. Lineage (NCBI taxonomy): Eukaryota > Viridiplantae > Streptophyta > Magnoliopsida > Poales > Poaceae > Triticum > Triticum aestivum. Next base: position 401,085,234 of record NC_057804.1, on the reverse strand, counting down.
GTTTTGGGGTTATGCATTAGAGATAGTCGCATTCACATTAAAAAGGGCATCGTCTAAATCCGTTGAGACGACACCGTATGAACTATGGTTTGGCAAGAAACCTAAGCTGTCGTTTCTTAAAGTTCGGGGTTGCAGCACTGATACGTCACCGTCGTATCTATTATTTTTGATTGTTTCATGCCAATATTATACAACTTTCTTACACTTTTGGCAACATTTTATATGATTTATTTGGACTAACATGTTGACCCAGTGCCCAGTGTCAGTTCCTGTTTTTGCATGTTTTTTGTTTCGCAGAATATCCATATCAAATGAAGTCCAAATGCAATAAAATTTTATGGAGAATTATTTTGGAATATATGTGATTTTTGGGACTTGGAATCAACACAAACGGGGGCCCACAATGCCCACAAGACACCAGGGTGCACCCAAGTGGGTTGTGCTCACCTCGTACGTCGGTTGGATCTCTACTTCGGGTGCAAGGAAGCTTATATCCAGAAAAAATTGTGTTAAAATATTAGCGCAATCGGAGTTACGGATCTCCGAGGATATAATAAAAGGTTTTCGGTCAGAAAAAGGGAACACGAAACAGAAGAGAAAAGAGAGGGAGATCCAATCTCGGAGGGGCTCCCACCCCTCCGCCGCCATGGAGGCCATGGACCAAAGGGGGAACTCTCCTCCCATCTAGGGGGAGGCAAAGGAAGAAGAAGGAGAAGGAGGAGGAGGAGGGGGGGCTCTCCCCCCCCCCCTCGCTCCCGGTGGCGCCGGAGTGCCGCCGAGGCAAGGATCGTGACGGCGATCTACATCAACAATCTTGCTACCGTCAACACCAACTTTGTTCCCCTCTATGCAGCGGTGTAACACCTCTTCTCCCCGCTGTAATCTCTACTTAAACATGGTGCTCAACTCCATATATTATTTCACAATGATCTATGGTTATCCTATGATGTTTGAGTAGATCCGTTTTGTCCTGTGGGTTAATTGTGATGTTGGTTGGTATGATTGTATATTTTATTTATGGTGCTGTCCCACGGTGCCCTTCGTCTCACGCAAACGTGAGGGCCCCCCGCTATAGGGTGTTGCAATATGTTCATGGTTTGCTTATTGTCGGTGTTGCGAGGGTGACAGCAGCCTAAACACGGATAAGTGGGTTATGTCGTATGGGAGTAAAGAGGACTTGATACTTAATGCTATGGTTGGGTTTCACGACCTTAATGATCTTTAGTAGTTGTGGATGCTTGCTATAGTTCCAATCATAAGTGCATATGATCCAAGTAGAGAAAGTATGTTAGCTCATGCCTCTTCCTCATGTAGAATTGCAAGAACGATTACCGGTACTTGTTATCGATTTCCTAGGGACAAATGACTTTCTTGTTGACAAAAGTTATCCACTTTTATTAGCTTGGAATTTATTCGTAGTTTTATTCTCGCAAAGTACTCATATTTTTATTCTTGCAAATTAGTTTCATACTTGTTCTAGGTAAAGCAAAAGTCAAGTGTGCGTAGAGTTGTATCGGTGGTTGATAGAACTTGAGGGAATGTTTGTTCTACCTTTAACTCCTCGTTGGGTTCGACACTTTTATTTATCGAAGAAGCAGGCTACAAATGATCCCCTATACTTGTGGGTTATCAAGACCTTTTTCTAGCGCCGTTGCCGGGGAGCAATAGCGTGGGGTGAATATTCCCGTGTGTGCTTGTTTTCTTTATGACTAAGTAGTTTTTATTTTGTGCTCTTGTTTTCTATTTTTAGTTATGGGTCAGAAACGCAAAATACCAAAAAAATAGGTGTACCTACTAAACCAATGGTTGAAGAACCACCCAAAATCTATCACACTACTGAAGCTTTTTACTTGGATCATCTTTGATCCCTATGTGCTCATGCTGAAACCCAAATAGCTTAGTTCAGGGAAAATCATTAGATGAGCATGCTTGTTATGTGCGACACTGCTTATCTCAAAAAGGGAATTTTTTATGGCATAAAATTAATAGTATGGAATGCTATGCTTGGAATTTATGTGAATTATATGATTTTACTTGTTGTACTGAAGACCCTAAGAAACACCTTCCTGACCAATGTGAGAGTAGTGATAATGGAATCGTATCTTCGTATGCTAAGGGTGTTTATAATTACTATGATGTTCAACAAATTGAAGAACTTGTTGCTTTTAAGGGTTCTTATGAAATTTCTTCTTTAATTGAAAAGTATGATGCTACTCTTTACAAATCCAAAAATTTTGCCATACTTAAATATTGCTATGATAATTATGCTTCTAATGCCTATGTTAAACCATATATTGAGGACTCCTCCGATGTCCAAGAAGAGACTAATATTTTGCAGGAGTCTATGGAAGAAGGAATTGATGAAACCGTGATCTCATTGGATGAAAAAGATGATGAGGAGAGCGAAGAACAAAAGGAGGAAGAGCGTATTAGCTACCCCTGCCCACCTTCTAATGAGAGTAACTCTTCAACTCATACGTTGTTTAATTTCCCTTCATTCTTACTGAAGGACGAATGTTATGATAATTGCTATGATCCCGTTGATTCATTTGAAATATCCCTTTTTGATGAACTTGATGCTTGCTATGCTTGTGGCCAAGATGCCAATTTGTATTATGCTTATGGAGATGAACTTGTGATAGTTCCTTATGTTAAGAATGAAATTGTTGTTATTGCACCCACATGTGATAGTCCTATTATCTTTTTGAATTCTCCAAACTACACTATATTGGAGAAGTTTGCACTTATTAAGGATTACATTGATAGGTTGCCTTTTACCATTGCACATGATGATTTTGATGAGTATAATATGCATGTGCTTGCTACTCCTACTTGCAATTATTATGAGAGAGGAACTATATCTTCACCTCTCTATGTTTCCAACATGATAAAATTGCAAGAAATTGCTTAGCTATGTATTGGCCTTTACTTGATGTTCATGAATTGTTCGTTTATGATATGTCGATGCATAGGAAGAGAGTAAGACCTCGTCATTGCTTGATATATATTAATTTGTGCTTGCTACTAAATTAAAAATCATTGTTAATTCAAATTGGCTTTGATATACCTTGGGATCCGGGTGGATCCATTACTTGAGCACTTCATGCCTAGCTTAATGGCTTTAAAGAAAGCATTGCCAGGGAGACAACCCGGAAGTTTTAGAGAGTCATTTATTTCTGTTGAGTGTTGTTATAAATTTTAAAAACAAAAAAAATATAGAGGGGAACTTAAAACTTCACAAAAAGAAAAGTGAAAGTGAGAAGGACAAGCATTGTGAAAGTGGGAGCTAGCCTTGAACTTTGTTCATGCCCATGGAAACTTTGTGAATATTAATTACAGAAAAATTCCAACAAAAATAATTATCCCCTTATACAAATCCATTGTATTATAAAAATAATGTGCCAAGATTTGCCTTTAGGATGATTAGATTGCTTGTTGGTATGAATGGTGCGAAAACAGAAACTTTGGCTGTAGTGCATGATTTTAAATTTTTTACTGGAACATCAAAAGCTTCTGAAACTTTTTGCATAGTATTGCTATACAAATTGTTTATTTTGTCCTAATTTTTCAAAAAAATTGGACTACCAGAAGTATGGTAGGTGTTCAGATTGCTACGAACTGTCCTGTTTAAGCCAAATTCTGTTTTTGATGCATTGTTTTGCTTGTTTTTGATGAAACTATCGATTCTAGCGGTGGTATAAGCCATGGAAAAGTTATAATACAGTAGCTACAATGCAAAACCAAAATATGAATTGCTTTGCAATATTACTTAAAGTAGTGATTGGCTTTATTATACTAACAGATCTTACCGAGCTTTCTGTTGAGTTTTGTGTGGATGAAGTGATCAAAGATCGAGGAGGTCTCGATATGAGGAGAAGGAAGAGAGGCAAAATATCAAGCTTGGGGATGCCCATGGCACCGCAAGTAAATATTCAAGGAGCCTCAAGCATCTAAGCTTGGGGATGCCCCGGAAGGCATCCCATCTTTCTTCAACAAGTATCGGTATGTTTTCGTCTTCATTTCGTTCATGTGATATGTGCAAATCTTGGTGCGTCTTCTGTGTTTATTTTTCTTTTATGCACCATGCTGGTATGAGATAGTCAATGGTTGATTTATAGAATACACATTGCACTTCACTTATATCTTTTGAGTATGGCTTTATAGAATGCTTCATGTGCTTCACTTATATCATTTGAAGTTTGGATTGCCTGTTTCTCTTCACAGAGAAAACCGTTATTTGTAGAATGCTCTTTTGCTTCACTTATACTTATTAGAGCGTGATCTCTTGTAGAAAGAATTAAACTCTCATGCTTCACTTATATCTATTTAGAGAGTTAACAGGAATTGGTCATTTGCATGGTTAGTCATAAAATCCTACATAAAACTTATGGATCACTGAATATGATATGTTTGATTCCTTGCAATAGTTTTGCGATATAGAGATGGAATATGTGGGAGGTACTAGTAAACAGTTGTGGTTAGTAAGAACATTGGTGTTAAGGTTTGTGATTCCCGAAGCATGCACGTATAGTCTCTCATTATGCTATGAAGTTGGAGCATGATTTATTATTGATTGTCTTCCTTATGAGTGGGGGTCGGGGATGAGCGATGGTCTTTTCCTACCAATATATCCCCCTAGGGGCATGTGTAGTAGTACTTTGCTTTGAGGGCTAATAAACTTTTGCAATAAGTATATGAGTTCTTTATGACTAATGTGAGTCCATGGATTATATGCACTCTTACCTTTCCGCAATTTGCTAGCCTCCATGGTATCGTGCATTACCCTTTTCTCACCTCGAGATGTGGTGCAAACTTCGTAGGTGCATCCAAACCCTGTGATATGATACGCTCTATCACACATGATCCTTATTATATCTTCCTCAAAACAAACACCATACCTACCTATTATGGCCTTTCCATAGCCATTATGAGATATATTGCCATGCAACTTCCACCACTTCCGTTTTGATGACTTGATCATTCATTGTCATATTGATTTGCATGATCATATAGCTGACATAGTAGTTGTGGATCAGCCACCATTCATTATTTTTATTATACATGTTACGCTAGATCATTGCACATCCTGGTACACTGCCAGAGGTATTCGTATAGAGTCATATTTTGTTATAGGTATCGAGTTGTAATTTTTATTTCTTATTGAGTTATAAGTAAATAGAAGTGTGATGATCATCATTATTCATTTTTAGAGCATTGCCCCAGTGAGGAAAGGAGGATGGAGACTATGATTCCCCCACTAGTTGGGATGAGACTCCGGACATTGAGAGAAAAAAAGAGAGAAGGGGCATGCTAGTTCCACACTTGTGCTTCAAAGTAGCACCATGTTTTTCATATGGAGAGTCTCCTACGTTGTCACTTTCATATACTAGTGGGAATTTTTCATTATAAGATTAGATGCACACCCACTTAGTTTTCATGTTTAGGTTTCATACACTTATAGCTCGTAGTGCATTCGTTGCATGGCAATCCCTACTCCTCGCATTGAAATCGATTGATGGGCATCTCCATAGCTCGTTGGTTAGCCGCGTCGATGTGAGACTTTCTTGTCTTTTTGTCTTCTCTATATTTACCCCTATCATCATACTCCATTCCACCCATAGTGCTATATCCATGGTTTGCGATCATGTATTGCATGAGGGTTGAAAAAGCTTAACCGCGTTAAAAAGTATGAACCAATTGCTCGGCTTGTCATCGGATTGTGCATGATAAATACTTTGTGTTAAGAAGACAGAGCATGACAAGACTATATGATTTTGTAGGGATAACTTTCTTTAGTGTTGATATTTTGAAAGACACGATTGTTTATTAGGATGCCTGAGTATTGATGTCTTTATGTCAAATTATAGACTACTGGTTTGAATCACTTATGTCTTAATATTCATGCCATGATTAGATATATGATCAAGTTTTCGCTAGGTAGCATTCCACATGAAAAAATATCTTTTTTATCATTTACCTACTCGAGGACGAGCAGGAACTAAGCTTGGGGATGCTGATATGTCTCCGTCGTATCTATAATTTTGGATTGTTTCATGCCAATATTGTACAACTTTTATACACTTTTGGCAACATTTTATAGGATTTATTTGGACTAACATATTGATCCAGTGCCTAGTGTCAGTTCTTGTTTTTTGCATGTTTTTTGTTTCGCAGAATATCCACATCAAACGAAGTCCAAATGCAATAAAATTTTACGAAGAATTATTTTGGAATATATGTGATTTTTGGGACTTGGAATTAACGCAAACGAGGGACCACAGTGCCCACAAGACACCAGGGCGCGCCCAAGTGGGTTGTGCTCACCTCGTACGTCGGTTGGATCTCTACTTCGGGTGCATGGAAGCTTATATCCGGAAAAAAATCATGTTAAAATCTCAGCGCGATCGGAGTTATGGATCTCCGAGAATATAAGAAACAGTTTTCGGCCAGAAAAAGGGAACGCAAAACAGAAGAGAACAGAGAGGGCGATCCAATTTCAGAGGGGCTCCCGCCCCTCCGCCGCCATGGAGGCCATGGACTAGAGGGGTAACTCTCCTCCCATCTAGGGGGAGGCCAAGGAAGAAGAAGGAGGGGGCTCTCTCCCCCTCTCTCCCGATGGTGCCGGAGTGCCGCCGAGGCAAGGATCGTGACGGCGATCTACATCAACAATCTTGCTACCGTCAACACCAACTTTCTCCCCCTCTATGCAGCGGTGTAACACCTCTTGTCCCCATTGTAATATCTACTTAAACATGGTGCTCAACTCCATATATTAGTTCCCAATGATCTATGGTTATCCTATGATGTTTGAGTAGATCCGTGTTGTCCTGTGGGTTAATCGTGATCTTGGTTGGTATGATTGTATATATTATTTATGGTGCTGTCCTATAGTGCCCTCCATCTCGCACAAATGTGAGGGCCCCCTGCTGTAGGGTGTTCCAATATGTTCATGATTTGCTTATTGCCGGTGTCGCGGCGTGACAGCAGCCTAAACGCGGATAAGTGGGTTATGTCGTATCGGAGTAAAGAGGACTTGATACTAGATGCTATGGTTGGGTTTCATGACCTTAGTGATCTTTTGTAGTTGTGGATGCTTGCTAGAGTTCCAATCATAAGTGCATATGATCCAAGTAGAGAAAGTATGTTAGCTCATGCCTCCCTCATGTGAAATTGCAAGAATGATTACCGGTACTTTGTTATCGATTTCCTAGGGACAAATGACTTTCCCGTGGATATCACAAAAGATATCCACTTTTATTACCTTGCAATTTATTCGTAATTTTATTCTCGCAAAGTACTCATAGTTTTATTCTTGCAGATTAGTTTCATACTTGTTCTAGTTAAAGCAAACGTCAAGTGTGCGTAGAGTTGTATTGGTGGTCGATAGAACTTGAGGGAATATTTGTTCTACCTTTAGCTCCTCGTTGGGTTCGACACTCTTATTTATCGATGAAGGCTACAAACGACCCTATACTTGTGGGTTATCAGACACTTATGTCAAAAGGCTTCAGCCTGATAAACTCAAACCCAAATCGGAGAAGTGTTCCTCATTGGATATCCTAAGGAAACAATTGGGTACACCTTCTACCATAGATCTGAAGGCAAGATCTTTGTTGCCAAGAATGGAACCTTTCTAGAGAAGGAGTTTCTCTCAAAAGAAGTGAGTGGGAGGAAAGTAGAACTTGATGAGGTAATCGTACCTTCTCTTGAATTGGAAAGTAGCACATCACAGAACTGCGTTCCCGTGATGCGTACACCAACTAGAGAGGAAGCAAATGATAATGATCATGAAACTTCTGATCAAGTTGCTACTGAACCTCGTAGGTCAACTAGAGCATGATCCACACCAGAGTGGTATGGTAATCCTGTTTTGGAAGTCATGTTATTAGACCAAGGCGAACCTACGAACTATAAGAAGCTATGATGAGCCCAGATTCCAACAGATGGCTTGAGGCCATGAAACATGTATGAGAACAAAGTGTGGACTTTTGGTGGACTTGCCCGATGATCGCCAAGCCATTGAAAATAAACGGAACTTCAAGAAGAAGACAGACGCTGATGGTAATGTCACCATCTACAAAGCTCGACTTGTCACAAAAGGTTTTCAAAAAGTTCAAGGGGTTTACTACGATGAGACCGTCTCACCCGTAGCGATGCTTAAGTCAGTCTGAACCATGTTAGCAATTGCCGCATTTTATAACTATGGAATCTGGCACATGGACGTCAAAATTGCATTCCTTAATGGATTTCTTAAAGAAGAGTTGTATATGATGCAACCAGAAGGTTTTGTCGATCCTAAAGGTGCTAACAAAGTGTGCAAGCTCCAGCGATCCATCTATGGACTGGTGCAAGCATCTCGGAGTTGGAATATACGCTTTGATGAGGTGATCAAAGCATATGATTTTATACAAACTTATGGTGAAGTCTATATTTACAAGAAAGTGAGTGGGAGCTCTGTAACATTTATGATATTATATGTGGATTCATATTACTAATTGGAAATGATATAGAATTTCTGGATAGCATAAAAGGATACTTGAATGAGAATTTTTCAATGAAAGACCTCGGTGAAGCTGCTTACATATTAGGCATCAATACCTATAGAGATAGATCAAGACGCTTGATAATATTTTCAATGAGTACTTACCTTAACAAGGTTTTGAAGGAGTTCAAAATGGATCACTCAAAGAAGGAGTTCTAGCCTGTATTGTAAAGGTGTGAAGTTGAGTAAGACACAAAATCCGACCACGGCAGAAAAAAGAGAGAGAATGAAAGTCATTCCCTATACCTCAGCCATAGGTTCTATAAAGTATGCCATGTTGTGTATCAGGTCTTTTTGTGTACCTTGCCAATGAGTTTGGCAAGGGGATACAATGGTGATCCGGGAGTAGATCACTGTACATCGGTCAAAATTATTCTTAGTTACCTAAGAGGAAATATTTCTCGGTTATGGAGGTGATAAAGAGTTCGTCGTAAAGATTTATGTCGATGCAAGCTTTGACACCGATTCAGATGGCTCTGAGTCTCAATCTGGATACATACTGAAAGTGGGAGAAATTAGCTAGAGTAGCTCCAGGCAGAGCATTGTAGACATAGAAATTTGCAAAATACATACGGATCTGAATGTGATATACCCATTGACTAAACTTATCTCACAAGCAAAACATGATCACACCTTAGTACTCTTTGGGTGTTAATCACATGGCGATGTGAACTATATTATTGATTCTAGCAAACTCTTTGGGTGTTGGTCACATGGCGATGTGAACTATGGGTGTTAATCACATGGCGATGTGAACTAGATTATTGACTCTAGTGCAAGTGGAAGACTGATGGAAATATGCCCTAGAGGCAATAATAAAATGGTTATTATTATATTTCCCAAATCATGATAAAGGTTTATTATTCATGCTAGAATTCTATTGACCAAAAACTTAAATACATGTGTGTATACATAAACAAATACCGTGTCCCTAGTAAGCCTCTACTAGACTAGCTCGTTGATCAAAGATGGTTAAGGTTTCCTAACCATAGACATGAGTTGTCATTTGATAACGGGATCACATCATTAGGAGAATGATGTGATGGACAAGACCCATCCGTTAGCTTAGCATTTTATCGTTCAGTTTATTGCTATTGCTTTCTTAATGTAAAATACATATTCCTTCGACTATGTGATTATGCAACTCCCGGATACCGGAGGAATGCCTTATGTGCTATCAAACGTCACAACGTAACTGGGTGATCATAAAGATGCTCTACAGGTATCTCCGAAGGTGTTTGTTGAGTTGGCATAGATCAAGATTAGGATTTGCCACTCCGAGTATCGGAGAGGTATCTATGGGCCCTCTCGGTAATACACATCATAAGCTTGCAAGCAAATGACTAAGGAGTTAGTCACGAGGTGATGTATTATGGAACGAGTAAAGATACTTGCCGGTAACGAGATTGAACTAGGTATGAAGATACAGACGATCGAATCTCAGGCAAGTAACATACCGATTGAGAAAGGGAATTGCGTATGTTGTCATAACGGTTCGACCGATAAAGATCTTCATAGAATATGTAGGAGCCAATATGGGCATCCAGGTTCCGCTGTTGGTTATTGACCAGAGAGGTGTCTCGATCATGTCTACATAGTTCTCGAACCCGTAGGGTCCGCATGCTTAACGTTCATTAACGATATAGTGTTATATGATTTATATGATTTGGTGACTGAATGTTGTTCGGAGCCCCGGATGAGATCACAGACATGATGAGGAGTCTCTAAATGGTGGAGAGGTAAAGATTGATATATAGGACGATGGTATTCGGACACCGGAAGTGTTTCAAAAGGTACTAGGTACTTATCGGGTCACTAAAAGGAGTTTCAGGCACCCCGGCAAATATATGCACCTTATGGGCCAAGTAAAGGAACACACCAGCACACAAGGGGCTGGTGCTCCCTCTATAGGGCCGGCCTATGGGGAGGGAAAGGAAAGGGGAGGAGGAAAGGCAAGTGTGGAGTTGGACTCCCTCTTCCTCCCCCCCCCCTCTTTCCTTCCCCCCTTATTCATACAAGGAAAGGGGGTGCAGGGCAAAGGCAGGGGCCCTAGGGGCCGATGGCCAGCCCTAGGGCGCGCCTGGCTGCCTCCCTCTCCCCTCCCACCTATATATACATGGGGAGGGGGCGCCACACAAGGACACAACATTGTCTTAGCCGTGTGCGGCACCCCCGTTAACCGTTTACTCCCTCGGTCATATTTTCGTAGTGCTTAGGCGAAGTCCTGCGAAGATCATATCACCATCACCGTCACCATGCCGTCATGCTGACGGAACTCATCTACTACCTCGCCATCTTGCTGGATCAAGAAGGCGAAGGACGTCACCAAGCTGAACGTATGCAGAACGCAGAGGTGTCGTGCGTTCGGTACTAGATCGGTTGGAGCACGAAGAAAGTTCGACTACATCAACCGCGTTGTGAAACGCTTCCTCTTACGGTCTATGAGGGTACGTAGACACACTCCCCCCCTCTCGTTGTTATGCATCTCCATGGATAGATCATTGCGTGTGCATAGAATTTTTTTTGTTTTCCATGCAACGATTCCCAACACAAGAAGCCACGGTCGCGGGGGAAGACCAACTCCAAGAAGGAGGACAAGTGGGATGCGGCGTCGAATGCCTTGATCGCAACCGTGGAGGACATGATGACCAAGAAGGATTCAAGGGAGGAGAAGCGCCGGCAAGACAAGGAAGAACAAATGAACGCCTTCATGGAGATCCAACGGAGGAGGTTTGAAATGGAGGCAGAGAAGCAAATGAGGATGCTTGAGATGGAGGCGGAGAAGCAAACCAAGATGTTAGAGATCGAGGCCACTAATGCCAAGACCAAGGCGAAAGAAGAGTCTCTTGATAGCATGATGACGGGGGTGGAGATCATGAAGGTTGATCTCAACACCGTGTCCCCAAGGAAGAGGCCGTGGTTCGAGAAGATGCAGGCTGACATGCTCAAGTTCGACGACGAGTGACCTATGGCGACGAGTGCCATCCTTTTTTGTATGTCGGCAAGTGTGTTGGCATGACCACGGCCGTGATTGTGTGGTCGAACTCCTGCCCCTTTTGTGTGCTGGCATGTGTGCCGGCCGCTGGCAAGTGCGCCAGTTGAACTGTGTGGTGTTTTTCTGAAGCTGGCATTGTATGTCGGTACTGGCATAGTGCCGACATGAACATCGGGCGACGACATGACCGTTGGCATGACCTATGGCCGCGGGCCTTTTTCAAAATTTACAAGCGGTCATGAAATGGGTCGCGGCCGTTGGGCGCACTACCGACCCAAATCTTAAAAAAGGCGGATGCCAAGCGGGCGGCCGACCTAAATAGACAAAAAACGGACAAAACCACCGTCCGTTTGGGTCGGCATGTTGGAGTTTCCCTAACACCACACTTCCATAGGCTTTGAATAGAGAGTTTGCCTAGTCCGTAAAGTGTTCTGAAACTGTAAGAATTGCTGGTGTGCTTGAACGAGGAGAGGTCTATGAAATAGATTCGCAAGTTGTTCTTGTTCCAGTCGCTGAGGAACTTTGTCCTGATGGCTAAATTCACCGAAGCTGCCAACGCTGAGGCTAAAAGAGTGGGCCTTTGTATAAATGTTAGTTCTTTCTATTTTCCAGTTCACATTTTTACTGGTTTTCCATCCTCCATTATCAATTTCCATCTATTATTGTTTGATGGGGTATTATCTGTAAAAATATGATCTTTGAAATGTATACAAGAGCAATTTTCCTTTGGTATCATCTATAAAAATATGATCTTTGAAATGTATACAAGAGCAACTTTCCTTTGGTTCAAAGAAAACTTTATTTTGTACAAGTTTTGGTTGCACGAGGCAATTTTCAAACTTTGACTATCTTGGTAGGAACAACTTTGTCTGGAATATTTAAAACATATAGCTAAGTGTTTGTTTTTGAATAAAGGATGGATTTTATTTACTTAAAATGAAGCCTCAAGTGGATACAAACACACTAAGCACACAATCGGCCTCTGCGTAGGTAGGATGCACACACACAAAAAAACACTAGTAAATAACAAAGTAATATAACACCAAAGTTATGCCTAAGCGAGAGGAAAAAAGGAAGCGGTCAAATACGCAGTCGGCAAACAACAAACCATATTCGCACCAATCTTCTCATAACACCACAAACAATGATATTCTTGAACAACGCCTTCAGAAAAAAGGGTCGCTCGAGCGTTGTCGTCGCTGGATCCAACCACCAAAAGCCAGAATCTAGGTTTCACCCTGAAGAACTGGTATGAGCATATCCGAGTAATACCTTCAACAAGGCAACAATGTAAAAAGATAGCCATTGTCAGGTATAACCAACTCGGGCCAAGCCTAGGTTTTCACCACAGAGCTCAATACCGAGTACTCTGGAAGCACCACAATCGAAGTCAATCATGTGTTGTTGCCATCACTTTTCCATGATCCTAACAGATGCATGCGTTGGGCTAGAACATCGATCGCCAGTGTTGCACAATCATATCCTCTGTGTCAAGTCGTCGTCCATGGAATGCATTTCACTGCCGAGGCAACCACCGGATCTGGAAAGAGGAACCCTTGCAAAGACCTTTTGGTGGCCCCACAATTTGCGGCACGGCCGCCGCCGCAATGGTCACCATACCGACCAACACCGAGATGGAGCACATCACCAACGTCTACCATCTCACTAGAGATAGCCCTGCCCAGACTCGTCAGCCAAGGAGCCGACATAACCGGATCATGAGCAAGGTAGATCAGACAGTTGAGCCGCCACCCTCCTAGCCGCAACATCCACATCGGATCCATCTAGGGCCTCCCCATGGCGGCGATGAGTGCGAGAAGTCGTCGAAAGGAGATGGCGACTCCGGTACCTTGGATCCGACGCACCAAGGTGAGGCAGTGCACGTTCTCGCCACCATTGTGCACCGCTGGGCTTTGCTAGAGGACCTCCGACGATGACGATGAAGGAGGGAGTAGCGGAGGCGAAGGCTAGGCGCGACTGCGACTGCGACTGCGGCCTCCGGAGTGGCTAAGTGTTTGTAACCATGGGTGAACTGGATTTTGATAGCGTTATTTATCTGAGTTAAATTGGTTGCTTACCCACTGTCTTATTTTCTTATATAAAATAAAAAATAAAGCAGCCATGCACAAGGGACCTCTGCCTGCTAGTAATATACTCCCTCCGTTTTACAATGTAGTGCGCCCGTGTTTCCTGAAATTTAAGTTTGAAAATACGAATTTAATGGTATAATTTTTGCTCCGCGTCTTGTTGACTAAATTTATGGTTAAATTTAGATCTCGTAACTATGTTGTGTAATGGAGAGAGTATTAGAGCAACTCCAATGGGGCGACCCATTTCGTCTGCCCGCGTCCGTTTGGGTCGGCGCGGACAAAAGTGGTGGCCCAACGCGCCGACCCAAACTCATATCACGTCCGAGTCGCGTCCGCGCCGACGCATTTGCGGCCCAAATTTGCGCCTGGAATGCGTCGGTGCGGACGCGAAGAGGACGCGCCGCGCGTCTCCTCGCCGTCCGCCGCGTCCCTACCTGGCGGCCACCCAACCGCCACCGGTCGTCTTATTTATGACGACCACCGACAGCGGGCCCACGTGTCAGCCAGTGTGTGCGTCCTTTTTTAACCACGCGTGTGGCGGGGTCGGCCTCATCCACTTCTCCCGTTCACATCTGGCCCCCGCCACTCCCTTTGCTTCCTCGCCGACGACCGCAAACCCTAGCGCACCCATGTGCCTCTTCGACAGCAGCAAGGGCAAGGTCAAGGGCACCCCCGGCTCCTCGTCGTTCCATGCTCCCCCTCCCCCTCCACCGCCGGCGCGTTTTCACCCTGAGCGCCGGCGCCTGCACATCCCGGTGCACCAAGCGCGGTGGCACTGGGAGTACAGGCAGCCCCTCCCCTACCCCGACGTGACGTTGCCGCACCATTGGCATTTGGATCCAAACCGGATCCAGGTGCTGGCGGTTCCACGGACCCAGCGGGCCCACGACGACGAGGTGCGCTGGCGCCGCGCTGCTCACGCCGGAGCAGCGTTGGCTCCCCGAGTACGCCGCCGACTCTCCCAACTGGGAGGCTTGGTTCGCCCTCGAACACGAGGAGCAACGACGCTCGGGTGTCAATGCCGTCCCGCCGCCGTTCCCACCGCCGCCCCCGGAGGTAGAGCCGGAGGACATGGAGGCGGAGGCGGAGTACCAAGCCGCCCTCGAGGAGGCCCTGCAACACACGCTGGAGGCTAGCCGCATCGATGAGGACGCGCACTGGGATGGGCTGGAACAAGCCCTTGCCCTGTCGGCGGCTGGGGACTCCGTCCACTCCCCACTCTTCGTGTCGCTGCCTCCACCGTCGCCGCCCATCCAGCCGGAGCCGGAGCCGTCGCGTAAGCGCTCCCCGCCTCCACCCACTTGGCCGGAGGAGGCCTACTCATGGACGGGCCAGTACCGCGAGTGGGTCAGCGCGCCTCCCGTCCACTTCGCCGCCACGCCGGAGGAGGAGGCGGCCCACCTCGAGTGATGGAAGGAGCACCGGCTCCACCAGGAGCAGGCCGACGGCGAGGAGCAGATGCGCTACGACGCCATGCTCGAACGCGACGCGGAGGCGCTCCGTCTAGAGGAGGAGGAGGAGGAGCGCGCGCGGCTTGCCGCAATGCCGCCGCCCCAGCAGACGCCGGAGGAGGCTACCCTGGCAGCGTACCAGGCGGCGTTCGGGTGGGCTGGCCCTGCTCCAGTCTTTATCGACCTCACTGACGACGACGGCGTTGAGGACAAGGGCAAGGGCAAGGCCGACGACGTCTAGGGCAGCGTGCGGGGCGGCAGCAGGCGAGCGCATACTTTTTTTAATGTTTTATTTAATGTTTATTAGATTTAGGTGGACTTGTTTTTTTTTCACGCCGGCATATTTAGGTTGGCCTCCTCGTTGGATGGTCAAGCCGACCCATTTTAAAATGCGAACACGCACGTTCGCCTGGCCGACGCAAACGGATAAAAAGCGGACAAAATCGCCGTCCGTTTGGGTCGGCCCGTTGGAGTTGCTCTTATGACCTGCAGGAGAGTAGAGCACTTGTTTAAGTTTCCAAGGATACACGCATAGTATTTTTATGTTTCTCAAAGATTTTCGATTTTTTATGGGTAACAGCTACGATACATTCAAAACTCACGGTTAACGAGAACCACTCACAACAATCAATCTCACGCCAGCCTGCTCTCCTCACCAACCAAATTTTAGGGGGGGAAATTCCCAAAAAATCAAGTCTAGTGCTTTACAGTCGGATTATTTTAGATTCTTCAGACGATGGCATCAAAGTCCACGGCGAGTATTCTGGCGAGCGCCTCGAGCCCCACGCCGCCGTCGCCGTCAGCAGCCATACTTATCATGGCGCGGATCTCGTCGTCGGCGACCGGCATCCCGGCCCACCCGAGGTAGGCCTTGAGGTCCTCGAACCCGACCTTGCCGTCCCCGTCGCGGTCCATTAGCCGGAAGGCGTCCTCCATCGCGGAGCGGCAGCCGCTGTCCGCCCCCGCCTTAGCTGCGCGGCCAAGGAGGCCCTCGAACTCGTGGTACTGCACGAAGCCGTCGAGGTCGGCGTCGGCGGCGGCGATCATGGCCTCGATGTCGTCGTCGTCGAAGCGCTCGTCGGTGGCGCCGGCGTTGGCGTAGAAGGTCTTGAGGTCGTCGCGGCTGATGCGGCCGTCGTGGTCCGCGTCCAGCACGTCGAACGCCGGCCGCAGGTTCCCCGCGCCGGCGGCGGCGGGGAGGTCAAGGCCCGCGTACCTGCCGCCGGGACACATGCTTGCTTCGGCGCTGCGGGGAGGGAAAGGGGAGCCTCGCGACAGCCGCAGAGCTAGATCGGAAGCGCGATCTCTGTTTGTTTGTATTTTCGGGAGGCGGAGAGGGCTGGGAGGCTATTTTGGTTTGGAGAGGAGAGGAGGCCCGTATTTATAGGCGGCGGAATAGAATTCTCCAGCTGGCTAGGAGGGCTATTCGTGGACCTCGTCTACGGACTGCTGTATATCTGTATCTCACGTTTTGATCTGGCAGATTCCCACCGGGACACGGGTGTTTCGTGGAGGTGGTGCACTGGGTTTTTTCGGGATTGCTGTGTCAACGCGGGTGATGTGAGTATTTAATTTGGTTTGATTTGCGATTTGAGGTGAGAGAAAGCTTGGAGGGCAAGGAGCCGAGCGTGGGGCCACAGGTTTTCAGCGCTTGGTTGGACCGGTCCAATCGGGAAGACGTGTAGGCTGACATCACCGGTCGGTCGCCGGTACGAGCTCTGGCCGTCGCTTTCGGTGTGAGATCCCTCGTGGCGTCAGAATTTTTTGTGGCCGAGTTTGTAGTATCTTTCGCAAGGAAAGCTGCTTGTGCAACACCACGCGCGTGACTGTTCGTTCCACCTTACGTTCCTGAGCGCGTGTGAAGGAAAGGAAGGAAGGCTGTGTTTTTTGAAGAGCGTCTTCGGTCTTAAAAAAGCATGCCGGTTTCCTAAAATCACTTAAGTAGGACTGGTAAGTTGTAACCACCAGTCAAATATGGATGACAAATACGTATAGGGTGACAAACGCGGTTACCAACCCATCGGCGTCGAGCTGTTTCTCACTTACCTAGTATGCAAAATCGGATACGAATCCTCCCGAAACGTTCTTTCTAGCCGTGCCCATGTGCCGTGAATACCGACAAGAGCTTCCGATTCCAATTTGCGTGGAGGCGGAACCGTATTCTCGTGCCGACGGTAAAAAGCAGCTTTCAACCATGAGGAATCCGCCAACAGCCAAGACGATGCTGACAAAACGAAAAGGGCGTCCACAGCCACGGGCATGTGCTCTCTGCTGCCCGCCCGTGAATCCACACGAAACGATCGCGTGCTGCCATCAAGTCAGTCGAGCGTGCATGTGACTGGACGACAACCGCGCGACGTGGCAGCAGGAATCACTCTCCATTTTTGTGGCCGTGCATTCGCCCTTTGCCCTGTGACCAGAGGACCCGTGGGATGAAGCCATAGTACAGCTCCAACCTTCATACGCTCGGATATGTTGTTGAAAGGGAGCGAGAGATTTGGTGGAAATAGTTCATGTATTGCTTGAGTCTTGTGGGCATATATGTAGGAGTACAATGATTAACTTGAAGTACAAGACAAGGCAGAACTAATCCTAGTTTATCTAGTCTTTCTTGATAATTAATATACTCAACATTCCCCCGCAATCACAACTGTAGCGACGCAGACAATGAGACCGGAGAAGAATCCGAAGTCAAACCGACGGACACCCCTCCACAGTCGTAACGGTCGACGCAAGGTGTGGCCGGAGTGAAAACCGACGAGGTTGCTCAAGCAAGGCGGTAGCCCATTGTGTCGTTGTCAAGGTAGCCGAGAGCGTGGGTGGTGGAGCCGTGGTCGAGGTAGCCGTGCGAAGAACGCCATGGTTGATGTCGTGTCGGCGCAGACTGTGTCGAGGAAGTCGCCGAGGAGCGCAGGCGCAAGGAGGCGCCGAGTCAGTCATGGGCGCAGTGGTGTCGAAGTAGTGGTGCGCCGGCAAGACGTTGTTGACGACGCGTCGTGTCGGGTTTGCCGAACCCGGGGACACATCATAGACGAAGGCACGCGTCGGTGTTGCCAACACCGGGCATGCGTAGACGGACGAAGACGAAGTTGACGAAGCACCGACCAGGCTTGCCAGGCCCGGGGACACGTCGTGGATGAAGGCACGCATCGGTGTTGTCAGCACCGGGCATGCATAGACGAGGGACCTGCACGAGCTGTACGCCTTGTTGGAAAAGTCGGAGGGGCCAGCAAAGAAGGACTCGACGACGGTTGCGGCGCCAATCGGTGTGCGATGTCGCCGACGGTAGTTGGAGTAGATGAAGTGGTGGAGGAAGAAGACGGCGACGCTAGCGACGGGCCGGTGCTTGGCGAAGATGAAGGGGGTGGACGGGCGGCGGCTACAGTGGTAGCGACGACAGCGGCGGCCTGTTGGCGGCGGCGGCGGCTAGGTTAGGAGCGCGGCGGCGGTGCTCAAGTAGGCGAAGAACCCAACAGCATGACGAAGACCGGCAAAGACGATGGCGTTCCTGCGCTGAGGGAGGCGGCGTGGCGCATACCACTTGAAAGTCGACGCGTTGGGATAGCGATGGACCGCGGGCCGCAACGCTACGGCCTGAAGGGACGACGGAGCGGCGGCGGGCAGGTCGGGGTGACGGCGGGGAAGACCACAGGGCGGTTGCAGGGATCGCGTGCCACGCTCGCTATGGCTCGGCGGGGCAACGCGGCGGCAGCGCGAGGGTCAGTGCAGCCTTGGAGAAGGCCTGGAGCGGACGGCCTCGGTGTGGCGGTTGACCCGGGCCGCGGCACTACGGCCCGAAGGGGCGACGCAGCGGCAGCGCGCGAATTGGTGCAACCATGGGAATGGCCACAGGGCGGCGGCGGGGACCACGCGCTACAGCGCTATGGCCCGAAGGGGCGACGCAACGGCGGCGCAGATCGATGCAGCCATGGGAAGAACCACGGGGCGGCGACGTTGCGGTTCGACGGGGCGACGCAGCGACAGCCCGATGCTCGATCGGTGTAAAAGCGTATATACTTTGTGCGGATCTTCATTAATTTCTGGGGAGACACGTGTATCCGGTTGATCAGACCGAAAGCGCGATGAGCAAAACTACGAAGATGCCGACAGTCGACGAGGCACTTGCGATGTGTGTGCCGGCGGGCGGACGAACGTTGCAGGAGGAGCAAGCGGCCATGAAGCAGCCGTCAAATAGCACGCAGTCCAACAGCACACATGCATGTACTTACATGCAAGCACGGCGGGGAGCATGTACATGCAACGTGCTTGAACATCATAGAGATGTGCTGCTGTGCAAAGCGTCATCTGCGCCGGGTGCGTGCGTGGTCTCAGGTCACGCTGCGCGGGAGCGGCCGCGTGAGTAGCGGCGGACCAGATGGTCCGAGCCAGCGCAAGTACACAAGCAGCCGCCGCGTGTAGCGACGAAGATGCTGGTGGAGTCGACGTTAATGATGGAGTAGAGACGCATGGTAGATGACTAGCGGTGGCAGGCGATGCAAACCGATCTTAGATCAAAACAAAGAAAATCACCGAACAATCGCTCGGCGAGAGGGAGAAAAACCTGGATCAAGGATCGGGAAAAAGACTCTAGGGCAGTTGATCAATACGATTGGCGGACAAACCCTAGGTACGGGCGTGTAAGACAATAAGTTTTGGGGAACCAGCACAACCCTCTAGGGGTGGCTTATCTCATTATATATAATGGTTGTGTTACAATATGTACCATATACGTACATAGGTACAGAAGCTATACATAGTCTAACAGCCTCCCTCAATCTTAGCCACTTTCTAAAGAACTGAGAAGGGTAAGATTGCGCCTACAAGCCTCAAACTGTGGCAGCGGTAAAGGCTTAGTGAAGATGTCTGCAAGTTGATCCTTAGATGAGATAAACTTGATCTGGAGTTGCTTCTGTGATACACGTTCCCGTACAAAGTGATAGTCAACTTCAATGTGTTTCATTCGGGCATGAAATACTGGATTTGCAGAAAGGTATGTAGCACCGATGTTATCACACCAAAGAATAGGAGGCTGTGGTTGAGACAAACCCAACTCCTGAAGCAAAGACTGCACCCAAATAATCTCTGCAGTAGCATTAGCCACAGCCTTGTACTCAGCTTCAGTACTGCTACGTGACACAGTAGCCTGTTTCCGAGCACTCCAGGCGATCAAATTAGAGCCAAAGAATACTGCATAACCCCCCGTGGATCGCCTGTCATCTGGGCTACCAGCCCAATCTGCATCAGAGAAGGCCGAAAGGACCCGAGAGGAAGTCGGCCGAATATGCATACCAAATGTCAGGGTGAACTGAACATAACGAAGAATGCGTTTAACAGCAGCCCAATGAGTATCTCTGGGAGCCTGAAGATACTGACAAACCCTGTTAACAGCATAAGAGATATCTGGTCTCGTGATCGTCAAGTACTGAAGTCCACCAACAATGCTCCTGTACTCTGTGGCATCCGCAGGAGACAAAAGCTCACCATCAACAGTTGTTATCTTGTCGGTAGACGACATGGGTGTGGTGGTCGGTTTGCACTTCAGCATGCCAGCTCTCTGTAACAACTCCAAGGAGTACTTCTTCTGCGTAAGGACAAGACCAGTAGCACGAGAAGTAACCTCAACTCCAAGAAAGTAGTGAAGCTTCCCAAGATCTTTGACCGCAAAATCAGCACCAAGAGAGCAGACAAGAGCATCAGCAGCATACTGAGAAGAGCTGACAAGGATAATATCATCGACATATACCAAAAGATACATAGTGACTTCTGGCTTCTGTAGAAGAAATAACGAAGTGTCAGCAGTAGACGGCACAAACCCATGAGCACGAAGGGCAGAGGCAAGGCGGGCATGCCAGGCACGAGGAGCTTGCTTCAAACCATATAGTGCTTTGGAAAGACGACAGATATAGTCAGGACGATCAGGATCAGAGAAACCAGGCGGTTGTTTCATATAAACCTCTTCCTCCAAAAATCCATGTAGAAAAGCATTCTGCACATCAAGTTGACGAAGTGACCAACCACGAGAAACAGCAATGGAGAGAAGAAGCCGAATAGTGGTAGGCTTGACGACAGGACTGAAGGTGTCCTCATAGTCAAGACCATGACGCTGCCGAAAACCGCGAGCAACAAGTCGCGCTTTGTAACGCTCAATAGATCCATCCGAATGCTTCTTCACTTTGAATACCCATTTTGAGTCAATAACATTTACCCGTGGTGGTGGAGGAACGAGAGTCCATGTCTTGTTACGAAGAAGAGCATGAAACTCCTGCTCCATAGCCTCTCGCCAATGTGGAATGCGCAGGGCAGCCTGATATGAGCGAGGCTCAGAAGATGGATCCGCAACAGCAGCAGCCAAACAAGCAGCCAACCAAGCAACCGTACCATCCTTACGTTCCTTAGGTTTGAAAATGCCACTGCGACTGCGTGTATGTGGTCGGGACACAGGAACCACCGAGGTCGACGGAGCAGCCTGCAACGGGCTGGAGGACGGCGACGTTGACGAGTCAGCCGGTGACGAGGAGCCAGTCACGGTAGCCTCGGACTCGGTTGGCGAAGAAGGCCGACCCACCGGCGAAACCGGCAGAGCAGACGAAGCAGCTGGCGACTCCGGCATCACAGACCGGGCCGATGGCGAGCTCGGCATAGTGGGCCGTGGCGCGGCCGGTGTCGCGGGCCGATCCGCTGATGAAGGCGACGTGAGGACCCGAGCCGCGGGCGAAGACGGCGTGACGGGCCGAGCCGCAGGCGAAGACGGCGTGACGGGCCGAGCCGCGGGCGACTCGGCGGCCGCTGGCGAAACGGACCGAGCAGTGGAGATGCTCGGCGCGACGGGCTCGTCGGGTGACCATGCATGGGCACGCGAATCGATGCCATGCAACATAGGGCGATCGACGTGCCCACCAGAAGACGACGATGATGATGGTGAATCCTCCAACAGCTCCAAACGAGCTCCACGTCCGGTTCCTGCACCATGGTTAGGTAACAGCAAAGGAGAGTATGCAACATCATCAAATTGGTCAGAAGCAACAGAGGATGAATGCAGGGATGGTGGTTCGACAGTGGACACAGGAAGGTTGGCAAAGGGAAAAACATGCTCATCAAACACGACGTCCCGAGATATATAGACACGATTAGTGGGAACATGAAGACATTTGTAACCTTTATGAAGAGAGCTATAGCCAAGAAAAACACACTTCTTAGAACGAAACTCAAGCTTGCGCTTGTTATATGGACGAAGATGCGGCCAGCAAGCACACCCAAATACCTTGAGAAAGGTATAATCAGGTTGTTCATTAAGGAGAACCTCAATGGGAGTCTTCATGTTTAAAACACGAGTAGGAGTACGGTTGATGAGAAAGCATGCAGTGGTGAAAGCATCACTCCAAAACCGAAACGGAACAGATGCATGGGCCAAAAGAGTAAGACCAGCTTCAACAATATGACGATGCTTACGTTCGACTGAACCATTCTGCTGATGTGTATGTGGACATGCTAAACGATGAGCTATCCCAAGCGACTGAAAGAAAGAGTTGAGGTTGCGATACTCGCCCCCCCAGTCTGACTGGACATGAACAATTTTGTGCTTGAGAAGACGTTCAACATGTTTTTGAAACTGAACAAAAATATCAAACACATCAGATTTGCGTTTAATAAGGTAAAGCCAGGTAAAGCGACTATAAGCATCAACGAAACTGATATAGTAATTATGACCACTGACAGAAGTCTGAGCAGGACCCCATACATCTGAAAACACAAGTTCTAAAGGATGTTTCACCTCACGACTGGACTCCGAAAAAGGAAGTTGATGACTCTTCCCCTGCTGACAAGCATCACACACTGCTACATCTTTATGACTAGACAAACTAGGAAGCTCATGACGACGCAAAATATGACGGACAATAGGTGTGGCCGGGTGACCAAGACGAGCATGCCACTGTGACGGAGAGACCCGAACTCCACTGAAAACACGAGCGACACCAGGATGCTCCAGACGGTAGAGGCCCTGGCACAACCGCCCACTAAGAAGAATGTCCCTCGTGCCCCGATCCTTAATAAAAAGATCAAAAGGGTGAAATTCACAAAGCACATTATTATCACGTGTGAGTTTAGGAACTGAAAGAAGATTACGGGTCACAGATGGAACTCGAAGAACATTGCGAAGCTGAAGACTCCTATTGGCATGTCTAGTGAGAAGAGATGCTTGACCAATATGAGAGATGTGCATACCTGCTCCATTGGCGGTGTGGATCTTGTCGGAGCCATGATAGGGTTCACGAGTGTGAAGCTTCCCCATCTCGCTGGTTAGATGCTCTGTCGCCCCAGAGTCCATGTACCAGTGTGGATCGATGGAGTAGGACTGAGTGTGTCCCTGTTGCTTCTGCGGCGCGGGACGATCAGCCATGGCGACCTGACGGGCATTGTTGCGTGTATCTTTGCCGTCATTGCCAAGACCAAGGAAGCTTCGCTGGAAGCGCTTATGACACTTGGAGGCCCAGTGCCCATCGCGGCCACAAAGCTGACACACACGTGGACCGCCAGCCCCCGGTAAGGTCGCAGTAGGTGGGGGGGGCCGAGGCGGGCGACGGTGGCAGCCCCAAGGGAGACCGGGGTGATGAAGAAGAGCGGCCACCCTTGGTGGCGGCGTTGGCCGAGAGGGAGCCAGTGCCCCTGGTGCGGCGAGTCTCGACCCGTTGCTCAGTGAGAAGGAGCCGAGAGAAAACCTCGTGTGCCAGCATGGGTGTCGAGTTGCCCCGCTCGTTGATGATCTCGACTAAGGCATCATACTCCTCATCAAGACCATTGACAATAAACGAGTTGAACTCGGAGTCGGTGAGGGGCTGTCCAATGGAGGCCAATGTGTCGGCGAGGCCCTTGACCTTGTTGTAGAACTCAGTGGCAGTGGAGTCAAGCTTCTGACACTCTCCAAGCTGACGACGGAGTGCAGAGACACGAGCCTGGGACTGCGCTGCAAAGGTGCGCTCAAGGATGGTCCAGGCCTCATGAGACGTCTTCGCGAAGACAACAAGGCCGGCAACTGCCGGCGAGAGCGACCCCTGGATGGAGGAGAGGTTCGCCTGGTCCTGCCCCGTCCAGACGCGATGGGCCGGATTGTAGACCGGACCGTGCACGCTGTCTACCAGCGCGGGTGGGCAGGGAAGCGATCCGTCGACGTAGCCTAGCAGGTAGTGACTCCCCAAGAGCGGGAGAACCTGCGCACGCCAGAAGATGTAGTTGTCGGCGGAGAGCTTGATGGTGATGAGATGACCGAAGTGAAACGGCGGCGGCGAAGACAATCCCATCGAGGAGGCTGCCTGGGGTGCAAACACCATGGAGGCAGCCGGAGGCACCGAAGCCGATGCGGGAGGAGGCGGGACCGCAGCCAGGGCGGGCGCCGCAAAGCTCGCGGCCGGTGTGGACGCCGCAAGGCCCGCGGCCGGGGCGGACGCCGCCAACCCCGCCAGCGGGGCAGTGTGATCCGCTTGCGGCAGGAGCGGCGGGACGACGCCTGCGGAGTCCACAGCGGACGGCGGCGCCGCGGTGTGGACCACGAGGTCACGCCCAAGCGAGGGCGCCGGCGGCGTGGAGAAGACGGAGCCGATGCTCCTTGTCCCGATCGGAGCTGGAACAGAGACGGCATCGAGCGGGAGGTTGAGCAGAGCCGCAAGAGAGGCCGGGAGGAAGCCCGCAGCAATGGAACCGGTGGTGGCGGCACTCGACATGGCGGCGGCGCGATCGGTGGCGCGGCGGCGGCGGTGAAGGCGGCAACGGCTGCGGCGGCGGTGCGGGTATTAGGGTTTAGAAGCGGAAGCGATCGTAACCTAGCGTGATACCATGTAAGACAATAAGTTTTGGGGAACCAGCACAACCCTCTAGGGGTGGCTTATCTCATTATATATAATGGTTGTGTTACAATATGTACCATATACGTACATAGGTACAGAAGCTATACATAGTCTAACAGGGCGGCGAGGCCCCCGGTGGCGGTCATGGAGGCCGACTGCCCCGGGGGTGGCGTGTGGGTGCAGAAGCGGCGGCGGCTAGGGTTTAG
The DNA here is from genome assembly GCF_018294505.1 of Triticum aestivum. NCBI lineage: Eukaryota > Viridiplantae > Streptophyta > Magnoliopsida > Poales > Poaceae > Triticum > Triticum aestivum. The sequence goes on along the minus strand of NC_057804.1, from coordinate 401,060,111 downwards.
AACCCGAAAACTGATACCATGTTAGAAGGGAGAGAGAGAGATTTGGTGGAAATAGTTCAGGTATTGTTTGATCCCTCGTGGGCATATATATATAGAAGTACAATGATCAGCTTGAAGTACATGACAAGCCAAAGCTAATCCTAGTCTATCTAATCTTTCCAGATAATCAATATACTCAACATATGTCACATCTCTCCCTAGCCGGACGGCGTACCACACGCTTGAGGAGAACGAATAATGCAAAATAATCGAGTCCAACACGGGAGCAACTAATCAAGACCAACTCCAACGCACCGACCCAAACGGACGGCAGGGTCGGCCGTCCGCTCGGCGTTCGTCTTCTTTAAGATTTGGGTCGGCAATGCGCCCAACGGCCGCGACCCGTTCCATGTTCGCATGCAAATTTTGAAAAAGGCCCGCGGCCATAAATCATGCCAACGGCCATGTCATCACCCAAAGTTCATGCCGACACCATGCCAGCGCCGGCATACAGTGCTAACTTCAAAAAAACTGCATGCAGTTCAGCTGTCGCACTTGCCAGTGGCCGGCACACATGCCATCACACAAAAAAGGGCAGGAGAGTTCGACCACGCCATCACGGCCGTGGTCATGCGAGCACACTTGCCGGCATACAAAAAAAGGATGGCGCTCGCCGCCATAAATCACTCGTCGTTAAACTTGAGCTTGTGGGCCAGCATCTTCTCGAACCACGACCTCTTCTTGGCGACACGGTGTTGAGATCCACCTTCATGATCTCCACCCCCTTCATCATGCTCGCAAGAGCCACTTATTCCGCCTTGGTCTTTGCGTTGGCGGCCTTGATCTCTAGCATCTTGACTTGCTTCTCCGCCTCCATCTCAAGCATCTCGGCTTGCTTCTCCGCCTCCATCTCAAGCCTCCTTCTTCGGATCTCCATGGAGGCATTCATTTGTTCTTCCTTGTATCCTCGGCGCTCCTCCTCCCTCGAGTCCATCTTGGTCATCATGCCCTCCACGCTTGCGATCAAGGCGTTCGACGCCGCATCTCGCTTGTCCTCCTTCTTGGAGTTGGTCTTCCCCCACGGCCGTGGCTACTCGCCGTCTTCCTCCTCCACGACCTCCCCCCCATGACTTGAGGGCGGCATATTGCGCCTTGAACTTCTCCTCATCTTTGATGACCCTCCAACAATGGTACAGCTTGAAGCACTTGCCATCGGGTTGGACCTTGAATGCCTACAAATGAATTGCATGCAAGCATATTGACAAATGGATATGGAAATGGACATGCAAGCATAAACGGAAAGACACAAAGAGGGCCGCTTGCTAGCATACCATGTCTTGCATGTCAATGCCGCTCACGGGGCTTTCCTTGATGCCTCAAGAGTGGCACAAAAACTTGTTGCACTCTTGTTGGATCACCTTCCAATGCTTCAAAATGGACACCCATCCGTGCATGCTTTGCATTAGGTATGGTGGAAACTTCTTGCACTCATGGAACTCATGATGGACGCGAGTCCAAAAGGTTGATGCCTTTTGTTTGGCGCCGGTCTTAGGGTCTTGCCCAATGTCCCTCCAACACTCACAAAGGAGCTTGTCCTTGTCCGCCGTGTATGCCTTGGTCCGCCTGCTCTTGCGCTTCATCTTCCCCTCGGCGGCTTGGTTGGCGAGCTCGTTCTCGAACAAAGGTCCCCCTCGATGTCCAACTCATCCTCTTCCTCTTGTCTGTAGTCCTCCGGAAACTCATGGTCGAGCGGGAAGCCGTCCAGGTCCAGGCCGACCTGATCATGCATGAAGGTGATACATCTCCAACGTATCTATAATTTTTTATTGTTCCATGCTATTATATTACCCCTTTTGGATGTTTATGGGCTTTATTTTACACATTTATATCATTTTTGGGACTAACCTACTAACCGGAGGCCCAACCCATATTGCTGTTTTTTTGCATATTTCAGTATTTCGAAGAAAAGGAATATCAAACGGAGTCCAAACGGAATGAAACCTTCGGGAGCGTGATTTTTGGAACGAACGTGATCCGGAGAGCTTGGAGTGCAAGTCAAGAAGCAGCTGCGGGCTCCACGAGATAGGAGGCCACGCCCCCTGTCTCGTGGGCCCCTCGGGCGGCCACCGACGTACTTCTTCCTCCTATATATACCTACGTACCCCGAAAACATCCGGGAGCACAACGAAACACAATTTCCACCGCCGTAACCTTCTGTATCCGCGAGATCTCATCTTGGAGCCTTCGCCGGCACTCTGCCGGAGGGGGAATCAACCACGGAGGGCTTCTACATCAACATCCTTGCCCCTCCGATGAGTTGTGAGTAGTTTACCACAGACCTACGGGTCCATAGTTATTAGCTAGATGGCTTCTTATCTCTTTTTGGATCTCAATACAATGTTCTCCCCCTCTCTTGTGGAGATCTATTCGATGTAAACTCTTTTTGCGGTGTGTTTATCGAGATCTGATGAATTGTGGGTTTATGATCAAGTTTATCTATGAATAATATTTGAATCTTCTCTAAATTCTTTTATGTATGATTGAGTTATCTTTGCAAGTCTCTTCGAATTATCAGTTTGGTTTGGCCTACTAGATTGGTCTTTCTTGCCATGGAGAAGTGCTTAGCTTTGGGTTCAATCTTGCGGTGTCCTTACCCAGTGACAGAAAGGGTTGCAAGGCATGTATTATATTGTTGCCATCGAGGATAACAAGAATGGGTTTATATCATATTGCATGAGTTTATCCCTCTACATCATGTCATCTTGCTTAATGCGTTACTCTGTTCTTATGAACTTAATACTCTAGATGCATGCTGGATAGCGGTCGATGTGTGGAGTAATAGTAGTAGATGCATGCAGGAGTCGGTCTACTTGTTATGGACGTGATGCCTATATACATGATCATGCCTAGATAATCTCATAACTATGCGCTTTTCTATCAATTGCTCGACAATAATTTGTTCACCCACCGTAATACTTATGCTATCTTGAGAGAAGCCTCTAGTGAAACCTATGGCCCCCGGGTCTATCTCTTATCATATTTGCTTTCAATCTACTTTTATTTGCATCTTTACTTTTTGCATCTATCTTATAAAATACCAAAAATATATTTATCTTATCATACTATCTTTATTAGATCTCACTTTCGCAAGTGGCCGTGAAGGGATTGACAACCCCTTTATTGCGTTGGTTGCGAGTTCTCAGTTTGTTTGTGTAGGTGCGTGGGACTTTTGAGGAGCCTCCTACTGGATTGATACCTTGGTTCTCAAAACTGAGGGAAATACTTACGCTACACTTGCTGCATCACCCTCTCCTCTTCGAGGAAAACCAACGCAAGCTCAAGACGTAGCAAAAAGGATTTCTGGCGCCATTGCCGGGGAGGTCTTCGCTCAAGTCAGGACATACCAAGTACCCATCACAAACTCATCTCCCTCGCATTTATATTATTTTCCATTTGGCTCTCGTTTTCCTCTCCCCCACTTCACCCTTGCCGTTTTATTTGCCCTCTCTTTCCTAATCTTCTCTCTTTTGCTTGCCTTTTCGTTTGCTCATTTGGTTGGAATAGATGCTTATTTATTGCTAAACAGAGAAAAGATCTATGGATGCTCATCTTCTTGCTAACCTTTTTAAGATATCCAATTATGATGAACCAATTGCTATTGAGTTTTGTGCACTAGATTATCTTTATGAAGCTTTGCTCAAAATTTGTGAATCTGAAAATTATGATGAAGAAATTCATGAAGAGATTCATGATAACTCCTTGAATAAAAAGCATGATTGTAATGATTTTCCTATAAATTCTCTTGATGTCAATTGTGCTAATAATATGCAAAACCCTAAGCTTGGGGATGCTAGTTTTGCTATGTCTACTACTTGTTTCAATGATCATGATTGGGGTGATTCTTCTTATCACCTTGAAAATTTATTTAACCCCCATGATGAATATGAGATTGATAACAGTGTTTGCAATATTATTGAAAGTGGGTTTGGAAGAGTGTCAACTTTATATCCCACATATTTGGAGAATGTTCAATTTTATGGTATTTTTGATAAAAGTGGGTTTGGAGAGGTCATGACTTTAGTTAATGATAATCCCACTATTTTGGAAGAGTGTCAAATTTACATGCATGTGGATCATGTTGAGAATATGTTATGTGATAGATATTTTGTTAAATTTGCTTATGATCCTACATGTAATTATTATGAGAAAGGAAATTATGGTTGTAGAAGTTTTCATGTTACTAAATTACCTCTCTTCATGTTGAGATTGCTATCATCTCTTTGTTTTTCCTTGCATATGCTAGTTTTTGCTTGCCTTGATAATTTGTTTGCTTACAAGATGCCTATGCATAGGAAGTATGTTAGACTTAAGTGTATTTGTCACATGTTTTATAATGCTCTCTTTGTGCTTCAATTCTTGTCTTTCATGTGAGCATCACTGAAATCTCAATGCCTAGCTAAAAAGGCTTTAAAGAAAAGCGCTTGTTGGGAGACAACCCAATATTTTTCCTTGCTGTTATTTAATAAATCTTGAATCTACCTTCTGTTTAGATGTGTTTTTATCTTTTAATTAGTGTTTGTGACAAGTAGAACCTATAGGATAACCTACGATGATAGTTGATTTGATTCTGCTGAAAAACAGAAACTTTGTGCGAACGAATATAATTTTGTTAAATCACAGGAACGTCCTTTTGCATTGATTCTTTTTTCTGATGTTCAATAAACACATTTTCCAGGACTTCCTATTTTGGTAGTATTTTTAGAGTAACATAAGTTTGCGTTAGTTACAGATTGCTACAGACTGTTCTGTTTTTGGCAGATTGTGTTTTTCGTGTGTTGTTTGCTTATTTCAATGCATCTATGGCTAGTAAATTAGTTTATAAACCATAAGGAAGTTGGAATACAGTAGGTTTAATACCAAAATAAATAAAGAATGAGTTCATTGCAGTACCTTATGTGGTGGTTTTGTTTTCTTTCACTAACGGAGCTTATAAGATTTCCTGTTGAGTTTTGTGTTGTGAAGCTTTCAAGTTTTGGGTAAAGATTTTATGGACTATGGAATAAAGGGTGGCAAGAGCCTAATCTTGGGGATGCCCAAGGCACCCCAAGATATTCAAGAATAGCCAAAAGCCTAACTTGGGGATGCCCCGGGAAGGCATCCCCTCTTTCGTCTTTGTTCATTGGTAACTTTACTTGGAGCTATATTTTTATTCGCCACATGATATGTGTTTTGCTTGGAGCGTCATGTATTATATTAGTCTTTGCTTTTTAGTTTATCACAATCATCCTTGCTGTACACACCTTTTGGGAGAAGCCTATTTGATTAGGATTTGCTAGAATACTCTATGTGCTTCACTTATATCTTTTGAGCTTGATAGTTTTTGCTCTAGTGCTTCACTTATATATTTTAGAGCACAGTGGTGTCTTAATTTTGAAGAAATTTCTAGTCTCTCATGCTTCACTTATATTATTTTGAGAGTCTTTTAGAACAACATGGTATTTGCTATGGTCATAAAGTTGGTCCTAGAATGATGAGCATCCAAGTTGGGTATAATAAAAACTATCATAGGAAGTGAATTGGATGCTATGATCAATTTGATACTTGATAATTGTTTTGAGATATGGAGGTAGTGATATTAAAGTCATGCTAGTTGGGTGATTATGAATTTAAAGAATGCTTGTGTTGAAGTTACCAAATCCCGTAGCATGCACGTATGGTTAAAGTTGTGTAACAAATTTGAAACATGAAGTGTACCTGGCTTGTGCATCCTTATGAGTGGAGGTCGGGGATGAGCGATGGTCTTTTCCTACCAATCTATCCCCCTAGGAGCATGCGCGTAGTACTTGGTTTTTGATGACTTCTAAATTTTTGCAACAAGTATATGAGTTCTTTTGACTAATGTTGAGTCCATGGATTATACGCACTTTTACCTTTCCATCTTTGCTAGCCTCTTCGGTACCGTGCATTGCCCTTTCTCACCTTGAGAGTTGGTGCAAACTTCGCCGGTGCATCCAAACCCCGTGATACGATACGCTCTATCACAAATAAGCCTCCTTATATCTTCCTCAAAACAGCCATCATACCTACCTATTATGGCATTTCCATAGCCATTCCGAGATATATTGCCATGCAACTTTCCACCGTTCCGAACATCGTCATCATGACATACTTTACTTTTGTCATATTGCCATTGCATGATCATGTAGTTGACATCGTATTTGTGGCAAAGACACCATGCATTATTTTTCATACATGTCACTCTTGATTCATTGCACCATCCCGGTACACCGCCGGAGGCATTCATATAGAGTCATATCTTGTTCTAGTTTCGAGTTGTAATTCTTATGTTGTAATCAATAGAAGTGTGATGATCATCATTATTAGAACATTGCCCCAAAAAAAGAAAAAAAATAAGAAAGGCCAAAAGAAAAAAAGAAAGGCCCAAAAAAAGAAAAAAAATAAAAAATAAATAAAAAGGGCAATGTTACTATCTCTTTTTTTCCACACTTGTGCTTCAAAGTAGCACCTTGTTCTTCATGTAGTGAGTCTCATATATTGTGCTTCAAAATAGCACCATGTTTTTCATGTAGTGAGTCTCATAAGTTGTCTTTTTTCATACTAGTGGGAATTTTTCATTATAGAACTTGGCTTGTGATGGGCTTCGTCAAATGCCCTAGGTCTTCGTGAGCAAGCAAGTTGGATGCACACCCACTAGTTTTCTTTTGTTGAGCATTCGTTTATAGCTCTAGTGCATCCGTTGCATGGCAATCCCTACTCCTCATGTTGACATCAATTTATAGGCATCTCCATAGCCCGTTGATTATCCTTGTCAATGTGATACTTTCTCCTTTTTTGTCTTCTCCACACAATCCCCATCATCATATTCTATTCCACTCATAGTGCTATATCCATGGCTCACGCTCATGTATTGCGTGAAGATTGAAAAAGTTTGAGATTATTTAAGTATGAAACAATTTCTTGGCTTGTCATCGGGGGTATAGAAGTTGGGAACATCTTTGTGTGACGAAAATGAAGCATATCCTAACTATATGATTTTGTAGGGATGAACTTTCTTTTGCCATGTTATTTTTAGAAGACATGATTACTTTGATTAGTATGCTTGAAGTATTACTATTTCTTTTATCAATACAAACTTTTATTTTGAATCATTTGGATCTGAACATTCATGCCACAATAAAGAAAATTACATTATGAATTGTGCTAGGTAGCATTCCACATCAAAAATTCTCTTTTTATCATTTACCTACTAGAGGACGAGTAGGAATTAAGCTTGGGGATGCTTGATACGTCTCCAACGTATCTATAATTTTTTATTGTTCCATGCTATTATATTACCCCTTTTGGATGTTTATGGGCTTTATTTTACACATTTATATCATTTTTGGAACTAACCTACTAACCAGAGGCCCAACCCATATTGCTGTTTTTTGCCTATTTCAGTATTTCGAAGAAAAGGAATATCAAACGGAGTCCAAATGGAATGAAACCTTCGGGAGCGTGATTTTTGGAACGAACGTGATCCGGAGAGCTTGGAGTGCAAGTCAAGAAGCAGCCGAGGGCTCCACGAGATAGGAGGCCGCGCCCCCCTGTAGGGCGCGCCCCCTGTCTCGTGGGCCCCTCGGGCGGCCACCGACGTACTTCTTCCTCCTATATATACCTACGTACCCCAAAAACATCCGAGAGCATGATGAAACACAATTTCCACCGTCGTAACCTTCTGTATCCGTGAGATCTCATCTTGGAGCCTTCGCCGGCACTCTGCCGGAGGGGGAATCAACCATAGAGGGCTTCTACATCAACATCCTTGCCCCTCCGATGAGTTGTGAGTATTTTACCACAGACCTACGGGTCCATAGTTATTAGCTAGATGGCTTCTTCCCTCTTTTTTGATCTCAATAGAATGTTCTCCCCCTCTCTTGTGGAGATCTATTCGATGTAAACTCTTTTTGCGGTGTGTTTGTTGAGATCCGATGAATTGTGGGTTTATGATCAAGTTTATCTATGAATAATATTTGAATCTTCTTTGAATTCTTTTATGTATGATTGAGTTATCTTTGCAAGTCTCTTCGAATTATCAGTTTGGTTTGGCCTACTAGATTAGTCTTTCTTGCCATGGGAGAAGTGCTTAGCTTTGGGTTCAATCTTGCGATGTCCTTACCCAGTGACAAAAAGGGTTGCAAGGCACATATTGTATTGTTTCCATCGAGGATAACAAGATGAGATTTATATCATATTGCATGAGTTTATCCCTCTACATCATGTCATCTTGCTTAATGCGTTACTCTATTCTTATGAACTTAATACTCTAGATGCATGCTGGATAGCGGTCGATGTGTGGAGTAATAGTAGTAGATGTAGGCAGGAGTCGGTTTACTTGTTATGGACGTGATGCCTATATACATGATCATGCCTAGATAATCTCATAACTATGCGCTTTTCTATCAATTGCTCGACAGTAATTTGTTCACCCACCATAATACTTATGCTATCTTGAGAGAAGCCTCTAGTGAAACCTATGGCCCCGGGGTCTATCTCTTATCATATTTGCTTTCAATCTACTTTATTTGCATCTTTACTTTTTGCATATATCTTATAAAATGCCAAAAATATATTTATCTTATCATACTATCGTTATTAGATCTCACTTTAGCAAGTGGCCGTGAAGGGATTGACAACCCCTTTATTGCGTTGGTTGCGAGTTCTCAGTTTGTTTGTGTAGGTGCGTGGGACTTTTGAGGAGCCTCCTACTGGATTGATACCTTGGTTCTCAAAACTGAGGGAAATACTTACGCTACACTTGCTGCATCACCCTCTCCTCTTCAAGGAAAACCAACGCAAGCTCAAGACGTAGCAGAAGGCGACCTGATCTTGATCAAAGGTGGATGGCGTGAACGGCCCCGGGCTGTCCTGTCTTTGTGTCTCGTCGGGATCGTAGCTAGCCCCGGTGGCACCGCCAGCGGCCGGCGCACTGCCCTCGAAGATGATGTCCTGCATGTAGTCATCATCGCCGGAGGCCGGCATTCCATTGAATAGGTTGCATGCACCCGACAGCACATCCACTAGCATCTTTCGCGTGTGTTTCCTTGCCCCTCCAAATGACGAGCCACCGGCCACCGATGTGGCGTTGAGGCCGCGCAGGCGCTGCCATGGAAGGCGCCACCACGCTCACCTCGGGCGATCACTCCCTGGAGAGTCGGGAGGCCTGCGAGTAGGCCGGCGGGTGGGCATGGAAGCCGAGCATCGGCTACGTCGCCAACACGAGGAGCGAGTCGAGCAGCACCATCCGAGGAAACGTAGATGAGCCAGTGCTGGCCGCAGCCACGGCGGTGTTGATGAGGCCATGCTGGCCAGGGTTTAACCCTAGGTACTTCAGCGCCTCCCTCATTGCCACCGCGACGCGGGCGTTGGTGGCCTCCTGTTGCGCGAGGGCAGCACTGGCGGCCGCCATGATGGCTTCCTCGCTCGCGTCTGCCGCGTGCCTCTGGCCCTTTCTCTTTGCCGACTCCCTTGCCCGCTTGTTGGCCATCAGCTTCTTCTTTGGCTTGGGCGCGACGGCGGTCTTACGGGGGGCGCGAGGCTTGCGTTTGCCAAAGGGGGCGGACGTGATGTCAGATGAGGCGAGGGAGGCGAGGCTGGAGGCCACATCGAGGTTGGCGTCCATGGCGAGCGACTGGAGCACGCGCGGGTGGGGGGGGGGGTTGGGGAAAATGGAGGGAAATGGTGGAGGCTGCCACCAACCAGCGGGCCAGGGAGAGGAGTAGGCAGGCGCGCGCGCATCTGTCTCGTGTCCGCGCCGACGCAAATCCGGCTAAAAAATGGACCGGGAATGGGTCGACAGGCGGACGAAAAGCGGAAACACGTCCTTTTGGGTCAGCGCGTTGGGCCGATTTTTTGTCCGCGCCGACCCAAACGAAATGGGTCACCGCGTTGGAGTTGCTCTAAGGGTATCTCTTGTCAAAGCCCCGCCAAGGTCACTTTGATAAGCTGAGAGCGGATGACTTTGATGCGCTCAGAACCATCATCATGTGTTGCATGTTTTACGTTTCCTTGAGATTTTTTTTCTATACGCGTTTTCAAGATTTAGATAAGTTTTGGGGTTTGGAGGTTTTGGGGTTTTCGGTTTTCCCCCAATTTTTCTAGGTTTTGGAAAGAAAAAAATACAAGTTTTTTTTTCATCTTCCACTAGAAGCACTGATTTACTTCTCATGTAGTCACAGTCATGCTTCTCTAGAAGGTGAAATAATGCACGTGTGCACGTGTGCGCTTACCGATAGGCACACATTTGCTTCTTGTTGAGGCAAAGATTTTCTTTCGCGTGAGGTACAATTGTGCCTGTCAGAAAGGAAACGAAGATATTTTTTCTTTCATGAGAGGCACAAATTTGCTTTTCATAGAGGCACAAATTTGCATCCACAAGATGCATAGTTGTGCCACTCAAAAAAAACATTTTTCTTTTCTGCTTCGATGAGATGCACATATTTGCTTCTCATGTAGGCACAGATTTGCTTCCGCGAGAGTCACATTGGAAAGCAAAAAAACATGTTTTTTCTTCCACAAGAAGCACAATTTTGCTTCTTGCGTGTGCCTTTCAAAAAAGGGGGAAAGAGTTGTTTTTGCTTCCACGAGAGGCCCGGATTTGCTTCTAGTGGAGGCAAAGATCTGCTTCCATGACCTTGGAAAGGGGAAAATGTGTTTTTCTTTTCTTCCACAAGAGGCATAAACTTGATTATCATGTAGGCACATATTTACTTCTCATGGATGCACAGGTTTGCTTCCGCAAAAGACACAGTTGTTGTGCCGTTCGAAAAAGGAAAATAAATGTTTTTTTCCACGAGAAGCACTGATTTTCTTCTCGTGGGGGCACAGTTTTGCTGATATTTTTGGTGTTTGCAGAGCACCTTGTTCCTTCGAGGCTGACATGGTCGATTCCTCTTTGGAGTCCACCTCTCATACTAATACGGAGGCGCTTATGGTGATGCCTTTGGTACAGGCTCCTCCCAGTCCCAACAACTTGGAATTGCGGGACGATATACAACCCTCCCACGATCCGCACCTAACGCGGTTGGTGGGAACCAAACTCCTGCCGTCGGAGTAAGCACTTCGATGGCTAGAGACGACGAGGATGTCTGGAGAGAGCTACACTCTCTGTTTTGTCATGTCATGTCGCATGCCTCCTCCAATCCGGCTGCCCCCAAGGGAACGGTCACTAGGACATGTACTGAGGGAGTCCTGGATTAGGGGGTATCCGGACAACCGGACTATATACTTTGGCCGGACTGTTGGACCGTGAAGATACAAGACTCAAGACTTCGTCCCGTGTCCGGATGGGACTCTTCTTTGCGTGGAAGACAAGCTTGGCGACCCGGATATTATATTTCCTTATTTGTAACCAACTCCATGTAAACCCTAGCCCCCTCCTGTGTCTATATAAACCGGAGGGTTTAGTCCTTAGAGATATGATTACAATCATAATCATCATAGGCTTGCTGCTAGGGTTTAGCCTCTACGATCTCGTGGTAGATGAACTCTTTGAAGGAAATATGCCCTAGAGGCAATAATAAAGTTATTATTTATTTCCTTATTTCATGATAAATGTTTATTATTCATGCTATAATTGTATTAACCGGAAACATAATACATGTGTGAATACATAGACAAACAGAGTGTCACTAGTATGCCTCTACTTGACTAGCTCGTTAATCAAAGATGGTTATGTTTCCTAACCATGGACAAAGAGTTGTTATTTGATTAACGGGATCACATCATTAGATGAATGATCTGATTGAAATGACCCATTCCATTAGCTTAGCACCCGATCGTTTAGTATGTTGCTATTGCTTTCTTCATGACTTATACATGTTCCTATGACTATGAGATTATGCAACTCCCGTTTGCCGGAGGAACACTTTGTGTGCTACCAAACGTCACAACGTAACTGGGTGATTATAAAGGAGCTCTACAGGTGTCTCCAAAGGTACATGTTGGGTTGGCGTATTTCGAGATTAGGATTTGTCACTCCGAATGTCGGAGAGATATCTTTGGGCCCTCTCGGTAATGCACATCACATAAGCCTTGCAAGCAATGCAACTAATGAGTTAGTTGCGAGATGATGTATTACGGAACGAGTAAAGAGACTTGCTGGTAACGAGATTGAACTAGGTATTGGATACCGACGATCGAATCTCGGGCAAGTAACATACCGATGACAAAGGGAACAACGTATGTTGTTATGCGGTCTGACCGATAAAGATCTTCGTAGAATATGTAGAAACCAATATGGGCATCCAGGTCCCGCATTGGTTATTGACCGGAGACGTGTCTCGGTCATGTCTACAATGTTCTCGAACCGTAGGGTCCACACGCTTAAGGTTTCGATGACAGTTATATTATGAGTTTATGAGTTTTGATGTACCGAAGGAGTTCGGAGTCCCGGATGAGATCGGGGACATGACGAGGAGTCTCGAAATGGTCGAGACGTAAAGATCGATATATTGGACGACTATATTCGGAGTTCGGAAAGGTTCCGAGTGATTCGGGTATTTATCAGAGTACCGAAGAGTTACGGGAATTCGCCGGGGAGAAGTATTGGGCCTTATTGGGCCATACGGGAAAGAGAGAGGGGCTGCCTAGGGCAGGCTGTGCGCACCCCCATGGCCTAGTCCGAATTGGACTAGGGGGAGGGGCCGCACCCCCTCCTTCCTTCCCTTCTCTCTTCCCTTTCCTTCTCTCCTACTCCTACTACATGGAAGGTCTCCTAGTTGGATTAGGAAAGGAGGGTGTCCTACTCCCGGTGGGAGTAGGACTCCTTCCTGGCGCGCCCTCCCTTGGTCGGCCGCCTCCTCCTCCCTTGCTCCTTTATATACGGGGGCAGGGGCACCCCATGACACACAAGTTGATCTTCGTGATCGTTCCTTAGCCGTGTGCGGTGCCCCCCTCCACGATATTACACCTCGGTCATATTGTAGCGGTGCTTAGGCGAAGCCCTGCGACGGTTGAACATCAAGATCGTCATCACGCCGTCGTGCTGACGGAACTCCTCCCCGAAGCTTTGCTGGATCGGAGCTCGGGGTGCGTCATCGAGCTGTACGTGTGTCAAGAACTCGGAGGTGCCGGAGTAACGGTGCTTGGATCGGTTGGACCGGGAAGACGTACGACTACTTCCTCTATGTTGCGTCAACGCTTCCGCTTTGCTCTACAAGGGTACGTAGACAACACTCTCCCCTCTCGTTGCTATGCATCACCATGATCTTGCGTGTGTGTAGGATTTTTTTTTGAAATTACTACGTTTTCCAATAGTGGTATCAGAGCCTAGGTTTTATGCGTTGATGTTATATGCACGAGTAGAACACAAGTGAGTTGTGGGCGATACAAGTCATACTGCTTACCAGCATGTCATACTTTGGTTCAGCGGTATTGTTGGATGAAGCGGCCCGGACCGACATTACGCGTACGCTTACGCGAGACTGGTTTTACCGCTGTGCTTTGCACACAGGTGACTAGCGGGTGTCTGTTTCTCCAACTTTAGTTGAACCGAGTGTGCCTACGCCCGGTCCTTGCGAAGGTTAAAACAGCACCAACTTGACGAACTATCGTTGTGGTTTTGATGCGTAGGTAAGAACGGTTCTTGCTCAGCCCGTAGCAGCCACGTAAAACTTGCAACAACAAAGTAGAGGACGTCTAACTTGGTTTTGCAGGGCATGTTGTGATGTGATATGGTCAAGACGTGATGAGATATAAGTTGTTGTATGAGATGATCATGTTTTGTTGAAGTTATCGGCAACTAGCAGAAGTCCTATGGTTGTCTCTTTGTTGCATAAGATGCAAGTGCCAAATAATTGCTTTACTTTATCGCTATACGATAGCAATAGTTGCAAGAGCAATAGTTGGCGAGACGACCATGTGACGACACATTGATATAGATCAAGATGATGAAGATCATGGTGTCGTGCCGGTGACGATAGAGATCATGACAGTACTTTGGAGATGGAGATCAAAGGCGCAAGATGATCATGGCCATATCATGTCATATATTTTGATTGCATATGATGTTTATCTTTTATACATCTTATTTTGCTTAGTTTGACGGTAGCATTTTAAGATGATCTCTCACTAATTATCAAGAAGTGTTCTCCCTGAGTATGCACCGTTGCGAAAGTTCTTCGTGCTGAGACACCACGTGATGATCGGGTGTGATAGGCTCTACGTTCAAATACAACTGGTGCAAAACAGTTGCACACGCGGAATACTCAGGTTAAACTTGACGAGCCTAGCATATATAGATATGGCCTCGGAACACGGAGACCGAAAGGTCGAACGTGAATCATATAGTAGATATGATCAACATAGTGATGTTCACCATTGAAACTACTCCATCTCACGTGATGATCGGACATGGTTTAGTTGATTTGGATCGCGTAATCACTTAGATGACTAGAGAGATGTCTGTCTAAGTGGGAGTTCTTAAGTAATATGATTAATTGAACTTAAATTTATCATGAACTTAGTCCTGGTAGTATTTTGCAAACTATGTTATAGATCAATAGCTCGCGTTGTTGCTTTCATATGTTTATTTCGATATGTTCCTAGAGAAAACTGTGTTGAAAGATGTTAGTAGCGATGATGCGGATTGGATCCATGATCTGAGGTTTATCCTCATTGCTGCATAGAAGAATTATGTCCTTAATGCACCGCTAGGTGACAGACCTATTGCAGGAGCAGATGCAGACGTTATGAACGTTTGGCTAGCTCAATATGATGACTACTTGATAGTTTAGTGCACCATGCTTAACGGCTTAGAATCGGGACTTCAAAGACGTTTTTGAACGCCATGGACCATATGAGATGTTCCAGGAGTTGAAGTTGATATTTCAAGCAAATACCCGAGTTGAGAGATATGAAGTCTCCAACAAGTTCTGTGTCTAAAAGATGGAGGAGAATCGCTAAACTAGTGAGCATGTGCTCAGATTGTCTGGGTACTACAATCGCTTGAATCAAGTGGGAGTTAATCTTCCAAATAAGATAGTGATTGACAGAATTCTCTAGTCACCACCACCAAGTTAGTAGAACTTCGTGATGATCTATAATGCAAGGGATGACGAAAACGATTCCCGAGCTCTTCGTGATGCTGAAATTGACGAAGGTAGAAATCAAAGAAAAACATCAAAGTGTTGATGGTGGACAAGATCACTAGTTTCAAGATAAAGGGCAAAGGGAAGAAGGGGAACTTCATGAAGAACGGCAAGCAAGTTGCTACTCAAGTGAAGAAACCCAAGTCTGGACCTAAGCCTAAGACTAAGCGATTACACTGCAAACGAAATGGTCACTGGAAGCGGAAATGCCGTGAATATTTGGTGGATAAGAAGGATGGCAAAGTGAACAAGGGTATATTTGATACACAGGTTATTGATGTGTGCCTTACTAGTGTTTATAGTAGCCCCTGAGTATTTGATACTTGTTCGGTTACTAAGATTAGTAACTCGAAACAGGAGTTATAGAATAAACAAAGAGTAGTTGAAGGGGAAGTGACGATGAGTGTTGGAAGTAGTTCCAAGATTGATATTATCATCATCGCACACTCCCTATACTTTCGGGATTAGTGTTAAACCTAAATAAATGTTATTTGGCGTTTACGTTGAGCATGAATATAATTTGATCATGTTTATTGCGATACGGTTATTCATTTGAAGTTTAAGAATAATTGTTATTCTGTTTACATGAATAAAACCTTCAATGGTTATTCACCCAATGAAAATAGTTTGTTGGATCTCGATCATAGTGATACACATATTCATAATATTGATGCCAAAAGATGCAAAGTTAATAATGATAGTGCAACCTATTTGTGGCACTGCCATTTGGGTCATACCAGTGTAAAGCGCATGAAGAAACTCCATAAAGATGGATTTTCGAAATCACTTGGTTATGAATCATTTGATGCTTGCGAACCATGCCTTTTGGGCAAGATGACTAAAACTCCGTTCTCCGGAAAAATGGAACAAGCTACTGACTTATTGGAAATAATACATACCGATGTATGCGATCCAATGAGTGTTGATGCTCGTGGCAAGTATCGTTATTTTCTGACCTTCACAAGATGATTTGAACAGATATGGGTATATCTACTTGATGAAACATAAGTCTGAAATAGTTGAAAGGTTCAAAGAATTTTAGAGTGAAGTGGAAAAATCATCGTAACAAGAAAATAAAGTTTCTGCGATCTGATCGCAGAGACGAATATTTGAGTTACGAGTTTGGTCTTCAATTAAAACAATGTGGAATAGTTTCATAGCTCACGCCACCTAGAACACCACAACGTTATGGTGTGTCCAAACATCGTAACCGCACTTTATTAGATATAGTGCGATCTATGATGTCTCCTACTGATTTACCACTATTGTTTTTGGTTATGCATTAGAGACAGCTGCATTCACGTTAAAAGGGCACCATCTAAATCCGTTGAGACGACACCATATGAACTGTGGTTTAGCAAGAAACCCAAGTTGTCGTTTCTTAAAGTTTGGGGCTGCGATGCTTATGTGAAAAAGTTTCATCCTGATAAGCTCGAACCCAAATCGGAGAAGTGCGTCTTCATAGAATACCCAAAGGAAATTGTTGGGTACACCTTCTATCACAGATCCGAAGGCAAGATATTCGTTGCTAAAAATGGATCCTTTCTAGAGAAGGAGTTTCTCTCGAAAGAAGTGAGTGGGAGAAAAGTAGAACTTGATGAGGTAACTGTACCTTCTCCCGAATTGGAAAATTGTTCATCACTGAAATCAGTTCCAGTGATTTCTACACCAATTAGTGAGGAAGCTAATGATGATGATCATGAAACTTCAGATCAAGTTACTACAGAACCTCGTAGGTCTTTCAGAGTACGGTCCACACCAGAGTGGTATGGTAATCCTGTTCTGGAAGTCATGTTACTAGACCATGATGAACCTACGAACTATGAGGAAGCGATGATGAGCCCAGATTCCGCAAAATGGCTTAAGGCCATGAAATCTAAGATGGGATCCATGTATGAGAACAAAGTATGGACTTTGGTGGAGTTGCCCGATGATCGGCAAGCCATATTGTATAAATGGATCTTCAAGAGGAAGACGGACGTTGATAGTAGTGTTACTATCTACAAAGCTCGACTTGTCGCAAAAGGTTTTTGACAAGTTCAAGGTGTTGACTACAATGAGATTTTCTCAACTGTAGTGATGCTTAAGTCTGTCTGAATCATGTTAGCAATTGCCGCATTTTACGAAATCTGGCAAATGGATAACAAAACTGCAATCCTTAATGGATTTCTTAAAGAAGAGTTGTATATGATGCAACCAAAAGGTTTTGTCAATCCTAAAGGTGTTAACAAAATGTGCAAGCTCCATCGATCCATCTATGGACTGTGCAAGCATCTCGGAGTTGGAATATACGCTTTGATAAGTTGATCAAAGCATATAGTTTTTATACAGACTTGCAGTGAAGCCTGTATTTACAAGAAAGTGAGTGGGAGCACTACAACATTTCTGATAAGTATATGTGAATGACATATTGTTGATCGGAAATAATGTAGAATTATTCTGCAAAGTATAAAGGAGTGTTTGAAAGGAGTTTTTTCAAAGAAAGACCTCGGTGAAGCTGCTTACATATTGAGCATCAAGATCTATAGAGATAGATCAAGACGCTTGATAAGTTTTCAATGAGTATATACCTTGACAAGATTTTGAAGTAGTTCAAAATGGAACAGTCAAAGAAAGAGTTCTTGCCTGTGTTACAAGGTGTGAAATTGAGTAAGACTCAAAGCCCGACCACGCAGAAGATAGAAAGAGAATGAAAGTCATTCCCTATGCCTTGGCCATAGGTTCTATAAAAGTATGCCATGCTGTGTACCAGATCTATTGTATACCCTACACTGATTTTGGCAAGGGAGAACAATAGTGATCTAGGAGTAGATCACTGGACAGCGGTCAAAATTATCCTTAGTGGAATAAGGATATGCTTCTCGATTACGGAGGTGACAAAAGGTTTGTCATAAAGGGTTACGTCGATACAAGTTTTGGCACTAATCCGGATGAGTCTAAGTCTTCATCTGGATACATATTGAAAGTGGGAGCAATTAGCTAAAGTAGCTCCGTGCAGAGCATTGTAGACATAGAAATTTGCAAAATACTTACGGATCTGAATGTGACAGACCCGTTGACTAAAATTATCTCACAAGCAAAACATGATCACACCTTAGTACTCTTTGTGTGTTAATCACATAGCGATGTGAACTAGATTACTGACTCTAGTAAACTCTTTGGGTGTTGATCACATATCAATGTGAACTATGGGTGTTAATCACATGGTGATGTGAACTATTGCTGTTAAATCAAATGGCGATGTGAACTAGATTATTGACTCTAGTGCAAGTGGGAGACTGAAGGAAATATGCCCTAGAGGCAATAATAAAGTTATTATTTATTTCCTTATTTCATGATAAATGTTTATTATTCATGCTATAATTGTATTAACCGGAAACATAATACATGTGTGAATACATAGACAAACAGAGTGTCACTAGTATGCCTCTACTTGACTAGCTCGTTAATCAAAGATGGTTATGTTTCCTAACCATGGACAAAGAGTTGTTATTTGATTAATGGGATCACATCATTAGATGAATGATCTGATTGACATGACCCATTCCATTAGCTTAGCACTCGATCGTTTAGTATGTTGCTATTGCTTTCTTCATGACTTATACATGTTCCTATGACTATGAGATTATGCAACTCCCGTTTGCCGGAGGAACACTTTGTGTGCTACCAAACGTCACAACGTAACTGGGTGATTATAAAGGAGCTCTACAGGTGTCTCCAAAGGTACATGTTGGGTTGGCGTATTTCGAGATTAGGATTTGTCACTCCGAATGTCGGAGAGGTATCTTTGGGCCCTCTCGGTAATGCACATCACATAAGCCTTGCAAGCAATGCAACTAATGAGTTAGTTGCGAGATGATGTATTACGGAACGAGTAAAGAGACTTGCCGGTAACGAGATTGAACTAGGTATTGGATACCGACGATCGAATCTCGGGCAAGTAACATACCGATGACAAAGGGAACAATGTATGTTGTTATGCGGTCTGACCGATAAAGATCTTCGTAGAATATGTAGGAACCAATATGGGCATCCAGGTCCCGCTATTGGTTATTGACCGGAGACATGTCTCGGTCATGTCTACAATGTTCTCGAACCATAGGGTCCGCACGCTTAAGGTTTCGATGACAGTTATATTATGAGTTTATGAGTTTTGATGTACCGAAGGAGTTCGGAGTCCCGGATGAGATCGGGGACATGACGAGGAGTCTCGAAATGGTCGAGACGTAAAGATCAATATATTGGACGACTAAATTCGGAGTTCGGAAAGGTTCCGAGTGATTCGGGTATTTATCGGAGTACCGGAGAGTTACGGGAATTCGCCGGGGAGAAGTATTGGGCCTTATTGGGCCATACGGGAAAGAGAGAGGGGCTGCCTAGGGCAGGCCGCGCCCCCCCCATGGCCTAGTCCGAATTGGACTAGGGGGAGGGGCTGCACCCCTCCTTCCTTCCCTTCTCTCTTCCCTTTCCTTCTCTCCTACTCCTACTACATGGAAGGTCTCCTAGTTGGACTAGGAAAGGAGGGTGTCCTACTCCCGGTGGGAGTAGGACTCCTCCCTGGCGCGCCCTCCCTTGGCCGGCCGCCTCCTCCTCCCTTGCTCCTTTATATACGGGGGCAGGGGCACCCCATGACACACAAGTTTATCTTCGTGATCGTTCCTTAGCCGTGTGCGGTGCCCCCCTCCACGATATTACACCTCGGTCATATTGTAGCGGTGCTTAGGCGAAGCCCTGCGACGGTTGAACATCAAGATCGTCACCACGCCGTCGTGCTGACGGAACTCCTCCCCGAAGCTTTGCTGGATCGGAGCTCGGGGTGCGTCATCGAGCTGTACGTGTGTCAAGAACTCGGAGGTGCCGGAGTAATGGTGCTTGGATCGGTTGGACCGGGAAGACGTACGACTACTTCCTCTATGTTGCGTCGATGCTTCCGCTTCGCTCTACGAGGGTACGTAGACAACACTCTCCCCTCTCGTTGCTATGCATCACCATGATCTTGCGTGTGCGTAGGATTTTTTTTTGAAATTACTACGTTCCCCAACACTCTTGTAATACCCATATCATCAATATCAATCAAGCAGGAAGTAGGGTTTTACCTCCATCGAGAGGGCCCGAACCTGGGTAAAACATCATGTCCCTTGCCTCCTGTTACCATCAGTGTCGGTGTCAAAACCGGCGGATCTCGGGTAGGGGGTCCCGAACTGTGCGTCTAGGCGGATGGTAACAGGAGACAAGGGACACGATGTTTTACCCAGGTTCGGGCCCTCTTGATGGAGGTAAAACCCTACGTCCTGTTTGATTGATATTGATATTATGGATGTTTACAAGAGTGGATCTACCACGAGATCAAGGAGGCTAAACCCTAGAGGCTAGCCTATGGTATGATTGTAAGGGTTGTTGTTGTTGTTCTACGGACTAGAGCCATCCGGTTTATATAGACACCGGAGAGGGCTAGGGTTACATAGAATCGGTTACAATGGTAGAAGATCTACATATCCATATCGCCAAGCTTGCCTTCCACGCCAAGGAAAGTCCCATCCGGACACGGGATGAAGTCTTCAATCTTGTATCTTCATAGTCTTGGAGTCCGGTCGATGATGATATTCCGGCCGATGATAGTTCGGCTGATGATGGTAGTCCGGCTATCCGGACACCCCCTAATCCAGGACTCCCTCAGTAGCCCCTGAACCAGGCTTCAATGACGATAAGTCCGGCGCGTATATTGCTTGGCATTGCAAGGCGGGTTCCTCCTCCGAATAATAGAAGAATGTGAACACCAGGATAGTGTCCGGCTCTGCAAAATAAATTCCACATTCCATCGTAGAGAGAATAATATATACACAAGTTCAATCTGCTGACGTTTTTTGCGGCATGACATCACGCCACTACCAAGCCATTACTTGAATCGTTTTTTACTCTACCACCTCAGCGCATTTAGCGAAGCGGTTTCCTTGGCACGTCTCGTCGAAGCAGAGATCGTGTTCCCCCTTAATCCGGGATTCTCATCAATACGGACGTGGCTAACCCAACCGCGGCCGTCGCCCCGCCCCCTCTATCGAAGGCGAGTCCCAAACGGTCACGGAGACGGCTCTTGGTATTCTCCCTCTTTATAACGGGACCAAGGCTCGTTTCTTTTCTTCAATCCTCCATCGAATCCTCTCCCCGCTCCAAGTTCCAGCACCTAGAGCTCCAGATTCGAGCGCTTCGGACCTCCAACAATGTCCGGTTCCGACCTCCAGGGCCGGTGGATGCCCTCCTCCGTCACGGAGGAGGACGTGCTAAAGTTGCGGGAGGCCAAGTACCTGGCTTATGAGATTTCGCACAGGTTGCCTGCCGAAGGGCAGGCCATCCCCACCCCCGAGCCCGGCGAGTATGTCATTTTTGTATCCCACCTCCGTCGGGGTTTAGGCTTCCCGATGGCTCCTTTTGTGAGAGGGCTCATGTTTTACTATGGGTTGGAATTCCACGATTTGGCTCCAGAGTCCATCCTCCATGTTTCCGCATTTATTGTTGTCTGCGAAGCCTTCCTCCTCGTCACCCCTCACTTCGGCCTGTGGCTGAAGACCTTCAATGTGGAGCCGAAGATGATATGGTGTCCGGCCCCCCTCCCCGAGACCGCGCCGGATTCCGTGCTGGTCCGGATGCTTGAGGTTGCGCCTCCAGAGGAAGGCGAAGGGGAAAGCAGGAAAGCTACTGCCTCGCCTAAGGAGGCTCTTGAAAGAGAGGGGATCGAGAATCCCTCCCTCCAAGGGGAGAAGAGGACTGCCTCCGAGGACTTGGGGGCAAAAGCCCCTAAACGGGGGAAGAAATCTTCGCTAGAGGGCCCTGCGTCCGGGGAGGCCCCGGCCGCACAATCTCCCTTTGAGAATCAGCCCTCCAACGAGCCGTAAGTAGAAAGAAAGGAGTTTTATAATAAGGGACATCCTTATTTGTGCTTCTGAGGATAACTAAAGTTTTTACCTTGTAGTTTGGATCTCCGTCCTTCGCAAATGAGCTCGTCTTCGGGGGACCTTCGTCTGGAGATGATGGAGAGCGAGACGCCTCCGTCCGGGGCGTCGTCGGATAGGGCGGACGAGCCTGAAGTGTTGTCACAGAGGGAGCCCCCGGGTTTGGCAAAGCCGGAGAGTTCGGCGCCAACTGGTGTACGGGTGAAGGATCTGCTTGAGAAGGCGTCTATCTCAGAAGATCACCACACATTGATGAGCATGGTGATTGAAAGGATTTCGTCCGCCGAAGGCGGGCTGCATAATGCCGTCAGGAGTTTGCTGGCGGGGTTTGAGGTACGTAAAAATGACACACCTTTTAACAGTTTTGCATATAGAATGCGCCCTGTATAGATAGTAGCCCCTGAGACTCGGTAGGTTGTCGAAATCGACAGCGTGCCGAGGATCAAAATCGCAGGTTTAAATTTCCGCTATGCCGATGCAGGTGGCGGGTCGTCAGGGGGCCAGCCGGACTGATGGAGTTGCTGAACTAAAGCGGCAACTCGCTGTTGCGGATGTGGACATCACGCTAGTCCACATGCGACTTGATGAGTCGCATGGTAAGTGTTTCTGTGCGGTCTCTTGGTAAGGGGGTCGAAGCCGGCTCCTTACAACATGTGTGTGAAATGCAGATAGTGCCGCTGCTGTGGAGAGCCTTCGGGCTGAACTTGCTCAAGCCAAGGAGCAGGCCAGAAGGAGTAATGCGGCAGCCTCGAGGGCGGCCGAGGAGTTAGCGGCCGAAAGGGCCGCACACTGCCGGAGCAGGGAAGAGATGGCCGAAATGGCCGAGAAGTTAAAAGATGCTACCGACCGTAATGAGGCTCTTGGGAAGGAGTGCCTAGCGGGGCAAGAAGACCTGGAGAATGCCACCGCCGAAGCCAAGGATGCCCGCTCTGCAATGCGGGCTATAAAGGAAGAGCTGCGCCAGGCCGGAGAAATTGTAGCTGGCAAGCCTTTTCTGCTGCGCCGAAGGTTTACGGATCCAAAGTATGCTCATCTGGGCCAACTGTGGGGTCCAGAGGACCCTTATATGGACTTAGCAGCGAGTGCGGCGGACGCCGTTGTGCATTTTCGAAGCTAGATGGATCACAAGACGGAAGAGTTGTTTTGGTCTCCATTCCATAGTCCGAAGTGTTCACTTCCGCTGACCGACCGTTTGGCCGAGTGGGCTGAGCTAAATAGGTTGTCCGGGCTTGCTATGAAGGATATAGTGACCCATGTCTGGCCGGATAGGCCCGAGCCGAAGAGTTACTTTGGCTTATTGCAGCGATTTCTTGGAGCGGTGCCGCATATTAAGGCGATGAAGCGGTCGGCCTGCATGGAGGGTGCGCGGATGGCACTCGCCTGTGTGAAGACACATTGGACAGAGATGGATGCCACTGCTGTTGCGACCCCGGGTTCGGATGATAACCGGTTACCCGCCAAGCACTATTTTGGCGAAGTGCTGCGAGGTGCTCGTGTAATAGAGTCGCAGTGCTCAAAAAATGTTACGTTCGAATGAACGTTTTTATGATGTAAAACAATATTTATGATGTAAGCGCCTTTTATACTTGTGCGTTCAAGTAATAGAATATCTCCTATGCGGCCGTTCATGTATACGTGTGTATAACCTGAAAGATGGCAGTCGTCGGCTTCAGCCCCCACGCACAAGGTGCGGGGGTGTTCGCAAAAAATAGCGCGTTTTCACACTTAATCCGACGTCTCGGTCCTGTAAAGGAGGTGGTAGCGTAGCAAACGAGGCAACCGGACTATAATGCTTTATCACTTTCACTTAGCCATGGAGTTCGAGGGTGGGGCTACGACATAGCCCCTGGGGGCACCGCGCTCTCCGAATTTGGGGCGCGTATGTGCCTGACCGGGAAACGGCCCTTCGTCAAAGCGGAGGAATTCTAAACATTCCCATGGTCGATCGAGTGGTTGACCAGTCTCTCGCTGTATCATGACAGTCAGTTTTCGGCTTTCTCTACTGAGGTGCTCGCCCAGCCGAACTGGGGCACAATCGCAGTAGTTCTCCTGGTGCCGCGTTAGCCGATGATACGGAACGTAAGGCAGCAAAACACAGGAGCCGGGCAAACCCAACATTTGACCAAAGACATGATTCGGAGCTGATGCATATAAGGCCTAACTCGAGACGCCGAACACTCCCGAAGGTGTTCGGTCTTTACAATAGCGGGCAAAACAATGCCCTAAGCCCCTTGTGTCCAGGTACGGGCAAGTTCTTCTGGCGCGGCCGATGCCAAAACGCCAGTCTCCACTCTGGTTATAATAAGAAACCAGGGGATTATAGCAACAAGAGACAGTAAGAAAGGTTTACGTAGGGTCTTAGTCTGAAAAGAGTCCTTGCAACGGGTCCCTACTGCACGTCTGCGCCTGTGTCTCCGTTGTGCCGTATCCTGGACGGGTGTGCACGCTGTTCATCTGTAAAAAGAGAGGAACTTAGTTTGAAAAGAAATCGTGCGAGAAAGTGCATAAAAAATTGAAATATAGATTAATAAAGCTGAGCCTATGCTAGCTCATCATGGCTTATATGTACAAACCCTTGTGAAGGGGTGTGTGGCTAGGCAGCCCCTAGCTTATTTATTCCGGACTCGTCCAGCCGTGTCCGGGGTCTCAGGCGACCTTTTAATGAAATGATGCCACGTGGACCGGGCATTTTAAGCGTAAGAGACGCGTAATGTGGTATTGCATTGAAGCGGACGAAAGCTTCCCGTCCCAGTGATGCTTGATAGCTACTTTTAAATGGGGCGACATGAAAGGTTAGCTTTTCTCGTCGGAAGTTGTCAGGTGACCCGAACACAACTTCTAGTAATAATGAAATTGTGCACCTGGCGTAAGGGCCTGGCGCCACTCCTTTGAAGGAAGTGCGGCTATGCCGAATTGTAGTAGGGTCTATCCCAACTTGCGGATTGTGTCCGGATATAGCAGGTTTAAGTCACTGCCGCCATCCATCAAAACCTGCGTGAATTGCAGTCCGTCTATTATGGGATCCAATATCAGGGCAGTCTATCCTGCGTTCCGGATACTTCTGGACTAATCCAGATGGTCGAAAGTGATTGGTTTTGACATCCAATCTCGGTGTTCCGCTGGGGTGGACCGTGCGACACTTGTCTTAGCGAGTGCCGTGTTGGTTTTCCATACTATCACATGAAGTGAGTTTACTGTTTTGACTTCTTGTGGGAAAGTCTTTTGACTTCCGGTGCTCTGCTGGTGGGGTTCGTCATCGTCCTCGCTTGGCGCATCGAGCCCCTTGTGTCCGGCGTTGAGTCTGCCGGACTGTTTAAAAACCCAACAATTTCGGTTGGTATGGTTTGCAGGCCTTCCGGAGGTACTGTGGATTTGACATATCCGATCTAAAATTTTGTTTAAATTTGATAGCTCGTCGCTGTTGTCCTTAAGAGGCAGTGTTTTATTGTTTGGCCGCGAGCTTTTGAATCCGGCGTTGACCGCCGTGCCCTTTGGGCTTTTTTCTTTATTCCGGCGCTGATCTTTCCTGCGCCGTGATTTTCCGTTTCCATCTCTGATCTCGGATGTACTCGGGTCGCTGGTGCTGCATCTTGCTAGCCAGCTGTCTTCTCCTGCGCAAAAGCGCGTCATGAGGCTTGTTAGCGCGGCCATTGTTCTTGGCTTCTCTTGGCCGAGGTGTCTGGCGAGCCATTCGTCTCGGACGTTGTGTTTAAAAGCTGCTAAGGCTTCCGCGTCCGGACAGTCGACTATTTGGTTCTTTTTGGTAAGGAACCTGTTCCAGAATTTGCGCGCTGACTCTCCGGGCTGTTGGGTTATATGACTCAAATCGTCTGCATCCGGAGGGCGGACATAAGTCCCTTGAAAATTTGCTCTAAACGCGTCCTCAAGCTCTTCCCAACTTCCAACAGTGTTTTCTGGGAGGCTTTTGAGCCAATGCCGAGCTGGCCCTTTGAGCTTGAGGGGTAGGTATTTTATGGCGTGGAGATCATCTCCTCTAGCCATGTGTATGTGTAGTATGTAATCTTCTATCCAGACTCCTGGGTCTGCTGTGCTGTCGTATGCTTCTATGTTTATGGGTTTGAACCCTGCTGGAAATTCATGATCCAGCACCTCATCGGTAAACATAGCGGGTGTGCGGCGCCCCTGTATTTGGGTGTGCCGCTGTCTTCGAGCACTTGTCGTGTTGTGTTACTTCCTGGGGCCCTCCTTTTTGGCCCGTAGATGGACCTAGTTGGGCCGTCCGTTTTCCCAGGATCATAAGTCGGCTTGTGTGCGGCGCCGCTTGCCGCTTTTGGCCTGTCATCTGGCCGTCTATCCGGCCAGTCGGCCTCTTTATTTTTTGACTGTGAGGGCTCTATGGCTTCCTCGTCAAATTCTGGCAGCAGCTTGCGCTTCAGGTAGCTCTTTGTTTGATGGCCATTGCCATATTTGTCTGTGGTCTTGAGTATTTTGCTCCACTTCATTCTGAGTATGTCTTCTGCTGTTTTGAGCTTCCGTTTTTCCTTCTTCAAACTTCTTGCAGTGGTCACGAGTCTTTTGTGAAGGTTCTTATGCTCCGGTGGTGTGTCCGGACTGTTGATTGCTCCGTGAAGGGGTTGATTATCCGATTCGTCCTGTTCGTCGTCCGCTGGTTTGCCCTGCTCTATCGCTGGGTCGTTAGGAATGCTGCTTTGATCGAGGCGGGACTTAGGGTGGCGTTTACGTCGCCGTTTTGGTTGTTTATCAGTGGGATTATCCTCTGCCGCGTCCCGTTGTTCCTCGGTATCGCTTCCCTTTGGGGTGTCCACCATATGTATGTCATGTGACGAGGTGGCCTTCCAGTGCCCTGTAGGCGCTGGTTCTTGATCGTCTCCGGCATCGTCGTCCATACCGTTGATGTCTTCGGAGTCGTAGTTTAGCACGTCGGTTAGATCGTCGACGGTGGCTACGAAGTGGGTGGTGGGTGGGCTATGAATTTCTTCATTGTCCGCGTCCCGACCATCCTGGCCGTAGTTCGGCCAGGGCTCTCCGGATAGTGAGAGATGCTTCAGCGAATTTAAGATATCCCGAAGGGTGAGTGCTGAAAGGTGTCCGCAGCGGTGAATTCCATGATCGGCGCCCAATCGGATTTGACTGGCAGGGGCGCAGGAGGTTCGGAGTCCGGCAGAGAGTCCGGCACCTCGGAGTCATGAGCTTTATGCGGGACAAGGTAAGTGTTCGGCTCCATCGCCGTAGAAGTTGCAGCTCCCGAGGCGGTGTCCAGCCATCCGTCCTCGATCTGAGCGATCGGCTCCGGACTATGGGTCGGAGCGGATTCGTGTGCGGCCTCCAAGGTGCTGTCCGGCGGCAGAGTTAGGTCGTGCCCATCGTGACAGCGCGGCACGCTCGGCTGTGGCTCAGATCCATCGAAGATCAAGTCCCCGCGGATATCGGCCGTGAAGTTTAGGCTTCCAAACCTGACCTGACGGCCAGGGGCGTAGCTTTCGATCTGCTCCAGATGGCCAAGTGAGTTGGCCCGCAGTGCGAAGCCGCCGAATACGAAGATCTGTCCGGGGAGAAAAGTCTCACCCAGGACTGCGTCGTTGATGATTGAAGAGGCCATCAAGCCTATCGGTGACGACACAGAGGAACTCTCAATGAAAGCACCAATGTCGGTGTCAAAACCGGCGGATCTCGGGTAGGGGGTCCCGAACTGTGCGTCTAGGCGGATGGTAACAGGAGACAAGGGACACGATGTTTTACCCAGGTTCGGGCCCTCTTGATGGAGGTAAAACCCTACGTCCTGCTTGATTGATATTGATATTGTGGATGTTTACAAGAGTGGATCTACCACGAGATCAAGGAGGCTAAACCCTAGAGGCTAGCCTATGGTATGTATGTAAGGGTTGTTGTTGTTGTTCTACGGACTAGAGCCATCCGGTTTATATAGACATCGGAGAGGGCTAGGGTTACATAGAGTCGGTTACAATGGTAGGAGATCTACATATCCGTATCGCCAAGCTTGCCTTCCACGCCAAGGAAAGTCCCATCCGGACACAGGACGAAGTCTTCAATCTTGTATCTTCATAGTCTTGGAGTCCGGTCGATGATGATAGTCCGGCCGATGATAGTTCGGCTAATGATGGTAGTCCGGCTATCCGGACACCCCCTAATCCAGGACTCCCTCAATCAACCTTAGATGCACAGATCGGGACCCCCTACCCGAGATCCGCCGGTTTTGACACCGACATTGGTGCTTTCATTGAGAGCTCCTTTGTGTCATTGCTGCAAGGCTTGATGGCTCCATCAATTAACAACAACATGGTCCAAGGTGAGACTTTTCTCCCCGGACAGATCTTGGTGTTCGGCGGCTTCGCACTGCGGGCCAATTCGCTTGGCCATCTGGAGCAGATCGACAGCTATGCCCCTGGCCACCAGGTCAGGTTCGGAAACTTGAACTACACGGCCGATATTCGTGGAGACTTGATCTTCAACGGATTCGGGCCTGTGCCAGGAGCGCTGGACGGTCACGATGAGCATGGCTTAGACCTGTTGTCGGACAATGCTCGGGATATCACCCCTGCAGGAGCCTCGGACCTAAATCCGGAGCAGATTGCGTCGCCCGAGGACAGGTGGATGGACCCCGCCCCAGAGGCCGCACACTCATCGGCGGTAGAGCCGAACACATGCCTCACCCCCAAGGAAGCCTGTGACATCGGACCCCCGGACTCGTATCCGGCTGCAGGTTCTAGTCCGCGCACTCCCAAGCCCGCCGAAGCTGGTGGGGCACCGGTAATGGAGTTCACCGCTGCGGATATCTTCCAGCACTCGCCCTTTGGCGATGTGCTGAACTTGTTAAAGTCTCTCTCTTTGTCAGGAGGCTCTTGGCCGAACTATGTCCAACTCGAGTGGGAAGCAGGCGACGAAGGAATTCGTTGCCCACCCACCACCCACTTCATTGCCACGGTCGATGATTTAACCGACGTGCTTGACTTCGACTCTGAAGACATCGATAGTGTGGACGACGATGCAGGAGAAGAACGGGAACCATCGCCCATGGGGCGATGGACACTCACCTCCTCATACGATATATATATGGTGGACACTCTAACAGAAACCAATGGCCATGAGGCAATCGAGGATAACCTATCAAGGAAGAAGGCAAAGTATGAACGTCATCAGCCCCGCCTCAAGCTCCGCCACAACAATACCGGCGCAGCAGTAAAAAACAATCCATACGGTGCCAAAGATGAATGCAATCCCGACCAGCCTGCCTTCGAGCAGGCTGGACAGGCGGCGGGCGAATACTTGGAAAGGTACAGTTACATGCCCCCCTCCGAAGACGAGGTGAGCCTCGGCAACGACGAATTCGGCGTGCCTAAAGACCCCGTGGAGCAAGTTCGCTTTAAGCAACGGCTCATGGCCACGGCGAAAAGCCTGCAAAAGAAACAACAGCAGCTCAAAGCCGACCAAGAATTGCTCACAGACAGATGGACCAGGGTCCTGGCCACCGAGGAATACGGACTCAACCGCCCCACCAAAAAGTACCCAAGGCACAAATTTGCTACCTAAGAAGGAGAACCTAAAGCCCACACCCCGGCGCCAATATACCACGGTCCGGGACAATACGCAGGAGACGCGAGGAAGCATCCACAAACCTCGACAAAAGCGTCATAAGCGTCAAGTCAAGGAAGTTGGTACCGAATTCAGCAACCCCCAGTCTGGTCAGCGGAAAAAGAACAGCTCAAGCCCATCCGGGCTGAGCAGCATACTCGATCAACCATGTGAAATTCATGGTACCCCTAGAAGGACGGCCAAGCATACCAATAGAGAATGTCGGATCCTCAAAACAAAACGGCCGGTCGCGCGCCGGAAACAATGAAGGGAGGTTTCCAACAACGAAAGACCAATCAAACATGGTGAAGTCAAAAGAAGATCCTCCACAGTACAAAAATACGGCCGATCTTCACCGATCACATCGACCGTCCGGACAAGATCAACCATAGCAATTTAATTGCACTCACTATCGACCCAATAGTCCGGGGGCTCCATCTGAGATGAGCCCCCGCAGGCATAAAATTATCAATAACATCTTCTAAAAGATGCCAGGTGCAAAGGCCAAGTTTTATTGGCCCACCACTCTAACTGTTGTCTTCGGATCACCAAACAAATACCACGCCGAAGAATAAGTCTTCCGCACTATCCCCTTATAAAGTAATTACCACATACTACCGTGACAAGCCGCGTTGGCTAGATTCAACGGGGAACAACATTAGGGCAGACCCACATGACATAGTCACAATTATGGACAGGGCCGAACCCCACCCTTAGAGTGGAAATCATAAAGCTGCTGGAATAGTGAGGCGTGCCTATTTATCAAATTTTGATTTGGCAGCCAACTACCCGGACACCAACTGAGGAGTCCGTGCTATTTTACGGCATGACAACCTGGTTCAGCTAGGCTCCGATCAGGCACCCGCGGTTCAACCATAAGAGGACATGCGGCTGCCTTCAAGCATTTGTCTTTACAGAATAACTTTGGCGCAGAACAGGACTGGCGACATGGAATCAGCTAGGACACACAAGGGCAGGAACACATAAGTAAATCCCCCCTCCCAAAGGAGGCAGTCCGGATTCACTTCAGATCCATACACAACCTCCTCCAGTCCGGCCAAGACAGGTTCCGCCAAAAACACCTCTTTTCATAATCATAAACCGTACTCATATGCATAGACATGTCATCCTACTACAGTGCGTAGATTTAACTATCACTTACTGGCTGTCATTTTTCATTAAACGCCACTTTTTGCCATAAACGGCACCCATACATTGTATTATGCCCCACTATGCCAGGGGCTTCATAATACTCATAATATGGCAACAAAGTCCAGCCACCTTTCCGATCGCTCGGCACCCCAAACTTATAGCATTATATGCATCAGCTCCAAATCATGTCTTGGGTCATTAGTTGGGTTTGCCCGGCTCCCATGTTTTGGCACCTTACGTTCCGCTCTATCGGCTAAGGTAGCGCTGGGAGAACTACTGCGATTGTGTCCCGGTTCTTCCAGACGAGCACCTCAGTAGAGAAAGCCGAAAACTAACTGTCATGATATGGCGAGAGCTGGTCAGCTGTTCGAGAGGTCATCAATCTCTAAGGATTTATTCCACGCAATGCCATTATAAATGCAAAGTGCGATGGATCGGTCTCCCGATCAGGCGCCGATAGAGCCCCTAGTACGGCCTTCCGAATACTAGGGGCTGCGCCCACCATACTCGAATTCCTATGGCTAAGTGAGAGTGATAAAGCCCTATAGTCTGATTGCCTGGTTCGTGGTGAGGAACACCTCCTTAAAAGGACCCAACAATGGGATAAAGAGTGTTCAGGTATGTCCCGACCCCCCCCCGTGTACTTTTCACGTGGGGGAAGAAGCCGACGACTGGCGAAGTCTCAGGTTTTATATACACTAAACGGCCGCACAGGAAGAACAAACATTCACACAAACAGGAAATAAATAATAAAAGTGCCATTATCCCACATTACAAAGAATGGCACGACTGCCTTCAGGGAAATATAGTGTCTTTGGTACACTGATCCGCCACAAGGCGGGCCCCTTTTAGGACACCTTCATAGTATAGCTCGGGCTTGCGATGCTCCTTACCCTCTGGCGGTCCCTCAGTCACCAGCTTCTCAGCATCAAGCTTCCCCCAATGCACCTTCGCACGGGAAAACGCCATGCGTGCACCCTCTATGCAGACTGATCGCTTAATGACATCAAGCCGAGGGCAGGCGCCAACAATCTGCTTCACGAGTCCGAAGTAACTGCTTGGAATTGGCTCTACGGGCCACAGCCGGACAACCAAGTCCTTCATGGCTAGTTCGGCCGCCTGGTGCAGTTCGACCAACTGCTTCAGCTGATCGATAAAGGGCACCAGATAATTCGGCGCCAAATACTGCGACCAGAAATCCTTCTCCGCAGACTTCTTCTCCTCAGTATGGTAAAATTGGGTAGCATCTGATATGCTGCATGGCATGTCCACAAACACACCTGGAGAAACAAGAATTCAGCTTGTCGCTTAGAGTCGCCATCACTATGAAAAAAGTGGCCTTGAGTACAAAAGGCCTTACTAGCCGCAACCTTCCGTGCCTCCTGAATGTCCTTCAGAGCACCTCGGGCTTCTTCCCGAGCATCCTCCGTGGCTTGGAGAGCTTGGGCGAGTTCGGATTCTTTCCCTACTAAACTCTGCTCCAAGGCCTCACTTTTCTTCACAGCCTCCTGGAGCTCTCGCTCAGCTTCAATAACCCTGGCCTCGTATTTCTCATGAAGAGCCTGCTCGGCGGCGGCCTTCTCATTGGGTTCGGCCACAACCTTCTTCAGTGCCTCATATTCGGCACTCGCCCCTAGAGCATATAATACAAATATTTTTCATCAGGCACAACTACTCATTCGTGCCGAATTTAGGACAAGGTTTCGACATACCTTGCTTGTCCTCCAATTGCTTCTTCACATGGCCAAGTTCCTCTTTGGCCCATTCCAGACTCTGCTTTAGTCCAGACACCTCCGCATTATGAGTGGCGGTCGTCCCTGCAGATGCCTGTTTTCAAACAAAGGGATACACGTCATTAACCGAGTCTCCTGCAACGCGGATTATTTGATCCCCTGTCCGGCTTTCTCTCTCTTTCACCAGACAGTGCATCAGGGGCTACTACTCACACTGTGACAATCTCCAAAAGGTTTGTAAAAACATACCTCAAAGCCCTTTATAAGGCCAAGGCAGGACTCATTCAGTCTGCGCTCGGTGGAATGAATCTTTTCAATCGCCGCACCCATGAGGGTCCGATGTTCATCGACGATAGACGCGCTCCTTAGCGCTGTCTTTAGGCCACCCAACAGCTCTACTTGGACAGAGGTTGCTGGCGGAGTAGGCAAGCCTCCCCCCGTCAAAGGTGGCTGCTCGCCCGATCCTGGAGCTTTAAAGCTCTTCAGGACCGTGTCTGGCTGCGGTCCAAACCTAAGATCGCTCCCGCCGTCGACACGCTTGGGAGCCGCTGCTCCTGTGTGTCCGGCCCCAGGGATATGCCCCCCTGGACCGGGTCCCACTGAGACGACACCTCGGTGTCGCGCCTAGGCTTCAGGAAAGGGGCCTCTAGAGGCGTCTCACTCGCTAGGGCTTCAGAGCTCAGTAAATCCTCCGATGAGGACTCTCTGGCGTGGGACCTCGCTGGGCTACACAAAATATGGCAACGGTTAAAACTACCACATCCTAACAACCCCGGGCGCGTATGCGTGTTCGGATTTCATATACTTACGACTTTTCCAGGGGCTGGACCCTGGGATCCCACTCCGGGCTGCTATCAGCAGCCGTGGTGGACGCCTCTGGCAGGGAACCTTTCTCCCTCTTTGGCCATTCGGCCTCCAGGGATGAGGAAACCGTCCTTTTCTTCCCACCCCCTACGGGGGACTCGTCTTCCTCCTCCTCCTCTTCGTCTTCGGAGGAGGGATGGTCGCTGGAGTCTTCGGATTTTGCATACGAAGCATCGCGACGACGGAGGCCACTCCGGGTCTTCTTGACCTTCTTGGAAGCCTCTTTCTTCGGCGCCTCGTAAGGCGCTGGGACCAGCATCTTCATCAGAAGAGGTCCGGCCGGTTCCTCCGGCAGCGGGGCAGGACAGTGTATCCGCTCCACCTTTTTTATCCATCCCTGGGGTTATGGTAAAGCATGATAAAAGCGTCTCCCTCAGGACATGCCAACTGAAGCGTGGATGGACAGAGCACAACAATGACTTACCGGACTTGCAGAGTGGGATAGTTGATACCCACGATCCTCGGCGGAGCCCGGCCATGATTTGCCGGACTTAAAGAGAACCTTCCAGATATCCTTGTGGGAGGAAACATAGAGCTCCCGTAGGGTCTGGTGCTCGGTTGGGCCGTATTCCCACAAATTGCAAGCTCGACACTGGCAAGGGAGAACCAGGCGAACTAACATCACCTGGACTACGTCGACGAGTTTGACATCCTTGCCGACCACACTCTGGACGCGTGTCTGGAGCAGTGACAGCTCATCGGACGAGGACCAGTTCAGGCCCTTCTTTGGCCAGGACGTGAGCCGCAGTGGGGCTCTGGGTCTGAACTCAGGAGCAACGGACCACCTTTTGCCGCCCGGTTCGATGATATAGAACCGCTGCTGCTGCCACTCCTTGACGGAGTCATTGAAGGCACCCGTCGGCCATACAACATTGGGCATCTTGCTCACCTTGGCGCCGCCGCACTCGGCGTGGTCACCACTCACCACCTTGGTCTTCACATTGAAAATCTTCAGCCATAGGCTGAAGTGAGGCGAAATTCAGAGAAAAGCCTCACACACGACGATGAACGTCGAGATATTAAGGAAAGAATTGGGAGATAGATCATGAAAATCAATCCCGTAATAATACATGATACCGCGAACGAATGGGTGAAGGAGAAACCCGAGCCCGCGGACAAAATGAGGAAGAAACACGACCCTCTCGTGGGGCTCCGGAGTAGGGACGATCTGTCCCGCCGGCGGAAGACGGTGGCCGATCTTCTTGGCCAGGTACCCGGCCTCTCGGAGCCTTTTGATATCCTTCTCCTGGACAGTAGAGGCCATCCATTTGCCTCCTGCTCCGGATCCGGACATCTTCAGAGAACCTCCCTTCGGTGGAGAAGAAGAGTGCTTGGGTGCTAGGGCTCGAACAGAGGGGAATGGACTAGCGGAAGCAAAAGGCGTGGGTAAAAAGGAAGAGACCTTATCTCTTTATAGAGGCTGTGAAAGCTTTTGCGCCTCCCCACTTGCCTGGTGGAACCCGCTCGTTCCCCACTCGTCGCAATTAGCGGTACGGTTGGGCTACCCGCACCCGTATTGATGAGAATCCCGTAATAAGGGGACATGATCTTTGCTTCGGCAAGACGTGCAGAGGATACCGCCTCGCAATATGCGATGTGGCTGGTTATGGGAAAACGGTTCGAATAATGACCCGACCGTAGTGTCATGTCACATTGTCAAAAGTTGTCAGCAGGTCACATTTGTGAAATATCGTTCTCTCTACGGTGGTATGTGAAGATCATCTTGTAGATCCGGACACGGTTTAAGTGTTCGATAATTACTTTGGAGTATTCGGAGATGGAACTCGCCTTGCAATGTCGAAGACAAAACTGCATGTCGGACTCATCGTCATTGAAGCCTGGTTCAGGGGCTACTGAGGGAGTCCTGGATTAGGGGGTATCCGGACAGCCGGACTATATACTTTGGCCGGACTGTTGAACCGTGAAGATACAAGACTCAAGACTTCGTCCCGTGTCCGGATGGGACTCTCCTTTGCGTGGAAGACAAGCTTGGCGATCCGGATATTATATTTCCTTCTTTGTAACCAACTCCATGTAAACCCTAGCCCCTCCAGTGTCTATATAAACTGGAGGGTTTAGTCCTTAGAGAGACGATCACAATCATAATCATCATAGGCTAGCTTCTTGGGTTTAGCCTCTACGATCTTGTGGTAGATCAACTCCTGTAATACCCATATCATTGATATCAATCAAGCAGGAAGCAGGGTTTTACCTCCATCGAGAGGGCCCGAACCTGGGTGAAACATCGTGTCCCTTGCCTCCTGTTACCATCAGCCTTAGACACACAGATGGGACCCCCTACCCAAGATCCGTCGGTTTTGACACCGACATGTACCCAGAGCACCACTCCTCCTTCCTCTTCGGTTGCAGTTACCAACCCTCATCCGGCCATCACGCCGGAGCAGGCTGTCAATGTGTCAGTGATTCCGTCCAAGGTTTGGTCAGTGAGGCGCCGCCAAGGGTGGGAGGCTGCCTTCGGCAATGAGGCGCTGAATCTATTTATCTACAATTCCCTAAAATTGGTAAATAAGCTTAAAATTTGTAGTCCCCCATTCACCCCCTGTAGTCGAATGCATCGATCCTTTCAACTTTGTTGGTTTTAATGGTATGAACCAAAACAATGATGGGTTTTTGCCTTGGGGTTGCTCTGATGGGCTGGCTACCAGTTTTTCTTTTCACCGTGCCGTGATGGCTGCTCATTGTGACTTAAATTGGTCAAGCGTGGGCTTTCAAGCGTCCCACTTGTTGAAAACATTTCAAAGGTGTCGGTTTATCGTCGACGGTGCCTATTGTTCGTTCACATTATACACTTGGTATGGGCGGTGCTAAATGGATGGTGAAGGTTGGTCCATGCCGGTTGATACGTTCATTTTGCATCACTATTTCTACTGTAATTTATCCTATTTCAGTGACATATTTCACATTATGATGCAATTTTCATATCTTTTATCTCTTAAATGCAGAGTACAGAAAGAGAGGGGAATTGCCGGACAGCTGGAATATGGATAAAAATACAACAAAAGAAAATCTAACGTTACGGATCTCCTAATGAAGCATGGATTTTAATAAATTATTTTGAGAAAATATGAAGTGAGAGGACCGAAGATGAGACAAAGGGGACCCACCAGGCCTTGGCGCATCCTGGTGGGCCAGTTCCCCGCCCAGCCATGCCCCATGCCCGCGTGGACTCTTGGTGGCTCGCCTCCTGATGCCCTTTGGCATAAAGGCTCATTTTCCCGAGAAAAAATCATAGAAAATCCCACAGACTTTCCGCTGCCGTCTGCGAGGTGGAACTTTGGCGGAGCACTTTTGCTGCACTGATGGGTTGGCTACCACTTTGTTGGTTCATTGTGCCATGATGGTTGCTCATAGTGAATTAAATTGGTTGAGCATGGACTTTCAAGCGTCTCGCTGGTTGAAAACATTTCAACAGTGCCAGTTTTATCCTCAACGGTGCCTATTGTTCATTCTCGTTATACATTTGGAATGGGAAGCATTGAAGAGATGGTAAAAGGTGGTCGATGGCGATTGATATGTTCATTTTGCATCACTATTTTCTACTGTAATTTATCCTATTTGAGCGACTTTTTTCACATTATGATGTGTTGGTGCAATAATTTGCCTCCTTATGTTTGGGATCTTGTTGACATAAATAGTATGGGACTTATGTGTTTGCTAGTGCACATAGAGTAAAAGGTCCCTGGAATCAAGAGGAGTTTGATTCAAACGACAAAGATAATCTTCTGCGTAGCAGTGAAGGTTATCACCGAAGATTATGATAACAAGAGTGACCCCTAAAAAATTGCTGACGTGAAGCAACTGGTCGATGCTTGTCCGAAGGAAGTGACTGCGACCGAGAAGCTTGAAGACGAGGTGAAGACATGGCCTTTACTTCGTTGTTTCTCTTGTCTTTATTGAGTCATAAGACCACCGTACTATTAAGAGGGGTGTAGTGTTCTAAGCTTTGATTCTCTGATGCTAAACCCAAATCGTATGAAAGTTGCGAGAGAAATCTCTTTCTATTCCGAGCAAATACTTGCCAGCAAGAGACTATGATCTTGTTCGTTGCAAGAGATTCGTCTCCGACTAAGGAGTTAGCATTACTTGTTCCTCAAGTAATGTTACCATTGCTCCAAAATCCGACCGTTGTGAATGTGTCGGTTGGCCATTGGCTGGACCGCGTGTATAAAATGGTCATTTCCCACCAAGGAAGACTGCGGCTATAAATAGCCACCCCGCGCCGGTGTTGTCCGACGGCTGCTCTGTTTGATTTTGAGAAGATTGTTGAGCAACCTCCTCTCTGAGTGATTTGAGTTTAAAATCCATCGAGAGAAAACCCCTAGAGCCGAATAAATAGATAGTGGTTTAGCATCACTCGAATCTTAGTCCAGTACGCTCTTCCTATTACTCTTGAGAGCTGCAAACTCTCTAGATGGTTAGGTGTCAAGTTCTTCAGAGACCAAGAGTAATTGTGGTTCTCAAAGAAGAAGTCTATAAAGGTTCGGAGATCGCCTCAAGTATCTACCATGAGTGATCGACATTGGTTGACGAACCAATTGTCGAGGAGAATAGGGCGAAGAAAGTTTATCTTCTATGTTAAATCACAACCCCTCCAACCAGTCATAGTCCTTGTGCAGAAGGACAAACTGGTCTACCAAATTCCTTGTCACCATCGAGCAGCACTAGTTATCTCTACTTCACCTCTTTTTCATTCGAACTGTTTCAGTCATGTGATATGTCTCAGCGTATGCTTTCAGTTTCCATTCGGTAGTTTACTTTTGCTCACTGTACTTTGTTTTCATTCACTTTGCTGTTGGGTTACGAGAGTCTTGATATTTCTGAAGAAATTTTAAAACTCCCATTCAACCCCCCCTCTAGTAGACATACTTCGTTCCTACAATTGGTATCAAAGCAAGGTACTCCTTAACTCTGCTCATTTTGGTCTGACCACCTTGGAGTTTAAGTATGTCTTCAGTGAGCAACAAGTCGCATCTCAAGATTCCCATCTTCGATGGGATGAACTATCCCTTTTGGAAAGAGAAGATGAAGATCCGTCTCTGAACTATTGACGATGATATGTGGAACGTGGTGCAGAATGGAGTCAGTATAAGTGCCCCAAGTCCCCACTGACCGCAAGAAGAGACTCATTCAATTAGATGCCCCAAGACAAATATGAAATTGGTGGCCATCTCTCTCGTGCTCAATTTCTTCGCTATCGTCAATGTGAAATGGCAAAGGAATTGTGGGACATTCTCGAGAAGATTAATGAGGGTGTTTCAACTCAAAAAGAAGCTTGCATTGATACTCTTCGGGCGAAATTCAATCGGTTCAAACGAATTGGAAATGAAAGCTATCAGCAAACTTTCAATCATCTGAGTGACATTGCAAACGAGCTGCAAGGTCTAGGCGTGAAAGATACCAGCGATCATGATGTTGTGAAGAAACTGCTCTGATCTCTGACAACTCATTAGACACACTAGTTCTAATGATCAGGGGATGAGCTGATTTCAAATATCTTGACTCTGCTAATATCATGGAAAGGCTAGACACTCACGAAGAACAAGAAGAAAAGAGAGATATCTATGGCTCAAGTCACCGCAAAAGTCATGCTCTCAAAGCTGTGGTTGATTCTTCCTTGGAAGGAAATGCCGAACAAGATTCATATGACCCGGAAAGGATCAGCAAAGATCACACACTACTCATGAAAAGATTCCAGCGCCTTCACGGGGAGAATCAGTTTCAAAAGAAAGGATCCAGCAACTCTGGCGGTTCAAAATCTTCATCAAAACCCATTGGAGATTAGATCTGCTTCAATTGCAAAAATCCAGGACATTTCATTTTGGACTGTCCTCTCTGGGAAGCTGAAATCCGTGCCAGTGGAAGATATGATTCAAGAAACTACCATGGAAAAAGCAAGAGCAAGAACTACGACTCCGATGATGAGAAAAAACGAAGTAGTTCTTCAAGAAGAAGGACAGCTCCGCCTCCAAGTCTTCGTCAAGATCTTCCTCAAGGAATCCTTCCAAGTCCTCCTCCAACCGTAAGAATACCTCTCGTATGGCCAAGGCGTACATCGGCAAGGAGATGGACTACGATGAAAAAGAATCATCTGACTCTGAAGAAGCTGATGAATCCAATGAGGATTCTAACTCTGGCATAGCTGGTATAGCATGTGCCACCACCCCTGCATCAAACTTCTTCGAGAATCATTCAAGCGACAACGAATCTCCTGCCTACTACTTCATGGCCAAAGCTTCAAAATAAACAGTATCCTCCAAACATTGCAGTTTTCACTCTAGTGATCAATATTCTTCGGATGAGGATGACCATGCTAAAACGATCAAAATTGCTAATATACAACCGGACTCTCTTGAAAAAATTGAGAAACACCTTAGAAAATCTGAAGGGTTGTTGATTGAGGAGATGGAGAAAAATTAGTCATTGCCAGAAGAGTATTCCACCCTTATGTCATGAATGGAAGAGCTATCAAGTCGTCATGATTTTCTCTCGGCTGACCACGAGAGATTGACCTACAATTACCTAAAAAGGAAATAAGAACTCAAGTCGTTGAGAGAAGCTCATGAGGATTTGACCAGATAAAGTTCTCTTCTCAGCCAATAACTCAAAGAGAAACCTGAAGTGTTTGTTCCACCTTGATTAAAATGCCTTGAACGCAGCAATGCTGAATCATTTGTGAATGCTAACCCCTCCATTGAGGAAAATGATTCTGTGTCTAATGAGAATGCTAGGTTGAAGGATCTTATTCAGACAGGAAGGTTCAAGTCTCTCAAAGGGCATCAAACCCTTTGTGATGTTCTGAAGAAATCTATTCTTCACAAAAATCCCAGGAAAGAAGGTATCGGTTTCGAAAGGAAACTTAATGAAAATGGCACCTACTGGGAACCTGATCAATATTCTCGTACTGTGTGGAGCAAAACACTCGATCCAGCTTTGCTTTCAGGATATGACTCACATATCCCTGAATGCTCTCTTGATGATTCTCTGGACAACTAGAAGTTGTTCAAAAACCAATATGGTGAGGCCGTTGCTCGCTATGTTGGACCAAACAGCAGGAATGCCACCCCAAAGAAAGCTATATGGGTGCCCAGGAAAACTATCGAAGCATTGCCTGTTACCATGTTACTAACCATGCAAGCACAAAATGCTTGTTACTTTCTTGAAAAAGTTTGACAGAATGAGTACATGCATACCTCATTCAACCACTATACTCATTCATCTACAAATAATTTCAATGCCTATTCTTTCGATTATGCTCGCACTACTTTGAGTAACAATTATGGTTACTGAAAGAAATCATATCCTACTCGATCTACTATTTCGAAGCCACCTGCAAAGATGTGGATGGTTAAGAAAGCCTAATTCTTCTGCAAGACTATGTCTCCGGGTGTACCGAATGGATAATGGATAGTGGATGCACTAGTCATATGACCGTAGACAAGTCATTGTTTGTCGACCCAAACTTAATTGTTTCATCTCTAAAGTATATCACTTTTGGCGACAACAACAAAAGAATGGTAACTGGGTTAGGTAAATTTCTATATCCAGAGACAAGACAATTGATGATATTTTACTTGTTCAGTCCCTTGGATTCAATCTCATGTCAGCTGACAAGCTTTGTGATTTAGGCATGCTAGTTCTATTTTTTATATCCAAATGCATTGTCTTTATGGCCTCCAACAATTCCTTCATATTCGAGGGAAATAGAAAAGGTGATTTATATATTGTGGATTTTTCTAAAGGTCCCTCTGTCCAAACTTGTTTGCTTGCAAAAGCAACCGAAGGATTGCTGTGGCACCTGATACGTCCATTTTGCATCATGCTTTTATATCAATATTTATTGCATTATGGGCTGTTATTACACGTTATGTCACAATACTTATGGCTATTCTCTCTTATTTTACAAGGTTTACATAAAGAGGGAGAATGCCGGCAGCTGGGATTCTGGGCTGGAAAAGGAGCAAATATTGGAGACCTATTCTGCATAGCTCCGAAAGTCCTGAAACTCCACAAAAGTCATTTCAGGAATTAATAAAAATATTGAGCGGAAGAAATACCTGAGGGGGGCCACCCACCACCCACGAGGGTGGGGGACGCGCCCTACCCCCCTGGCCGTGCCCCCTGCCTCGTGGGCCACCTGGCAGCCCTCCGGTGCCCATCTTCTGCTATATGAAGTCTTTTACCCTGGAAAAAATCATAAGCAAGCTTTCAGGACAAAACTCCGCTGCCACGCGGCGGAACCTTGGCGGAACCAATCTAGGGCTCCGACGGAGCTGTTCTGCCGGGGAAACTTCCCTCCGGGAGGGGGAAATCATCACCATCATCATCACCAATGATCCTCTCATCAGGAGGGGTCAATCTCCATCAACATCTTCACCAGCACCATCTCCTCTCAAACCCTAGTTCATCTCTTGTATCCAATATTTGTACCAAAACCTCAGATTGGTACCTGTGGGTTGCTAGTAGTGTTGATCACTCCTTGTAGTTGATGCTAGTTGGTTTATTTGGTGGAAGATCATATGTTCAGATCCTTAATGTATATTAATACTCCTCTGATTATGAACATGAATATGCTTTGTGAGTAGTTACGTTTGTTCCTGAGGACATGGGTGAAGTCTTGCTATTAGTAGTCATGTGAATGTGGTATTCGTTCGATATTTTGATGAGATGTATGTTGTCTCTCCTTAGTGGTGTTAGGTGAATGTCGACTGCATGACACTTCACCATTATTTGGGCCTAGAGGAAGGCATTGGGAAGTAATAAGTAGATGATGGGTTGCTAGAGTGACAGAAGCTTAAACCCTAGTTTATGAGTTGCTTCATAAGGGGCTGATTTGGATCCACATGTTTCATGCTATGGTTAGGTTTACCTTAATACTTCTTTTGTAGTTGCGGATGCTTGCAATAGGGGTTAATCATAAGTGGGATGCTTGTCCAAGAAAGGGCAGTACCCAAGCACCGGTCCACCCACATATCAAATTATCAAAGTGAAAGTTCTAGTATCGACTAGAGGGGGGGTGAATAGGCGATTTTTATGAAAGTCTTCAAAACTTGGAAGTTTTGAAGACAAACAATTGAAATGCCCTAATTGATAAGCAGCAGAAGATAAATTACTATAAGAAAACCATAGTAAAGTATGCAATGATGTGAGAGCACATGACTAATAGTATCTAAGTAGTAAGGATCAGGATGGAAGATAGTATGAAGCCAATCAACGATAGTAGTCAAGCAATGAAGTCAAACAGGTACGACAGACAGGCAATGACTTCACAAAGATAGACTCAATATAAAGGATGGGAAAAGGATAGAACCAGTCGCTCGTTGAAGACACATGATTTGTTGTACCAGTTCCAGTTGCTGTGACAACTGTACGTCTGGTTAGGGAGGCTGAGATTTAACTCAGAAGACCGTGTCTTCACCTTATTCCCCTTGAGCTAAGGACACCCAGTCCTCACCCAATCACTCTGGTAAGTCTTCAAGGTAGACTTCCAAACCTTCACAGACTTTGTTCACCGGCAATCCACAATGACTCTTGGATGCTCAGAACGCGACGCCTAACCGGCTGGAGGATTCACAGTCCTCAAGTGTAATAAGTCTTCAG
Source organism: Triticum aestivum (assembly GCF_018294505.1). Taxonomy (NCBI): domain Eukaryota; kingdom Viridiplantae; phylum Streptophyta; class Magnoliopsida; order Poales; family Poaceae; genus Triticum; species Triticum aestivum. The sequence continues at coordinate 401,017,097 of NC_057804.1, read as the reverse complement.
GTCACACAGACAGAAAGACTTCAGTGATGCCTAACACTATTTGGCTCTGGGTGTTTGGGCTTGGTCCTCGCAAGGATTTCTCTCTCTCTCTCTCAAAGGCTTCGAGGTGGGTTGCTCTCAAACGACAAAAGCCATGCACTAACTCTGAGCAGCCACCAATTTATGGTGTAGGGGGTGGGCTATTTATAGCCACTGGGCAACCCGACCTGATATGTCCGAAATGACCCTGGGTCACTAAGGAACTGACACGTGTTCCAACGGTCAGATTTCAAACACACACGGCAACTTTACTTGGGCTACAAGCAAAGCTGACTCATCCAGCTCTGGATAAGATTTTCTCTCATTGTCTTCGCTCGAAGACATAGGATTTGGGTTGAGCATCACTTCAGTCACTCTGACTTAGTTCACTTGGACCCCACTTAACAGTACGGTGGTTCCTATGACTCAACAAAGAAGAAAGGAAACAGCAAAACAACACAGTCTTCGCGCTCCATAGTCTTCACTCAATGTCTTCTCATGTCATAGTCTTCAATATGAATATCTTCTCATACCACCATTGTCTTCAATGTCTTCATACATTTTTAGGGGTCATCTCCGGTAGGTAAACCGAATCAATGAGGGACACTACCTGCGCATTAGTCCCTCAACCAACTTTGTCGTCAATACTCCAAAACCAACTGGGGTGGCACTAGATGCACTTACAATATCCCCCTTTTTGGTGATTGATGACAAACTGGTTGAAGTTTTCAACGGGGATAAAGTATGTGAAATTGTAAAGGGTAGGATATTGTCTTCATAAGTAGCAAGGGCTCCCCCTGAAGATGTGCATATAAGTAATTTGCTTTTGGAATGCAAATGCACATGGCAGGTTGTACTTGTGGAGATCCTCTTCAACTTATGAAGATAACTCATCATGCATGAAATGATATAGCAAGTAGAATGACATGCATAATGAAAAATAGACGTCTGCAGAATGATCTAAGTGCGGAAGTTATCATCGCATCACAGTAAAGCAAATAAGTGGCAGACGACCATCGAGTTTAGGTGTTACAACTCAAAGAACCAACTGTTTCAAAAGCAAGAGTTGTAAGCACGAGGCAAAATATAATGCAACCGCCCATATGAACCCGCTTGAAGACTATCAACTCATACGCTTCTCCCCCTTTTGTCAGGAATGACCAAAAAGGTTTGAAGACATAGAGCATCTACTCGTCCTGATGAGTAGGTGAAGCAGCAGGGTTGTCGTTGTTTGTTGGCGGTGCAGACGTACTTGGTGCAATGTCGATGCGTGCAGTAGTAGGAGGCGGTGAAGTAGCATCATCTTCATCATCGATCACTCTGGCATTTACAGTTGCCGCGGAGGAAGAATAGTCAGAGTCTTCAAGGGATGGAGTTCGACGTAGGACAACAGTCCGTGGAGGAGTGGAGTCAAACTGGAATCTTTCATTGAAGCCATCGTCTTGAAGATCTGCTTCAGCGCTAAGCAGCATCAAACTCTTTCATGATCGCCGGCAAGTCTCATGAGCAACAAATGCATTCTTGGTGGCAAGGTTTCGAATGCGATTGACATCCACCAAGAGGCTTTGCATCTGTCTCTTCAGCCAATAGTGATGCTTATCTTGTTTCTGATGAAGTGCCACAAGAAGTTCTCGGTCATTGAGAACACGAGAGCGCTTCTTAGGCCTTTGGGCAATGGTGCTTTCAGTGGCTTCAGTAGGTGCATGAGGAGGCAGACGAGTATTTCCAGCCATTGGATAGATTCGTGTTGCTGCTTGGACGCCTTCGAGGGGTTGAGTGAAACTTTGGTGCTCGACATTCTGAAGACAAAGAGGCTTCTTGGCAGGGTCAGAGTATATGGCTTCAACAGACATATCAACCTCTGGCAAAAAGATCAGATGATTGTGAGCAGAGGGCTGATAGTTGACAGATGAGTGTCGCTTAATGAGGCGCATGACCCATGGAGCATAGAACTTCAGACCAAAAAGGTCAGATCTAGACGCAGCAAGTTGCCTGATGAAGAATTCTTGAGAATTGAAGCTGATGCCATTGAGGATGTAAAAGACCAAAGTCTTCATGGCTCCTTCAAGCTTGGCCGCTGATGAATGTCCTTTGATAGGCCATAGAGTTCGCCTGATGATGTGATATATGGTGCGAGACAGATACTCAAGGTCATCAACAAAGAACTCCGTTGGATATTCAGCGTCAGATGGCAAAGGCTTCATCATGCTCAACATCTGGCTCATATTGGGTTCAGGCTTGTGGAAGATGCTCTCCTGTGCATTGCGGTGTAGTTGACAGTCAGGTTCATAGAGATCTCCGGGAGTGGATAGGCCTGTAAGCTCGATGATGTCAAGAGATTTGGCTTCATGATGAACATTTCCAGTCATCCACTGGAGAACCCATGTCTTGATGTCTCTGTTGTAGCCGCGAATGTGGAGGGTAGCATAGAATTGGAGCAACAGTTCTTCATTCCAGTGTTCCTTGTCTGTCACAAAGTTGAGCAGACAAGCATCGTGAAAGCAATCAAGTGCTTCTTCTAAGCACGGCAGTCCAGCAATGGCTTCAGTGTCGAGGCGCATATGAGGGAAAATGCGCCCTTGATCATACAGAACGCAGGAGTAATAGCTTCGCTGCTGATAACTCCAGAACCGATCTGATGATATCCTTGGCTTTGAGTAGGGGTTCTTGGCGCTGTCAAAGAAGGTATTGTGGCTCTTGAAGCCATTGGCATTGAAGGACCCTGGTGAGTTTGCAGTACCTGGAAACCTTGGCAGTCTTGGCTTTGGTTTCTGGACCTGAGGCCTATGCTCAACATGATAATCAAATTGAGGTCCAGAGGCAATAGGCGGAGGTACCAGAATGGGCCATCGGACAGTGGTTAGCTGACCATGATTGTATGCTTGCTCAATTGTATGAGGCCTTGGTGGCAGAACAGGAGCAGTGGCAACAACTGAGGCTTCAGGATGCACAATAGGTGCTTCAGGAATAGTGGCTGCATTAGCTTCAGGCACACTGGTTGGTGCAAGCTCCACATTAGCTTCATTCATGACTACGTCATTGGCTTCATTGGTGTTGGTGGTGGCAGCTTCAACATTTTCAACCTCCACTTGACGAGCTGGAGGGTCGGGCACTGGCACGTTCACATCAGGAACAACTTCTTCATTCACCGGGGGAGTGGGGATATGTACGTCTTCTTGTCTTTCATCGGCTGATGCAGCCGGATTGTCTTCAGCAGCTTGGGCGTCAGACACGGAGACATTCACAGTTGGAGTGGGTTCAGAAAATACTTGACGTGCAACAGGTTGGCGTTGCACTTCTCCTTCTGGAACGCTCGAAAGAGGGACTTGAGGCCTTTGTCCTTTGTGAAGCCTGCGAAATGCTGGCAACGCCTTCGGAGATGGAGTTGGCTGGGCCTCAAAGTCTTCTTCTTCTTCTTGCACGGGTGGTGTAGCTTGTTGTTGTTGTTGTTGTTGGGGAGTACTTGGGGAGTCTTGTTGCTGTGGGTGATCAGCCCACGATGCATCCTGAGCAGTTGGCGTCAGAGGACGACCAATGCTGATGAGTTCGCTGGTCGTGAGAATAGGCGATGATACCACGTTGTGTTCGATCTGAGGAAGAACTTCATCATCTTCAACATTGTCATCTTGACCAATGTCTTCAGCAGTGGTGGGTTCAGCTGCTGGAATGTCTTCAGCTTCATGTGCCTCTGTGGTAGCAGGCTCATGAACTATCATTCCTCTTTCTTTATGTTCAGATGCAGGGCGAACCATTGAGATAGGTTCAACAACTAAGGGCTCTGTGGGAGCAGCCCTATTCTTCTTGGTCTTGCGCTTCTTCTTGGAGGGAGCGGCATCAGAGGCTTCAGTATGCTTCCTCTTTCTGGCTTCAGCCTCGGCAGCCCTCATCTTCTTCTGTTCTGAAGCGGTTGTGGAGACCTTTGGCTTCGAGCCAGTCATGCTGCTGGGGAAGATAATGCGAGGTGCTTCTTGACTTGAAGGCGCAGGTTGGGCAGTAGAGAGCTTCTTCTTTTTCTTTGCAGCCATCCTGGGGTCAATGCCAGGACGGCCAAGAGACTTGCGCTTCTCAGCCTCATTGTAGGCAAGCACACACTTGTCAGCCAAACTCTTCATACGCTCGCGAGAGCCCTGAGCTTCTTGGCGCTTCTTGAGAAAGGCTTCTTTAAGCTCATGCAGCATAACCTTGAAGTTTCTGACATCTTGCATACTGAGCTTCGCCACATGCTTCTTGAACTGGGCCTTTTCATAGTCAATCTTGTTCTTCAGCTCAATGATGCGCTGAGCGAGAGCTATCTCGGAAGCAATGGTGCCATTGAAAGAGACGCTGAGGCCAATGGGAAGTTGCAGATCTTCAAAGCTGAGATTTGGGGTGTCGAACCACTCATCAATGAAGTTGTGAATGATTGCCACATCAAAGAGAGGCAAGTTGTTGAAGATCTCTGCTTCTTCCTTGCTCTTGATTAGCTGCTCAAGGGCATCATCTGCAAGATCTTCATCGCTAGACAGAGCGATGGGTTCTTCACGTAGAATGGCAGCAGGTGTCAATGTTTGATCAGTATGTATGACAAGTTGCTTTTTCTTCTCCGTCCTCTTGGAGATGCGTGATTGATCCTCTGACTGCACACTGTCTTCAGGAGGTGCAGTGGCCAGTGGCTTCGCACGTGAAGCTTTTGGAGGTGCTGATCCAGAAGCCTTTTGCTTCTTTTGCTTCTGCGGCTTTGGAGGAGGAGCTGGGGCTTCATCAGTGTCAGCATCATTATCAGAATGATCTACCCTGGCACCTTGGACCAAGATGTAAGTGATGAGGCCATCGAGGTTGGAGAAGGGGCCGATGACATTAGGTTCTGCATCTCGAGATCTATCAGCACGGGGAGTAGAGGGACCAGGGTTGAAGTCTAATCCCAATGACTTCTTGTTTTCCTTGGCCGAAGCCTTGGCATGCTGAAAGTTGCGCTTGAAGAGAGCATCATCACGACACCAGAGTAATGATGTGGGATTGGCGTTCTGAGGCTGAGGTCCACGGACCATGCAAGGATAGAAGCCTTGAGCAATAGCTTCAGCTCTGTTCTTGGGTTGAATGCCTCGATAGAGAATATCACCCCAAGGACTCTTGATAGCATTCTTCTCTGCATATTCCTTGGTCACGAATTTGTACTTGAACCATTCTTCAGCCCAATAGCGTCGAATCCATTGGATTCGTGTCTTGCGCTGATGATAAGTCTCTTTAGGATCTGTCTTGTAGAGTTCTGCCAGGTCATCAGGCAGATATTTGGATGTTCCCTCTCGGCGCTGTCTGCCACCCTTCCTTGCTGATTTTTCTGCAGCCATGAACTTCAAGCTGAATGGCTTCAATATGTTCAAAGGCTTCAGAGACTTACGCTTGCTGGTCAAGCAGGAACTGGCTTCAGGAGAGTTGATATGATGCTGTAAGTATTCTGCAAACGAATGCAGACTATGAGAACCAAGGGATTCTCCCACGGACATGTACCTGTGACAGTATTAGAGATGCAAGGGAAGGGGAAGAGGTCATATGCATTCTCAGAAGATTTTGAAGATAAATCAGTTTGAAGATATTGACCTCATGATGCGAAGACATTCACTTATATGAGGTGAGTTGGTTCCAGATTTGTACCAATCCGTGAATAAATACAAGTGAGGAATCAAACTAGATAGGAAATCTAAGTGAATAGACTAGGCAGTATGAGATGCAGACAGAATAGATCTAACACTGTGTAAGCAGAAACCACTTTCGGTAAATAGGATGAAATCTTGAAGATCAAAAAGGTGGTAAAAATAGAGTTATAATTACCGCACAAAGAACTGCTAGATGGGATGAATAGGAGACCGAGCAGTTCAGCCCACCGTGCCCTAACTTGGCGACAAAGGACACCTACGGCGACGGCGGAGAGGACGATGTCCGCGGCCAGCGTGAGGAGGGCGTCGGAGAAGTCGCGGCAGCTAAGCGCTTCGTCGCCGGCATCGTCGAGAGCTAGCGGTGGCGCTAGGGTTTTGACGAGGTGGAGAGGTGGAAAAAGGATTTCTTTACCGCAGGGGACAAGTATTTATAAGTAGGTGTGCGGCATAACGCAATTACGCTGGTGCCCCTGGCGGTTCACATCTGAGGGGCACGTGGCAAGCATGCAACATACTCAGAGTTGTCCCACGTTCCCACGCCCGCCAGGCATGTCGGATGGTTGTTCCGGCTTCTCCGGATTTCAACAATAAAGATGAGTTATTTAAAACAGACTTAATGTTTGTCTCTATGCCTTCTGCTGACTAGGACGCAGAGAAGACATTCGACAGTTTCAATAGAATGCATATGATTTGGACAGATAGAGTTTGAGATTGAAAGCATAGAGAGGTTAGGGTCCAATCACATTCACTTAGTTCAAAAAGATTCAAATTGAAGACATAGCTATAAGTGAATGCTGTAGAGGACAGAGCACTTGTGTATATATATATATATATATATATATATATATATATATATATATATATATCAGAAAGCAATCAAATCATCATAGTGCAGAGAATCATGAAGATAAATTGAAACTGAAGACAAACCAAATGCGAAGTCTGTCGGGGATATACCCCATGGTGTAAACCGGCCGGAAGTTAACCCGGCCGGACTGGACAGACTCACTGGTAACCCGCCCGGAGCTTGGCGGTTCACGGGCTACCCGCCCGGTCTTGGCGGTTCATTAGTAACCCGGCAGGCGGGCCAGAGGAGCGACAAGACCCGGTTTCCCAACTGGCGGTTCATGAAGGCCGGTTCATACTATGGTGGGCCGGTTTAAGAGGAAAGACATAAAGAATATTTGTCTTACAAGGAGTTAAGACATGGACTTGTATCCGGTTTGTATTAGAGATAGATTAGTCCTAATCCTAATAGGACTTCACATGTAACCCGCCCCTTCAAGATATATAAGGAGGGGCAGGGCTCCCCAAAGAGGGACAAGCTACAAGCAAGAAACAATCGATAGGGCTAGACACAACTAGAGGGGCGCCGGTTTACGGCGACTCCCTCGTGATGATAGTGAGACCTAGCCTCAAACAGCATGTAGGGTTTTTACCGGATGATGTTTCCCGGGGCCCGAAGCTGTCTAAACCCTTGTCTTGTGTTGCGTCTCTCGATTCCGCTCAACCCCTCTCAAGCTACCTCATAGATGCGTTGGCCTCGCGACTAAGTCCTCACACTAAGGACATCTGACGTGTTAATTCCACGACAGTTGGCGCCCACCGTGGGGCCCGCGCACGATGGTGTTGAGTTCTTCGAGGGATTTCTTTCCAGGTTTGAGAAGCTCGCGATTGATGAATTCATGAGAAGCTAGGGTTGCGTCAGTTTGCACCGCAGCAAGTCGCCAAGTCTGACTAATTTTTTTTTACATCTGGATTACCACGCGGCACGATCCGCTCTGAGGCAAATCCAATACCTTCCATATGCGTGACTGTTGTTATACCTGCAAAGAAAATCAGGTGGAGCTGTTTTGATAAAATCGTCGTCTACTCCCGAGGAGATCAGGCGTGATTTCTGCTGCTATTTTCTCATGGATCCGATCGCTACTAGACACGCAGGAGAAAACCTACCAGGAGGATTAATCACTGTCCCGATGGGGGTCCCAGTCCATGTGCGTTTCGGAAATTAAAATCACCTAAAGTCATTGCTAGTCCGGGTGGTCTACGGTTGGAAAGCAAGGAAGGGAAGAAAATCAACCTGTCGCCTCGCCTCGGTCTCCGCACGCAGTGGCCTGCAGTGGCCCAGCCTCTGCGTTGCCGTTGCACCACCAGTTCAGGCTCCGCCCCGCGTGCCCTGTACTGCCCGTGATAGATCCGTCCCAATCTCGATTCCGAGTCGTTTCAGCATGCCTCCACCTGGCCCCCTCGATTGTGAAGTCCCAAAGGAATTTATTATGGCTCCTGTTACTTTGGGCGTGGAGGACAAATCAATCCAAAAGTACTTCCACCAGTATATAATGAAGATTAGTACGGATGAGTATTACATTGCCTTTATTCTTTGACCCAATTGCCTAGTTCATTGAGCGGCTAGTATGACAAGTTTGACTTATGTACGGATTGAGGAAGATAGAAATATGGAAAGCAAGACTGTCAAGTGAGCGGGATTTGCTGCGCCAGCCTGCGCTGACGAGCCGCCGTGACGCACATCACCGTTGGGCCTTGTATTTTTTTAGATAAGGGAAGGCAGAAGGAAATAAGGGATAAGGAGAAAACTGCTACATGCATGGATTATGCGGCCAGAGTGCTAATCACATGCATATACTATTCACCTTCCATGCACTTCCAGTACCTTCACACATAGTTCAATATCTAACCGGGAGTGTTGTGTTGTACATCCAAGGAGGTAGTATCAGCAAGCGCTCAACAATTATCCAGCATTGCATGGCGTGGTTTCCTAGATAAAAAAAGGCAACCAGAGGAGACGAACTAATTCAGCATTATTGAACGCATGCACGTTCACCCGACAAAAAAATCAGGTGATATCTGTCTAAATCTATTTCATTAGCATAATATTATTTTCGTCAAAGAAATAATTACTCTGGCCTATATCTTTTTATACAGGACAAGTGCTCACTATAAAAGTGATGCCCTACCGCGGACGGCGCGCAAGCTAGCTGCTCTACACCGGCATCTGCGTATATCACACCGATAAATCGGAACATAAACCGCCGCCCCCGCAGTCCGGTTTACATCAACGCGCCGGCCAACTCACCCGTCCGCCCTGGCCACCGGTTCATGCATCCGCGCCGGTTTACAATGCGAAGGACAACTTGCTCGTCCGCACCGGTTTACCATGCCGTGGCCGATTCATCCGTCTGCTCGCATGGCCGACTCATCCGTGATTGATTTCAGTTTCACCGTGGTGATCATCAACTCCGCGATGGATATTTTTTGGCTAAAATATCAGGTGAAATCCATTCATTATATTTTTATATTATATATATATATATATTTTTTAAAAAAAAGAGCAATTACTCTGGCTTGCAAGTTTTCCAATGCAGGACAAATTGTCTATTGCAAAAAGGGATTATTATATCGCTGAGCTATTGGATAACCCATGCCGGTTTATATCGCGATCCAGTCCGCATCAATTTGTCAGGACCATGCGAATTACCCAATAAAGCATGCACAGGCCGCCGTCCCCTGTAGTCCGGCCTACATCAACATACGGCCGATTTACGCATCTGTACCGGCTTACAATGCCGCAGCCGATTCATTTATCTGTGCCGCCTCTGATGTTGCGGTCATCCTTGTCGTCCGTCTCTCGCGGCCTGGTCTACATCGACATACCGGGCCGCACCTATCTGCATGAGCTGTTTATTGGATATGAGCAAGTCACAGCTTGGGTAGCCCGGTTTTCTTTCAAATTGGAGGCAAATTATCATCAACCGCCGTTTGCACTGGATGGCTCAATAGGCAGGTGCACAAGTCGCCGCCACTACAGTTTTGGTTAACTTCAAATTGCCAGTTGGAGGGAACCATTGGCCGAGTTGCTGACACGGTTCATACGGGATCATTTATAACCCGACGCAGTCACCTCAAACTTCAGTGGATTCACATCGTGCTGTCAACACCAATGATATACAAGTTATGCCGGTTTATATCACGGTCAAATATGGAGAATCTCAAGTCAACTCCTCGAGTCACCTTGAGACTCGGGGGCTACAGTAATATGACTCAGCAAATGTTGCCGGTTTTCAGTCTCAGCAAATGTGCCGGTTTTCAGTGAAGTCAAGAACCCCAGGACATTGGAGGGAAAGATAACCCGGTCCCGGAGGCTATTACCATATGGATGAAAATTTAAAGGCCGTCAGAAAATTTCCGGGTTAGTAAGTATATGACAGTTACAAAATCCCAGCTCAATGAAGAAGTTCTGGATCATCAGAAATGATTCCGGTTTAAAATCCGGCTCAAGGGAAGTCAGTCTCACTGAAGCTCTCAAGTATCCGGTTTACAATCCGGTTCAAGGGAAGTATATTCTCCCACGAAGCTCTCAAGCGCTCAAATCCGGTTTAAAAATGTCCGGTTCAAAAAGGAATTAACTTCTCGCAAGTTCGAGTTGAAAGGCCATCAGAAAATTTCCGGCTGAAAATGAAGATTCCGGTTTACAATCCGGTTCAAGGGAAAGATGTCTCCCACAAAGCTTTGAAGCTCTCAATATCCGGTTCAAAATCCCGGTTCAAGAAGGATTTATCTCTTGCAAAAAGTTAAAGGGTGCCAAAGAGGACCTGCTGCCATGATGCGCGGTTCAAACATGGGTATCATGCCTTATTGACTTATCATATTATTGATCACTTGGGGGCTTGGTCGTATCCGAACCATAGCCACGCCTCTTGATCGGCCTAGTGCCACAATATCACTTGGGGGCTTGGTCGTGTCCGAACCAATGCAACACCTTTTGATAGGCGAAAGCCACCAGATCACTTGGGGACATGGTCAAGTCTGAACCAGTCACGCCTCTTGATCGGCCTAAGGCCATAGAGTCACTTGGGGGCTTGGTCGAACCCGAACCATTGCCACGCCACTTGATCGGCATAATGCCACGGTTTCAGTTGGGGACCTGGCTGACTTGAACCATAGCTACACCTTATTGGGAGCTTGGTCGTGTCCGACCATGGTAACACCATCTGATCGTCTCAATAAAGCCTCATTTGTAATGGTTTTATTTTGCCTTTGCTTGAATTCTGTTCTTTTTTGCTAAAGAACTTTTACTTTTGTTGCGTTTTTAAACCGACATTGTTAATTCATTTCAAACTGTCAATTACAAATTGGCGGAACATGGTCAAATCCTAATCCGGAGACTATCTGCCCGGTTTGATTTTATGTTACCATCTTATATGGAGTAAACCGGTGTTCATTAACCCGGCTTGACTTTAAATTACAAATTGTCAGTACATGATCAAATCATAATCCGGAGATTATCCGCCTGGTCTGGTTTGACTACGAGTCGCCAGTATTACATATGGTTAAACCGGTGTTTATCACAACCCGATACAGTTTTATCATAAACCGACACAGTATAAAAGGAGTTATCATTATTCAAGATTGGGGTTATCACCCTTACGACAAAAAGTTGGTAAACCAATGATGTGATTTAATGTCACAGGTATGATATATTTCATTGATTATTCTTAAGTGCAGCCTTGGTTATAAACCTGGGTTATATGTTGGGCATTATGACCCGTCCAGCGGTAAACTGCCAGGACACTTTAAACTTGTTGTATGCAGAGACATGTTGAATAAAGCATGATGATAAACTATCCGGTGTTTGTTAACCCGGCCTGGCTTTGGACGATAAGTCGCCAGTACATATTTGGATTGCGCCATTGGAATCATGCGCTTATAAATCATTGGGTTATATTATTCAAATAGCAAAACTTGGCTGAATTTTCATTATGATATTGAATGAATAAGGTTTTTCATACCAGATTATGTTATCTTTAATAGCCAACACGGCTGGATTTTTATTATGGTTATCAATAACCAATATGATAATTGAGGTTTTCAAAGTCGCTTTTAGCGCAATGGTTATCATATTATTAATGGATATGATTTATTCTACAATTGAAGGAATAGTCCCGAGTCGCCGCAGGCTTACGACTCGGCACTTGGGGGCTACATTATTTAAATTGAGATTACATCAAATGTGCAAGTCTCATGTCGCTGCAAGCATGCACCATGACACTTGGGGGCTAATGCAAAGTAAATTTTTTTCTTCATATTATTGAAGACCCAACTCATCACAGTATAATGAGTCGGCCCTTGGGGGCTACCAATTGCTCCTGTCAACAGTTGAAGGTACAAAGTTTTTTTCATTATATTGAAGGGTCCACTGCTCAGTTGGTAAAGCACAAGGCTCTTAACCTTGTGGATGTGGATTCAAGTCCCATGATGGGGGTTACATCATATGATGTTATTTTCATTGAAGTATATATTAAGTCCCAACTCAATATTATCTTACTGAGCCGGCCCTTGGGGGCTACACTGGTTGAAGTTTTTATGAGTATAAGACAATTACAAGTCCCAGGTTGCTGCAAGCATGACAACCCGGCACTTGGGGGCTACATAGTATGGAGTATTCAGTTTTTACTAGTCATTGGGATGAACAACATGGATTTCTTTGAAAGTGGCAGTATTTATATTGAAGCAAAGTCTTAAGCCACCACTTTGTTCTGCTCAAAGACTTGGGGGCTACAGGTATTATATTATTATCGAAGAAATATTTTCAAATTCTCTGATTGAGCAAACTAGGTTAACCCGGCATCACCAATCATTATGACCCTGTGGCTGCAACCTAGCGTCATTAATAATCATGAGCCGGCGTTGGCAACAATCATGAACCGGTGTCTGCAACAATCATGACTCGAAATTATCAAGTTTTTATAACCCGACAGTCTTTGGCAATGATAAAACCGGCAAGTTCTGCATCTTCAAACCGGTTGAATATCAGATGAGTATTTCAAGACCAATATTTCTTAAACCGGCGCTTTGGAAGCCGACTCAAGTGGATTATTCTTCACAGTATTTTTTCTATAAGAAGCCAACATCAGCAATTTGAGTATGAAGCTGGTTGTTGACCCGGATTTTCTAGAAGGAGGAAATGACAAAGGACTTAAGGACGATCAGGTGTCGATCTACAAGAATTCTTAACCCGGAGCACAACCTGCCAAATTTGTTCTAGTGTTTATTTTGCAGCATAAGTTTACCATGGATAAATCCAAGCTAAACTTGGGGGCTAATGTCGGGAATATACCCCGTGGTGTAAACTGGCCGGAAGTTAACCCGGCCGGACTGGACGACTCACTGGTAACCCGCCCGGAGCTTGGCGGTTCACGGGCTACCCGCCCGGTCTTGGCAGTTCATTAGTAACCCGGCGGGCGGGTCAGAGGAGCGACAAGACCCGGTTTCCCAACTGGCGGTTCATGAAGGCCGGTTCATACTATGGTGGGCCGGTTTAAGAGGAAAGACATAAAGAATATTTGTCTTACAAGGAGTTAAGACCTGGACTTGTATCCGGTTTGTATTAGAGATAGACTAGTCCTAATTATAATAGGACTTCACATGTAACCCGCCCCTTCAAGATATATAAGGAGGGGCAGGGCTCCCCAAAGAGGGACAAGCTACAAGCAAGAAACAATCTTAGGGCTAGACACAAAGAGGAGAGCCGGTTTACGGCGACTCCCTCGTGATGATAATGAGACCTAGCCTCAAACAACATGTAGGGTTTTTACCGGATGATGTTTCCCGGGGCCCGAAGTTGTCTAAACCCTTGTCTTGTGTTGCGTCTCTCGATTCCGCTCAACCCCTCTCAAGCTACCACTTAGATGCATTGGCCTCGCGACTAAGTCCTCACACTAAGGACATCTGACGTGTTAATTCCACGACAAAGTCATTACAAAATAACGCCATGAGTGAAACACTTCAAACAGAGAAATTTGGTGGTGGCGTTACCCACCGTATAGGAAGTATTAGACCCAGACACGGCGCACAATTATCGTGGCGCTCCAAAGTCAAATTCCACGTTAATGTATTCACACTCAGAATGTAAGTCTTCATTGATTGAAGATATACAGTACTTCGTGTGTTGCACATCTAAGTCATCAACATGCATAAGTGTTAGGATGTGTGCCTGATCACAGGACATTAGAGGATTCCAAGATATTTAGCTCACACCGTAACTTGCAAAACGTTTTCTCATCCAAGGGCTTTGTGAAGATATCTGCCAGTTGCTCTTTAGTGTTGACATGAATGATGTCGATATCTTTCTTCATGACATGATCTCTGAGAAAGTGATGACGAATTTCAATGTGCTTTGTCTTCAAGTGCTGAACTGGATTGTTGGCTATCTTGATGGCACTTTCGTTGTCGCAGAAGAGAGGTACTTGTTTCAAATTGATTCCATAGTCCTTGAGAGTTTGCTTCATCCATAGAAGCTGAGCACAACAAGATCCAGCAGCAATGTATTCAGATTCAGCAGTTGAGAGTGATACACAGTTCTGCTTCTTTGAAGACCAACAGACAAGTGATCGTCCCAGAAAGTGACATGTGCCTGATGTAGACTTGCGATCCACCTTGTCACCAGCATAATCAGCATCCGAGAATCCAACCAAATCAAATTTTGAGCCCTTGGGATACCATAATCCGAGTGTTGGGGTGTAAGCCAAATATCGAAGAATTCGCTTCACAGCTAAGTGATGCAATTCCTTTGGTGCCGCTTGGAATCGAGCACACATGCAAACACTAAGCATAATATCTGGCCTAGATGCACATAGATAAAGTAAAGAACCAATCATGGAGCGGTATACCTTTTGATCAAACTCTTTACCATTGTCGTCGGGACCAAGATGATGTTTGGCTGGCATTGGCGTCGTGTAACCTTTGCAGTCTTCCATTCCAAACTTTTTCAGACAATCTTTGAGGTATTTTTCTTGAGATATGAAGATGCCATTCCTTTGCTGACGATTTTGAAGACCAAGGAAGAACTTCAGCTCACCCATCATGGACATCTGATATTGCTCTTGCATCATGTACCCAAACTCATCACTATACTTCTGGTTGGTGCAGCCGAAGATTATGTCATCCACATATATTTGGCACACAAACAGTTCACCATCATATGTCTTCGTGAAGAGTGTGGGATCGAGGGATCCAGGTTTGAAGCCTTTGCTCTTCAGGAAGTCTTTGATCGTATCATACCATGCGCGAGGAGCTTGTTTGAGGCCATATAGTGCTTTGTTTAGCTTGTACACCATATCAGGATGTTTTGGATCTTCAAAGCCAGGTGGTTGAGCGACATATACTTCTTCAATCTTGCCGTTGAGAAATGCACTCTTCACATCCATTTGATAAAGCAAGATATTGTGATGATTAGCGTAGGCTAGCAGTATGCGAATAGCTTCAAGCCTACCAACAGGAGCAAATGTTTCATCGAAGTCAATTCCTTCAACTTGAGTGTATCCTTGAGCCACAAGACGTGCTTTGTTTCTGTCGACTTGACCATGCTCATCTTGCTTGTTTTGATATATCCATTTTGTTCCAATAATGTTATGCTTGCGAGGGTCAGGTCGCTTGACAAGTTCCCAAACATTGTTTAGCTTGAACTGTTGAAGTTCTTCTTGCATAGCTTGAATCCATTCAGGTTCCATAAAAGCTTCAGCAACTTTCTTGGGTTCTGATATTGACACAAATGAAAAGTGCCCACAGAAATTCGCTAACTGTGTTGCTCTTGAGCGAGTAAGTGGACCAGGCGCATTGATGCTGTCAATTATCTTCTCAATTTGTACTTCATTTGCAACACGAGGATGGACATGACGAAGACTTTGCTCTTGCTGATCATTGTCATCATTGGAAGGATTGTCTTTGGTCTGAGCATTGTCTTCAGGTTGATTTGGTGCAGAAATGATAAGTTCCTCTTCAGGTTGTGCTTCAGAAGGCATGATTTCACTAGTTCCCATCAGCTTGATAGATTCGCTTGGAGAAGCTTCAACTAGTGTACTTGGCAGGAGTTCTCTTTGTGAACCATTGGTTTCATCAAATCTCACATCCACAGTTTCGACGATTTTGTAGAGATAGAGGTTGAAGACTCTGTAGGAGTGTGAGTCCTTTCCATAGCCAAGCATGAAGCCTTCGTGCGCCTTAGGTGCAAATTTTGACTTGTGATGGGGGTCCTTGATCCAGCACCTAGCTCCAAATACTCTGAAGTAACTGACATTTGGCTTCTTGCCAGTAAGGAGCTCATAGGATGTTTTGTTCAGAAGCTTATGGATGTACACACGATTGATGATGTGACATGTTGTATCAATAGCTTCAGGCCAGAACTTTCTTGGTGTCTTGTATTCATCGAGCATTGTTCGAGCCATCTCAATAAGGGTTATATTCTTGCATTCAACGATGCCATTTTGCTGAGGTGTGTATGGAGCAGAGAACTCATGAGTGATTCCCATTGTATCCAAATAAAGATCAAGTCCGGTGTTCTTAAATTTAGTGCCATTGTCACTTCTGATATGCTTGATCTTCACGCCATAATTGTTCATTGCTCGATTGGCGAAGCGTCTGAAGACATCTTACACTTCGGTCTTGTAGGGAATTATATGCACCCATGTGTATCTTGAATAGTCATCAACAATGACGAAGCCATAGAGACAAGCAGTTGTTGTGAGGGTGGAGTAGTGAGTAGGTCCAAATAAGTCCATGTGTAACAGCTCGAAGGGTTGAGATGTTGTCATGATTGTCTTCGAGGGGTGCTTTGCCCTTGTCATCTTTCCAGCTTCGCAGGCACCACACAAATGATCCTTCTTGAATTTGACATCCTCGATGCCTATGACATGCTTCTTCTTGACGAGTGAGTGTAAGTTCCTCATGCCAGCATGCCCCAGCCTTCGATGCGAGAGCCAGCATTCTGAAGCTTTTGTGAGAAGACATACGGCAAGCTGTGGACCTGCTGAGAAATCTACCATGTATAGATCATCTTTTCGATACCCTTCAAAGACTAGAGACTTGTCAGATTCCATTAGTACAAGGCAGCGATATTTTCCGAATAGCACAATCATGTTCAAGTCACAAAGCATTGAGACAGACATTAAGTTGAAACCAAGGGATTCAACAAGCATCACTTTATCCATGTGTTGATCCTTTGAGATTGCAACTCTACCTAGACCCAATACCTTGCTTTTACCAGTGTCAGCAAATGTGATGTGACTCTTGTCGGATGGACGTAAGGTTGAGTCCATGAGAAGACTTCGATCACCAGTCATATGATTTGTGCATCCACTGTCCATAATCCATTCTGAAGCTTTTGGTGATGTACCCTACAGTGCAGTTAGGAGGATAGGCTTCACAAGAGTGTTGTGAAGCATAAGCATTTGGCACATATAGGGATTGTCACAGCTTAGATCAAGATTAGGATACATAGTATGACAGGTAAGCGATTCAGATGTGACGTATATAGTAAGACATTTTATCATGCGTCCTTAATGTGTTTTAGGTCCCCAGCAATAGCATCGGACGCCTTTGATTGCAGGCTGGAGACCTTTCTCTGCAAAAGAAAGTTAATTCTTCTTCGCCACCCACATTTTCAGGGGTGGCTTAGAAGCAATGAGTCTAAGTGCAGCATCTGAGAATTTTGGCTTTGGAGCCCTAGCAAATAGCCTTGCAGGAGATGAATGATACTCATATGAATAAGCAGAAAAGTTCTTAGTTCTATGAACATAGCGGTTCGAAGACACACGCTCATAGTCATAAGTCCGAGTACGATTTCCCTGCAAAACATTGGCGTTAGGGTGACTCAAGTGAGTCCTGTATCTGTATGAAGCCTTTGGGCCATATGAAGCTATAGGTCTGGGGTTTGTCTTCTTCCTTGGTGGTGTCATGACGACATTCACAGGAAGATTCTCAATGTACTGCTTAGGTACCCAGATCTTCTTCATAGGTGGTCCATTCCTGCAGTTAGTGCCAATGTACCTGGCAAACACTTCACCATTCTGATCCTTGAACAGCTTATAGTTTGCATCAAAGGATTCATCAATGATAATAGGATTAGCACAGGTAAAGCCAGATAAAGTGGATGGATCTACTGAAGGTTCCTTTGCAGCAACCCATGTGGTTTTGGGGTACTGCTCAGGCTTCCAGTACGAGCCATCAACATTCATTTTCCTCTCGAACCCAACACCCTCTTTCCTAGGGTTTCGGTTCAGAATCTGCTTTTTGAGGACATCGCAAAGTGTCTGATGCCCTTTCAGACTCTTATACATCCCTGTTTCAAGCAATGTCTTCAACATAGCATTTTCATCAGCAATAGCAGTGGTATCCTCCGCAGAGGGGTTAGTAACCACATCAGTAGGTGAAGACAATGAAACAGTAGCAGCAGTGGAACATTCAGCAACAGATGTAGCGTTATCACGCTCAATCCATTTTAGACATGGTGGTTCAAATCCATCCTGAGCGGGACTAATCTGTTGAGCGCGAAGTGACTCATTCACTTTTTGAAGATCTTCATGAGCCGCTCTCAATTTCTCAAGCTCTTGCTTCCTTTGAAGATAATCATAGGAGAGCCTTTCATAAGTAGTTGAGAGCGTTTCATGACGACTTTCAAGTTCTTGGTACTTAGCATGAAGATTTTTTATGTCTTCAACTAAGGAATGTGAACGTGTCATTTCCGCGTCCAACAGGTCATCGCTTTTGTCTAACAGTTTTTGAGTATGTTCCATAGCCTTTTGTTATTCAGTTGCAATTTTAGCAAGTGTTTTGTAGCTAGGTTTGGATTCATAATCAGAGTCATCTTCACTTGATGTTTGAAAGTAAGCATCACGTGATTTTACCTTGGCACCACGTGCCATGAAGCAGTAGGTGGGAGTAGGATCGTCTTTGTCATCAGCTTCAGCGTTGGTGTGGAAGTCATTGTCTTCAGTGTTGAAGATGGACTTGGCAACATAGGCTGTGGCTAGAGCCAGACTTGCAACGCCAGGGTCAGACTCCTCTCCAGACTCCACCTCCGCCTCCTCAGAAGCAGACTCCTCCTCTGAATCCATTTCCTTGCCAACAAAAGCACGAGCCTTGCCAGATGAGCTCTTCTTGTATGATGAAGACTTGGAAGAAGACTTAGAAGAAGACTTTGAGGATTTCTTCTTCTTCTTGTCATCAGAATCATATTCCTTGCTCTTCTTCTTCTTCTTCTCATTGTCCCACTGTGGACACTCAGATATGTAGTGACCAGGTTTCTTGCACTTGTGGCAGGTTCTCTTCTTGTGGTCATGGGTGGAAGCTTCATCATTCCTTGAGCTGGATCATGAAGACTTTTCGAAGCCTTTCTTCTTAGTGAACTTCTAGAACTTCTTCACAAGCATAGCAAGTTCCTTTCCAATGTCTTCAGGATCATCAGAACTGCAGTCAGATTCTTCTTCAGATGAGGAAACAACTTTTGCCTTCAAAGCGCGAGTTCGGCCATAGTTTGGGCCATAGATATCTCTTTTCTCAGAAAGCTGGAACTCATGTGTGTTGAGCCTCTCAAGTATATCAGACGGATCGAGTGTCTTGAAGTCAGGACGTTCTTGTATCATGAGGGCAAGGGTGTCAAAGGAGCTGTCGAGTGATCTCAGTAGTGTCTTGACGATTTCATGCTTAGTAATCTTAGTTGCGCCAAGAGCTTGAAGTTCATTTGTGATGTCAGTGAGACGATCGAACGTGAGCTGGACATTTTCATTGTCGTTTCTCTTGAAGCGGTTGAAGAGGTTGCGAAGAACACTGATTCTTTGATCTCTCTGGGTTGATACGCCTTTGTTGACCTTGGATAGCCAGTCCCAGACTAGCTTTGATGTTTCCAGAGCACTCACACGACCATACTGTCCTTTGGTCAGATGACCACAGATGATGTTCTTTGCAGTAGAATCCAGTTGAATGAACTTCTTGACATCAGTAGGGGTGACACCTTCACCAGTCTTGGGAACACCATTCTGGACGACATACCAGAGGTCGACATCAATGGCTTCAAGATGCATGCGCATCTTATTCTTCCAGTAGGGATATTCAGTTCCATCGAACACGAGGCAAGCAGCAGAGACCTTGATTATCCCTGCAGTCGACATAGCTAAAACTCCAGGTGGTTAAACCGAATCACACAGAACAAGGGAGTACCTTGCTCTGATACCAATTGAAAGTGCTAGTATCGACTAGAGGGGGGGTGAATAGGCGATTTTTATGAAAGTCTTCAAAACTTGGAAGTTTCGAAGACAAACAATCGAAATGCCCTAATTGATATGCAGCGGAAGATAAACTACTGTAAGCAAACCATAGTCAAGTATGCAATGATGTGAAAGCACAGGACTAATAGTAGCTAAGTAGTAAGGATCAGGATGGAAGATAGTATGAAGCCAATCAATGATAGTAGTCAAGCAATGAAGTCAAACAGGTACGACAGATAGGCAATGACTTCACGAAGACAAACTTAAGTAAAGGATGGGAAAGGATAGAACCAGTCACTTGTTGAAGACACATGATTTGTTGGACCAGTTCCAGTTGCTGTGACAACTGTACGTCTGGTTAGGGAGGCTGAGATTTAACTCAGAAGATCGTGTCTTCACCTTATTCCCCTTGAGCTAAGGACACCCAGTCCTCGCCCAATCACTCTGGTAAATCTTCAAGGTAGACTTCCAAACCTTCACGGACTTCGTTCACCGGCAATCCACAATGACTCTTGGATGCTCAGAACATGACGCCTAACCGGCTGGAGGATTCACAGTCCTCAAGTGTAATAAGTCTTCAGGTCACACAGACAGAAAGACTTCAGTGATGCCTAACACTCTTTGGCTCTGGGTGTTTGGGCTTGGTCCTCGCAAGGATTTCTCTCTCTCAAAGGCTTCGAGGTGGGTTGCTCTCAAACGACAAAAGCCGTGCACTAACTCTGAGCAGGCACCAATTTATGGTGTAGGGGGTGGGCTATTTATAGCCACTGGGCAACCCGACCTGATTTGTCCGAAATGACCCTGGGTCACTAAGGAACTGACACGTGTTCCAACGGTCAGATTTCAAACACACACGGCAACTTTACTTGGGCTACAAGCAAAGCTGACTCATCCAGCTCTGGATAAGATTTGCTCTCATTGTCTTCGCTCGAAGACATAGGATTTGGGTTGAGCATCACTTCAGTCACTCTGACTTAGTTCACTTGGACCCCACTTAACAGTACGGTGGTTCCTATGACTCAACAAAGAAGAAAGGAAACAACGAAACAACACAGTCTTCGCGCTCCATAGTCTTCACTCAATGTCTTCTCATGTCATAGTCTTCAATATGAATATCTTCTCATACCACCATTGTCTTCAATGTCT
This sequence comes from Triticum aestivum, assembly GCF_018294505.1. Taxonomy (NCBI): domain Eukaryota; kingdom Viridiplantae; phylum Streptophyta; class Magnoliopsida; order Poales; family Poaceae; genus Triticum; species Triticum aestivum. Next base: position 400,996,243 of record NC_057804.1, on the reverse strand, counting down.
TCATACATTTTTAGGGGTCATCTCCGGTAGGTAAACCGAATCAATGAGGGACACTACCTGCGTTATCCTGCAATTCTCACAAACACATTAGTCCCTCAACCAACATTGTCGTCAATACTCCAGAACCAACTGGGGTGGCACTAGATGCACTTACACAAAGTAACGAACGCGAATCATGTGAGCGTGATGAAAACTAGCTGGACGATAATTCCCATGTGTCCTCGGGTGCGCTTCTCTCATTATAAGAACTTGTCCAGGCTTGTCCTTTGATACAAAAAGGATTGGGCCACCTTGCTTCACTTTATTTACTTTCATTGCTTGTTTCCCGTTACAAATTATCTTATCACAAAACTATCTGTTACCTACAATTTTAGTGCTTGCAGAGAATACTTTACTGAAAACCGCTTGTCATTTCCTTCTGCTCCTCGTTTGGTTCGACACTCTTACTTATCAAAATGACTATGATAGATCCCCTACACTTGTGGGTCATCAAGACTCTTTTCTGGCGCCGTTGCCGGGGAGTGAAGCGCCTTTGGTAAGTAGAACTTGGTAAGGAAACATTCATATAGTGTGCTGAAATTTACTGTCACTTGTTACTATGGAACATAATCCTTTGAGGGGCTTGTTCGGTGTATCTTCACCCGGACCAATAGAGCAAAGAGTTGCTCCTCAACGTACTGATCCTACTGAAAATGTTTACTTTGAAATTCCTTTGGGTATGGTAGAGAAATTGCTAGCTAATCCCTTTGTAGGAGATGGAACATTGCATCCTGATTTGCACCTAATCTATGTGGATGAAGTTTGTGGATTATTTAATCTTGCAGGTATGCCCGATGATGTTATCAAGAATAAGGTCTTCCCTTTATCGTTGAAGGGAGATGCATTGACATGGTATAGGCTATGTGATGATATGGGATCGTGGGACTATAAACAATTGAAATTGGAATTTCACCAGAAGTTTTATCCTATGCATCTTGTTCATCGTGACCACAATTATAATATATATTTTGGCCTCGCGAAGGAGAAAGTATTGCTCAATCTTGGGGGAGGCTTAAGTCAATGTTATATTCATGTCCCAATCATGAGCTCTCAAGGGAGATGATTATTCAAAAATTTTATGCTCGGCTTTCTCTCAATAGTCGCTCCTTGCTCGATACTTCTTGTGCTAGGTCTTTTATGATGAAGACTATTGAATTCAAATGGGATTAGTTGGAAAGAATTAAACGCAACTCTGAAGATTGGGATTTCGACGATGGTAAGGAGTCAAGTATGAAACTTAAGTTTGGTTGTGTTAAATCTTTTATGGATACCGATGCTTTTCATGGATTTAGCACTAAATATGGTCTTGACACTGAGATAGTAGCTTCTTTCTGTGAATCATTTGCTACTCATGTTTATCTCCCTAAGGAGAAGTGGTTTAAATATAATCCTCCCACTGAAGTAAAAGTAGTTGCACCTATTACAGTTGAAGAAAAGACTATCACTTATAATGATCCTATTATTCCTTCCACTTATATTGAGAAACCACCTTTCCCTGTTAGGATAAAGGATCATGATAAAGCTTCAACTGTGGTTCGTAAGTGTAGTACTAGAACATATACACCACCTGAGCAAATTAAAGTTGAACCTAGTATTGCTATGGTTAAAGATCTCTTGGCTAATAATATTGATGGGCAGGTTATTTATTTCTATGATGCAGCTGCTAGAATTGCTAGACCCGATGCTAAGAAACATAGACCCATTGTAGGCATGCCTGTTATTTCTGTTAAAATAGGAGATCATTGTTATCATGGCTTATGTGATATGGGTTCTAGTGCTAGTGCAATACCTCATTCTTTATATGAAGAAATTATGCATGACATTGCACCTGCTGAGATAGAAGATATTGATGTTACAATTAAGCTTGGCAATAGAGACACTATTTCACCAATTGGGATTGTTAGAGATGTTGATGTCTTGTGTGGGAAAGTTAAATATCCTGCTGATTTTCTTGTTCTTGGTTCCCCGCAAGATGACTTTTGTCCCATTATATTTGGTAGACCCTTCTTGAACACTGTTAATGCTAGGATAGATTGCGAAAAGGATGTTGTTACGATTGGCTTAGGAGATATGTCTCAGGAGTTTAATTTTGCTAAATTTAGTAGACAACCCCATGATAAAGAATTGCCTAGTAAGGATGAAATTATCGGTCTTGCTTCTATTGCTGTTCCTTCTAATGATCCTTTAGAACAATATTTGCTAGACCATGAAAATGATATGTTTATGAATGAAAGAAGGGAGACATATGAAGTATTCTTTAAACAGGGACCTATTTTGAAGCATAACTTGCCTGTTGAAATCTTAGGGGATCCTCCACCACCCACGGGCGATCCCGTGTTTGAGCTTAAACCATTACCTGATACTCTTAAATATGCTTATCTTGATGAAAAGAAGATATATCCTGTTATTGTTAGTGCTAACCTTTCAGAGCAGGAAGAGGAAAGATTATTGAAAACTCTAAAGAAGTACCATGCTGCTATTGGATATACTCTTGATGATCTTCAGGGCATTAGTCACTTTATGCCAACAGAAAATAAAATTAGAGGAAGACGCCACCAGTTATTGATTACCAATGACGGTTAAATCCTAAGATGAAAGAAGTGGTAAGAAAGGAAATACTAAAGCTCCTTGAGGCAGGTATAATTTATCCCGCTGCTGATAGTCAGTGGGTAAGTCCTGTCCATTGTGTCCCTAAGAATGGAGATATTACTGTCGTTCCTAATGATAAAGATGAATTGATCCCACAAAGAATTATTATAGGTTATAGGATGGTAATTGATTTCCGCAAATTAAATAAAGCTACTAAAAAAGATCATTACCCTCTACCTTTTATTGATCAAATGCTAGAAAGATTATCCAAACATACACATTTTTGCTTTCTAGATGGTTACTCTTGTTTCTCTCAAATACCAGTGTCAACTGAGGATCAAGAAAAGACCAGTTTTACTTTCCCTTTCGGTACTTTTTCTTATAGACGTATGCCTTTTGGTTTATGTAATGCACCTGCTACCTTTCAAAGATGTATGATGGTTATATTCTCTGACTTTTGTGAAAAGATTTGTGAGGTATTCATGGATGATTTCTCCATTTATGGATCCTCTTTTGATGATTGTTTGAGCAACCTTGATCGAGTTTTGCAGAGATATGAAGATACTAGTGTCGTCTTGAACTGGGAAAAGTGCCACTTTATGGTTAATGAAGGTATTGTCTTGGGGCATAAAATTTCTGAAAGAGGTATTGAAGTTGATAAAGCTAAGGTTGATGCTATTGAAAAGATGCCATGTCCCAAGGACATTAAAGGTATAGGAAGTTTCCTTGGTCATGCCGGTTTTTATAGGAGGTTCATTAAGGATTTTTCTAAAATTTCTAGGCCTCTGACTAATCTATTGCAAAAAGATATTCCTTTTGTCTTTGATGATGATTGTGTAGAAGCATTTGAAATACTTAAGAAAGCTTTGATTTCTGCACCTATTGTTCAGCCACCTGATTGGAATTTACCCTTTGAAATTATGTGTCATGCTAGTGATTATGCTGTTGGTGCTATTCTAGGACAAAGAGTTGATAAGAAACTAAATGTTATTCACTATGCAACTAGAACTCTAGACACTGCCCAGAGAAATTATGCTACTACTGAAAAAGAATTCTTAGCAATTGTATTTTCTTGTGATAAGTTCAGACCTTATATTGTTGATTCTAAAGTAACTGTTCACACTGATCAAGCTGCTATTAAATATCTTGTTGAAAAGAAAGATGCTAAACCTAGACTTATTAGATGGGTTCTCTTGCTACAAGAATTTGATTTGCATATTATTGATAGAAAGGGAGCTGAGAACCCCGTTGCAGACAACTTGTCTAGGTTAGAGAATGTTCTTGATGACCCACTACCTATTGATGATAGCTTTCCTGATGAACAATTAGCTGTCATAAATGCTTCTCGTACTGCTCCATGGTATGCTGATTATGCTAATTACATTGTTGCTAAATTCATACCACCTAGCTTCACATACCAGCAAAAGAAAAAGGTTTTCTATGATTTAAGACATTACTTCTCGAATGACCCACACCTTTTTAAAGAAGGAGTAGATGGTATTATTAGACATTGTGTACCTGAGCATGAACAGGAATAGATCCTATGCAAGTGTCACTCCGAGACATATGGAGGACACCATGCTGGAGATAGAACTGCACATAACGTATTGCAATCCGGTTTTTATTGGCGTACTCTCTTGAAAGATGCCCGTAAGTTTGTTTTGTCTTGTGATGAATGTCAAAGAATTGGTAATATTAGTAGACGTCAAGAAATGCCTATAATTATTCTCTTGTTATTGAACCATTTGATGTTTGGGGCTTTGATTATATGGGACCGTTTTCTGCCTCTAATGGGTATACACATATTTTAGTTGTTGTTGATTACGTTACTAAGTGGGTAGAAGCTATTCCAACTAGTAGTGCTGATCATAACACCTCTATTAAAATGATTAAAGAAGTTATTTTTCTGAGGTTTGGAGTCCCTAGATACTTAATGACTCATGGTGGTTCACATTTTATTCATGGTGCCTGTCGGTGTCAAAACCAGCGGATCTCGGGTAGGGGGTCCCGAACTGTGCGTCTAGGCGGATGGTAACAGGAGACAAGGGACACGACATTTTTACCCAGGTTCGGGCCCTCTCGGTGGAGGTAAAACCCTACTCCTGCTTGATTAATATTGATGTTATGGGTAGTACAAGAGTAGATCTACCATGAGATCAAGGAGGCTAAACCCCTAGAAGCTAGCCTATGGTATGATTGTTGTTTGTCCTACGGACTAAAACCCTCCGGTTTATATAGACACCGGAGAGGGCTAGGGTTACACAGAGTCGGTTACAATGGTAGGAGATCTACATATCCGTATCGCCAAGCTTGCCATCCACGCCAAGGAAAGTCCCATCCGGACACGAGACGAAGTCTTCAATCTTGTATCTTCATAGTCTTGGAGTCCGACCAAAGATGATAGTTCGGCTATCCGGACACCCCCTAGTCCAGGACTCCCTCAGTAGCCCCTGAACCAGGCTTCAATGACGACGAGTCCGGCGCGCATATTGTCTTCGGCATTGCAAGGCGGGTTCCTCCTCCGAATAATTCATAGAAGATTTTGAACACCAGGATAGTGTCCGGCTCTGCAAAATAAGTTACACATACCACCGTAGAGAGAATAATATTTACACAAGTTCAATCTGCTGACATATCTCATGGCATGATGTCACACCACGGCCAAGCCTTTATTCGAATTGTTTTTACTGTTCCACCTCAGCGCGTTTAGCGAAGCGGTTTCCTTGGCACGTCCTGTCAAAGCAGAGATCGTGTCCCCTTATTCCGAGATTCTCATCAATACGGGCGTGGGCAACCCAACCGCGCCATTGATTGCGGCGCTTGGGAGATAAGCGAGTTTTACCGGGCTGGTGGGGACGTATAGTTTCATCCGCTCATATATAAGGGGATAAGGATCCACCTTTTTACCTACGCCTTCTTCCTCCTCTGCTTATTCATCTCCGCGCACTCGAGCTCCAGCGCCCCAGTCTGCATATCTCACCTCAACCTTCTCCAACCATGTCCGGAGTGGGAGGCAAGTGGATGGCCTCCTCCATCACGGAGGGGCACATCAAAAGGCTGCGCAAGGCCGGATATTTGTCCAGTGATATCACGCACCGGCTCCCCGACGAGGGGCAGCTCATCCCCACCCCCGGGCCCCATGAGAGGGTGGTGTTCCTTCCCCATTTCCTCCGCGGACTGGGCTTCCCACTCCACCCATTTGTCCGGGGGCTCATGTTCCACTATGGCCTGGATTTCCATGATCTGGCCACGAATTTTATCCTCAACATCTCGGCGTTTATCGTCGTGTGCGAGGCTTTCCTCTGCATCCAGCCCCACTTCGGCTTATGGCTAAAGACTTTTAATGTCAAGTCGAAGGTAGAGGGTGGTCGCCAAGCGGAATGCGGAGGCGCCATGGTGGGCAAGATGCCCAACGTCACCTGGCTCGAGGGCGCCTTCGTGGAAACCTCAAAGGGTGGCAATCGGGGTGGTTCTATGTAACCGAGCCGCGTGACCCTGAATGGGCAGCGGGCCCCAAATTCAGATCTGGCATCCCCACACGGCTCACCTCCTGGAAAGAGAAGGGCCTGACGTGGGGCGATTCGGAGGAGCTGACCGGACTCCAACCCTGTGTCCACACCCTGGTGAACAAGAAGCTCAAGCTTGTCAACGTAGTCCAGGTCACGCTCATCCGTCGGATTCTCCCGTGCCAACAGCGGGCTTTCAACTTGTGGGAGTTCGATCTGGCACAACACCAGACCTTGAGCAGGCTCTTCGACACTACGTACGAAGAGGCCTGGAGGGTGCTGTTCAAGGGCGCCGAGGCTCCCGCATCCGCTACCGAAGATCGCGGATTCAACTCGCAGCGTCAAGCCGGCGAGGTAAGCTATATTACCCTTTACAGGACACTTGTTTTCCATAGTTTGACTCTATGCGGGATCTAAACTCCCATTACCTTTAGCAGGCCTGGCAGAAGGCGTCCGGGCAGGTTAACTGCCCGGCTCCCCTTCCAGAAGACCCAGCGGACGCCCGTTTGGCGGGGCTGCTGGTCCCGGCGCCTTACATGGTGCCGGAGAAGAAGGCCAAGAAGAAGGCCACGGGAACCCGGAGGAGTTCCCGGCGCCAGGTGTTATCGGACTCATCGTCCGATGACTCCGAGGCAGACTCCTCCCATGAAGACGAGGAGGAGAAGAAAGAGGCCTCTCCCCCAATGGGGGGAGAGAAGAAGAGGAAGGCTTCCCCAACGGGGGAGGCCGAAGGGTCCAAGAAGTGAAGGACCCTTCTTCCGGACTGTTCCACCAACACCGACGACGGCGAAGAGGAGTGGCCCTCGAGGGCCAAGCCCCTGGCGAGATCGTAAGTGTCCGGATTCCAAAATAGCTTATGATTTTCTTTTCATCGCATAGTGTCTTCTAATGCCGAACACAACCATGTAGCCCGCCCAAGGATGACCTTCCCGCTTCGTCGAGCGGGTCCCTGGGTTCGTTGGATGTGAATAGCGCCTCACTTCTGACTGCCTCCTCCCCCGTGATGCAGACGGCGCCGAGGCGGGGTCCCAGAAAGGGACCATCCAGGAGGAGGAGGCCCCGGAGGTGCCGTAGGGCAACCTCCCAGACTTTGGACCGGACTCCGCACCGGAACCTTTGGTGGTTCCGGAGTCCGGCGGGCGGCCCCTTCGTAAGATGGGCGAGACAGCGACGCCGGTTGCCTCCGTCCAACCGGAGGCGCCGGATAATTTGCTGGAGGCTCTCAACGGCGCTTCCGTCGACGAGGAGCATCGCACTGTTATGAGTGCAATGATTCAGAAGGTTCAGTCCGCCAAGAGCGGGCTGACCGAAGCCTGCACCAGCCTTCTAACAGGCTTTGAGGTATGTGGTTAAGATATGTAAAAATAGTACTGCATAGACAATAGCCCCTGATGCTCAGTTCAGTGTTCGGAAAGAAAAGCCGAACTGAGGATCTAATAAGATATACGCAAGAGTCTAACACAAATATGTCAATATCGGAATGCAGGCTGCGCTACTGACCTCTGCCGCACTGACTGTGGAGGTCAATGCCTTGCAGCAGAGCCTCGAGCGGTCCGAGAGCGAGCTCGGCCATGCCAAGAAGCAGCTCGAGGACAAGGAAGGTAAGTAATACCTTATTAAAGTGATACCTTATAGAAAAAGATTTGGTTGCAAAAAATGACAGGAATAACATGGGTATTGCAGGGGCTACAAACAAGGTGGTGACCCTGAAGGAGGCGGTGTCCGCGGCCGAACGCAATGCGGCCGCGGAACGCACCGAGCGAGAGAAGCAGGAGGCACGGGTGGCGGAGGTGCGGCAAGAGCTCCAGGTTCTCGTGGAAAAACATGAGAGTTTGGAGCGTGACTCGAAGACTCGAGAGTCCGAGCTCGCGTCATCTTGAGAGTGCCAAAGCCGCTAAGGCCGAAGCCCAGAAGGCCCTCCAGGAGATTGAGGAGATAAAAAGATAGCGGCGGGTAAGGCATTTTTCATGCAAAGCAAGCATGTAAAAGTGAATTACTTGTTACTTACCCGATTTCGGAGCTCTCCAGGTGCGTTCGCAAATCTGCCCCATAGCGTGTCCGATGCTGCCGCATTCTACAGAACCGAGGAGGGGAGCTCGACGGAAAATGTGTTCTGGTCTCAGTATGCTGAGGCCGAACATCCGGTGCCCCTGAGCGACCAGCTGAGGCAGCTGGTCGAGCTCCACAAGGTGGCCGAACAGGCCATGAAGGGCCTCATAGTTCGGTTGTTGCCCAAAGAAGCCATGCCTGGGAGCTAATTCGATCTGGTGCAGCGGCTGGTGGACGCCTGTCCATGGGTTGAAGTCATCAAGCACTCCGCCTGCATTGAAGGTGCCCGTCGGGCCCTTGCCAGTGCTAAAGTGCACTGGGGCAGGATGGACGCCGAGAAGCTTGTGACGGACGCGCTACCGCCGGGCAAGGAGTATCGCATGCCCGAGATGTATTATAAGGGTGTCCTGAAGGGTGCCCACCTTATTGTGGGTGAATGCTCCAAAGATGTAATTTTTGAGTAGACTCGCATTTTGTTATCCTGTGCGCTGAAAACTTTGTTCATATGCGCTAAGAAATGCTTGTTAATTTAAAATATTACCTTCTGTGCGACTGTTTATCAAATCTAAGAGATGGCAAGTCGTTGGCTTCGGCCCCCATGCGACGAGTGCTGGGGTGTTCGGGATAAACTTGAGCGCTGTTGTTCCCATTTTTGGGTCCTTCTAAGGAGGCGCTCAACACAACTAACTAGGCAACCGGACTTATAATGCTTGAACACTCCCACTTAGCCATAGAATTCTATAATTTTAAATTTCGGCGAAGCCCCTAGTGTTCGGAAGACCAAATTCGGGGCGCTATCCATGCCTGGGGCCGGACAAAGCCGGCTCCTCGCTCTAAGCGGCATAAGTCTTTAGGGACTCGAAAAGACCTCTCGAACAGCGACCAGCTCTCGCCTTATCATGACGGTCAGTTTTAGCTTTCTCCACTGAGGTGCTCAACCCATCTCAAGTGGGGCACAATCGCAGTGGTTCTCCCAGCGCTACCTTAGCCGATATAACGGAACGTAAGGTACCAAAACATGGGAGCCGGGCAAACCCAACTATTGACCCAAGACATGATTCGGAGCCGATGCATATAATGCTATAAGTTCGGGGTGCTGCACTTGTGAAAGTGTTCGGACTTGTCACACCATAATCTGGGGAACTTAAGCCCCTGGTGTATTTGGCCGTACCAAAGCGTACGGGTGCAACGTGTCATAAGTGAACATATATAGAAAGGAATGCAATGATAGGCAAAAAGCGATGCATTGTTTATTCAAAAAATACTGCAATGAAGGCAGAACGATACAAATAGTGCGATAAGCAAGGGGTGGGACTATTTAACATGTCCCCCTCCAGGGGTAGGCTGCGGAATGGTATGTAAAATAGGTATAATGCTCGTAATGGAGACCACCTGGATACTCGTCGTAGCTTTTCTGCTTCCCTGGCTGTTGCATCGTGAGTTCGGCAGATCTACTGCCGGACAGGGCTTCTGGAAAACAGAGTCCTAAGAATAAGAAGAAAAAAAGAATGACAAATTTGGGAGCCCCTGGTGTGGTTGATCCGCACTCTGGGCATGCCGTGGTCGTGCCCCCCCTATGCCCATGGTATCTCCAGAGCATAGTGATGTACGCGTGGTACTGGTCTCACGACTTCGCGAGGGCTGGGGTTGGGGCCGCATTGCTACGCGTGCTCGGAACGTGCCAGGTGGTCTTGTTGTAGGTTACTCCGGGCGCTTTTGACGGTGTCCGGTCGCTTAACAACCAGACTTGAGAATTGCCTTAAGAGGCTACTCTGTACTTCCGCCGCGAGAGCCGCTGTATGCTCCTCCGTTCGGAGAGAGCGTTCGGTGTTTCCCTTGACCATGATGACTCCTCGAGAGCCTGGCATCTTGATCTTGAGGTATGCGTAGTGCGGCACCGCGTTGAACTTTGCAACTGAGGTTCGTCCGAGAAGTGCATGATAGCCGCTGCGGAACGGGACTATGTCAGAGATTAACTCCTCGCTTCGGAAATTATCCGGGGATCCGAAGACCACTTCGAGTGTAACTGAGCCTGTACAATTGGCCTCTAAACCTGGTATGAAGCCTTTGAAGGTCGTCTTTGTGGGTTTAATCCTTGAGGGGTCTATGCCCATCTTGCACACTATATCCTGATAAAGCAGGTTCAGGCTGCTGCCGCCGTCCATCAGGACTCTAGTGAGGTGAAATCCGTCGACGATTGGGTCTAAAACCAATGCGGCGAATCCGCCATGGCGGATGCTGGTGGGGTGGTCCCTTCGATCAAAAGTGATCGGGCAGGAGGACCACGGATTGAACTTTGGGACGACTGGCTCCATCGCGTATACGTCCCTGAGCGCACGCTTCCGCTCCCTTTTGGGTATGTGGGTTGCATATATCATGTTCACCGTCCACACTTGTGGGGGGAAACCCTTCTGTCGTCTATTGTTCGGCGTCCGTGTCTCCTCCTCGTCATTGCTATGTAGCCCCTTGTCGTTGCTTTCGGCGATTAACTTGCCTACCTGCTTGAACACACAACAATCCCTGTTGGTGTGATTAGCTGGCTTTTTGGGGGTGTCGTGTATCTGGCATGAGCAATCGAGTATCCGGTCCAAATTGGACGGGCCTGGAGTAGTTCTTTTGATTGGCTTTTTCTGCTGACCGGGTTTAGAGCCTCTGAATCTGGCGTTGACTGCAGTATCTTCAGTATTATCGCCGATAATGTGGCGCTTGTGCTTATTGCGACGCGACCTGCCATTGCTGTCTTTGGTATCGGAACTACCAGAGTTTTTGGTTAGGTTCTTACTGCGGGCTAGCCAGCTGTGTTCTCCCGCACAGAAGCGGGTCATGAGTGATGTGAGGGCTGCCATTGATTTCTGCTTTTCCTGTCCTAGGTGCTGGGCAAGCCATTCGTCGCGGATGTTATGTTTGAAGGCTGCAAGGGCCTCTGCATCCGGACAGTCGATGATTTGATTTTTCTTGGTTAAGAACTGTGTCCAGAATTGTTTGGCCGATTCGTCTGGATGCTGAATTATGTGGCTTAGGTCATCGGCGTCTGGCGGTCGCACATATGTGCCCTGGAAGTTATCAAGGAATCCGGCTTCCAGGTCCTCCCAACACCCAATTGATTCTGCTGGCAAGCTGTTGAGCCAATGCCGAGCTGGTCCTTTAAGCTTGAGTGGGAGGTATTTGATGGCGTGAAGATCATCACCGCCGGCCATGTGGATATGAAGGAGATAGTCTTCGATCCAAACCGCAAGATCTGTTGTGCCGTCGTAGGATTCAATGTTTACGGGTTTGAAACCTTCGGGGATTTGATGATCCATTACTTCATCTGTGAAGCATAGTGGGTGTGCGGCGCCTCTGTATTGGGCTATATCACGACGCAACTCAAACGAGCTTTGTCTACTGTGTTCGGCCCGGCCGGAATTGCTGTGTCCAGCGTGACGGTTGTCGTCGCGTATCGTGGGGCGCCCACACGATCTGTAGATCGATCTTGTTTGTTTTGCCTTATCCTCCAATATGTCCCGCAAGTCCATCTCATTCCCCCGTGACTTTGTAATTTTCGAGCGACGCCGGGGTGCGGCTTTAATGGAGGGCCTAGAGGCCTCTCTGTCGCGGCCACGAGGTGGCCGGTCGGCCATATTGTGCACTGGTGATGTAGGTTTATGTGCTTCTTCCTCTAATTGGGGTAGCAGCTTGTGTTTGGGGTAGCTTTTGGAGGGGCGTTCGAGTTCATACTCTTCAGCCACGAGGATTTCAGTCCATCTGTCGGCTAGCAAGTCTTGGTCAGCTCTGAGCTGTTGCTGCTTTTTCTTGAGGCTGCTTGCCGTGGCCATAAGCCTGTTTTGAAATGCTCTTGTTCGACGGGATCCTCGGGCACGACAAATTCGTCGTCGTCGAGGCTTGCCTCGTCTCCGGAGGGAGGCATATGATTATCGTCCTCTACCTCTCTGTCTGCCGTTCTCTCATGAGGGCTGGTTTCTCCATCCTCCTGCGCTGAATCTTGCTGGAGGGGGTTGTCTTCGGCACTGTCCGGGGTGTTATTATCTCCGGTGCCGGAATCTCCATTCTTGCTGTGGCAGGATTTGGAGTGGTGCCGCTGACGCTGGCGCTTAGGCTGTTTTTTGGAGGGGTCGTCCTCCGCTGTTCCATCGCCATTCCCATCCTTTGGGATGTCCACCATGTATATTTTGTATGACGAGGTGGCTTTCCAGTGCCCTATAGGCGCTGGTTCTTGGTCGTCTCCGGCATCGTCGTCCATACCGTCGATGTCTTCGGAGTCGAAGTCTAGCATGTCGGTTAAGTCATCGACAATGGCTACGAAGTGGGTGGTGGGTGGGCTTTGAATTTCTTCGTCGTCCGCATCCCAACCGTTCTGACCATAATCCGGCCAGGGCTCTCCTGATAAAGAGAGACACTTTAGCGAATTCAGGATGTCGCCAAAAGGCGAGTGCTGAAAGATGTCTGCAGCGGTGAACTCCATTATCGGCGCCCAATCGGATTCGATTGGCAGGGGCGCGGAAGGTTCGGGGTCCGGAGAGGAGTCCGGCACCTTGGAGTCACGAGCTTCACAAGGGACAGGGTTGGTATTCGGCTCCATCGCCGTAGAGGTAGCAGCCCCCGAGGCGGTGTCCAGCCACCCATCCTCGATCGGTGCAGTCGCCTCCGAGCTAAGGGTCAGAGCAGACTCTTGTGCGGCCTCCAGGGCACTGTCCGGCAGCAGAGCTAAATCATGCCCATCGTGACAGTGCGGTGCGCCCGGCTGTGGCTCGAATCCGTCAAAGATCAAGTCTCGGATGTCGGTCGTATAGTTCAAACTTCCAAATCTGACCTGATGGCCAGGGGCGTAGCTTTCGATCTGCTCCAGATGGCCAAGTGAATTGGCCCGTAGTGCAAAGCCGCCGAATACGAAGATCTGTCCAGGGAGAAAAGTCTCGACCTGGACCGCGTCGTTGTTGATGATCGAAGGAGCCATCGGGCCTATAGGTGACGACACAGAGGAACTCTCAATGAAAGCACCAATGTCGGTGTCAAAACCAGCGGATCTCGGGTAGGGGGTCCTGAACTGTGCGTCTAGGTGGATGGTAACAGGAGACAAGGGACACGACGTTTTTACCCAGGTTCGGGCCCTCTCGGTGGAGGTAAAACCCTACTCCTGCTTGATTAATATTGATGTTATGGGTAGTACAAGAGTAGATCTACCACGAGATCAAGGAGGCTAAACCCTAGAAGCTAGCCTATGGTATGATTGTTGTTTGTCCTACGGACTAAAACCCTTCGGTTTATATAGACACCGGAGAGGGCTAGGGTTACACAGAGTCGGTTACAATGGTAGGATATCTACATATCCGTATCGCCAAGCTTGCCTTCCACGCCAAGGAAAGTCCCATCCGGACACGGGACGAATTCTTCAATCTTGTATCTTCATAGTCTTGGAGTCCGGCCAAAGATGATAGTTCGGCTATCCGGACACCCCCTAGTCCAGGACTCCCTCAGTGCCTTTCGTAAAATGCTTGCTAAATATGATGTTAATCATAGAATTGCATCTCCATATCACCCACAGTCTAGTGGTCAAGTAGAGTTGAGTAATAGAGAGCTCAAATTAATTTTGCAAAAGACTGTTAATAGATCTAGAAAGAATTGGTCCAAGAAAGTTGATGATGCATTATGGGCTTACAGAACTGCATATAAGAATCCTATGGGTATGTCTCCATATAAAATGGTTTATGGAAAGGCATGTCACTTACCTCTCGAATTAGAACATAAGGCATATTGGGACATTAAAAAGCTCAATTATGATTTCAAACTTGCCGGTGAGAAGAGGTTATTTGACATTAGCTCACTTGATGAATGGAGAACCCAAGCCTATGAGAATGCCAAACTGTTTAAAGAAAAAGTTAAAAGATGGCATGACAAAAGGATACAAAAGTGTGAGTTTAATGTAGGTGATCATGTGTTGCTATTCAACCCTCGTTTAAGATTTTTTGCAGGATAACTTCTCTCTAAATGGGAAGGCCCTTACGTTATCGAGGAGGTCTATCGTTCAGGTGCCATAAAAATCAACAACTTCGAAGGCACAAATCCGAAGGTGGTGAACGGTCAAAGAATCAAACATTATATCTCAGGTAACCCTATAAATGTTGAAACTAATGTTATTGAAATCGTAACCCCGGAGGAATACATAAGGGACACCTTTCAGAACATTTCAGACTCCTAAAAGGAACAGGTATGTGGTACGGTAAGTAAACCAACTCCAAAACAGTTCTAATAGCAATTTTTCTCCGTTTTGGAATATTTAAGAAAATAGGAAAATAAGAAGTAGTCCAGGAAGTACACAAGGCATCCATGAGGGTGGAGGGCGCGCCCTACCCCCCTGGGCGCGCCCCTACCTCTTGTGCACCTCGTGTGCTCTCTAGACTCTGTTTTCTTGCACGATACTTCTTTTGGTCGGTAAAAATTCATTATATAATCTCCCGAAGGTTTTGACCACCGTATCATGCAAATATCCTATGTCTTTGTTTCGAGCTGTTTTTGTTGCAGATTTAGAGCAAGATGTCTTCTCAAGAGTCAGTCGGGGAGAGTCGGGTGTCTCACCCGACGCCAGGTCCAGGAGCAAACAGCGATGCTTATCACTTTGGGCCATCAAAGGAGGATGAGATGGAGGCCGACTTGAAAAGGATAGATGCCATGGAGGAGGATCAAGAAGTTACCTCTCGTTTCCAAGCCGGATTCACGATGGGGGAACTACAGAGCTCAGCCATTCCAAACTCGGTCATCCCTTCCAATGTTAAATTTCTTTCTTATGAGAATATAAAAAAGAGTGTCACTTGTTCTCCGGCAGCTATGCAACATCCATGGGTGAAAGGAGCTTTAGCCGTCACGGGTAAGCTCCGCAAGGAAAATATGGACCTCAAGCAGGAGGTCAATAAGCTCGAGGAGGAGAATCGTATCCTGAGGGGCATTATCGCCAAGAAAATCACACCACCACCTCCGAAGAAGGAGACATAATCACATGGGTATGGGCAATCCCCTTGGCAACTGCCAAGCTTGGGGGAGGTGCACCGGTATCGTATCACCATCACACTCCTACCTTTACCGTTTTACTTAGTTCTATCCTTTTGGTAATATCTTGATCTAGTAGAATAAAGTTTTGGTATGATTTAGTTTTGAGTTTTGCTTTATGATCCCTCTATGTAATCGAGTTCTTGAGCTATATATAATAAAGATTAGTGTTGAGTCAAGGGCTTTGCTATCTTGCTATGATCTTGAGGGAATAAAAGAATAAAAGAAATAAAAGAGATCATATTGACCTTATGGAAAGTAATGACTTCACATATATAGAGTATGATGATTAAAAGTTGTTGAGAGTTGGCAAACATAGTTTTGGTCATCGTTGCAATTAATAGGAAGTAATAAAGAAAGATAGGTTCTCACATATGAATATACTATCTTGGACATCTTTTATGATTGTGAGCACTCATTAAAGTATGACATGCTAAAGAGTTGATGTTGGACAAGGAAGACAACGTAATGGGTTATGTTTTCTCACATCTTAATTAAAGTATATTGTCATGGATTATCCAACATATTGAGTTTGCCTTTCCCCCTCATGCTAGCCAAATTCCTTGCACCAAGTAGAGATACTACTTGTGCTTCCAAACATCCTTAAACCCAGTTTTGCCATGAGAGTCCACCATATCTACCTATGGATTGAGTAAGATCCTTCAAGTAAGTTGTCATGTTCCATGCAATAAAAATTGCTCTCTAAATATGAATGACTTATTAGTGTGGAGAAAATAAGCTTTATACGCTCTTGTGATAGGGAAGCAATAAAAGCGACAGACTGCATAATAAAGGTTCATATCACAAGTGGCAATATAAAGTGACATTCTTTTGCATTAAGATTTCGTTCATCCAACCGTAAAAGCACATGACAACCTCTGCTTCCCTCTGTGAAGGGCCTATCTTTTACTTCTTGTCTTACATTAAGAGTCACGGGTGATCCTCACCTTTCCTTTTTACATTTTATCCTTTGGCAAGCACCTCATGTTGGAAAGATCCTGATGTATATATCCAATTGGATGTAAGTTAGCATGAACTATTATTGTTGACATTACCCTCGGTAAAAGGTTGGGAGGCAACACAATAAGCCCCTATCTTCCTCTGTGTCCGATTAAAACTCCATAACCATAAGTATTGCGTGAGTGTTAGCAATTGTGAAAGACTAAATGATAGTTGAGTATGTGGACTTGCTGAAAAGCTCTTACATTGACTCTTTCTGATGTTATGATAAATTGCAATTGCTTCAATGACTGTGATTATAGTTTGTGGGTTTTCAATGAAGTTTCTGAATCATACTTGACATTGTGAATAGATTGTTACTTAAGCATAAGAAATCATATGACAAAATTTATATATTTGTTGTTATAAGAAATATCATGATGCCCTCATGTCCGTATTTTATTTTATCGACACCTCTATCTCTAAACATGTGGACATATTTTTCGATATTGGCTTCCGCTTGAGGACAAGCGAGGTCTAAGCTTGGGGGAGTTGATACATCCATTTTGCATCATGCTTTTATATCTATATTTTTTGCATTATGGGCTTTTATTACACGTTATTTCACAATACTTATGGCTATTCTCTCTTATTTTACAAGGTTTACATAAAGAGGGAGAATGCCGGCAGCTAGGATTCTGGGCTAGAAAAGGAGCAAATATTGGAGACCTATTCTGTACAGCTGCAAAAGTCCTGAAACTCCACGAAAGTCATTTTGGGAATTAATAACAAATATTGAGCAGAAGAAATACCTGAGGGGGGCCATCCACCACCCTCGAGGCTGGGGGATAGGCCCTACCTCCTAGGCACGCCCCCCTGCCTCATGGGCCACCTGGTAGCCCTCCGGTGCCCATCTTCTGCTATATGAAGTCTTTTACCCTGGAAAAAATCATAAGCAAGCTTTCGGGACGAAACTCCACCGCCACGAGGCGGAACCTTGGCGGAACCAATCTAGGGCTCCGGCAGGGCTGTTCCACGGGGAAACTTCCCTCCGGGAGGGGGAAATCATCACCATCGTCATCACCAACGATCCTCTCATCGGGAGGGGGTCAATATCCATCAACATCTTCACCAGCACCATCTCCTCTCAAATCCTAGTTCATCTCTTGTATCCAATCTTTGTACCAAAACCTTAGATTGGTACCTGTGGGTTGCTAGTAGTGTTAATTACTCCTTGTAGTTGATGCTAGTTGGTTTATTTGGTGGAAGATCATATGTTCAGATCCTTAATGCATATTAATACTCCTCTAATTATGAACATGAATATGCTTTGTGAGTAATTACGTTTGTTCCTGAGGACATGGGTGAAGTCTTGCTATTAGTAGTCAGGTGAATGTGGTATTCGTTCAATATTTTGATGAGATGTATGTTGTCTCTCCTCTAGTGGTGTTATGTGAACGTCGACTACATGACACTTCACCATTATTTGGGCCTAGAGGAAGGCATTGGGAAGTAATAAGTAGATGATGGGTTGCTAGAGTGACAGAAGCTTAAACCCTAGTTTATGAGTTGCTTCGTAAGGGGCTGATTTGGATCCACATGTTTCATGATATGGTTAGGTTTACCTTAATACTTCTTTTGTAGTTGCGGATGCTTGCAATAGGGGTTAATCATAAGTGGGATGCTTGTCCAAGAAAGGGAAGTACCCAAGCACTGGTCCACTCACATATAAAATTATCAAAGTAACGAATGCGAATCACAGGAGCGTGACGAAAACTAGCTTGATGATAGTTCCCATGTGCCCTCGGGAGCAATTTTCTCATTATAAGAACTTGTCCAGGCTTGTCCTTTGCTACAAAAAGGATTGGGCCACCTTGCTGCACTTTATTTACTTTCATTGCTTGTTACCCGTTTCAAATTATCTTATCACAAAACTATCTGTTACCTACAATTTCAGTGCTTGCAGAGAATACCTTACTGAAAACCGCTTGTCATTTCCTTCTGCTCCTCGTTGGGTTCGACACTCTTACTTATAGAAAGGACTACGGTAGATCCCCTACACTTGTGGGTCATCAGCACCGAAGACTTCACTACAAAAAGAAATACACTTCCGTGATCATACGTGTTTGTCACAGTAGGTCACGTTTTCTGTCATGCATGTACATCCATGACGATTTTATGACAGAATCAAGATAGTCATACTTGTGCTGTCGTAGAAGTGTTCCATGACATTACCAAAATTATCATCATGGAAGTGTCCACTTCCGTGATAAATCACACGTCACAGAAGTGCTTTCATCAAGGGTGACCGACACGTGGCATCCACCGTAATGGGTCACCATTAAGGTATTGGGTTCTGGTTTGGATCCGATAACCCGTTAACAGCCCGGACCAATGGGGATTTTCCATGTGTAAAATTCTCAATGGCCAGAGGAACCACGTGTCGGCTCACCGTTGGGATAGATGTCATCCACTCATTGGACTGAAGGCGCCTATGATTTGTCGACACATGGCACAGCCCAACAGAGGCCCATTCCAGTGAAAAAGCCAACCCGTTTGACTTGGTCAAAAGGTAGCGGGCCGGCCCATGGAAAGCCTGTTAATAGCATGTTCACATATAGCCCATTTAGAGCCTTCTAACTCACGGCCCCTCATGGCCTACCGGAATTTGGCCCAGTAGCATCATCTGGGCCATCCAATATGATTCCAGCCCGTTGTAACTTTTGGCCCATCTATGGCCCATGACATCTTTTGGCCCATAGGAGGCCCTTTGTAACTCTAGTCCCATTAAAGGTCCGAGATGAAACTGGCCCATAATGAATAGTGTATCGCTTTATACCCATTAATGGCCCATTATTCTGTCGACCGTTTCCAGCCCGTGTTAACTTTCGGCCTTCTAAGGGCCCATTTATTCTTGGGCTCATTTCTAGAATTCAGTTAGTTACGGTCCGTTACTGGCCTGTTCCGTTTGTGGGCCAAATTCAGCCCGTGGTTACAGTCGGCCTGTTTGTGGCCCGTTAACCCATTGGGCTGTTTTCATAGCATTATCAAATACGGCGTATTAACAACCCGTTATGGTCCACGAATAGTACGACCCATGTTTGGTGAAATGATTATATGGCCCTTAGAAGGCCCATGGATCATACGACCCATAGAAGGCCCATGGATCCTATGGTCCGTAGGAGGCCCATGGTTACAACAGCCCGTGTGTTGCCATGGTTATTGTGGCCTAGTTACCCAAAATAGGTTACTGTGGCAACTAGAAAAACGCGGGAAAAGAACTGCAACGACTACAAGCAAACAACTAAACAAGACAAGAAGGAAATAAATAAGCAAGCAACTAACGCTAGGCTATTACGGCTATTACACATATTACATCCACTGGCCATCAAAGTTCTCCACCAGTGCAAATATAGGGAACAAAGCAGCATATTATGTACACTGGCCATCTAAATTGGCCACCAATGCAAATACACGCGGCGGCAAAACATGGCCATAACTGAACAACTTCAGAAGAGCTCAAGAAACGTTATCCTGGGTATCCACCATGCTTGCAATAAGCTTAGCAAGCTTATTAGCTTTGTCCTGTTTGACGCTAAAATCCTCCAATGCTTGCTGTTGCACCAGAAAGTATGCATCTGAATGCTATAGCGACCACGATCCCAATGGACCAAAGTCTATGCTTAAGTGTCATCCCTGGATCGGTATGCTGACACACACAGTACTCGAGGAATTATAACAGAGTTTTAGTCACACACTTATTACATCGAGGTCCTCATAAAGAGTATTTATTACACAAATAATATGGCTAAAGGCCATCTAAGTAAAGTAACTGCGGAAGCTTTGAAGATAAATGAGTCCATCAACTCCAACGACATTCTTGAGTGCATGACAACGACCTATCACACCTTATTCTTCACCGGTAAAGTCTGCAACATGAGACATTGCAGCCATGTAGGTCAGCACATGGAATATGCTGGCAGAGTTACACTATAGAGCAAATGAATGCAAGAAACTATATCTACATGCATATTTGGCTGGTGGAGGCTCTAAGTTTAATGTTTTGCATAAAGCTAATTTTTCCCTGCAACAAAGGAATACATTTTATTTACTACAAAGTTATACCAATATTTGAGAAGGTTCCTCCAACTCAAATCCCAACATTAAGCAAGTATCATAATTAAACCCAATTCATTAATTAAAGAGTGATGAGATCAACAATAATATCCACTTCTACATACTCAAGATGTCCATAACCGGGGATACGGATAACCATGATTAGTTTATACACTCTACAGAGGTTGCACACTTTTCCCCACAAGACTCGACCGCATCCATGATCGGAAGATCGAGACATAGTCTTTCTTAAGCATTAAATCTCTACTCTGGGTAGGTCGGTACACCTAATTTCCCCTACATCTGCTAGTCCACCTCTTCAAGAGCTCACATAACTTACTCAACTATGCCAGAGCCCATAATGGCTTGTGGCTGCACACGGAAGTTTCTAGGCATGAAATATCATATGATCCCTTTGAGCCTGGGTGGTGAACCGAGGGAAAATCACACGGGTACTCCGGGATTCCCATGGGCAAGCACTAGTTTCTC
The DNA here is from genome assembly GCF_018294505.1 of Triticum aestivum. Taxonomy (NCBI): domain Eukaryota; kingdom Viridiplantae; phylum Streptophyta; class Magnoliopsida; order Poales; family Poaceae; genus Triticum; species Triticum aestivum. The sequence goes on along the minus strand of NC_057804.1, from coordinate 400,975,475 downwards.
CAGGTGCCCCAACCAATCCACATAGATGTGTATTAAAGTTGCCACCTTAATGTTATCCAAAAATTATTAGCTCTCACAACTTCCATGTACATCATGATCCAATCCCCGTCTACGAATATTAGTACTCGAGGAATTATAATTGAGCATAACGTATATTCCCGGGGTGATCAAACATAATAGGTTCCTACCTCAATTACTACAACCAGACCACATGTTCCCAATCCTACTCATGCAAATATTTGAGGGGCGAAATGTCAGGGGTTGGGTGCGACATATGCCAAAGGATGGCTTATCATGGTGGGAGCGAGTAGAACGTCCCCGGTGCCCGGAAGCGAGATGAGGCGTAGACACGAACGCCGGCGTACTTTACCCAAGTTCAGGGCTCTCCTAGGAGATAACACCCCTAGTCCTACTCTGCGGGGTCTCCGCATGATCACTAAAGGCACAAGTGATACAAAGATGCTCCTTGAGCTGTATGCTAGAGGTAGGAGAAGGCAATGCTAGCTCTCTCCTGCCCTAGGAATGTGGATAGGTTTAATGGGGTGGGAACCCTTTGCATGGGTGCCCTGGGGGGTTTATATAGGCCTACCCCCCAGGGGTACAATGGTAATCTGGCCGGCTGCTGGGCCCGGCTGTCAGCGTCTCCGGCCTCTGGCTTCTCTGCCGACTACTGTGGCGTGCCGCTTGGTGGGCCCCGCCAACTGGTCTGGTACGGATCCAACAGACCGCTCCCGCCGCTGGCGCGTCTAGTTAGTGGCTGCTCACTGTAGCCGTGCTGCCAATGACGCTGGTTTGGTCAGCTTAGTGTGGCTACAATCCCGCCGCCTGTTGGGAGATCACTGTAACCACACCTGGTCCCATCAGGTTAATGGTGCACAAACTTCGAGGAAGGGGACGGCCGCCTGCTGGAGGCCGGCCCTCCCCCGGTCCGACTGGTGTGTCGTGCGCTGTCTTCTGGGATGTCACTGCCTGGTAGGGCCTGCAGCCTGCGGGCCGTACCGACAGGCCGTCACGGGGACTGGGGCTCCGCCTGCCCAGAATGAAGTCAAGGGAGAGTGTCAACAGTACCATGCCGTGCGGAGATCTCTGCCCGTACGGGGTACTGTGGCCACGCCAATCCCAAGATTCGGGGGTGAGGGCCTCACTATAGCCACGCCCCATCTTGTCCGCTTGATGGGGGCACAAACTCTATGGGTGCATGGTGGCCGCCTGCTCGATGCCGTCTTCCCTAGAGGCCGGCCGGCTGGAGCCGTCCGCTAGTGATACCGCCTGCTGGCGGTTGACCGCCCTCCGGTGGCCGGCCGTTGAGCTAGATGGCCCCCAGAGGGCGGAGCTTCAGCCTAGGGCGCAGCATGGCGAAGCTGGCCCAAAGTCCTGATAAATCTAGGGACCCGATGAGACTACCCGTGGCCCATTACTTCGACAGTAGTCCCCGATGCCGGTGAAGCATTGTGGTCGAGGGGCCGCGAAGTCTCAGCGGCTACCCCCTCGCCGAGCTCCGGGAGAGCGTCGATCCGGCTTGCAGTTGGCCGAATGCTGAAGCCGGCCTCGCCTAGGCGGGACTAATTGGTCGATTTTGAACTTCAAGGCGGGAAAGCAGGTGGCTTGCCTGCTAAGCTTCCCGGGCCGCCGCCCGCCACAGACACGCCATGCGGGGCACGCCTGCCCGGCCAGCCTACCACCCCACGCCCCTGATGGGACGTGACAGTGGGCCAGGCCCTCCACTATCGCCCCTCGGCACCCAAGCGGATCTGTTGTGCCGAGGGGGCGGTTGCAATTCTTACGACCTCCCGAGGTGTGGTGAATGCGCGCGGTAATTGGCGGTCGTGGGCACAGTTAATCCCACGACCCACGCCCCGCCCCCTCGGCTTTGTAGCCCGAGGGCTATAAATAGGGGGGGGGAGGAAGGGGTGCGGCAAAGCTTGTGCGCCCCCTCCCACTCTCTCTTCTTCCTCTGCTCTCTCCTCCATAGCCTCCGCCGCTGCTCAGCGCTGCCGTGGAGCTGCCGCCGTCGTTCGTCGCCGACGCAACCCTCCTCCTCACTTGGCCCGCTCGAAGCCATGGCGCGTGAGAAGGGCGGCGATTGGGAGGTGTCGACTGTGATCGAGGATCACATTTCCTTCCTCCGTGACACACGCCGGATGCCCAACGCGGCATTCGTCAGGGCGCGGGTGTCGCCGGAGGAGGAGATCTTGCCGGCGCTGAGGGGGAACGAGCGGGTCGTGTTCCGCTTGCACTTCCTCCACGGCTTCGGCCTTCTGTTTAGCAGCTTCCTCCACTCCTTCCTCGACTTCAACAACCTCCAACCTCACCATCTCACGCCCAACACCATGACCCTACTCCCCGCCTTCATCACGGTGTGCGAGGGCTACATCGGCGTCCTCCCCACACTCGAGCTGTGGGGTTTCTATGGGAAGCTCGGCACCTCCGCCAAGGATACGGCGGCCGAGTGTGGCGGGTTCGTTGCCGTGCGCCGGCCAGCGAAGCGTAACACCTTCCCCGTCATCAAACTGGCGCAATTCGTGAAGATGTGGCAGCAGTCCTACTTCTATGTCGAGAACATGGATCTGGCTGCCGACTTCCTCAATCTACCGGCCTACGAGGCCGGCCCTCCCACCGGGCTCCGGCCTAACTGGGGCTACAAGCCAAAGCCGGTGTCGCCAGATGCAGCGGCCGCCATCGGCCGACTCTGGGCGCTCCAGGAGTCGGAGGGCTTTGTGGCCTCCGACCTCCTGATCGCCTTTGTCGAGCGCCAGGTTCTCCCGCTCTAGAGCCGCCCTCATCCAATCTTTCGGATGAGCGGGCAGCGCGACCCCAGCCGGCTGTGCACGAAGAAGATGCCGACTGCTGAGGTTGCGCGGATGGTGAATGAGATCTCCGACCTCAAGGTGTCAGAGGCGGAGTGGCGGTACGGGAAGCGGCCATACTTGCGCGACGATCCGCCTCCTGCCGTAAGTTTCTTCATCTCTTCCTTCTGATCTGTTTTTCAGCCTTGCTCTTGTCGTGATGCGACTCCCTTCTGAGTGCAGATTTATATGTCCGAGGCGACGACCGCCATCATGGGGCCGGGTGGTGACTACCTGCTGCACAGGGCGGTGAGCGACTTGGATGACCCCGACTTGGGGGCGACCGCCCTGGCAGACGATGCAATAGGCGGCGGTGGTGGAGCAGGCGGCTTTGACGGGGGCGGCGGCATGGAGACTTGGCCCGACGACTATGATGATGAAGACGAGCCGCGCCCCACCCGTAGCACTGCCAACACCGGAGCACGCCCCTCTACTGGGCCGCCCGCCCGTGGCGGCAAGCGCAAGCGGAGGCAGGGCGTTGCCCTGTTTGGCAGCGCCCCGAAGAAGCCCAAGAACCCGGCCGCGGCGACCAGGCGAAAAGATGCTGCGACCAAGGTGGCCAAGTATCAGAGGCAGCCGAAGGTGCCAGTCATGGTGTCGGTGTAAGTATTTTTCATGTTTTCGTCCTTTTGCCAATCCAGCCTAAAACTTTTCTGACTTGTGTTCTTATTTCAGGGCCCCACTGACCCTCGAGAAATCGAGCGCCGCCTCGGTCAGCAGGTCGGCGGTGACCTCCTCCACTAGCCGGTGAATTGACCCGGCCGCCGACTTCTAGGAAGCGACAGAGAGGAACGCATGGGAGGCGCGTGAGGAGGAAGCCGACCGTCTGGCCAAGGAGCAGGCAGACAAGGCCGTCGCGTCCGCAGAGAGGAAGCTGGCGCAGGCGGAGGCCAAAGTCGCAGAGAAGGAGCGGCTCGCGGAAGCCGCACGCCACCAAGAGCCGCTGCTCGTGACGCCCCTGAACACCGCACCACCTCCGCCTGATTTTGAGGCGACGACCGGAGGAGCCGGCAACAATCATCTGATCCGGGAGCGGGAGGGCGGCGACGTGGCCATGCCGGATGTCTTTGTGCCGCCGCCGCAAGCTAGCAGGACGCAGGATGATCAGCCGGCCACACCGCCGGTGCCACTGGTCGAGGACACGGTGGTGACGGACCTGATTCCTGAGGTCCGCACACCCGAGCGCCGCCGCCTTGAGAAGGCGGCCTCAGCACCGCGGCCACAGGAGGTCGGTGCTACGAGCTCATCGGTCCCCGACACCGAGGCGACCAGCGCCGTGCCTGCTGGCTGGATACACGGGGGCGGGACGGATGCCCTGAACCAGGCGTCCCTTGACGTCTAGGCCAAGCTCCAGGCTGAAGCCGAAGCCCTCAAGTGCTGCAACGAAGCCTTCCTAGAGTCACGGGCAGCCATCTGCGTAAGTTTCCCTTGCTTTCTTTTTTCCTTGATCTTCTTGCTTTCTTTCTGGGGGCACGCTAGCGCACCCACTGGGTGTAGTCCCCAAGTTTCGGGCCGGCTGCTGAGCAGGTGGTCCGGAACTTTAACTTCTAAGTATCAAATTTGACTTGTCTGATATCCCTGCTGCAGGACTACCACAATCTTCGTGCCATCTCCTTCAACTCCAGGGTTCGAGAGCTGGAGACGCAGACCGCCCATATGTCCGAGAGCCGGAGTAAGCTCCGACTCCCTTTCTCCGCAGGGGCGCGCTGGCGCACCCGCAGGCTGTAGTCCACGAGGTTCGGGCCGACTACTGAGCAGTCGGGCCGAATCTCCTCAGTGTTTCTTTCTTTGTTAATTACTTCTTCTCTGCGGGGGCGCGATGGCGCACCCGTGGCTGTAGTCCCCGAGATTCGGGCCGACTGCTGAGCAGTCGGGCCGGATCTCCCCGGCAACTGCATCCCTCTTTGTCTTCTTGACTGATGCTCTTTCTTCTTTCCCCTTTTTCAGAGGCCAACGCCGCCTTGCAGCAGTAGCTGGGCGAAGCCAACACCGCTCTGTGCGGCAAGGAGGCGGAGTGCAGCAAGCTGACCGAGGAGCGGGACCGGCTGGTCGCCAAGCTCGCCGAGCAGACGGAGGCTCTCAAGACGGCCCAGCGGGATGCGAAGGCGAAGGAAGCCTATCTCCTCACCGAGTTTGAAACCGAGCGCGCCGCTTGGGCCAACAAGGAGGCGCAGATGACCGCCTGCTTCAGCAGCATCGAGGACTTGGTCGAAGATGATTTTTATTCTTCTCATTCATTGTCTTGGGCTGCCGGTCTCTTCTAAGCCGACTGCTTGTTTCTGACTTTTGTTTTTCCTTGCCTTCTGCCAGACCAGATTTCTTCCCGGGTCACTCCGTCGCCGCGAGAAAAGCAATCGAGGCCCAGCGCGAGGAGCGGAGGGCGGAAGGCGCGCAGATTGCTGCTGACGCCCCCCGGACCCTTAATGAGCAGATCCTCAGCATCCAGGCCCGCCTTCGGCCCGCCCATCAAGTGTTGCACCGTCTTCAGCGCGTCGGGGCCCAGGCGATTTTCGCCCTCTGGCCAGGCTTGCCGGCTCCGCACGCTCCGAGCCGGACCGCCGACTGGCTGGAGGTCGCGGCCGGCCGCCTGGAGGCCTAGAAGGGCTCTGCAGCCCGGGCAAGAGCGCGCCGCGCCCTTGAGTTTGTCAAGGCGTGGTATCCTAGGCTGGACTTAGCCCAGTTGGCTACGTTCCGGCTGGAGGCGCAGGAGGAGTTGGCGATGGTGGATGTCGAGCTTGTCAACAGGGCGGCGGCGATCGCCGACTTCACCGACACCGGCATCTTCGTTCCGGAGGTGGTCGAGGAAGGCGCCGAAGCGCCGAAGGAGTGGCTTGGGCTGAACCCAGAGGACAGCAAAGACTCAGCTGAAGTCATCGACTCCCGCGATGAAGGGGAGCAGGGGGAGGAAGAGGAGGAGGAGGAGGAGGAGGAGGAGGACATCGACATCGACATGCCGGAGGCCGGTGCGGATGATCAGCCCCACCCCGACTGGGCCTCAACCAACGACCCGCACTCCAAAGCGCCGACCGCTGCTGGGGGTGGCCAGGTGGTGACCGACCAGCCGCCCGTTCCTCCGACAGACACCACCGACTCCATCATCCAGCCCTCCGCTGTTCCGACTAGCGCTGCTAGCTCCAGCGCCCAGCCTGAGCCGTCTGCCGCGCCAACCGGCGCAGCTGACTCCGTCATCTAGTCGGAGCCGCCTGCTACACCAACTGGCACCGCCGACCCCAGTGTCCAGCCGGAGCCGCCTGCTACGCCAACTGGCGCAGCTGACTCCGTCATCCAGCCGGAGCCACCTGCTGCGCCAACTGGCACCGCCGATCCCAATGTCCAGCCGGAGCCGCCTGCTGCGCCAACCGGCACCGCCGACCCCAGCATCCAGCCGGAGTCTTCTGCTGCTCCCTAGGGTGTTTATCTTTCCTTTTCCTGCTTACTAGTCTGGACATCTTTGTTAAATTCACAGAATTCCACCCGCGAGGTGTATCTTAAACTTTGCTGAATGCCGGCCGATCGGCCTTTATCTATGTAAATATTCTATCGCAACTTTATGCTTTGTTCTGCCGATCTCTAACTTTCCTTGCGTGTACTCCTTATTTTTTTTCCTTTGCCGCCCTTCCTTAGCTATCCTCTTGCTAGCCAAGCAGCCACTCTGCGGACTGCAGCTGGTTTGAGTACTTAGCTTTTTTGCGGGAGGGCAAGTACTTAGCCGTTTGGAGGTTTTTGCAAGGGAGGTAGAGGCCGGCTGGCCGGCTGCTCGGCAGCTGGCTGTGCAGGTATGGTGCCGACCTCGGCTATATGTGCTTTTTCCTTAACCATTTTTCATGTGGGCACTGTCTTGCTGCCTCTGCCCACCATGCAGTCACTCTGCGAACTGTGGCTTCTGGCAGAAGAAGTTTTAGGTGCCAACACATTACTTGTCCGGCTGCAGGAGGCAGCATATAGTAGAAGGCGGCAAACCTCCAGGCCGACTAGTCGACCCGGTGCCAGGCGGAAATAGAATCAAGGCACACATATGGGCATACAACGCTTATCATATAGATAAAGGAAAGGGCAGTCCCCGAGTTTGTCTCGGGGGCCCCGGAGTCTTTGTACATAATACAAAAGATAGCGTGATACATACTGCTTTGAACTGTAAAATCTCCGGAGGAGGTTTGCATTCCACGGCCTCTCCGTCTCCTTGCCCGAATCATCTCTTTTGCGTGCTCTGGGCTTCTGAGCGTCGATCAGATAGTAGGAGTCATTGCCCAGCACCTTGCTGATGATGAAGGGGCCTTCCCACGGCGCTGAGATCTTGTGCTAGCCGGCTGTTCGCTGGATCAGCCGGAGCACAAGGTCTCCCTCTTGGAAGGATCTTGGCTTCACCTTGCGGTTGTAGTATCGGCGCAGACTCTGCTGGTAGATGGCGGACCGACTGAGTGCTAGCAGCCAGCCTTCTTCCAGCAGGTCAACGCTATCTTTTCGCGCCTCCTTGGCGTCCGCCTCAGTGTACATGGTGACTCGCGGGGAGTCGAATTCTATGTCCATCGGGATGAGGGCGTCAGCACCGTAGACGAGGAAGAAGGGCGTGAAGCCGGTCGACTTGTTCGGAGTTGTGCGTAGGCTCCAAAGGATGGCCCGCAGCTCGTCGAGCCAGCAGCCGGCCGAATGCTAAGAGGCTCGACCAGTCGGGGCTTGATGTCGGACAAGATGAGGCCGTTTGCTTGCTCAACTTGGCCGTTTGACTGCGGGTGGGCAACGGAGGCTAAGTCCAGTTGGATGCCCTGCGTCCCGCAGAAACGAGCCAAGGCTCCTTTGGCAAAGTTTGTGCCATTGTCGGTGATGATGCTATGCGGTATGCCGTACCGAGTGGTGATGTCGGCGATGAAGGTCACGGCAGTCGGCCCATTCAGTTTCTTGATTGGCTTGGCCTCTATCCACTTGGTGAACTTGTCCACAGCGACAAGCAGATGAGTCATGCCGCCACGGGGTGTCTTGAATGGCCCCGCCATATCCAAAGCCCAAACTACAAAGGGCCAAGCAATGGGGATAGTCTTGAGTGCAGAAGCTGGCAAACGAGGCTTGGAGCAGAATCTTTGGCACCCTTGGCACTTCTGGACCAACTCTTTAGCCTCTTCAAAAGCAGTCGGCCAGAAGAAACCATGGCGAAAGGCTTTGGCAACAAGTGCTCTTGAGACCGCGTGGTGGCCACATTCACCCTGGTGAATATCTCTGAGGATCGCTTGGCCCTGGTCCGACTCCACACAGCGCTGGTACACACTAGTGACACTGCGCCGAACCAGCTCTTTGTTGACTATGGTGTATGCCGCCGCCCGCCGTTGCACTTGTCGGGCTAGGGTCTCGTTGGCTGGCAGCTCTTTGTTTACCAGAAATTTGAGGATGGGTTGAGCCCATGATGGTGCTGCTATCTCTCCGACTGCTACGATAACAACTTGTACGAGGGCGGTTGGGCTGGGAGGCGGCCGGTTGGAGTCGGCTGCCGCCTGCTGTCTTGAAGAAGTCCCCGGGCTGACTGCTGCAGTCTCCGGGCCAGGCTCTGGAGTTCCCGGGCCGGGTGCGACGGCTGCAGTCCCCGGGCCGCCTGGCGAAGTCCCCGCGCCGGCTTCTGGTATGCTCAAGTCGGTTCTGACTACTTCAGGAGGGGCCAGCACGAAGGTGGAGTCGGACTCTGGTGAGGGCTTGCCAGACGGCTTGAAGAGGCGTTGCAAGGCGGCGCCGGCTGGTATCGCCTGTCGGGTGGAGCCGATCCGTGCCAAGGCATCTGCTTGCTCATTATCATTTCTCAGCACGTGAAGTAACTCGCACCCGTCAAAGTATCCACTGAGTTGGTTCATGAGGAAGCGGTAGCTTGCCATATTCGCGTCCTTGGCGTCCCAGTCACCTGACGACTGCTGGACCACCAAGTCGGAGTCACCATAGCACAGGATCTGGCAAATGCCGAGTTCCTTGGCAAGCCGGAGTCCGTGTATGAGTGCCTCATATTCTGCTACGTTGTTGGAGGCGGCAAAATGGACTTGCAACACATATTTGAGCTTGTCGCCTTTAGGAGAGGTGAGGACGATGCCGGCTCCTAGACCGGTGTGCATGTTGGAACCATCAAAATGCATCCGCCAATGGGTGGAGTCTGGTGCTGGCGGTAGGTACTGGGTCTCGGCCCAGTCGACGAGGAAGTCGGCCAACACTTGCGACTTGATGGCAGTGCGAGGATGGTAGTAGATGGTGTAAGGAGCCAGATCAATATCCCACTTGGTGAAAGCACAAGTGCTCCCTGAGAAGTTTTGGTAATTAATGTCAACATATCTCTTGTTGGACTAAGACTTTTACCTAGAATGTTTCAGACAAGTTCAACAATGGAGTGGCATGGACTAAAGGATGTGGAACCCCTTCAAGATGCTAAGGACAAAGGATTGGCTCAAGCTCCAAGATCAAGACTCTACATTTTCTATTTTAGTGATCCAAGATCACATTGAGTCTATAGGAAATGCCAATACTATCAAGAGGGGATGAGGTGTTGCTTAATGGCTTGCTTGCTCAAGTGCTTAATGATATGCTCCAAAGCCTTCAACTACCTTCTCACGTCCACATATGTCCTAAACCCAAAGTCTAACTCGGCCCCACCGATTCTTTCCATCTGGCGCCACCGAGTTCAGATGTCTTAGCCACTGCCAGAAACCCTAGGCAAATCGGTCTCAACGATAGGGATCTCGGTCTCACCGAGATGGGATTGTAATCTCTATGTGTATGTCCATTACCAAAATCGGTCTCACCAAGTTTGATTAATCGGTACTACCGAGATTACAATGCAAACTCTCTGGTTAACTCATTACCAAAATCGGTCCTACCGAGTTTGTGTAATCAGTCAAACCGAGTTTGCCTAACCAACTCTCTGGTTAGCTTATTACCACAATCGGCCTCACCAAGTTTGTGTAATCGGTCTCACCGAGATTACGTTATGCCCTAACCCTAACCATATTGGTCCTACCGAGTTGCATGTCGGTTCCACCGAAAATCCTAACAGTCACTAGATTTGCTGAATCGGTCTGACCGAGTTTACCAATTTGGTCCCACCGAGTTTGGCAAGTTGTGTGTAACGGTTAGATTTTGTGTGGAGGCTATATATACCCCTCCACCCACTCTTCATTCGTGGAGAGAGCCATTAGAACGAACCTACACTTCCAGCATCCATTTCCTGAGAGAGAACCACCTACTCATGTGTTGAGGCCAAGATATTCCATTCCTACCATATGAATCTTGATCTCTAGCCTTCCCCAAGTTGCTTTTCACTCAAATCTTCTTTCCACCAAATCCAAATCCTATGAGAGAGAGAGTTGAGTGTTGGGGAGACTATCATTTGAAGCACAAGAGCAATGGGTTCATCATCAACACACCATTTGTTACTTCTTGGAGAATGGTGCCTCCTAGATTGGCTAGGTGTCACTTGGGAGCCTCTGACAAGATTGTGGAGTTGAACAAAGGAGTTTGTAAGGGCAAGGAGATCGCCTACTTTGTGAAGATATACCGCTAGTGAGGCAAGTCCTTCATGGGCGACGGCCATGGTGGGATAGACAAGGTTGCTTCTTCGTGGACCCTTCGTGGGTGGAGCCCTCCGTGGACTCTCCCAACTGTTACCCTTCGTGGGTTGGAGTCTCCATCAACGTGGATGTACGATAGCACCACCTACCGGAACCACTGCCCAAAAATCACCGTGTCTCCAAATTGCGTTTGAATCCTCCAATCCCTTCCATTTACATTCTCGCAAGTTGCATGCTTTACTTTCCGCTGCTCATATACTCTTTGCATGCTTGCTTGATATGTGTTGTGATTGTTAAACTTGTGCCTAAACTCCACTTGAACATAAGGAAGTTAAAAACTGCAACTTTTGGTACTTAGTGTCTAATCACCCCCCGTCTAGACACCTCTTCTCGATCCCTCTCAAATGGTATCAGAGCTTTGGTCTCCATTGCTTTGGTTTAAACACCATTGGAGGAAGATGGATGAGTCTACTATTGGGAGTCTTAGACATAGAGTGCCTATACTTGATGGAGAGTACTTTCATGAGTGGAAAAATGAGATGCTTGTGATCTTCAATCAATATCATTTGAACAAGTACATTGCTAGCCCTTGTGCACCTCATGTTGATCCTATGCATCCTACCCTTGAAGAGTCAATTGACATGATCCGCAATCTTAGAACTGCCGAACTTATCATTAGAGGATTGCCCAGAAACTTGATTGAATGTTTGCCTACTCTTAAGTGTGCCTACACCATATGGAAATTTCTTGAGGAACGCTTTCCAAATTATTCCTTGAAAAATCTAGATGAAATTCTCCATAAGTCTATTGCCTTGAGTAAGATGAATTCCAGTGATCCTATGTTTGGTGATTGTCTATTTGAGCTTACAAACCTTATGCGTGCCAAAGGAGATGTTGGAATTATTAGTGATATTATTTCCGAAGCTATAAAAATTCATAAGCAAGATCATTGTCAAACTCACTCTAACGAATCACCCTCTCTAGGATTTGATCCACCACATGACGGTGTTGAACATGGATACTATGATGAGGATGATGATAGTGACTTCGATCTTGATGATGCAATGAGACACTTTGGTCTTATGGCAAATCTTCGGGGATATATGGCAGGAGGAAAGGAATGGGTTCTTGATAGTGGATGTACCGATCACATGACCGGAGATAAAGACATGTTTCGGGAGTTTGTTGAAAACGATGGTCCTCGAAAGTATGTCACCTTCGGTGACAACTCGAAGGCTAAGGTGGTTGGCCTTGGTAAGGTGGCCATATCACATGATAGCTCCATACAAAATGTCATGCTCGCTGAATCTCTTGGCTACAACTTACTTTCAGTATCTAGACTTGCTGATTTCGGTTTCAATGTCTTATTTACTGAAGTAGATTGCCAAGTGTTTCGTAGAGATAATCATAAAATGGTCTTTACCGGTGTGCGTAGAGGTGATCTATACATTGTTGATTTCACTAAAAAGGCTCAACCTAGAACTTGCTTTATTGCTAAATCCTCTAAAGGTTGGTTATGGCATAGACGATTAGGTCATGTTGGCATGCGAAAGGTTGACAAGATTATTAAAGGAAATCATATCCTTGGAGTTAACGATGTCATATTTGATAAGGATAGACTTTGTAGCGCTTGTCAGGCAGGTAAACAGGTTGGAGGAAGGCATCATGTGAAGAACATCATGACCACAAAGAGGCCACTCGATCTACTTCACATTGATCTCTTTGGTCCCAACGCCTACAAGAGTCTCGGTGGAAATTCTTTTGGTCTAGTATAGTTGATGATTTTTCAAGATTTACGTGGGTGTTCTTTCTCGATGATAAATCGCAGGTCCAAAAGATCTTGAAAAACTTTGCTAGGAAGGCCCAAAATCAATTTGGAGTGAAGATCAAGAAGGTGTTGGAAATGTGCCCTAGAGGCAATAATAAAAGCATTATTATATTTCCTTGTTCATGATAATTGTCTTTTATTCATGCTATAATTGTATTATCCGGAAATCGTAATACACGTGTGAATACATAGACCATAACATGTCCCTAGTGAGCCTCTAGTTGACTAGCTCGTTGGTCAACAGATAGTCATGGTTTCCTGACTATGGACATTAGATGTCATTGACAATGGGATCACATCATTAGGAGAATGATGTGATGGACAAGACCCAATCCTAAGCATAGCAAAAGATCGTGTAGTTCATTTTGCTAGAGCTTTTTCAATGTCAAGTATCTCTTCCTTAGACCATGAGATCGTGTAACTCCCGGATACCGTAAGAGTGCTTTGGGTGTACCAAACGCCACAACGTAACTGGGTGACTATAAAGGTGCACTACAGGTATCTCTGAAAGTGTCTGTTGGGTTGACATGGATCGAGACTGGGATTTGTCACTCCGTATGACGGAGAGGTATCTCTGGGCCCACTCGGTAATGCATCATCATAATGAGCTCAAAGTGACCAAGTGTTTGGTCACGGGATCATGCATTACGGTACAAGTAAAGTGACTTGCCGGTAACGAGACTGAACGAGGTATTGGGATATCGACGATCGAGTCTCGGGCTTGTAACGTACCGATTGACAAAGGGAATAGTATACGGGGTTGATCGAATCCTCGACATCGTGGTTCATCCGATGACATCATCGAGGAGCATGTGGGAGCCAACATGGGTATCCAGATCCCGCTGTTGGTTATTGACCGGAGAGTTGTCACGGTCATGTCTGCATGTCTCCCGAACCCGTAGGGTCTACACACTTAAGGTTCGGAGACGCTAGGGTTATTAGGAAGACTTGTATGTGATTACCGAATGTTGTTCGGAGTCCCGGATGAGATCCTGGACGTCACGAGGAGTTCCGGAATGGTCCGGAGGTAAAGATTTATATATGGGAAGTTGTCATACGGACACCGGAAGGTTTCCGGGGCATATCGGTATTGTACCGGGGCCACCGGAAGGGTTCGGGGGTCCACCGGGAGGGGCCACCCCTCCCGGGGGGCCACATGGGCTGCGTGGGGCAGGATCCAACCCCTGGAGGGCTGGGCGCTCCCCCCTTGGGCCCATGCGCCTAGGTTTGGGGGGGGGGAACCCTAGAGGGGGCGCCCCCTTGCTTGGGGGGCAAGTCCCCCTCCCTGGCCGCCGCCCCCCCTCTATATCCCATCTAGAGGGGCCGGCCCCCCTTGCCCCTTCCCCTATAAATAGAGGGGTGAGGGGAGGGCTGAACACCACAAGCCAAGGCGCAGCCCCTCCCCTCCCCAACACCTCTCCTCCTCCGTTGTCTGCTTGGCGAAGCCCTGTCGGAGTACTGCCTCTCCACCATCATCATGCCGTCGTGCTGCTGTTGGAGCCTTCTTCCTCAACCTCTCCTTCCCCCTTGATGGATCAAGAAGGAGGAGACGTCTCCCGTACTGTACGTGTGTTGAACACGGAGGTGCTATCCGTTCAGCACTTGGTCATCGGTGATCTGAATCACGGCGAGTATGACTCCATCATCACCGTTCCCTCGAACGCTTCCGTACGCGATCTACAAGTGGTATGTAGATGCAAACTCACTCCCTTGACTCGTTGCTTAGATGAACTCATAGATGGATCTTGGTGAAACCGTAGGAAAATTTTTAATTTTCTGCAACATTCCCCAACAGAAGGTTCGAAGCGACAACGGAACGGAGTTCAAGAACGCAAATGTGGACACCTTTCTTGACGACGAAGGGATTTCACACGATTTCTTGGCTATGTACACACCTCAACAAAATGGAGTTGTTGAGAGGAAGAACCAGACGCTCATCGAAATGGCGAGAACGATGCTTGATGAGTACAAGACGCCGAAGCACTTTTGGGCGGAAGCGGTTGAGACAGCTTGTCATGCAACAAATCGCTTGTATCTTCACAAGCTACTCGGCAAGACGGCATACGAGCTCCTCACCGGTAACAAACCCCAAGTTGGATACTTTCAAGTATTCGGCTCAAAGTGCTACGTTCTTGATAAGCATCGTCGTTCTAAATTTGCTCCTAAGTCTCATGAAGGTTTCCTACTTGGTTATGTCTCAAACTCTCACACATACCGTGTCTACAACAATTTCGCCCGAAAGGTTGAAGAAACGGTAGATGTGAAGTTTGATGAATCTAACGACTCGCAAGTAGAGAAATTGCCAATTGATGTAGGAGAAAAAGATCCCTTGGAAGCAATCCAAGACTTGTCTATTGGCAAGATTCGTCCAACGGAAGTGAAGGAGAGTACCTCATCTGTCCAAGTGGAAGCTTCTACCTCACGACAAGGTGAACCAAGGGTTGATACGGAAGCATCCACAAGTGGGACACACCAAGATGAAGAAAACGAGGAAGTTCGCCAAGACGAACGTCAAGAACCTCCTTCTCCACCACGACAAGAGAACGCCAATGCCATCAATGAAGAAGGCCAAGAAGAAGAACAAGATGAAGAAGATGTTCAACGAGGACCCAAGCAAAAGCTTTCACGAGTTCGAGCAAGAATTGCTAAAGATCATCCTGTTGAGCAAACATACAATGATATCCAAACCGGGAGAATCACTCGCTCTAAAACTCGTTTAGCTAACTTTTGTGAACACTATTCATTCATCTCTAGCATTGAACCTATGAAGGTTGAAGAAGCATTGGAAGATCCGGATTGGATAAATGCCATGCATGAAGAGCTACACAACTTTGAGAGAAATCAAGTTTGGACATTGGTTGAGAAGCCCGACAACAACCACAACATCATCGGTACCAAATGGGTGTTTCGCACCAAGCAAGATGAAGATGGACAAGTAGTTTGCAACAAAGCATGTCTCGTCGCCCAAGGCTACACACAAGTCGAAGGTATGGACTATGGTGAGACTTATGCTCCCGTTGCTAGACTTGAGTCCATTCGCATCTTACTTGCCTATGCTAATCACCATGATATCACCTTGTACCAAATGGACATTAAAAGTGCTTTTCTAAATGGTGAGATAGAGGAGGAAGTTTATGTTAAACAACCTCACGAATTTGTTAATCCTAAGAAACCTGATCATGTTTACAAACTTCACAAAGCTCTTTATGGTCTTAAACAAGCTCCTAGAGCGTGGTATAAATGCTTGACCAAGTTCCTTATTGAAAAAGGCTTTGAAATTGGAAAAAATAGATTCTACTCTTTTTACTAAGAGGGTCAATGGAGAACTATTTGTGTGCCAAACATATGTTGATGATATTATATTTGGTTCGACTAACTCTCATTTTAGTGAAAAGTTTGGAAAGCTAATGTCGGAGAAGTTTGAGATGTCTATGATGAGTGAACTCAAATTCTTTCTTGGTTTGCAAATCAAGCAAACTAAGGAAGGTACCTTTGTCTCTCAAACAAAGTACACCAAGGACTTATTCAAGAAGTTCAATATGCAAGAATGCAAAGGTATGACTACAATGCCTACTAGTGGACATCTTGATTTGACCAAAGATGGTGAACCGGTCGATCAAAAGGTTTATCGCTCTATGATTGGTTCATTGTTATATCTATGTGCTTCACGTCCCTATATCATGCTAAGTGTGTGCATGTGTGCACGATATCAAGGTGCTCCTAAAGAATGTCATCTTAAGGCCGTGAAAAGGATAGTGAGATACTTAATCCATACACCAAATTTTGGCATTTGGTATCCAAAGAGGGCCTCTTTCGATCTTGTTGGCTACTCCGACTCGGACTATGCCGGTGACAAGGTTGATAGAAAATCAACTTCAGGTACTTGTCAATTTCTTGGTAGATCTCTTGTGTCTTGGTCTTCCAAGAAACAGAACTCGGTATCCTTATCCACCGCCGAAGTGGAATACATTGCCGCTGGTTCAAGTTGTGCTCAATTACTTTGGATGACCCAAACTCTTAAAGATTATGGGATATATGTGAAACATGTTCCATTACTTTGTGACAATGAAAGTGCTATCAAGATTGCTCACAATCCCGTGCAACACTCTCGAACTAAGCATATTGAAGTTCGTCATCATTTCATTCGAGATCATGTTGCTAAGGGTGACATTAATCTTAAGCATGTTAGCACTGAAAAGCAATTAGCAGATATATTTACTAAACCACTTGATGAGAGAGTGTTTTGCAGGTTAAGAGGAGAATTGAATATCATTGATGCTTCAAACTTTGAGTAGGAACTCCATTGGATACATGCAAGACATGAGCTTATGACCAATCCTTGATATTTCTCTTATGATGAAACTCTTATATCTTGGATGTATTTGCACCTTGCATGCACTAAAAAAATACACTTCCGTGATGATACGTGTTTGTCACAGTAGGTCGCGTTTTTTGTAATGCATGTACATCCATGACAAATTTATGACAGAATCAAGATAGTCATACCTGTGCTGTCGTAGAAGTGTTCCATGACATTACCAAAATTATCATCACGGAAGTGTCCACTTCCATGATGATAAATCGCACGTCACAGAAGTGCTTTCATCAAGGGTGACCGACACGTGGCATCCACCGTAACGGAACGCCGTTAAGCTATCGGGTCGGGTTTTGGATCCGATAACCCGTTAACAGCCCCGACCAATGGGGATTTTCCATGTGTAAAATCATCATTGGCTGGAGAAAACATGTGTCGGCTCACCGTTGGGACAGATGTCATCCACCCATTGGAGAGAAGGCGCCTATGATACGTCGACACGTGGCACAGCCCAACAGAGGCCCATTCCTGTGAAAAGGCCGGCCTATTTGACTTGGTCAAAAGGTGGCAGGCCGGCCCATGGAAAGCCTGTTAACGGCCTGTTCGCATATAGCCCATTTAGAGCCCGCTAACCCAAGGCCCATTATGCCCTATCCGAATTAGGCCCAGTAGCGTCATCTGGGCCATCCAATATGATTCCAGCCCGTTTTCACTTCTGGCCCATGTATGGCCCATGACGTCTTTCGGCCCATATGAGGCCCTATGTAACTCTTGGCCTATTAACGGCCCGTGGTGAAACTGGCCCGCAATGAACAGTGTATCACTTTACACCCATTAACGGCCCGTGGTGAAACTGGCCCGTAATGAACAGTATATCACTTTATACCCGTTATTCAGTTGGGCCGTTTCCATCAAATGTTATCTTTCAGCCTTCTTAGAGCCCATTTATTCTTGGGCTCATTTCCAGCATTCGTTTACTTACAGCCCGTTACTGTCATTTTCTGCTTGTGGGCCAAATTCAGCCCGTGGTTACATCGGCCCTTTTGTGGTCCATTAATACGTTGGGCCGTTTCATAGCGTCATCAAATACGGCCTATTAACGATGGCCCGTTATGGTCATACGGCCCTTATAAGGCCCATAGATTATACGGCCCGTAGAAGGCCCATTGTTTCTACGGCCCGTAGAAGGCCCATTGTTTCTACGGCCCGTAGAAGGCCCACTGTTTCTACGGCCCGTAGGAGGCCCAGTGTCACTACAGTAAGTATTAGCCCATGGTTATTGTGGCCTAGTTTTAAAAAGAACTGCACTGCTTACAAGCAAACAAATAAACAAGACAACAAGGAAATAAATAAGCAAGCAACTTATGCTAGGCTATCACGACTGTTACACATACTACATCCACTGGCCATCAAAGTTTGCCACCAGTGCAAATATAGGGAACAAAGCATCATATCATATACACTGGTTGTCAAAGTTGCCGACCAACGCAAATAAACGCCGCAGCAAAACAAATTCAGAACTGAAACCACTTCAGAAGATCTCAAGAAACAATATCCTGGGTACCCATAATGCTGGCAAGATGCTTAGCAAGCTTATTAACTTTCTCTTGTTTGGCGCTTAAATCCTCCAGCGCTTGGTGTTGCACCAGAAAATATGCATCTGAATTCTGCAGGGACTTCCTCAGTCCTTCAGCTTCCTATCGCAGCACATCTGATCGATGTCTTTCAACTTGAAGTTGAGACTCAAGAAGATGAACTGATTTAGGCAGCGAGTTCGAAGAGCTTGTGCCAGTAGTAGTGGCCAGTAACTCGAACACTACATCAAGACAGGACTTTTGGGTTCCCTCACTGTCGTCAAGATAGTTTTTATTAGCTTTCTTGGAGACCAACAGGGATGTCTCACTATCTTGAACCTTATCTGCATTACTTCCTTTACCATTGGATAACGCGGTACTGTTCTCCAATATTTTGTCCGCATTCTAAAAGAGAAACAAGCAGACACATCAGATGTTTACCATGTTGTATATGAAACTCATTTTGGTAAATGAGTTCAGTAGTAAAGTGGACAGGATAACAGCATGAAACAAACATATATGTATGTGCCATGGTCACTTTATGGTCTATATCATTCTAGTTTTTGTTGCCAAATCAAGATAGAGACACAGTTCAAATAATATTTGTTGAAGACAAAGCAGAATAGACATAATATAAGTGTGGGTAACTATAGAGCAATAACAACACTTGTAATGTGCATGACATGGAAACATAACTATTTATTCAATTGAAACTGAAATCAACATAGAGCAGGTTACAAAAACAAACCAGTTAAAGAAACAGGTTTAAAACATACCTGTTGCACCATTGGAGTTTCAATTCATCCTTCAAATTTGAAAATAGTTGGTATGAGTAAATACAGTAATGCAAGAGAAAAGGAGTACGAACCACAGCTACAGAACCTGACCCGAGGACAAATCTTCTTCTCCTTTAAACGTTGAGTTGGGATTCGGAGTGGTGGTCCTCGTGCTTTGGGAACTGCAGTTCCCTTACTAACCGCTCGTGTTTGGGTGCTTTGTGGTGGAGACGGTGCTATGTCAACTGGAACTGGGTTACTATCTACCGGGGTTGGGGTTATAAGGGGTGTGGCTGGTTCTCTGTCCAACTGGGTAGGGGTACAATCTGCGAGAGTCTGGGTTATGTGTGGTGGATCTGGTCCTTGGGCAAGTACAACCATGGTTCTATCTGCATCAACTGGTAGCACTATCTTTTCGGAAGACCGTGTTGTTACTCCCTTAGATACTGCCATCACGCTCTCCAATTCAAATGGCTGATAAACAAGAAAAGTAATTGAAAGTATAGACATTGTATGATAGACAGGTGCAATCGATAGTGGGGAATAAAAGAGGGCATGAAATAATTCATATTTATGTTGTCTAACCAAACAGGATAGCATGACACAATTTCACATATATGATGGCTAACTAAACATGATAGCATGACACAATTTCACATTATGATGGCTAACTAAAAAAGATGGAAAGACATAGTTCAAAATATGATGACTGTAAACACTAAATAGGATGAGATGATATAACTATATGATGTCTTTATTAAATGGGTTGCCATGCCATAATTCAGATAGATGATGTGTATGTACTATGTAAACATGATGGCATGATATAATTCAAATATATGATTTATATAGTAAGCAAGTAAGCGGATGGCAATCTATATATGATGTAAAAACCAAGCAATGCAAGAAAACATGCATGACATGGGTAATATAACCCTGCCAACTTTGAGCATAGACCTCAGGGGGGAAATAGGACTGGTCATCAGTTTCTGAATCCTCCTCTGAGGAGCTCTCTGTAGCCAGCAAGATGTCTGCTTTAGCAGGTAGCATTGTCTTCTCTAAATACCTTGTTTTCACTCCAGATACTTCCATCACCGCTTCAAATGGCTGATGCACATGAAGAGTAGTTGAATATACAAACGTTGTCGACAAATGGAACACGTAATACAAAAAATGATAGAATGATATAATTCACATACATGATGATTGGCTAAACAACATGGCATTGCATAATTCACATATATAATGCCTTTGCAACAAGATAGCATTGTATAATTCACATATATAATGTCTTGCAACAAGATGGCAATGCATAATTCACATATATGGTAATTAGGCACTGAACAGGTGGCATTCACACAAAGCATGTCTAAACTAATCAAATGGCATAGCAATGCGAGACACCATACACAGGATATGAGCAACATAACCCTGCCAAGTTAGAGCATACACCTCGGGGGGGGGGATAGGACTGGTCATCTGTCTCTGAATCCTCCTCTGAGGAGCTATCCGTAACCAGCAAGATATGCGCTTCGTCAGATAGCATAGTCTTCTCAGAAGACCTTGTTTTCACTCCAGAATTTGCCATCACCGTGTCAAATGGCTGATGCACACGAAGAGCATTTGAATGTACTAACATTGTTGACAAATGTAATATGTTACGGAAAAAAAGGATGGCCTGATATAATTTACATATAAGATGACTGGCTAAGCAGGATGGCATTGCAAAATTCACATATATGATGCCTGGCTAAACAAGGTGGCGTTGCATAATTCACATAAACGATGAATAAACTAAACAGATGGCATTCGCACAAAGGATGTCTAAACTAAGCAGATGACATATTTGATGTATAAAGTAAGCAATGCAAGACACCATATGCATGATATAACCAACATCAGCATGCCAAGTTAGAGCGAAGTCCTCAGGGGGCAAATAGGAGTTATCTTCTTCTTCTGAATCCCCCTTAGAACAGATATCTTCCTCTCGATTACAATCCGAAATGCATGGAGGGGGGACTGCCTTTGCACCTACCATGGAGCGACGTCTGCATGAAATTATATTGCCACTCAAGGCTCGTCTCTTTTGCTCTACATGTTTAGTACCATTGTTTACAATAACTGTCATGCATAGGAATAAAACATAGTGAGATTATGTAAGGAGTGCATGCAAAAATCCAGAGTGATGGTAGCAACCTGTGGATAGACCCAAAACCAATAATAGCAGATAATGGCTTCAGTTCATAAATACAAATAATGGCTCCTTTACTCTTTGTTTCCCACCCAACATGAAACTCATAGTAGACACCGGAGATTAACAAAATAGTAGATAGGTACTATTGATAGCGGCCCCGATATGTACCCCACAACCATTTAAAAACTCAAGTTTGACCATTAGTTTGGAGCTGACTTAGAGTCTAATTGGTGAATAGGACGATAAAGTAGCATGTAATATTAAGCGATGCATAACGTAAGCAGACACGAAAGAGTGCGACCTCTCTTGCGGACCCGTGTAGTCCTCGAGGTCATGTGCTCGGTTGATGATGGTAATGCAGTTTTCATGGCTGCCAGCGGCGGGGAAGAAGATCTGAGGCGGCGAAAGACAGTCTGGAGGCTGGATCCCTGCTGTGCTGGACCCTTCTGTCGTTGGAGCAGCTGAGCTGGGGTGGACGACGGCGCAGCAGGAGCGGGACAAACCACGCAAGGTTTTCTTTGACAACTATCTGTAAGAGAAGTAATTCTGTAAGGGCTCGTTTGAATTGGAGGATTCCAACAATGCACGGATAGGAAATAGACAGGAATAGGATAGGAATGCACGTGCAAAACAGAGAATTTAAAAACACAGGATTTCTGCCAATCTGGGTGTTTGATTCACAACAATTGGAAGATCACAGGATGCAAAGAAGCATGGTGAGATTAAGTCAAACCACAAGAAAATGTACGATTATAATGCTATTATGCTACTATCTCTTAGTCTTGTGCTTCATGAATAGGAATTTGAAAAGGAGGACAAGTGAAAATTAAAATTCCTACGTTTTTTCTTTCAAGGAGACACTGAAGGAACAAATCCGTGTGCTCAGTGGACAATATATATAACATGTAGAGTAAAAAAGAGATGCAACAAGTGTACAACCTCTTTGGCGAAGCCATGTCGATCTCAGCGTGATTGGGTTGGCCGGTGAGGATGCTCTGGCTGACTTTGCTGTCGGAGGAGGGGAAGAATATCTTAGGCGTCTGGAGATGGAGCCCGAGGTACTGCTTCGCTATGATGGAGGGTTTTGTCGTTGGAGCAGCTTCGGTGAGTTGTACGACACCGAGGCTGAAGCAGGACAAGAGAGACAATGAACAACGTTAACCTGAGTGGAATTCTAATAGCATCTCCAATACATGACGTAAAATACATAACCACATAGTGCTAGATGTAAAATACATCAGCCGCTCATCTCTCAACTTAACTGTCGAAACTGAACTTAACTGTGGAAACTGAACTTAACTGTCGAAACTGAACCTAACTGTCGAAACTGAATTTTGCTGTCGAAACTGAATTTTGCTGTCGAAACTGAACGCACTAGCAAGGTGAGGCTACACGCCGGTCGACTGACTTATTCATCTCTGGTAAGTCGATTTTGCAGCCATTGGATACGAAATCAAGGGCCTGCGGTTCATCTTCAACCTCCACCCCCCCTGAGCCGCCAGCCACCACCGGCCAAACAGCAGCCCCCGCCGCCCACGGCCGGCGGTGCGCCGCCCGGCCCGCCCCGAAAACACTCCCCACCACCGGTCCGCCGCCGCCCGGCCATCCCTCTAGCCCCCCCCCCCCCGTGCCGAGCTTTTTCTCCGGCGATCCCCACGCCACCGCCCCGCCAACACCCCGCCACCGCCGGCGACCACTGCCCCCATCCTGAACCCTAAGATAGATAGTGGGGTAGCTCTCCGGCGAGCCCCCCTCCCCGCTGCGGCTGGTTCTTCCTTCACCCCGGTGAGCCCACCCCTTGAAAATCGACTGACCCAAAAGTCGATTCAGTCAATTGAAGTGTAGCCAAATCGGAGCAGCATCGCAAGCAAGAGCAAGAGCGAGAGCAGCAGCGCGAGCAAGAGCAATAGCAAGAGCAGACCAGGCAGGGGACCGAGAGCAAGAGCAGAGAAGCAGCGCGAGCGAGAGCTAAAGCAGCAGCAGCTCCTACTGATGTGGACGTCGCCGCTGAGGGAGCGATGCCGTGGAGGAAGTGGCCGGCGACGCCGCTGTGGATGGAGCCGCGCTGTGTCGGCTCGGGACTGAGCGCCAGCAGCACCGTGAGATCGAATCAAGAAGAAAATGCGGCGATTAGTGTACAACCTCTTTCATGGCGCCGATTAGGCTACAGCTTCATCCGAGGAAACGATGATGATGATGATCTTCCGGTGGTGCAGGTGAAGATGGCGGTGTGGGAATGGAGGTGGCACGAAAGACGAGGGGAACATCGGGGCAGCTCCTTGGAGGTGGAGGACGGGGTGACTGAATCGGCGGGACGATGAGATCGACGACGGATCCTCATCCGGTACGGTGGATGAGGGACATCGTGGTGTTGCTGTGGACGACGTTGTCGGGGAAGAGGCTCCGGCTGGGTGGCGGACGGAGCAGGGTGTGGGGTTTTGTCGCGGGTTTTCGCGGCCTCGGTATACGAATGGGTGGGCGGATGGGATGGCAGTGGGGAACCATGGCTTAGAGACGCGCTTGTCCGAAATGTGGGGTAGGTTACGAAAGTACCCCCCACCGATTTGAGGCAGTTCTTTCGGTTCAGGGGTACCACGGGCATTTCGCGTGTCGGGATTTCACAGGAGGTGGGAGTTTTCGCGCGCGTTGTAATTTCGGAATAGCAAGGCGCGGGTTGAGATGGAGGGAGTTGTCGGAGCACAACGAGACAAAGATATATCTTAAATATTTCGGGCTAACAAGGCGCGGGTTGAAATTTCCGGACAAGCCTAACGTGTACTGTACCAAATCAATGCGCACTACAAATGTCATTCAAAACTTTGAATTCATGTTATGTTCAATTAAAATATTTCGCTACGTGTATAATGCATGCAACCTACTACTCAAATGAACGTTTTAGTGCATTCCAAACGTATATACTACCGCTTCAATATGAACTAAATTGAATTTTCTTTGAATAAGATCTACAGTAATGATTGTTGTGAAGTCAAAGCATTTGAATTCGTTTCTCTGTTTTAATAAGATCTACAATCATCATTATTGTCAAGTTAAACCATCGTTTGTGTATTATCTTCACAGCACACCACATGATTAGTCTCGAGTTACATATGAACTATGTGTACTATATGAACTCGAACTAGATTTTTTGAATCCACTTTATTTTGATTTCAAATCACATTACATTTCTAGCTCTAGCTAGATCTTCATAATCTAAACCATGTCTCATATGTATAATGTGTTTATCACATTATGTATGGTGCCCCGCCCCCTACGCCTACAAGTATTTAGATGTGAGTTGCAAACACCACACATTACCACAAATTCAAATAAAATGTGAGAATGTTCGATATATAGTATTGTTTAGATTGTTCGATATTTAGTTGTAAGCTGCAAATGCCACACATTATCACAAATTCAAATAAAATGTGAGATTGTTTGATGTATAGTATGGTTTAGATTGTTCGGCATTTAGCTGTGAGTTGCAAACGCCATGCATTATCACATTATGGTATAACATGTGCACAACACGTGTATCACCGCTATATTCATGCATGCAATGTTTAAAACACTATGATCTCCTATTCAAATATATGAATCCGCTTTCATATCAAATTATGATCTTTGTTAGTCTCTTACACCCACACAATCCTCTAACCTTTGTAGCTACCACTAACTTTCTCTCGTGCATGCACACGCCCTCCTCGCCCTCCCCCTCCCTCGGCATTCTATCCACCGGGCACATTCATTTTTTTCTTTAGGTCGTTCTCCCAGAGTCTCCACAACTCCTTTCCGACACACACCGATCGATAAACCTCTCCAGCGATGCCTGCCTACAACATACACACACACCTTCAATCTCCTCCTTTATGTGTCCTTGCCTCGTGTCTCTCATACGGTCAGACACACGTGTAAACTCTCGCCCCTCTTTTCATCGATCTCACAACCGCACACTCCTCCCCTATCTAGCTAGTAGTTGGGCCTCTCGCACCACCTCCTAGCTCCATTCTCTCTGTCTATCCGTCTCGCTGGGCCTTATTTGCCTCTAACAAATGGACGTACACCGACCGATCTCTCGCTATACATATAGCTAGCTAGGTCCTTATAACTCGTTTTTACCCACACGTCAATCGATCTACCTCATTAGTTGTGTCTCTCCCTTCCTCCGACAAACAACAATTGATCTACCGATCTAGTTAGGTTTGCTTACCAAACACATGGTTCCCCTTCATCATCCATGGATGCGTCCCGACAGATCTATCACGCACAGGCACACACAGAAACACATCCCCACTCTTATTGATAACATTGCAGTTCCACCCTCAGTTTGTCTAGTAGGCCTCTCCCACCATCTTCGAGAAGCAACTCCATCACCCATCCAGCACTCTACCCCTCTCCCTCCCTCTCCCTCCCTCTCTCTCCTCTCTCTCTCTGTCCCATCATATTACCCGTCCTTCAGTTATGTATGGATGTCGACCGATCTCCCTCAAGACATAGCTGGGTCTCTCCTTCTCAACACATATACGAGTCGTTCTACCTCTATAGTTAGGCCTCTGCCTACCCCTCCCCCCACCCCCTCCCCCCCACACACACCGATACATCGAGCGCTCTAGTCATGTCTCCCTGCCACACACAAACTTGACATGTTCCCTCTAACGTTTCGGTAGGCCAGTCGCCCTATATCTTTGACTTGCACACACACACACAATTTCGATGGCTCTCTTCATCGATCTCGCACCCACCCACTTGATCCTCTCTTCGACTCTATCGATAGCTATGACCCCTCCCTCTCTTCTCGTGGATTGCCCGACCCTCTATGTATGATATGGATAGGCCTCCATTTCACACACATTGCATGCAAAATTTTGTTTGAGATGTCATCGACACATATTCCCACAAATAATTCACGAAATCAACCCCCACCCACCCCCACCCCAAAACAAAAAACACTCACGAACGCGGTTTGTATCTCTCACACACACCCACGTAGGTGGGGGACGTGCACGAAGAGAAGAGGTGCATGCACGGCGCACGTACTCCCGTCTCTTTCCCAACCACACCCGCGCGGGTACACGATGGAGCTCATTTCTGTACGAAAAAGGCAGCCCACGTGGTAATTTGGCACGTGTACTGGTTGTCCACTTGGTGGAGGGAGGATCGTCTACCACGGGTGAACAAACAAATTGCGACTTGACGTGTTATGTTAAAAAAAAGAGGCAAACCATGTGGGGCCTACCTTAGAGGCAAGGCTCTATACACTGGAGTACTTTTGATGTGTCCCGTCAACTCGCAGAACGAGGAGAAGCTTGCTTAGTACGCTGTCTCCCCCGCCCACGGGCGCGGTGGCTCGCAGGATGAGGTGAAGCTTGCTCCGCCTTACGCCGCTCCCTCGCCCATGCGCGCGGTGGCTCGCAGGACGAGGAGAAAAATTTACTACTCCCTCCGTTTACTCCTCGTCCCTACTACCTTGGTTATAGAGATTATATCATATTGTTTGGAATATATATGTCCTTTAGTAGATTTCAATATGAACTACTAGTACATACTCCAAACACTGATGTATATAGACGTATTTTAGAGTGTAGATTCACTCATTTTGCTCCGTATGTAGCACTCTCCCTCGCCCCTCGACCCTCGCCCACGTGGTGGACGTGCAGCAATTCATTCGGTCTCATATAGCCAGAACGATATATACTGCACTACCATTATTGCTCGACTTCCCGAAGAGGCGAAGAGCCAATCGCAAGGTTAATATTTTGGAGATGCCAAGCGCAAGGTTATAGGAGAACGAGTAGTAGGTGCCGCGTCATTTATAAATAAAGTTTTTTTTCTTCAGTGGCACGTACGCAATATGATAGGTTCATATGGAGAGAAAAGGAAACCGCTCCACTATATACATAGTCAGGACGGGCCAGCCTACACGGTTGCTTGCTGGGGTTGCTCTCTTCACACTCTCTCGCACAAAACGACTGTGGCCACATCTCTAACATCCCGGCGGATCACGTCCGCTTGGGGAAGGGGTGGATGCTTAGTGTAGATGCGGTGGCCGTCGCCGACGGCGAAAACCCACTGTCGGCACGTCCCGATCAGGGGTCCCCGCCGTTCTCTCTCACAAAGCCGGTGAGGTTGCCTTCGTCCCTTGCTCACTGCCGCGACGTGGGCAGTTGCCGCCTCCCGCCGCCCTCCTCAAGGTTGAGCTACGTCCCTCAGGTACAACTCCCTTTACAGCCGGCTTGCACCACTGCTCCAGCTGCCCACATCACTCCCTGTGGATATTTCTCTACTTCTTTGCCCCGCACATACCTCTACTGGCTTCTACGTACTGTATTTGTGATGAGTTTATGTCTCATCAACTAGTCCCAGTAATCTTATTCTAATCACGCTTCTTCAATTTCTTTGCCACAGGGATGCTCATCTCGATTTTGGTGAAACTGCACAAAATGATCCGATGGTCAAAAGGTTGCAAACTTCATTTATTAGGAAGCTCGAACGTTGCCAGCAAATTGAAGCCTGGTCAGGGTTCACGGTTCAAGGGCTAGGGACTGCATGGATCGTTTTTTTCTTTAGCTGCCTCTGTTCCAAAATAAGTGTCAACTTTAGTAGTAGTACAACTTTGTACTAAAGTTTGCACAAAGTTGAGACACTTATTTTGGAACGGAGGGAGTACATATTTGCTATGATCTGTCAATCATTGAGATGCAATAGCATGCATGTTAGTCTCCTTTGTATTTGATGAAATGTTGCAACGGGCAACCTTGGACGCAAGATACATGTAACAGAAGCTGGAAGCTTCATAGCATTGTACAAATTTATCTCGCTGATAAATTACAGTACGTACTATACTAGTACTTCCTCCGTTCCTAAATATAAGTCTTTGTAGAGATTTCACCATGAACCACATGCGGATGTATATAGATGCATTTTAAGTGTAGATTCATTCATTTTGTTCCGTATGTAGTGGAATCTCTACAAAGACTTATCTACTAGTAATAGCTAGCCCCCACTACTAGGAATTCTCTATCCTCTCCTTGAGCCACATCATCAAAATTGATGTAGCCGTTAGATGAAGTAAATCAGTCCATAATAGCCGTCTGATCTAGACGTTGAGAGGCTCCGCACTAAGCCACATGCAAGCATGCAGAAATACCGTGGCACATGCATGTGAGTGGGTTTTAAATCACATCAACATGTCTGCATGCAAGCATGCACCGGTAGCATGCATGTAAGTGAGCTTTTAAGTCCCATTAACATGTCAAAAAGAAAAATATAATCCCATTATGCAGTAGGAGTTGGCTGATCTTTTTTCCTTACGTGGGATGATCTAAATGATGATGGGAGTTTATTTAGTTTGGCTACCACATTTGTCATGCGGTTATAGAGTTTTTTTAGTTCTATGAAATCGATAATTTTGCGCAGAGAGATATACCGCTGTTCCGCGGCAACGCGCGGGGACTCATCTAGTAATATTTAGGAACGGAGGGAGTACTATGTAAAGAGTTAGGTGTCGCACGGTGATAGTGTGAGGTGGGCCATGTAATCACTGAGCCTGTGTGTTTTCACTGCTCTTGCACGCCTCCGCTGTAAGAATGGAGAAAATTGTAATCTAGTAGTAGTACCTCCTTTCACCGAAAGCGTGGGACATCTAGCAGTCCTACCACCTCAGTAATAAAGACCAATGAGCCGTCAAATCACATAGACCCAGCAGTAAGTTGGACGGACGAAGCAACCATCACTCTTGCGCCAGTGAGAGGTCGCGTCCGCTCTGCCCGGGCATGAATGCGGCACCGATTCTTTGGAGCGGCGCTGACCGTTTCGGGCGGGAAGCGCGCGCGGGCGATGGAGGGGCTTTGGGTGGGCCAGGCTGGTCAGGAGCGGGCGTGGCAGCTGTCCACATGTCCCTACCGGACACGCCCGGAAACGAGAGGATGTACCGACTCTCGCGGCTAAAATCGTACTACACTACACAACATCTCTCTGTAGGAGTAGGTCGATCTGTCGCTCTCTCTAACACACACATGCTGTTAAACACACACACACGCACACACCTTGGTCCCGTTGCACCTTCTAACGTGACTTATTACACCTAGACGGAGGGAGTAGTAAGTATACGAGATACGGTGGCACACTGACTTAAGTCGAATACAAGTGCCCAAAATTTGTGTGCATGTTATAATAAGGATTCACTTAAAATAGTACGTGAGCGAACAGAGGGATCAATTGGACAGTGTTCCCGAGCAGTAGCGAGATGTGTGAGGTAAGATACACCGCTGGCGCTTTTAATTTTTCTTATTAATTTGTTTGTTTCACCCTCTGACTGGTGGGACCCAACGTACTACGTGGAGAGAGGTAAGGTGACTAAGGCTGCATTATTTCTGCACCACTGTGGATAGTCTTACCACCAAAGCCACATGACACGATTATGATTGAAATCCCAATGACTCCCACACACACAAAAAAACACGGCATGCTTGTCACACGAATGCAGGAATGTATAAAAGGTTATTTCCCTCTCGTTGAACATAACGGGAGGGTTGTGTAGCTGGTTAGCCTGTTCGCTCATCAAACTTGAGGTCTCGGGTTCGATAACTACACTTGAGCATAATTTGTGCCAGGAGGATTCTTTGACTGGTCAAAATGTTTTCTAGGGTTTGCACGCTTCACACTCTCTCTCCAGTATATATATACACGCTGGAGCCTCAGCGCTTGTAGTTGCTCTCTTCACACTCTCTCGCCCTCTCCCACTGGAGCCTCAGCGCTTGTAGTTGCTCTCTTCACACTCTCTCGCCCTCTCCAGATCTAAACAAGACTTCGTTGGCCTCTCTCTCCCCTCACTGCTGCTCAAAGAGCCGGCAGGATCCGTCCGCCGGGAAGGGAAGGAGGCTTAACACTGTCGCCGTCGGCGAGGGACTACCGGCGCAGCTGTTCACTTTCCACCCAGCGGCGGCACGGGAGGGCCTCCGACCCCTTCTTCTTCGCCGCCGTCCCGTCGCCCACCGAACCACGCCCCAAGAACCTTAAGGTATATTTTACTTACTCCACATGCATTGCTCTAGCTGCATGTATACCATGAATCTAGGACGTGGTTCAAAGAGGAAAGGAGTGGGGGAAAGTAGTGGGAAAAGTTGTATATAGCATGAATCTAGGACGTGGTTCAAAGAGGAAATGAAGGGGGAAAGTTGTATAGCATGAATCTAGGACGTGGTTCAAAGAGGAAAGGAATGGGGGAAAGTAGTGGGGAAAGTTGTATCGCATAAATCTAGGACGTGGTTCAAAGAGGAAAGGAAGGGGCGAAAGTACTAGTTCAAAAAGGAAAGGAAGGGACAAGGCTGTAGAGTTTGAGCAGGACTAGATTTGCTGCGCTCACATAGGGAAAGGTGTCTAAAGATAACAAAACTGGGACCAACACAAATATGCTCCTTGGTTGTTTGTTCTTTGTTGCAACAGACTGTGCATGACCACAGTACATCGGTAGATGCACATGGTGCTGGTGCGTCCACTGT
This sequence comes from Triticum aestivum, assembly GCF_018294505.1. Taxonomy (NCBI): domain Eukaryota; kingdom Viridiplantae; phylum Streptophyta; class Magnoliopsida; order Poales; family Poaceae; genus Triticum; species Triticum aestivum. The sequence continues at coordinate 400,944,913 of NC_057804.1, read as the reverse complement.
CCCGTGCAACTCATTAGCTGTTGTTAATCTATGGCCCTGTTTGGTTAAAAACTCCCTAGTCCCTACCTGCTTGGTTCCAGGGACTAAACATGGACTAGAGGTTATTAAATGACATGATAAAAGACCATGTTACCCCTAGTAATGAACTAATAGAAACAAGGTGCGATGCGTGGCAGGGGCAACTGTTGGAAAAAGTCCCAAAAAGACTCCCTCGGGGTCTTCTTTCTTTAGTCCCAAATGCCCACTTTTAGTCCCGAAAAGTCCCTCCTGTTTGGTTTAGATGTGACTGACACGGAGTTTTTTTAGTCCCTACACCAAAATGTCCCTGTAAACAAACACCCTCTAATAATGCCGCTGGAAAATTGATGCAATGCCACAGTTAAAAGCAAATTACATGTTTAACGAATTTTATTGTTAATATAATCTCTATGTTAATATTAATCAATGCCACCGTTTGAGAAATGCTACTGTCTTGCTTTCTTTCCCATTTAGATAAGGTAGATGCTTCTTTTTGTTGGCTTCTGTGTCATCCACCGTTATTGACCACTAATTGTTTCCTTTGCACCTCTGTGTAAACAGGGTTATCTACTTCACCTCGTTGCCATTGTGACCTTTTGTTGCACTGCACAAAACACTTTTGTTTTAAGAGTGTTTTGTGCAGTTCAACCAAAATGTCACACCGACAACGTTGCTTGATTGCTTGATCTTAGTGGAACTGCACAAGAGGAGATCTTACTTCCTATCCGTTAAGGCGAATTTGGTTCAGATCTTCTTCTTGTGAGTTGTTTGAATTCCGCATCATGAGAGGTCAGTACTAGCCTTCTTTCACATGATTCTGCAGTGTGCTTTCATATGTTGTGCTACTTGTACGATAATGTTGCTTGATTTTAGTGAACTGCACAAATGGAGACAAGACTTCCAATCTGTATGTGCACCGTAATATCCCATTGAGGTAAGATAAGGATATTTCACAACTGCTGGCCTGTATTTTGCCACTTTCATCAGAAAATTAAGTTTAGTACTATACTTGTGCTCCCTAATTGACATGCCAAATCTTACATTGAAGGCGAAGCTTGTCTGTTATTGAACCAAGTGATGACGGGGAAGAACAAGCGGAAGAAAAACAAAAATCAACTCCCGGTGCTGTAATGAAGCACTGGAACTGTGATGACACAAGTAATGATATAGTTTTGCATCTTAATTTATTGCTATGGCTGGAACGAGCAATTGTTTTGCCACTGATTTGATGCCATACGTAATTATCTCTACTTGTGCAAACAGGGATCTTCTTTGAAGATACCATATATTTTAGTGGAACTGCACAAGAAGATGTTGGAAACATTAAACTAATCGAGGAGTATATAGTAAGCATGGCCACCCCCGTAGATAGCAACAGATGGTTCCCGAGAAGTGCTTCATCTGTATGCTCTACACAATCAGCCTCCTGACAAAGGTTGGTACTCGCCCACTGATTTCATCCATATGATTGAGCTTTGTCATCTCTATTGGTGTTGTGCTACTGTTTAGATACTGTCATGAAAAAGTGGTATTGTCCTTGGGAAGTGCTTCATCTGTGCTGTTTTAAATATTTCCTTTCCTTTTTTTCGAGCAAACATGGATGCTAGCATTTAGTAGTCCTCTTGTCTTTGCACAACAGGATCATCTTCCTCTGAAGAAGAATATGGAGTACGTGAAGTGACTAGTTCCGATTATGCCAGGATGAAGAAGCACTGTCTATCTTCTCATCAGAAGGAGCAGTTGAAGGATGGTTACATTACTCCCCACAAGACCAAACTAACTTCAGCTCAGAAGGACTGACAAATCTCCATTTTTTTGCTGTGATGCGCGAGTACAATGTTGTTCTAGGATTCTTTCTGGTGAGTTCCATTTTTCTAAAAGTGTGCTCTACATGGACCATGTATGTGCCTGTTGAAACTGTCAATTCATAGTACAGTTTGCTTTATACTAATCACTTTTTTGTATTTGTGCAAACAGGGGTGCTCAGCTTGATTTCAACGGGAACTGCACAAAATGTTCATGAATACATCGAATCATTCATTTCCACCACAAGAAAGGAGGTGCCCATAAGTTCAAGGCGTTGCAACATATAAGGGCGAAATCATACAAGCTACGCGCGAATTTGGTTGATTTTGGTGGAACTGCACAAAAAGAACAGCTGGTTTATTTAGCACGAGGTGCCATGTCAATGTCCGAACTGATGGCAAACCCTGCCCATTCCACAATCGTAGGCATTTGATATTTTGGAATGGGACAACCTTGTCAAATTTTGCTCATTGATTTTAGCAAGATATGCGTTTGATATTTTCGAATGGGACGCCCTTTGCTGTCAGCAGCGGCGATCAATTTTTTCTTTATTCTTTAGTTGTGAAGTAAATATTGCCTCTGACATGTGAGTCGCTGAGATGCATAATCATCGATTGTTTTGAATGTTCTCTATGAATTGCCAGGCCTGTGTGTTTGATTGCAATGTACAGAAACGCTAAAAAGCTGCTCAAACTCTTTGTACTCCTTTTGTTCCTTTTTACTTCGCACATTGTGAAAGTGCATACTTTTTTGTATAAGATTGGTCAAAGTAGAGATACTTTGACTGCAGACAAAACTTGTATGCAGACTAGAAAGGACCGGAGGGAGTACATGTGAAACTGCTGCAAACGTGGTGATCACCCTGGGAATAATGCTAGTACGTATTGTTTTGCATGTTCATCCAATGCCAGTGATACAGGAATTCGAACTAATCGAAATAAATTCATTCATACACGGTCGGATTTCATATAAACATGCCGGATTTCATTACATTTCATACATTCTTCAACTAAAAAGGGGTGTTTGTGGCCGCATGCATCTCCCAGATGCAGAGGCCGGGGGTCATCCTCCTTTTCAAAAAAACTAAAAAGGGGTGCGCTGGAGGTATAATTAATTAACCGAAGCTACCCACCTGTGTCCCGCCGAGCCGAACAGAAGCTTCAGTGACTTAACTGCAGGTGCAGTTGCGTAACTGACATGTGGCCTGTTGGCCCACGTGTCAGCCACCACAGTTAAGTAGAAGCAGCGTTCTTCTCCAGCGCAGCTCTCCGACTCCACGTCGCCGCCAAGAAGCTAACCGGCCGTCAATGGTCAACCCGCCTAGCTTGGCTTCAACCGGAGGGTAGCAGCGGTGGCCTTACTTGGACCCGAGCGGCGGCGACCTACCGTGTTCTACTCTTCCTCGTTTTCTGTGTGGCGCGGCCTCGTTGGCAGCGGGGCGGGGCCTCGCGGAGCCGGCGATGTCCTCTGTCTCGTTGCCGGCGGGCGGCGCCTCAGCGGAGCGGTGGAAATCCTCCCCCACGTTGCCGGCAGGGTGGGGCCTCGGCTGAGCCGGCGATGTCCTCTGCCTCGTTGTTGGCGGGGCGGGGCCTCGGCGGAGCCGGCGGTGTCCTCTGCCTCGTTGTTGGCGCCGCGGGGCCTCGGCGGAGCAGGGCTCATCGACGCCAGCGGAGCGGGGACTCGTCGGAGCCGGCATTGTCCTCTGCCTCGTCCTCGGTCTCGCCAAACAGCGCCTCGCCCGCTTCATCGCCCTCTTTGCTAGCCTCTTTGTAGGCGGCCGCAGCCTCCGCCACCCGCATGCGGTACCGCCAGCGCTCGAGGCGGCCCTTGCGGGCGGAGCGGTACGATTCGAGCAGCGCCTCCTGCTCCGCCCGCTCCGCGGCGATCTGCTCCTCCGCCTGCAGGTGCTCCTGGAGGAGATGGTGGTTGTAGGCGGCGTTTGCCTGCGCCTCCCGGAACTGCTCCTCATGCATCTGCCTCACCCTGTCCATATATTGGGCACGGGCCTCGCCGATGGTCATGGTGCAATGCACCGGCGAGGATGGCCGGAGGAGGGGGTTGGCGCCGGATCATCGACTACCATGTTCTCCATTGGGACGTCGTCGTCCTCCGGCTGCCTGCCGGCCAGCCGGTCGGCAGCAATGGCTGCCATCTCCTTGTGGTCCGTCGTCCGACCGTCCCGAGGAGCGCTGGAGCGCGAGGAAGCCATGGTGGGCAGTAGTGGTGTGGACAGGAGAAAGGGAACGGATGCGGATGACTGCGGCTATGGCCGGCGCAGCAGTTTATATAGCAATGGTGGGCGGGCGGAGGGACGGACGTGTGGCGCCGGAGTAGCCGCCTCGGCAACCGCGTATCATTAATGTGTGCGGCAGATGGACGGACGGACGGCACTTGTGTCGTTTGAAGGCGGAGCAATCGCCTGCACCGGGAAGCGGGGCGGCCGACGCTGACTGTTTCGGGCGGAAAGCGCGCGCGGGCGAGGAGATGACTTTACTTGGATAGGATGACAATGGGGACCCACCAGGTCCATAGCCTCACGTACGCAAGTGCCTCCTTATTATATATATATATATAAAACTATAATTTATTTTGCTTCCTCCTGGTTTCCTGACATCACGGTCCCACACCATTGTCAACCTATGTACTCCCTCCTTTCCGGTTTATAGGGCTTATCTCAAAATTTTAGTTTTTCCATTTTATAAGGCTCAATTTGGTTGTTTTCCATCACATGTTCAGATTCCAAGGTGCATTAAATCATTGCATGCAAGTATTAAGAGAAAATTGACCAATGCATGTACTTTATGCATGCATGCATTGCAATTAATGCATTGATAAACATAATTTTTTGAGGATAACAAGAGCATTAATTAGGTGCTTTTGCAAAACTACAAAAAGTATTCCACCACTCGCCATCTACCTTGATTGGTGAGATTTTTGAATTGAGCATTATAAACCGGAAAGGAGGGAGTAGTCAATAAACGAGAGAATTGCACAAGAAGCGGCCGACAGCTGGGACCAAGCAGCTCGAGCAGTATTTGTGTTTTTGAGGTGTGAGCACTGCAGAGTTTTTCGATGTTTACCCCAGATATTAATTTTTCTCCTCTGAACAACAACGAAAACATCGCTGCAGGTATTAACTGGGCGGGCTGTGGCCCGTCTAGCCCAGGCCAGATATCCAGCCCAGATATTAATTTTTTTCAAGCTGAAAATGGCTAGCCCAGCTATACTTTTTTTAGGAATACCCAGGCAAGGTCAAGTTGTTATTCTCCGCCCCGCTGGGCTGCAAATCTTTCCTAGGAGGGATGCATTAGGCTTAACAAGAAAATGGGCTTTAAGAAATAATAAATGGGATGTAATTATAAAAACTGGGTAGTAACTATAAAAAATGCACCAAACAGTGATTACTTTATAAAATATTATTTTTGGAATATTGAAAATTTTAATTTCATTAATTGTTGCGAGCGCAATGTTTCGTTGGATTTTTACGTAATATAAATTTATATTGAAATTGTATTTAATCTGACTAGAAATTTCGGGATAAAAATATTCGGATCCCATCAAAATGTGGGAAATTTTATTGAATTCTGTTTTGAACGGTTGGTTGAAATGGGCTGTACTTTTAACAAACTGTAAATGGGCTGTAGTAAATTCCATTAGAATTCAAAAATGGGCTACACATTCTTACAAATCTCAAATGGGCTATAAGTTCTCTGCCACACACTTCTGGCCTTACTAAGTTGACGCGTCCCCTAAAAAAACAGAGTTGACGCGTATGCAAGGCTTTGTCAACTTATAGTCAACACACGGTTCTAGCAGCAGTGGCCGTTGGATGTCCATCCAACGGATGCCGTGCTTCTTCTTCAATCTCGGATATTCTAGCTTCACCCGCCCAAAAAATGATTCCTCCCCCTGACATCTGGGGCGCACCGTTTCGGAAGCTGACCTGTGGGCCTACTAAGTTGACGTACCAAGGGCTTTGTCAACTTAGTCAATATAAACGATTCTAGCTGCAGTGACCGTACGATGTCCATCCAACGGCCGTCGTGCTTCTTCAACCTCTGGTCTTCTTGCTCCAGCCGCCCAAAGCAGCGCCGGTCGTGCCGCCTGCTCCTGCCTCCCGTGGCCGGCTGTGCTGCCGCGGAGGCCTCACCGCCCCCTACTACTCCCACCGCTGGCCAGGCCATCCCTCCACTCACCCACACCCCCTGTTATTCTGCGGCGACGGCAGCGCAGCCGAACCAGTGAACCCTCGTACTCCTCTCCGCGTGTGCATCCACTGCCGCGTCTTCCCCGGCTCCGCGTCGTCCCCTTCCTAGGCCTCGCCGTCGTCCACCGCCGTGGTGCTCTCGGCGCGGCGTGGTCAACGTGGTCAAGGAACGACTTCCATCGGACGTGGACTGTACGTGGAGAGGCTGACAGCTGGGTCCACGGCAGCCGCAAGGAAGTGCCTCCTTATTACGCGCAAAATAATTATTCCTCCACCTGACAGCGGGGACCCACCGGACGGGCCACCGTATTTCGCGAAAAAAATGATTCGCCCCCTGACTGCTGGGACCCACGAGCTACATCTTCGCACGCAAGGAAGTGCGTCCGAAAAAAACGATTCGCCCCCTGACTGCTGGGACCCACCAGCTACATCTTCGCACGCAAGGAAGTGCGTCCGAAAAAAACGATTCGCCCCCCGACTGCTGGGACCCACCAGCTACACCTTCGCACGCAAGGAAGTGCGTCCGGGCAAAAAAAACGATTCGCCCCCCTGACTGCTGGGACCCAGCAGCTACACCTTCGCAGGCAAGGAAGTGCGTCCGGGCAAAAAAAACGATTCGCCCCCCTGACTGCTGGGACCCAGCAGCTACACCTTCGCACGCAAGGAAGTGCGTCCGGGCAAAAAAAAAAACGATTCGCCCCCTGACTGCTGGGACCCACCAGCTACATCTTCGCAGGCAAGGAAGTGCCTGACAGTCGGGACCCACCTGGTCGAAGCGTACGTAGCGTTGTCATCCTGGTCGCGAACGTGTACGTACATACTGGTCGATGTAGAGGCGCGCACGTGTCGTAGTAGAGGCGCGCACGTGTCGTAGTAGAGGCGCGCACGTAGCATGTACACGTACGTACAGCGGCCAGGGTGCAAGAAAGAAAATACGGGCCACGTATGTGTACATACGGGCGGGGTCTCGAACGCCTAGTCGCGCATACGTACGGCAGGCTTTCGGAGGAAACGGTGCGTCGTGTTCATGGGGAAACGGAATCGTCGTGTGCATCGGAGGACGGAATGCGTCGTACGCAAAGCCGTGTCATGGGAGGCAAGGAATGCGGACCTGTTCATCGGGAGCAACGAAATGCGGGAGTCAACGCTTGGACCGAACAGGTGCCTGGCGTACCGCAAAACGGATGTAAACGGCCTTTGTGTTCGACGGACCGATCCTACGGTCGAAACGGGGGTCCTGTTGATCGGGAGGGGTGTGGCGTACCGCAAAACGACGAAACGGACTTGTGTGGAGCGCTAACGGTCGAAACGGGGGGGGAGGGGTGTGGCGTACGCAAAACGGGACTCCACGGATACTGTTCATCTCCACCGTCGAACCTCCTCCACCTCCACGGGCTACCGTCGACCTCCTCCAGCCTCCATGGGCTCCTGTTCATGCCACCTCCACCGCGCGCTACTCCACCGGCTACTGTTCAACCACCCCTCCACGGGCACCCTCCACCGTCCTACTGTTCATCCAGCCCTCCACACCACGGGGTCCTGTTCAACCACCCCTCCACGGCCACCCTCCCACCGTCTACTGTTCTCCACCTCCACACCACGGGTTCCTGTTTCATCCAGAGGCAATGCCACCCGCTCACTGTTCATCCACCCCCCCGCAACGCTCACTGTTCATCCAATCGATCGGCTTCAGTTAGCAGCAGTAGCGAAGGAATCGCTCCATCGGGTTCAGTTAACAGCCATCGATCGATCCCTCGGGTTCAGTAACGCGTAACCTGCAGTGCAATCGCTCGGGTTCAGTTAGAGCCCAACGCCTCGCTCGAGTTTAGTTAGAGCCAACGCCTCTGTAACGCCCCGAGACCGACGCTTCAGAAGACTTCCATATTTTCATGACCTCCGTGTGTTTTCACTTGTGCTTGCTCTATTTATTTTTGCATTGCATCATGTCATCATGCCAGCATGTCATTCAATTTTTAAAACTCTTCTAAATAAATTGTATGGATCTTCGATCTATTTAAATCGAGGGAAGGGTGACTTATCTTTATAACATACCCTCCCAATATTAGGGAGCTATATTAAAATATTCCATTAACTTTGGAATCACCATAACACACTTGCAATTTAATTCTCTTGCCTTTTGCTTCATGTTTGTTCTCCAAACTTTCTCCATATTTCTTTCTCCATTTATCGAGGCTCCTCCTAAAGTCTTAACATTTTTTGGACACTCCTAAATCCTAGACTCCATTCAAACTCCTTTGGCGCAAGTTAAATAATTTTGGGTTTAACTTCACCTATTTTGCTGGAACCACTCTTGTTGGGTTGGAAACATTCCATAAAGCCTTACAAAAATATCCCACCATTGTATTCTTCTCCATGGCCTCTTCTCTTGATTCTTTTTGGTATCTCTCTATTTTTCCTGTAAGGAGTATATCAAGAGAGAGGGGAGCAGTGCATAGCCGAAGCCCGCTTAAGGCCCACCTGCGGCCTGACCTAGCCGGCCCAAGAGGCCTGCCCGATCTCATTTTTCGACCCACTCGCTCGACCCCCCTCTCCCTCGTTCCCCTGCTAGCGCCGCCACTCACACACACGCATTGCACACGAGAGGAGCGCCCGCGGCCGATCCCCTCAAGCTCGCCACCGGGCCAGGACCTCCTCGCCTGCTTCCTCGTCTACCCGGCACCATCGCCTCGTCACCTCCGTCGCCAGGGGAGGAGCCCCTCGACCCGTCCCTTTCGGCCCCGACTCTGGCGAGCGCCGCCCCATCGACTCTCCTTCATGCGACGCCTCCCCTCTGCTTCCTCGTCCTCGCCTCGTACCACGCCACCGCCAGAGCTGCTCCACCCGCCCCGCGCTGGAGCCGTCGTTCCCAGGCCGCTGCCGTGCCATCTCGCCTCCTCCTCACCTCCCCATGCGCCTGCACCAGCGACCTCCGCCTCTAGCCATGCCGGCGAGCAATCCACTACCGTCCGCCTCGTCGCATTCCCCTTCGCCTTCGTCACATCAAGTTCCGCACCCGAGACCTCTACTCGACCAGGAGCTCGTCACCTCCAGCGCCTCTACATGTCCAAGCCCCTGCCCCGCCTCTGCTTTGTTCGAGTGGGGAGGAGGACGGACCTCCACTCGTCCGCACCGACCAGCGCCAAGTCCCTGCCACCGGCCTTCGGTCTTGCTTCTTTTGGACCAGCAAGAACGCCGCCAAGAACCGTACACAGACGCATCGTCTCCAGGATTTTTCGCCAAGTACCTCTACGTGCAGATTCACCAAGTACCCTTCGGATGCGTCAAGTTTGACTACATGGACCGCCAAGTTCCGCTCCGAACGTGTACGACTACACCCGGTGATGCGACAAGTACCCCGACAACGTGTACATCTACACCGCCAAAACCAGACCGACAAGTATCCCGACGTTGTGTGTACCACTACCGTCGCCCCGAAGATGTTGGATTCGTCAAGTACCTCTCCGAAACGAACGTGTACAACTACTTCCACTACCGTCGCGAGAACGACTACTTCCACTACGGCCCGTGTACCACTACTTCCTTCGTCGAACTCGACCCGCTTCGAAATGCACGCTTCAAAGGTATAACCGCCGAGAATGACCGCCGTGGACCGAATGCATGTGTTGAATGAGATGCACCGTTTGCACTGTGTTCGAATTGTCACTCGTTTTTGTTGCCACTAACCAGTGGGAACCCGGTAGTCGGGAGCACCCCACCATCTCTAGCATGTTGCGCACATCCCCACGCCTCCTTTTGCACCGGTATCTCCATGAGCTACCGGAACCGATATGTTGCCGTGGCATCATTTTCGGATATGTTACCGTGACACCCCTTCTTTCCTCCATGGTGACAAATGCCTCGTATCTTGCTCATGTCAACATTTTCATAAAATTGCATAAGTCTTGCATATGTCATCCGCATCATGATAACAACAATTAAAATGTTTAAAATTGTGTTTGCATTAAATTGCTAAATGACATGAGGATTTACCAGAATTGTTGTTTGTTATTTTCGGCCTCATTTAAACTTGCCTAAATAGTTAGTTTTATTATGTTTCACCTCTTGCCATGTTTAACAACATTTAATATTGTTTGGTAGCTTAAACGAGATTGAACTAAATATGTCAATGTGGTGTTTTGTCAATATGCAACTCGTTGCATATTGAGCTCCAGTTAACTTGTAGTATTGTTTGTTGCACTTTTCCATGCCATGCCTCATTAAACCGGACATGCATCATACTTGTTTGTGCATCATGCCATGTTTATGCTTGTGTGTTTACCATGTTGTCTGTTTATTTTCGGTGTTGCTTCATAGTTCCGGTAATGTTGCGATTGTGAGGATTCGTTCAACTACTCCCGTTCGTCTTCTTCATGGACTCGTTCTTCTTCCTAGCGGGATTTCAGGCAAGATGACCGCTACCCTGAATCTCACTACTATCATTGCTATGCTAGTTGCTTCGTTCTATCGCTTTGCCGCGCTACCTATCTCTTCTTGCTCAAGCCTCCCAAATTGCCATGTCAGCCTCTAACCTTTTTCACCCTTCCTAGCAAACCGTTGCTTGGCTATGTTACTGCTGTGCTCAGCCCCTCTTATAGCGTTGTTAGTTGCAGGTGAAGTTGAAGATTGCTCCATGGTGGACAGGATTATGTTGGGATATCACAATATCTCTTATTTAATTAATGCATCTATATACTTGGTAAAGGGTGGAAGGCTCGGCCTTATGCCTGGTGTTTTGTTCCACTCTTGCCACCCTAGTTTCCGTCATACCGGTGTTATGTTCCCGGATTTTGCGTTCCTTACGCGGTTGGGTGATTTATGGGACCCCCTTGACAGTTCGCTTTGAATAAAACTCCTCCAGCAAGGCCCAACCTTGGTTTTACCATTTGCCTCACCTAGCCCTTTTTCCCTTGGGTTTCCAGAGCCCGAGGGTCATCTTTATTTTACCCCCCGGGCCAGTGCTCCTCCGAGTGTTGGTCCAACCTGAGCGATGTCCGGCGCCCCCTGGGCGACCAGGGTCTATGCCAACCCAACGTCTGGCTCATCCGGTGTGCCCTGAGAACGAGATATGTGCAACTCCTATCGGGATTTGTCGGCACATCGGGCGGCTTTGCTGGTCTTGTTTTACCATTGTCGAAATGTCTTGTAAACCGGGATTCCGAGACTGATCGGGTCTTCCTGGGAGAAGGAATATCCTTTGTTGATCGCGAGAGCTTATCATGGGCTAAGTTGGGACACCCCTGCAGGGTATAAACTTTCGAGAGCCGTGCCCGCGGTTATGTGGCAGATGGGAATTTGTTAATGTCCGGTTGTAGATAACTTGACACCAGATCCGAATTTAAAACGCATCAACCGCGTGTGTAGCCGTGATGGTCTCTTCTCGGCGGAGTCCGGGAAGTGAACACGGTTTTGGGTTATGTTTGACGTAAGTAGGAGTTCAGGATCACCTCTTGATCATTGCTAGCTTCATGACCGTTCCGCTTGCTCTCTTCTCGCTCTTATTTGCGTTGGTTAGCCACCATATATGCTTAGTCGCTGCTGCAACCTCACCACTTTACCCCTTCCTTACCCATTAAGATTTGCTAGTCTTGATACCCATGGTAATGGGATTGCTGAGTCCTCGTGGCTCACAGTTTACTGCAACAACACTTGCAGGTACAGGTTGTGATGATCATGACGCGAGAGCGATGCTTGCTTGTTTTGGAGTTCTTCTTCTGCTTCTTCTTCGATCTGGGGATAGGTTCCAGGTCGGCAGCTTGGGCTAGTAGGGTGGATGTCGTTTGAGTTTCTGTTTGTGTTTTATCCGTAGTCGGATGGTGATCTTATGTAAGATGATGTTGTATTCGTGCGGCATTGCATGCCTTTTGTATGTATCCCCATCTATTATGTAATGTTGATGTAATGATATCCACCTTGCAAAAGCGTCTTCAAGATGCGCTTCTATCCTTGGTGGGACCTTCGAGTTCCTTTAGGATAGGGTCGCATCTTGGGCGTGACAGCCTCGCACACACACGCGTACGTACGATAGAAACGCGCATCACTCGGCCCCCGACCTCCCACCGTAACCGGCAACTCCCCAAAATTTTCCTACCCCTCGCTTCTACCACGGTTTTTTTCCATCATGGACGGCCCAAAGAATGTCATGCAGCTGCGTCTCCGGCCCTCCCAGGATGAAAAGGCCATTTTCTGTCATGATTTTTTGTCATAAAAGTAGGAGCCCACCACATCTATGATGATACCGGGTTCTGTCACAATTATCGTCATAGAAGTGTCATATGTATGACAGATTTTTTTTTCGTTCAGCCCAAAATGTCACGGATGTGTCTTTTTTTTGTAGTGATGTTGTCTAACCCTTGTAGGTACTTGGATGAATCTAAGTCTATGAGATTGCAACTCACTCACATCTTGAGCAATCTCTACATCACCAAGTCTCTACACAATGGTGGTTGAAGACAAGGAAGCACAAAACCATTCAAACATATCCTTTGACAAATTCTATGTTGAGTTTCATGATTGTCATTTGGATGCACAAGTGCTCTTCCTTGCAAAAACTAAGCCATGTAGGTAGATGAACTCAAATTCCAAGTGGTGCTCCCAACTCTTGATGAGCTACATCAACCTTGAGCAACCCACACAAGTTCAACTACATGATCATGATCAACACCACCACCCAAGGTATGTTTTTCCATCTTAGAGAAGCTTTACTCCAAGTCATGAGTCAAAGCAACTCGACAAGATGTGAATACATCAAGATGCTTAAACGAAAAATGGTAACCCCATTTTGAGCTTAAATGATGAGTATGACCTATGATCAAGTGATCTCACTTGACTCCTAAGTCAATATACTCTAACATAGGTGACTTTGTCGCCGACCAATTCTAGATGAAGTTCTCTCATGTTCTTTTCTGGGCTCTTGCATTTGTTTCATGCATATTTGTTTCCCCTTTCAAAAAAAAATCATCTAGATTTCTTTTCTTTCTTTTCTATTTGTTCTGCATTCCCTGCATCCAATTCATTGCAAATCTTTTAGTTAATTCATTGAAAATACTTGTGAGATTTTACTTGTCTAGTGAGCTGAGGTGACAAGTGTTTTCTCTGTGATGAACTCGGTCACACCGGTTTCTTGTTCTCGGTCTAACCGAAATAATTCGGTGCAACTGAAGCATCCAACTTGGTGCCAACAATTTCACAACAGGAAAAACATTTTGCCATTTATTCACGCATTACTTTTGATCCAGCTCCACTCAATGAATCTTGTTCTCTACAAGCATCACATTTTTATCAGTGCTTTGTGCTGTGACTCAAGGACTAAACCCATTTACGACAAATTCTAGAAGGCCCTTCTTGGAAATTGATGTCAAAGGGGGGGGGAGAGATCACATCAAAGCTTATCACTTCAACAGGGGGAGAGAGATATCTCTAGGGGGGGAGAATACTCAAGAAGAGAGTAATCTTCAAGTATCCCAGATGTTTGGTGTTCAAGAGGAGATATGTCACATGTCTTCTTGAGGGGAAAGACATGCTCATATGTGCTTATTTGCATTAGCTCTGTTCATTTGTTTCTTTGAGCTCTGATTTTGCATTTTGCTCTAACTTTCTGTTCCCTATCTTCTCCCAGTATCCCATGCTAGATTCAGGGGGAGCAAGACTTCTAAGGGAAGGAATATCTTTAAATTCATTGCACATCTTTACCTTTGGGGACATGTCTATATTCAATGTGGTACTTAGTACTCACTCTCTACATGTCATCCCTGTCTTGGTACTCTTGTGGTTTCTTTTGTTTGCTCTGGCCAGTAGGTGTATCTTTGTTATCTAACCTTATTTTCACAGGTTCATTCCATCCAAGCCAACTCAAGACCACAAGGTAAGTATATGCATCACAATCATGCGTATGAGGAATTCTTGCTAATGTACATACTGTTTGAAAGAAGGACTCATGAGCATGAAGGTACATTTCTCATACTCACATCATTTGCACTGATGCATATAGACAAGATACATGTAACACATTGCTTACTCTGTCATTGTTATGCTCTCACATGCTCCTATATTCCATATTCACATGATTGCATACATGTAGGGGGAGCCTATGCTTGTTACATGTCTTTCCAAAGCTTTACTTGCCATTCTCTATACCTTTATCTAAAGCTTTGATGTATGTTGCCATCAATTACCAAAAAGGGGAGATTGAAAGCACAAGTGCTCCCTGGGTGGTTTTGGTAATTAATGTTAACATATCTCTTGTTGGACTAACACTTTTACCTAGTATGTTTCAGACAAGATCAACAATGGAGTGGCATGGACTAAAGGATGTGGAACCCCTTCAAGATGCGAAGGACAAAGGATTGGCTCAAGCTCCAAGATCAAGACTCTACATTTTCTATTTTAGTGATCCAAGATCACATTGAGTCTATAGGAAAAGCCAATACTATCAAGAGGGGATGAGGTGTTGCTTAATGACTTGCTTTCTCGAGTGCTTAATGATATGCTCCAAAGCCTTCAACTACCTTCTCACATCCACATATGTCCTAAACCCAAAGTCTAACTCGGCCCCACCGATTCTTTCCATCCGGCGCCACCGAGTTCAGATGTCTTAGGCACTGCCAGAAACCCTAGGCAAATCGGTCTCACCGATAGGGATCTCAGTCTCACCGAGATGGGATTATAATCTCTCTGTGTATGTCCATTACCAAAATCGGTCTCACCGAGTTTGATTAATCGGTACTACCGAGATTACAATGCAAACTCTCTGGTTAACTCATTACCAAAATTGGTCCTATCGAGTTTGTGTAATCGGTCAAACCGAGTTTGCCTGACCAACTCTCTGGTTAGCTTATTACCAAAATCGGTCTCACCGAGTTTGTGTAATCGGTCTCACCGAGATTACGCTATGCCCTAACCCTAACCATATCCGTCCTACCGAGTTGCATGTCGGTCCCACCGAAAATCCTAACGGTCACTAGATTTGCTGAATCGGTCTGACCGAGTTTACCAATTCGGTCCCACCGAGTTTGGCAAGTTGTGTGTAACGGTTAGATTTTGTGTGGAGGCTATACATACCGCTCCACCCACTCTTCATTCGTGGAGAGAGCCATCAGAACGAACTTACACTTCCAGCATCCATTTTCTGAGAGAGAACCACCTACTCATGTGTTGAAGCCAAGATATTCCATTCCTACCATATGAATCTTGATCTCTAGCCTTCCCCAAGTTGCTTTCCACTCAAATCTTATTTCCACCAAATCCTAATCCTGTGAGAGAGAGTTGAGTGTTGGGGAGAATATCATTTGAAGCACAAGAGCAAGGAGTTCATCATCAACACACCATTTGTTACTTCTTGGAGAGTGGTGTCTCCTAGATTGGCTAGGTGTCACTTGGGAGCCTCCGACAAGATTGTGGAGTTGAACCAAGGAGTTTGTAAGGGCAAGGAGATCGCCTACTTCGTGAAGATCTACCGCTAGTGAGGCAAGTCCTTCGTGGGCGACGACCATGGTGGGATAGACAAGGTTGCTTCTTCGTGGACCCTTCATGGGTGGAGCCCTCCGTGGACTCGCGCAACCATTACCCTTCGTGGGTTGAAGTCTTCATCAACGTGGATGTACGATAGCACCACCTATCGGAACCACGGCTCAAAAATCACCGTGTCTCCAAATTGCGTTTGAATCCTCCAATCCCTTCCCTTTACATTCTCGCAAGTTGCATGCGTTACTTTCCGCTGCTCATATACTCTTTGCATGCTTGCTTGATATGTGTTGTGATTGTTAAACATGTGCCTACACTCCACTTGAACTTAAGGAAGTTAAAAACTACAACTTTTGGTACTTAGTGTCTAATCACCCCCCTCTAGACACCTCTTCTCGATCCCTCTCACTTGGCCACTCGGCAAGAAGCATCCCAGCTTCCAATGATCTCAGCAAGCGGAGCCGTGCAGACGATGGTTATTGGGTGCTCTTGAAAGTAAGGCTTCAGCTTCTTGGTGGCAAAGTGCACACCATAGCACATCTTATGATAATGCGGGTAGTTTTGCTTGGAGGCGGACAGTACTTCACTCAAGTAATATACCGGTCTCTGGACTGCCAATGCTCTTCCCTCCTCCTTGCGCTCTACCACAATGACTATACTGACAACCCGACTGGTGGCAGCAATGTAGAGGAGTATGGGATCCTTCTCAATCGGAGCTGCCAGGATATGTGGGGTCGCCAACATCTTCTTGAGCTGGGAGAAGGCTTCGTCCGCCTTGTCGTTCCACTCGAAAAAGTGGTCTTCTTCATAAGTTGGTACAGAGGAAGAGCCTTCTCGCCCAGCCGACTGATGAAACGACTAATTGATGCCAGGCAGCTAGTGAACTTCTGCACGTCCAGCAGTCGGGTGGGCACCTCCATCCTCTCAACGGCCTTGATCTTCACCGGGTTGCACTCTATGCCGCGCTTTGAGACCAGAAAGCCAAGAAGCTGGCCGGCTGGTACTCCAAAGACACATTTCTCTGGGTTGAGCTTGATCTGGAATCGGTGCAAGTTCTCAAAAGTTTCCTTGAGGTCTTCTAGCAGCGTGCCACACTTCTCCGTCTTCACCAAGATATCATCCACATAGACATGGGCGTTTCTGCCGAGTTGCTTCAGGAGACACTTCTGCATGCAACGCTGAAACGTGGTGCCGGCGTTTCGCAAGCCGAACGTCATGGTCAGGTAGCAGAAGGCTCTGAATGGCGTGATGAAGGCGGTCTTCAGCTTGTCGGCCGAGTTCAATTTTATCTGATGGTACCCTGAGTATGCATCCAAGAAACTCAACAGCTCGCATCCGGCTGTGGAGTCTATTACTTGGTCAATTTTTGGCAGAGCAAAAGGATCTTTAGGGCAAGCTTTGTTGAGGCTAGTGTAGTCAATGCACATGCGCCACTGCTTATTCTTCTTCAATACTAGGACTGGATTGGCCAGCCACTCTGGAAAGAACACTTCCATGATGAATCCGGCTGCTAGAAGCCGGGCTATTTCTTCTCCGACAACTCTTCTCTTCTCTTCCGACAGGCGGCGCAAGGGCTGCCTGACCGGCTTGGCATCAGGTCGGACATGTAACTTGTGCTCGGCCAAATCCGTCGGAACAGCCAGTATGTCTTTGGGAGACCATGCAAAGATGTCCCGATTCTCATGGAGGAAATCGACGAGCTCGCTTTCCTATTTGCTGTCAAGGTTTGCACCTATGACAGCATGCCTCTCCGGGTCCAAGGGTATCTTCTTTGTTTCCTTGGCCCGCTTGAACGAGCCCTCAACCTCCGACTCCTTGGGGATGGGTGACATTTCCGGCTTCTTGCCTGCCAATGCCACCACCCGGTCAAGGAGTTGCTTCTCAGCTGCGATCACGAGGGACTCGGCCAGCCAGCTGCTATCTATGGCGCAAGCGACCGACTTCTTGTAGTCTCCGACTACGGTCAGGGTCCGCTTGGTACTTGGCATCTTCATCTTGAGGTAAGCATAGTGGGGGACTACCATGAACTTGGCCAGAGCAGGTCGGCCAAGTAGTGCATGGTAGGGGCTTTCGAGGTCCACCACTTCAAACCAAACTGGCTCACGGCGGAAATGATTCTTGTCTCCGAAGAGGACATCAATTTGGGTCGTGCCGATTGGTGAGCAGGAAAGGCTAGGGACTATGCCATGGAATACAGTCCGACTGGGGATGAGCTGCTTCTGGTTGATTCCCAACTTCTCCATTGTGTCATGGTACATGATATTGATGCTGCTACCACCATCTATCAAGACTCTGGAGAAACGCGCAGCCCGTATCTCCGTTGCAAAGGTAGCATCTAGGACCAGGGCGTATGAACCTGGGGAAGGCATCACTTCTGGATGGTCGGCCCTGCTCCAACTGATAGGCTTCTCAGACCAATGCATGAACTCTGGAGTGTTGGAGGCCACTGCTTGCACTTCTTGTTGTTGCTGCCATCTGCTGTGTCTGTCATCGGCCATGCTGGTGAACACAACATAAGCTCCGTGTTCCTCTGGGTACTCATCTTGTATGGCACCGACTGGTCGGGCCGCCGGCTGCTGGGGCTGAGGAGGCGGCGGTCCGGCAGGCGGAGGAGGTAGGAGTCCATCTCCCTTGGCGTTCTGGCGAGCCAGTGACACTTCCGAGTGGTGTGGTTGGACGGCTTCGCGCCGCTATGGAACTTGCAGGGTGCATCTAAAGTTTGCTCATAAGAGAAGGCGGGCAACCCTTCGGCCACTTGGGTGCCGGCTGCCCTTCCGTCTGCTGATCCTCGATTGTCACCACTTGTCGGCTGGTGGAAGCCGGCTGGGTGGCCTTCGGCTTGTTGTCATTTGGTTGCTGCCACCGACTGGTGTCACTAGCCGGAGTCCGAGGGGCCTGAGGTGCCACCTTGCCGGATGCATCAACTAGGATTTCCGCCTTCATGGAGGAGTCGGCCGTGGCGTGCTTGTCGGCGATGATCAGCAGCTCGTCGAGTGTCTCGGGCTCATCACAGAGGAGTCGATGCTTGAGGAGGGTGCCCTCTCGACACCCGGTGGTGAAGTACTTGATTGCCTGCACCTCGTGCACGCCTTCACAGGAGTTGCGCAGCTCGGCCCAGCGCGTGAGGTAGTCGCGAGTCGATTCTGTGGGACCTTGGACGCACAAGGAGAGCTGTCGGGGCTTGGGAGGCCTCATGTAGGTGCTGGTGAAGTTGCAGATGAAGGCCTCGGTGAAATCAACCCAGCTGTTGATGCTGCGGGGCTTCAGGCTGTTGATCCATGTTCAGGCTGTGCCCTGAAGCATGAGTGGGACGTACTTCACAGCAACACTCTTGTTGCCGTTTGCTATGCTGCCGGCTGTCGAGTAGTCGACCAGCCAATCCTCCGGCTTCACGGAGCCGGTGTACTTGGGCGTATCTCGCGGGAGGGTGAACCCTTTGGGAAAGGGCTCATCCCGGATTCGTGGGCCAAAACAGGGCAGGCCCAGCGCGTCTTCTTCTTCAAGCGCCGGGAATCGGTTTAGGTGGTCGATCCAATGGTGAGCGTCGTTCTCTCCGACTCCCTCTCGGCGGCCAAGGCGGTCGCCGAGTGTCGGGTGCGTGACAGGCGACGGAGTGGGATGTCTTGCTCCGCGAGGCGGAGGAGGCGGATGATCGCCCCGGCGCTCCACCGCTCGAGGGCGACCGTCTTTGTCATGCTCGATGGAGAGGCGAGTCCGGCTTTGGCTGGCCGCCGGCTGGTTGCCTCGGCTCCCACGGGCGCCGCGAGTCGGCATCCGGGATGTCGAGTCGTGATCTTGGCGATGGCGTGGCTCTTCATTTCGCGGAGCGGGCTCTTCAGCGCGGCAGCCGGCTTCGTGCAACGTGGCAGCCGCGTCTAGGAGCTGCTGGACTCGCTCCATCATGTGGGACGCTCGTCGCCCTCACACTTGTCTAGTTCGTCCGTCACCGCCTAGGCGGCCCGGATGTTCTCTGCAGGCGTGGCGTAGATGGGGCGTTCTGCTCCGAACATGCTGGCGATGGTCCCGCCACACTGCCGGATAGGGCCAATGCGGATAGGCCCCCCAGGAGCCGGCGTACCGCCGACCGCTCTATCCATCTCGCGCCGATAGGCGTCCGAGAGGCGCCGCATGCTGGCAAGTCGGCTAGCATTCTCGAGAAGCTGGACGTGGCGTGCCTCCAGCATCTCAGCGTCTGCGTCTTCGGGGATAGGCAATGTGAAGTCTCACAGCGCCGCATCAAGTGGGTCTCGAGCGTCTCCATTCGAGCGCTCGCCCCTGTTAATGACGAGCACCTCCGTGACGGTGCTCCGGCGCTGTGCTTGCGAGGAGGCGGCTCTTCGTAGATCACCACGTTGGTGGGGAACGCGTCAAGCGGCGCCGTGTCGGAGTCGACGATCATCGGGTCATTGGAGCCGACGGACTCCATGTCCACAGCAGGCTCGCTGGTGACGTGGAGCTGGTCGAGGAGGCTGACGAGGCAACTCTCAGGGCAGCCGGTGCCCGCGTCGGAGGCCGGCTCATCGGAGAGGTGAATCTCGCCAACGAGGTCGGCGAGGCAGCTCGCCGCGCAGGCGATCTCCGCACCATGCAGGGCATCGAGGCTGACGCCGTCAGTCATGCTGGGCTGGCTTCGCTCGCCAGGAAGGAACAAGGTTCCCGTCCAGAGCAGGTCTCCGAGAGATGGTGCACCTCGCCCCATGGTGGGTGCCAAATGTTGGGGGTTGGGTGCGACATATGCCAAAGGATGGCTTATCATGGTGGGAGCGAGTAGAATGTCCCCGGTGCCCAGAAGCGAGATGAGGCGTAACACGAAGGCCAGCGTACTTTACCCAGGTTCGGGGCTCTCCTAGGAGATAACACCCCTAGTCCTGCTCTGCGGGGTCTCCGCATGATCACTAAAGGCACAAGTGATACAAAGCTGCTCCTTGAGCTGTATTCTAGAGGTAGGAGAAGGCAAGGCTAGATCTCTCCTGCCCTAGGAATGTGGCTAGGTCTAATGGGGTGGGAACCCTTTGCATGGGTGCCCTGGGGGGTTTATATAGGCCTACCCCCCAGGGGTACAATGGTAATCTGGCCGGCTGCTGGGCCCAGCTGTCAGCGTCTCCGGCCTCCGTCTTCTCGGCCGACTACTGGGGCCTGCCGCTTGGTGGGCCCTACCGACTGGCCTGGTATGGAGCCGACAGGCCGCTCCAGCCGCTGGCGGGTCTGGTTGGTGGCTGCTCACTGTAGCCGTGCTGTCAATGACGCTGGTTTGGTCAGCTCAGTGTGGCTACAGTCCCGCCGCCTGGTGGGAGATCACTGTAGCCACACCTGGTCCCATCAGGTTAATGGTGCACGAACTTTGAGGGAGGGGACGGCCGCCTACTGGAGGCCGGCCCTCCCCCAGTCCGACTGGTTCGTTGTGCACCGTCATCTGGGTTGTCACTGCGTGGTAGGGCCCGCAGCCTGCGGGCCGTACCGACATGCCGTCGTGGGGAGCAGGGCTCCGCGTGCCCAGAATGACGTCAAGGGAGAGTGGCAACAGTACCACGCCGTGCGGAGATCTCCGCCCGTACGGGGTACTGTGGCCATGCCAATCCCAAGATTCGAGGGTGAGGGCCTCACTGTAGCCACGCCCTATCTCGTCCTCTTGATGGGGGCACAAACTCTAAGGGTGCATGGTGGCCGCCTGCTTGATGCCGTCTTCCCTAGAGGCCGGCCGGCTGGAGCCGGCCACTAGTGATACCGCCTGTTGGCGGTTGGCCGCCCTCCGGTGGCTGGTAGTTGAGCTAGCCAGCCCCCAGAGGGCGGAGCTCCAGCCTTGGGCGCAGCATGGCGAAGCTGGCCCAAAGTCTTGATAAATCTATTGACCCGGATGAGACTACCCGTGGCCCATTACTCCGACACGAAACTAATGCATAGTAACAACCGGGAATAGAAAAGTATGATCAAAGTGTAACTTGCCTTGCTGAAGATCGAAAAGCTCTAGAGATTCGTATTAACAAGCTTCGCACTGCGGAAAATCTAGCATAGACAAACAATAGCATACATAAGCAATCAAGCAAACGATGCAAAGAGAAAACGAGAAAAGATCCAAATAAAACTCAAAAACAAGCAAAAACTAAACAAATTTTAACATGATTATATTTATGTGAATTAGATCTTAACAGTAGGTACATGTGATTAGCTACGATTTGCTAAAAGAATCAACTCAAGCGGAGCTATGAACCTCAAGATACGAACATAACAAGATCAAACTCTAATCTGAACTAAACTCAAATTTTAATTTGTCCAAATAATGTTCAGGTTGGTTTACTGGATAGATGAGATCGCTCTGAAGATTTAAGCGTTGGTTTCATCGAATTTGGACAAAGGAGCTAAAAGTTGTGCTAGTTTGAAGATCAGGGGCTAAACTGTGATAAAACTATTCACGGATAGGTCCCTAGACAAAAAATAAACAGAAAAAGAAAAATCTATCGGATGAAGGACTGCTAACAGAGACTAACGAACGAATTCATTCGTTGACAGATCTAAACGGGTGAACGTTTGCTAATTACGCACTAATAAAAAAATTAAAACCGATCTAATACGAAAAAAACCCGTATGAAAACAGGCAAACCAAATCGGTTTTATACCGTTCGGTCGGCGGCGGCGAGCGATGTCACCGGCGGCTCCAGCGAGGCGGGGCAGCGACTCTGGCGGTGGGCGGCGGCGGCGCCGACAGCAGCTGCAGCCGGCGGCGGCGTTGCAACGGCGGCGGCGCGTGCGGCACGGCGCTCCGACGGCGAGGCAGGGCCGACGGCGGCGGGGCTTGGCGCGGCGATGATGGTAGCAGGCGGTGGCGCGGTGCTCCGACGGTGAGGCAGCGGCGGCATGCGGCGCAGGCGACGGCGGCACTGTGCGAGGGTGGCGGCGGCTTCGGCGGGGTAAGGAGAGGCGACGGGGGTGGCGGCTTATAAAGAGGGGAGGGGGCGGCTCCGACTTGCGGCAAGGGCAACGCGGGGCGGCGGTGATCCGGACTCCTATCGGAGTCCGGCTTGGAGACGGCGGTGGTGGCGGTTGGCGCAGCTGGGCCACGGCCTGGCTTGAGCTGGGCCGCGACCTGGCTTGAGCTGGGCCGGCACAGTTCGCAACTTTTTTCAAAAACCATTTCCAGAGACTAAAACACTCAAAAAAAATATAAATGTAGTCCTATAAATTCCAGAAAAATTCACGTAGCTAAATGGCCTTACTAGTGACCTCGTGAACATTTTTCTGGATTTAAATGCCTAAACTAGAAACAAACATTACAGTTCTAATTATTCAGCTAACTAGTAAATAAACTAGCGAATAAAATCAAATAAACTCTCAAAAATTCAATTTCCAATATTTTTCTACTGATTTGAAGAAGTCATATTATCTTCTCTCATTATTTTTAAAATATTTGGAAAAAGAATTTTGAAAAACAGTTTGATCCAATTACCGAATTTCGATAAATTGAAATGGGATTTTTGTGAAACCTCCAACTCTCTCAAATAGGTCCTTGAGCTGCTTAAGGCCTCTTGGATCAAAATGCAACCAAACTGAACAAAAAATGCAATAAATCATGTATGCATATGAATGATCTACGTATAACATCCAAATTGAAAATTGGGATGTTACAAATGCTCCAGGGACTTCCGCAGTTCTTCCGCTTCTTGTCGCAGCACAACTGATCGATGTCTTTCAACTTGTAGTTGAGACTCAAGAAACTGAACTGATGTAGACAGTGAGTTTGAATAGCTTGTGCCAGCGATAGTGGCCAATAACTCGAACACTAAAACCAAGACAAGACTTTGGGGTTGTCTCACTGTCTTCAAGATAGTTTTCCTTAGCTGTTTTATCAGCTTTGTAGGAGACCAACAAGGTGTCTCACTATCCTGAACCTTATCTGCATTACTTCCTTTACCATTGTTGTCACATCCCTAGTTCTGTCAATGCCTAGTGCATGCATTAGAGTGTTACATCATGTTCAAAATTCATTTAAACCTGAGATGGGGATTGACTAAGCCCTAGCACCAAATGAATTCAACTATGGTCAAAATAAAACCTTTTTCATTGAACTCAAAATGTCCTCTAAAAATGTTCAACATTTCTGGTTTGAGGTGGAAGCATCTACCAAAAATGGTTTATATTTTTGCAGGACATATTTGGTCACTGAATTAAATCATATAGTATTTTCATTTGGGCATTTAAATGCTATTAAATATTACAAATGCTCAAATAATCATAAACTAAAATGTTTACTGTTGGATATATTCTAAACAGTAGCCATGTTTAGTTTCATGATTTTTGAAAGTGTCTGAGTATTTTTAATAAAGCCCTAAATTTACAGAATAATAGAAAACTGAGATAATTAGAAAAAGGGAGATAGAGAGAGAGGATACCTGGCCACTTACCCAGCCCAGCAGTGCGGCCCACTGGCCCAACTGCCAGTCGTCATCTCCACCGCGCCAGTCGGACGCCGAGCGCGTGCCCGACGCGCGCGCACGGCCGTGCTGCCACGCCACCTGCCTGCCTGCCTGCGTCCTCGGGACAGCGCAACGCCGCGGGTCTTCCTCCTCGGTGCCGTCCCGATCGATCCGGCCTCCCATTCCTTCCCCCTGCTCTCTCCCTCGCCGTTTCCCCATCTCACCGAATGCGCCCGCCGCCACCGACGAGCACCACCGCAGCCATCGCCTCTCCCTCGCCCCCTCGAGCAGCCCAGAAGCTCCGCCGCATCTTCCTCGTCCTCTCCACCGAGTTACACGGCGCCGGAGGCCCTGCATCATCACCATCTTCGTCATCTTCGTCGCCGGCCGTCGGAGATCCCCTTCGCCGCTGCGCACGCTCCGGTGCTTCCCCGAGCACGCCGAAGCCAGCCCTGCATCCGCCGTGAGCTCCTCTACCGACCCCCCCTTCTCCCATGTCCATTAGCTCGTCGTATCCGTCGTTTCCGTCGAGACCGAGACCTCACCGGCGCCGGACTTGTCGCCGTCGTCGTTTTGGTTCACCTCCGTCCAAACCGAGCACGCAGACGTACTCAGAGCACTCCCAGGAGCCCGTAGCGCCCACCAACCCCTCCTCCCATGCACCATAGCGCCGAACCCGCCGTTGCCCGAACTCCGGCCGCCGCCACGAGCTCGACTCTGGCGAGCCCGCTCCACCCCAGCTCCTCCCACTTGCACTACCAGACGCGCGCGACCCCCAGCTACGTGTAGGACCAATCCGCCGTCCAAATGGTCGCCTATGGGCGAAACCCGACGCGCTCCGCCGCCACTGACCTCGCCGGCGACGAGCCGTCGGCCTAACCCCGGTCTAGTTAACCACTAATGACCCAGCTAACCCTTCCTAGAGCGACTGACGTATGGGCCCCACGCCCTTAGTTAATCTTTATTATTTTCTGTTAAGTGTTAACCTAACCACCATGGGCCCACACGTCAGCTTTGACTGTGCTGACGTGTCTGTTGACCCGGCCCCACCTGTCATTGGCACTATCCAGCCCCAGTCACTGACCAGTGGACCCCACTGGTCAGGTTTGACCTGGACCCGCCTAGTTGACCTGCTGACATCAGCATGACCTAGTGCTGACGCAATAAATGATTTTCTGGATTTAAAATAAATCAGAAAATCCAGAAAATTGTATAAACTTCTAAAATTCATAGAAATTCAACCGTAACTCCAAATTAAATAAATTATATATGAAAAATTATCAGAAAAATTCAAGGAATCCATCTGTACCATTTTCATGCATGTTGGAACAACTTATAGCTGCTGCTTAGCACAATTCAATTAAATGGCATTTGAATAATCACATATGGAGTTTAAATTTGAATCTTGTATTCAAACCAACTTCATTTAATCTGTTGCTAGTTGCATTAGCTCAAAACACATTCATTTTGCCATGTCATGATCATGCATCATATTGTGCATTGCATTGATTGTGTTCCCTTCTGTGTTGCCGGTATTTGTCCCCTCTCGATAGACGTGATACCGATGATGTGATCGTTGACACTGATGAAGACTCAATGTTATCTTCAGAAGTGCCAGGCAAGCAAAACCCCCTTGTTCATTCCGATACAATCCCACTCTCTCGCTCCTGCTCTCTTTTACTGCATTAGGACAACAACGATTCAACTGTTACTTGCTGCGGTAGCTGAACCCCTTTATCCTCTGCATGACCTGTCATTGCCACAGTAAATAGATGAAACCCACTAGTATGAGTAGGAGTTGTTTGAGCCCTGTTGTGCCTACTCATTCATGCTTGATTGTCATGCCTGCTACTGCTTAGAGTTGAGTCAGGTCTGATTCATCGGGGATGAATCAGAGGCGTGTGAACATGTCCTACTATGTGTGAGCTAAGTGTGTGAACACGATTTGGTAAAGGTAGCGGTGAGAGGCCATGTAGGAGTACATGGTGGGTTGTCTCATTGAAGCCGTCCTTAGGAACTGAGTTCTGTGTTTGTGATCCATGATTCAGCTACTACCATACATTGGGCCCTGAAATATGACCCCGCTCGACTTCTTATTCACCCTAGTCCTCTGTCCAGGAGTTGCAAGTAGTTTCTGGTGTTTGTAGCTTACTGGAGGCCGTGGACAGCGCTGACCGTAGGGGTGGGCTGTGATGCGGTAGGTACGTGGCACGGTGTACCGGATGCCCGTTTGGTATCTCGGGAACCCTGTTCACATCGTTTGGGGCTGTGAGCGAAACTCCGGCCGGATCTCCTCATGGATGGAACCCGAATAGGCGATAAACCTGGACTAGAGACTTGAGTGTTTAGGTAGGTCGTGGTCTACACCCACGTCGGCTTTCGCTTGAAGTATGCCGAGCACATGTCGTGTGCAGACGCTAAGTGGTGGAAACATGTATGAAGAAGTACACCCCTGCAGGGTTAACATCATCTATTCGAATAGCCGTGTCCGCGGAAAAGGACTTCTGGGTTGCTTATATCAGTTCATAGACAAGTAAAAGTGGATACTCTAAAATATGCAAGATAAGCGTGAGTGCTATGGATGGCGTTCTCGTAGGGAGACGGGAGCGGATCCATAGTGGTGTATTGATATGGTGAATATGTGGACTCGTGTGCGCCACCTCAAAAGAGTTACTTGCAGTCGTAGTTCAGGTTAGCCACCGAGTCAAAGCTGGCTTGCTGCAGTTAAACCCCACCATCCCCTTGTTGAAAATGATGCATATGTAGTTAGTTCTGATGTAAGTCTTGCTGGGTACATTTGTACTCACGTTTGCCTATTTTATGTTTTGCAGAGAGACTTCAGTCTCACTAGTAGTTCCACGTGGACTTCGACGTTTAGCTTGTTACCTCAGCTACGATCTTGTGCCCTCGGCTGGATCTGGTAGATAGTCAGGCTTCTCAGCCTTTTTCATTTATAGATGTCTGTACTCAGACATGTTAAGCTTCCGCATGTGCTTTGACTTGTATGCTCTGATTGTTGGGTCATAAGACCCATGTTTGTAATATCTCGCTCCTCGGAGCCTAATGAATAAATTACTTGAGTCGTAGAGTCATGTTGTGATGCCATGTTGTATTTGCACATATCGAGCATATTGTGTGTATGTTATTGAAATGCTTGGTATGTGTGGGATCTGACCTTCTAGTTGTTTATCTTTAGTAGCCTCTCTTACCGGGAAATGTCTCCTAGTGTTTCCACCAAGCCATGGTAGCTTGCTACTGCTCCGGAACACTTAGGCTGGCCGGCATGTGTCCTTCTTCGTTCCTGTGTCTGTCCCTTCGGGGAAATGTCACGCGATGAATACCGGAGTCCTGTTAGCCCGCTACAGCCCGGTTCACCGGAGTCCTGCTAGCCCAGTGCTACAGCCTGGATTCACTCGCTGATGACCGACACGTTCGATGCTGGGTCATGGATGCCTGTCCCTGTAGGTCTGTGCCACTTTGGGTTTACGACTAGCCATGTCAGCCCGGGTCCTTTGTCATATGGATGCTAGCGACACTATCATATACGTGAGCCAAAAGGCGCAAACGGTCCCGGGCAAAGGTAAGGTGGCACCCGTGGGAATACCGTGCGTGAGGCTGCAAAGTGATATGATGTGTTACATGCTAGATCGGTGTGACTTAGGATTGGGGGTCCTGACAGCGTTGGTATCAGAGCTTGACTGCCTGTAGGATTACCAAGCCAAACTGGTCGAAGTTGAGTCTAGAAATTCTTTAGTTATATAAGGGAATTGATTGTGGGATGGAACGTAAGGCTCTTTTACTCCTTATACCTCATGGCCTTCTGATCTGAGTCATCATCTTCTCTTCTACGGGGATTAAGAACTAGGCTATCTCTTCTTTCTATCAGGATCACGTGTTACTAATCCGTAGACTTATAAGATTTTTTGGACTTAAGCCTCTGTTCAGTTTTTACTGCTTCCGTATGTTAATTGTTGATCTCGAAACCGTGATATTGTGCTTCTGAGTGGTTATGCCACCATTCTGTGAATGTCTCAAATCTTTTCTGAGCATTTACAGCCGTTATGCTGTCCGAGTCATCCCAGGTTTCCAAAGAGTCCGACGCATTTGCAAAATCCTTTTCCTCTGGTTTCAATGTCTTTTAGGCCAGGTTAATCACACAAATCGGTGAGTTGAGGTACTCTGTTGCCTCGACATATATGTTGGAGATATTATTATGACCCTAGGTGTCTTAGGGGATCATCTAGCAATTTAGCAATGCTTTTGTGTCCCAGTGTGATGATTCTGGCCTTTATTCCCGAAAGCATTCCGTGATGCTACTTAGGAGTAGGTATTCTATTCCTGGGTCTTGAACCCGAGATTCATCCTACTTACATAATGTTGATAGGGTTTGCTAGTTCCTTTAGGATATTAGTAACTTTTGCATTAGTCCTCGAGGTCCATGGTATTTTTCCTTCTTCCAAATACTATGAACCGTTTATGGCAGAAGTTCTTTGAACCAAAAGATCACAACCAGAACTCTTGATGAGTTCTCGATTCTATGTTATGACTCTGCCAGTTCCACCTTCTCGCATGGATTATCCGGAAGAAACCTGTTGAACCTGATTCGACATACTAATCTATGCATCCACAACTCAGAAAGTTATATGTTCCTTTGAGTTGTCCCGCTTTAGTTGTCTACTGACCTTCGTCTATCAATTGATAGTCAAGAGTATGCGTGCATTCGTTTATCGATGCCTATTACTCTTGTGGTCCGTCAAGCCATTCTATCGCGGAATGACTAGGAGAAACAAACTCCAGTACCTCATCCATATCCAGGATCGGGTCAAAGAAGTTGTCTTCCACAGATCAGATGCAATCCAGCTTTTGATTCTGTTCTACCCTGAAGTATTACCGTCTTTATGTCAGGATTTTCATGAGGATTGCACCGGCTCTTGTGAATTCTTGACATAGTGATACTTCTCGCCATCCTTTTTCATTCCTCGGTTTCGTGTTGATGCAACCGGAATACCGACAAATGAATTGTGATGTGTGAAATCAATACGCCTAGCAACCTCGTTGCTGAGTAGTTAAAGGACAATAATTTCATTCTTAGTGTGTTGGTTATTGAATCATCATTCTAAGATTGATCGCGCTACCTAGTCCATTCTCCTGGTTCACTCCTCGAGCGATGAGTTAGGATTATTTCAAATCCTTGCTCTATTGATCATATCGCCTTGCCCTGAAAAGCAAGATTGTTCTTGAGCTTAGTAACATACCGGTGGTTCGTGATTTTCTGAATATCTTCTCAGAAGTATTACCAGGTTGTCACCTGACCGCTATGTTGAGTTCGTGATCAAGTTGGTTTATTCCTGTAAACCACCCCTTCTCCAAGAATCCGTGTTGGATACCCTGAGCTAGTTGGATAAGCTAAACAACAACTTGGAGAGTTGGAAGATAAAAGCTTGTCCGACTTAGTTCATGTTAAGGGATATCTTTTGTGTGTGTGTGTGTGTGTTGAAGAAAGATGATATCTTCATCAATTGGTCCTTGTGAACAATTGTTGGATCTATTATCTTACCCAAACCTTTGATTGAGTATGGGCTATCATCCAATCAGACCAGAACCAACGATATTCGTAATGTTGTCTTACTCGTGGTTGACCCCTCGAGCATACACCATTACATCTTTGGTCTGACCAATGCTATCACCGTGTTCACTTAACTATGGAATTCCTTTTAAAAGGAAACCCAGATGAATTGTTGTTGAGCCCATTGACAACATCCTTATCTCCTCCATGATTTTGTTGAACATTAAGCTAGTGTTGGAAACTTTTGAAAGCATTTGTTCATGCTAGCTCATGAAGCATATGTTCGGATGTAAGAAGTGACTTCCTCTAGTTCATGTGCATTTGATGCAAGTTGCCGCCGTGGATTCGAGAAAGTTAATGTTGTTTCCTTTGGAATCATCCCAAATCAGTCATGCACACGTGCGAAGAATTCTGTGGTCTGGAGACTTGCAACCTTCATTCCACATGTGTCCCGAGCACACCAAGCCACTGATTGATTTGTTCAAGGAGAAGAAGTTCCTTCATAAGAGCTAATCATATGACTTATGCAAGGACTTCGTTATCCATGGTGATGGTTCCCACCTGAACTCGGTAGTGTTTTATTGTAAGACTACCATGTGATAATGTTTGTCTAGGACAGCGTGTTCACATGTTGTAGCAGACCCAGCTCATGTTCTGGAGCTTGCTATCATAGTTCATTTCCCGAGAATCTCGCAACGTCATTTCGTCGATTTGTGTTGCAAACTTTTATTTTTCTTCCTAGACTCGATGAGTCTGGAATATCCTGACACCAACCAGATCTGAATCGCGGGCAGATGTGATGGTTGGAACATTTCCCAAGAACTATAATATTGGTCCCTCGATAGCTGGTAAAGTGGATGTCGTGGCCAACACCACCCAGCCGAAAGACCTATTATTATAGTATCTTGATCAAAGAAGTTGGCCACCTCCCCATAAGGATTTCGCAGGATTTACCTCCGTGGTTATTCCTTATGGATTCTTGTGCTCCCGAAGTCCGACCTTTTTACTTGATGTTCTAGATATCAAACCATATCTATGGGTGGATTACGCTAGCACATCAAGGAGAACATTAGAAGCGGAGTGCTAAATGTCTCTCGGTCGATCATCTAGATTTTGTTTCCTTGGCCTCGCTAGGGTGAAATCTGAGTTGATGTTATCTTCCTTCGCAGTTGCATCGTCCATCGCTATTCATCATGGTAGTATGTTGTGTTGTCAGCACCCTTGACGCGGTTGTTGATAAAACCTTGATGATTGTGGAAATGCTCAAGTTCTTGAGAGCACGCACAAGCGCTACGTGTTATCATCGGCTCTAATTGGGATGCTCTTAGTTCCCTCGGCAATGCTGTGACCTTCTCAAACAGTGAATTCACTCCCTATTGTTGGGTTCTTCCCCAGTTACCAGAATCATTCCCAGCATTTGCATTTTGTTCCCAGCTTGCACCGCCAATGTGCCATTCTACCATGGGTCTCCTCCATTTCCGGTGATAAGCAAATTCATCCATTACGTTGTCTTCAACAAGGTAATCCACATCATCCAAGTCCGAGTATGCCATTCTACCGACCCCCGCCAATCGATTGCTGTGATTTGCCTTAGGCTGATATAGAGAGTCTAAATGATCTCTATATCAAAGGTAATTCTTTTTGCCACTTAAGGGGATAATCTACGAATCACCCTCCTCCAGGATGTTTCGTCGTGGTATCATGGCAACTCAACTCCTCGCTACGTTGACAATCGTTTACCACCTTCTTAGGTGTGGAATTGTTGTCTACCTAGTGAACCTTCATCATCCGTTTCTTCCACCCCTCTTGTTGTGTATCTCGTGTCTCAACCCGAGAGATGGTCCTATGTCTCATTCCGGGAGTTAATCCTGAGTTGTTCGACCTTCGAGAAGACCGATCCTTCTAGAGTTTTCCTTTCCTCTTCTTGTCATGATTAGCTGGAGTTCTCAGAGCAAAACGACAAGGCAATGATGGTGAATGAATCAACGTTCATCTGAAGTGCACCCTGGATCGTGAAGATTATACTAGTTTGCGTTTCCCCTTCATCCTACCCTACGCTTGAATCTCGAGACGAGATTCTTGTTTAGTGGGGGTGAGTTGTCACATCCCTAGTTCTGTCAATGCCTAGTGCATGCATTAGAGTGTTACATCATGTTCAAAATTCATTTAAACCTGAGATGGGGATTGACTAAGCCCTAGCACCAAATGAATTCAACTATGGTCAAAATAAAACCTTTTTCATTGAACTCAAAATGTCCTCTAAAAATGTTCAACATTTCTGGTTTGAGGTGGAAGCATCTACCAAAAATGGTTTATATTTTTGCAGGACATATTTGGTCACTGAATTAAATCATATAGTATTTTCATTTGGGCATTTAAATGCTATTAAATATTACAAATGCTCAAATAATCATAAACTAAAATGTTTACTGTTGGATATATTCTAAACAGTAGCCATGTTTAGTTTCATGATTTTTGAAAGTGTCTGAGTATTTTTAATAAAGCCCTAAATTTACAGAATAATAGAAAACTGAGATAATTAGAAAAAGGGAGATAGAGAGAGAGGATACCTGGCCACTTACCCAGCCCAGCAGTGCGGCCCACTGGCCCAACTGCCAGTCGTCATCTCCACCGCGCCAGTCGGACGCCGAGCGCGTGCCCGACGCGCGCGCACGGCCGTGCTGCCACGCCACCTGCCTGCCTGCCTGCGTCCTCGGGACAGCGCAACGCCGCGGGTCTTCCTCCTCGGTGCCGTCCCGATCGATCCGGCCTCCCATTCCTTCCCCCTGCTCTCTCCCTCGCCGTTTCCCCATCTCACCGAATGCGCCCGCCGCCACCGACGAGCACCACCGCAGCCATCGCCTCTCCCTCGCCCCCTCGAGCAGCCCAGAAGCTCCGCCGCATCTTCCTCGTCCTCTCCACCGAGTTACACGGCGCCGGAGGCCCTGCATCATCACCATCTTCGTCATCTTCGTCGCCGGCCGTCGGAGATCCCCTTCGCCGCTGCGCACGCTCCGGTGCTTCCCCGAGCACGCCGAAGCCACCCCTGCATCCGCCGTGAGCTCCTCTACCGACCCCCCCTTCTCCCATGTCCATTAGCTCGTCGTATCCGTCGTTTCCGTCGAGACCGAGACCTCACCGGCGCCGGACTTGTCGCCGTCGTCGTTTTGGTTCACCTCCGTCCAAACCGAGCACGCAGACGTACTCAGAGCACTCCCAGGAGCCCGTAGCGCCCACCAACCCCTCCTCCCATGCAACATAGCGCCGAACCCGCCGTTGCCCGAACTCCGGCCGCCGCCACGAGCTCGACTCCGGCGAGCCCGCTCCACCCCAGCTCCTCCCACTTGCACTACCAGACGCGCGCGACCCCCAGCTACGCGTAGGACCAATCCGCCGTCCAAATGGTCGCCTGTGGGCGAAACCCGACGCGCTCCGCCGCCACTGACCTCGCCGGCGACGAGCCGTCGGCCTAACCCCGGTCTAGTTAACCACTAATGACCCAGCTAACCCTCCCTAGAGCCACTGACGTAT
The DNA here is from genome assembly GCF_018294505.1 of Triticum aestivum. Taxonomy (NCBI): domain Eukaryota; kingdom Viridiplantae; phylum Streptophyta; class Magnoliopsida; order Poales; family Poaceae; genus Triticum; species Triticum aestivum. Next base: position 400,911,918 of record NC_057804.1, on the reverse strand, counting down.
GGGCCCCACGCCCTTAGTTAATCTTTATTATTTTCTGTTAAGTGTTAACCTAACCACCATGGGCCCACACGTCAGCTTTGACCGTGCTGACGTGTCTGTTGACCCGGCCCCACCTGTCATTGGCACTACCCAGCCCCAGTCACTGACCAATGGACCCCACTGGTCAGGTTTGACCTGGACCCGCCTAGTTGACCTGCTGACATCAGCATGACCTAGTGCTGACGCAATAAATGATTTTCTGGATTTAAAATAAATCAGAAAATCCAGAAAATTGTATAAACTTCTAAAATTCATAGAAATTCAACCGTAACTCCAAATTAAATAAATTATATATGAAAAATTATCAGAAAAATTCAAGGAATCCATCTGTACCATTTTCATGCATGTTGGAACAACTTATAGCTGCTGTTTAGCACAATTCAATTAAATGGCATTTGAATAATCACATATGGAGTTTGAATTTGAATCTTGTATTCAAACCAACTTCATTTAATCTGTTGCTAGTTGCATTAGCTCAAAACACATTCATTTTGCCATGTCATGATCATGCATCATATTGTGCATTGCATTGATTGTGTTCCCTTCTGTGTTGCCGGTATTTGTCCCCTCTCGATAGACGTGATACCGATGATGTGATCGTTGACACTGATGAAGACTCAATGTTATCTTCAGAAGTGCCAGGCAAGCAAAACCCCCTTGTTCATTCCGATACAATCCTACTCTCTCGCTCCTGCTCTCTTTTACTGCATTAGGACAACACGATTCATCTGTTACTTGCTGCGGTAGCTGAACCCCTTTATCCTCTGCATGACCTGTCATTGCCACAGTAAATAGATGAAACCCACTAGCATGAGTAGGAGTTGTTTGAGCCCTGTTGTGCCTACTCATTCATGCTTGTTGTCATGCCTGCTACTGCTTAGAGTTGAGTCAGGTCTGATTCATCGGGGATGAATCAGAGGCGTGTGAACATGTCCTACTGTGTGTGAGCTAAGTGTGTGAACACGATTTGGTAAAGGTAGCGGTGAGAGGCCATGTAGGAGTACATGGTGGGTTGTCTCATTGCAGCCGTCCTCAGGAACTGAGTTCTGTGTTTGTGATCCATGATTCAGCTACTACCATACATTGGGCCCTGAAATATGACCCCGCTCGACTTCTTATTCACCCTAGTCCTCTGTCCAGGAGTTGCAAGTAGTTTCTGGTGTTTGTAGCTTACTGGAGGCCGTGGACAGCGCTGACCGTAGGGGTGGGCTGTGATGCGGTAGGTACGTGGCACGGTGTACCGGATGCCCGTTTGGTATCTCGGAACCCTGTTCACATCGTTTGGGGCTGTGAGCGAAACTCCGGCCGGATCTCCTCATGGATGGAACCCGAATAGGCGATAAACCTGGACTAGAGACTTGAGTGTTTAGGTAGGTCGTGGTCTACACCCACGTCGGCTTTCGCTTGAAGTCTGCCGAGCACATGTCGTGTGCAGACGCTAAGTGGTGGAAACATGTATGAAGAAGTACACCCCTGCAGGGTTAACATCATCTATTCGAATAGCCGTGTCCGCGGAAAAGGACTTCTGGGTTGCTTATATCAGTTCATAGACAAGTGAAAGTGGATACTCTAAAATACGCAAGATAAGCGTGAGTGCTATGGATGGCGTTCTCGTAGGGAGACGGGAGCGGATCCATAGTGGTGTATTGATATGGTGAATATGTGGACTCGTGTGCGCCACCTCAAAAGAGTTACTTGCAGTCGTAGTTCAGGATAGCCACCGAGTCAAAGCTGGCTTGCTGCAGTTAAACCCCACCATCCCCTTGTTGAAAATGATGCATATGTAGTTAGTTCTGATGTAAGTCTTGCTGGGTACATTTGTACTCACGTTTGCCTATTTTATGTTTTGCAGAGAGACTTCAGTCTCACTAGTAGTTCCACGTGGACTTCGACGTTTAGCTTGTTACCTCAGCTACGATCTTGTGCCCTCGGCAGGATCTGGTAGATAGTCAGGCTTCTCAGCCTTTTTCATTTATAGATGTCTGTACTCAGACATGATAGCTTCCGCTTGTGCTTTGACTTGTATGCTCTGATTGTTGGGTCATGAGACCCATGTTTGTAATATCTCGCTCCTCGGAGCCTATTGAATAAATTACTTGAGTCGTAGAGTCATGTTGTGATGCCATGTTGTATTTGCACATATCGAGCATATTGTGTGTATGTTATTGAAATGCTTGGTATGTGTGGGATCTGACCATCTAGTTGTTTATCTTTAGTAGCCTCTCTTACCGGGAAATGTCTCCTAGTGTTTCCACCGAGCCATGGTAGCTTGCTACTGCTCCGGAACACTTAGGCTGGCCGGCATGTGTCCTTCTTCGTTCCTGTGTCTGTCCCTTCGGGGAAATGTCACGCGATGAATACCGGAGTCCTGTTAGCCCGCTACAGCCCGGTTCACCGGAGTCCTGCTAGCCCAGTGCTACAGCCTGGATTCACTCGCTGATGACCGACACGTTCGATGCTGGGTCATGGATGCCTGTCCCTGTAAGTCTGTGCCACTTTGGGTTTACGACTAGCCATGTCAGCCCGGGCTCCTTATCATATGGATGCTAGCGACACTGTCATATACGTGAGCCAAAAGGCGCAAACGGTCCCGGGCAAAGGTAAGGCGACACCCGTGGGAATACCGTGCGTGAGGCTGCAAAGTGATATGATGTGTTACATGCTAGATCGGTGTGACTTAGGATTGGGGGGTCCTGACATTGCCTAATACCGGAATCTTCCCCAATATTCTGTCAACATTCTAAAAGAAGAAACAAGCAGACACATAACATGTTTAGCATGTACTAGTATATGAAATTCAGTTCGGTGAACCAGTTCATTAGTAAGGTGGACAAGATTAAACTACCAAGTCTTCTATTCTCAAGTAGTACATTATAAAAACATCAAACAAACATATATCTATGTCCTATGGTCACTACATTGTCTTGCCAAATCAAAATAGAGACACGGTTCAAATCATATCAGTTCAAGACGAAGCAGCACTGAAAGAATACAAAGCATGGGAAACTACACGGCACAACAAGATTTCAGATGGGTGCCATGGGTCTACATGTACAACAACACTATTCGCTCTATTTTGATGCTAGTAATGTGCATGATATGAGAAGTCAACTGTATACACAATTGAAAGAGCTATTTATAAGAGCATACCTGTTAAAGAAACATGCGTAAACATACATGTTGGGCCATTGGAGTTTCGATTGGATCCTTCAATTTAAAAATAAGTTTGTATGAGTAAATACAGTGATACAAGAGCAAAGCAGTATGCACAATAGCAATGGAATCTTAAATGAGAACATTTGTTCTTCAGGTTTAAGCACTTGTTCCACATGAACAGAGTACAGTAAGACGCAAACATATAGTACTTAAAAATAAAAATGAGCTCATAGACCTTACCACATTCTTGGTTTGGGACCAGTACAGAACATGGCGTTCCGAGTCACCGTACAGTAATTGTGTCTCAGGAGAACGTAAGGGAATTTGAGGAGTTTCTTTTCTAGTGAAGTATGTTTTCTTCAGGTAATTCTGATACTGCCACCAAGCATTCTTGAAGATAGCAGAGGTATAACACAAGTTACCTCATCCTGAGTTTCCAAATTGGTCCTTCTCTTTAGAGAAAAATGGGAAAATTGTTGTATTATAACCATCATGGAGGTAGAATGTATGGGACAAAGCAAAGTAATTGCCATGAATAAAATTACTTACACATAACTCCTGGACAAACACCTGCAACTGGCATTTTCCTTTGTCTTCAGTATAATATTTCCATGATGGGAAGATACGCACATAGGATTTAACAACATCAAATGCGATGGATGCTAAACTATGAATGGCTGGTTGTGCTTCCTCCACAAGAATAGGTGTACTAACTGGTGGAGTTGGGGTTCACCGTGGTAGTATTGGCGCTTTGGGCACTGGAGCTGCCTTACTAACTGCTCTTGTTTGGGAGCTCTATGGTGGAGATGGTGCTGTGTCAACGGGAACTGGGTTACTATCTACTGGGGTTGGGGTTAGATTGGGTGAAGCTGGTTCTCTGTCCATCGCAGTAGGTTTACAATCTACGAGAGTCTGGGTTATGTCTGGTAGGGCTGGTTCTTGTGCATGTACAACTGGGGTGCTATCTCCACCAAGAGGTAGCACTGTTTTATTTGAAGACCATGTTTTTACTCCGCTAGATACTGCCATCACCAGCTCCAATTCAAATGGCTGATAAAAAGGAAACATAGTTGAATGTACAAACATTGTATGAGAGACAAATGCAATAGATAGTGTGGAAAAAAGAGGGCATGAAATAGTCGACATGTATATTGTTTAATTAAAATGGATAGTGTGACATAATTTCACATATATGATGTCTATCTAAACTGGATAGCATAGCATGACATAATTCAAAGATATGATGAGTAACTAAACAAGATGGCATGAGATAATTATATGATGTCTTTAGTAAACAGGCCCGCATGACATAATTCACATACATGTTATCTAAGTAATCAGGATCACATGATTAATTTCACATATGTGATTTATATGCTAAGCAGAGGGCATTTGCATATATGATGTCTGAACTAAGAACATGGTGTTGAATATTGTGTATATGATGTCTAAACTATGCAATGCAAGACACCATATGCATGATATGAGCAGTATAACCCTGCCAAGTTAGAGCATACACCTTGGTGGCGGAATAGGACTGGTCATCTGTGTCTGAATCCATCTCCAAGGAGCTATCGGGGCCCAGCAAGAGATCTGCTTCGACAGGTAGCACTGTCTACTCACTTCAGATTTTTCCATCACTCACTCAAATGGCTGATTCACAGGAAGAGTAGTTTAATGTACAAACATTGTTGACAAATGGAAATGTAACGAAGAAAAGGATGGGCAAGATATCATTCAAATATATGATGCCTGGTTAAACAGGATGGCATTGCATATTTCACATATATTATGGCTGGCTAAAAGAGATGAGACTGCATAATTCCCATAAATGATATAGAAACTAAACAGGTAGCATTACAAAACATGTATAAACTAAGCAGATGACATATATGATGTCGAAAGTAGGCACTGCAAGGCAACATATGCATGATATGACTAACATCATCATGCCAAGTTAGAGCAAACACTTTGAGGGGTAAATAGGAGTGGTCAGCTGCGTCTAAATCCGCCTCAGATCAGATATCTTCCTCTGGATTACAATCTAGAGAGGGGGGGGAGGGTTTTCCATTGAACCCACCATGGAGCAATGTCTCCATGACAAAACTCTTCTCTTTTTCTCTACATGTTCAGCATGACTATGTACAATATCTGACATGCATATGAAAAATATAGTGAGAATATGTAAGGAGAGCATGCAGAAATCTGGAGTGATGGTAACAACCAGTGGATGGATCCAAAAATAATGATAACAGGCTGATGATTGCTTTAATTTAATAAAAAGACAGATGATGATTGCTTTACTATTTGTTTCCCACCCAAGATGAACAACATAGGCATACCCTAGGTGAACCAGATATTAAATAGAGATACTATTCATTGTTGCCTCGATATGTGCCCCACAACTAATTTTAAAACTAAAGTTTGAACAATGCTTTGGACCTAACTTGGAGTCTAAGAGGTGAATAGGACAATAAAGTAGCAGGTAAGATTAAGCAATGCAAGCAGAAACAAAAGAGTGCGACCTCTCTCGTGGACCCCTGTACTCCTCAGGTTCATCTGCAGAGTCAATGATGGCGATGTCGTTCCGGTGGGTGCCGGCAGCAGGGAAGGAGATCTGAGGTGGCGAAAGACAGTCCAGAGTCATGATGTTTGGTTTGGTGGATGCTTTTGTTGATGGAGCAGATCAAGTGAGATGGACGACGTTGCGGCAGGAGCAGGACAAACCACACAAAGTTTTCTTCGACACCTACCTGTAACTGAAGTAATTCTGTAAGGGCTCATTTGGCTTGCAGGATTCTAAAAATGCAGGGATAGGAAAAACACCGAAATAGGATAGGAATGCACGTGGGAAACAGAGCATTTGTAAACATAGGATTTCTGTCAACTTGCGTGTTTGGTTCACAGGAGTTGGAAGAGCAGAGGAATGCAAAGAAACATGGCCAAATTAAAGTGAAACCATTTGAAAGCGTGTACAGTTAGAATGTTATTCTGCCACTAATACACTTGGTCTTGTTTTCACGCATAGGATTTTGAAAAGTAGGTCCAGATGGATGTTTTGCTCCATTCCTTTTAACAAAATGCATGAATAATTGAATATTAGAGTGCCATAGGAAAATTTCCTATTGCTATGTTTTTCCTTTGAACAAAAATAGCCCTAATGGATCGAAATGAATGTAGAGTAATAAGTGATGCGACAAGTGCACAACCTCTTCGTCGTAGCCGTGTCAACCTCGGATCATTGGGTTGGTCGCTGAAGAAGTTGAGGCAGAGGTGGCTGTCGGAGGTGTGGAGGAAGATCTGAGGAATCTGTAGACGGCGCCCACGGCACTGCTCTGTTGTGATGGATGGTTCCGTCATTGGTGCAGCTCCGGTGAGACGTAAGACGTCGAGGCTGAAGCAGTACAAGACATACACCGTTAATCTCAAGTGGGATTCTAATAGCATCTCCAATAGATGATGTAAAATACATTGCCAGAAAGTGATAGATGTAAAATTTATGTCACCAAAAAACACCTGACTACAACAAATGAGGTAAAAACTATTGACTCTAAACTTAATTGTCGAAACTGAAATTTACTGTGGAATCTGAATGTTACTATCAAAACTGAACGCAATGGTAGCAGAGAGGCACTTCACATGTAGTTTAGGGAGGGCTTGCAGTTCATCTTCAACCTCCACCCGCCTTAGCCGCCAGCCACCACCGGCCAAACCGCCGGCCCCCACCGCCTCGCCGCCCCGCACGCCCCGAAACCACTCCCCACCGCCAGTCCGCCGCCGCCCCGGCCAACACTCTAGCCCCACCCCCCAAGCCGATCTTTTTCTCCGGCGATCCCCGTGCCACCGTCCCACCGCCGCGCCCCCACCACCGGCGACCATCGCCCCACCCTGAACCCTAAAAGAGATAGTGGGGTACCTCTCCAGCCAGCCTACCATCCCGCTCCGGCTGGTTCTTCCTTAACTCCGGCGAGGCCCCCACCCCCTAAAAATCAACTGACCCAAAACTCGATTCAGTCGAATGATGTGTAGCTAAATCAGAGCAGAGCAGCAGCACGAGCGCGGGGGAGAGGAGAAAAGCAGCGTGAGCGAGCGAGCGAGAGCTGGAGCATCAGTGATACGTCCATTTTGCATCATGTTTTCCTACTGTTATTTATGATGTTTTTATGCATAATAATGCTTTTTGGAGTAATTCTAATGCCTTTTCTCTCATAATTTGCAAGGTACCCACAAAGAGGGAGAATTCCGGCAGCTAGAAATCTGGACCTAGAAAAGCTACGTTAGGCTACCTATTTCGCACAACTCCAAACAAGTTGAAACTTCACCGAGAATGTTTATGGAATATTTGATGAATATTGGAGCAAATAATGACCAGAGGAGGCCCACCAGGTGGGCACAACCCACCTGGGCGCGCCAGGGAGCCCATGCGTGCCCAGATGGGTTGTGCTCACCCAGGCCCACCTCGGGTGCCCATCTTCTGGTATATAAGTCATTTTGACCTATAAAAAAATAAGGAGAGGACTTCGGGACGGAGCGCCGCCGTCTCGAGGCGGAACTTGGGTATGAGCACTTTTACCCTCCAACGGAGCGATTCCGTTGGGGGAACTTCCCTCCCCGAGAGGCAAATCATCGTCATAATCATCACCAACAACTCTCCCATCTTGGGGAGGGCTATCTCGATCAACATATTCAACAACACCATCTCATCTCAAACCCTAGTTCATCTCTTGTGTTCAATCTTGTTACTGGAACTATAGATTGGTGCTTGTGGGTGACTAGTAGTGTTGATTACATCTTGTAGTTGATTACTATATGGTTTTTTTGGTGGAAGATTATATGTTAAGATCCATTATGGTATTTAGTACCCCTCTGATCTTGAGCATGATTATCATTTGTGAGTAGTTACTTTCGTTCTTGAGGTCACAGGAGAAATCATGTTGCAAGTAATCATGTGAAATTGATATGTGTTTGATATTTTGATAGTATGTATGTTGTGATTCCCTTAGTGGTGTCATGTGAACGTCCACTACATGACACTTCACCATATTTGGGCCTAAGGGAGTGCATTGTGGAGTAGCAATTAGATGATGGGTTGAACGAGTGACAGAAGCTTAAACCCCAGTTTATGCGCTATTCCGTAAGGGACCGATTGGATCCGAAAGTTTAATGCTATGGTTAGAATTTATTCTTAATACTTTTTATCGTAGTTGCGGGTGCTTGCGGGAGGGTTAATCATAAGTAGGAGGTTTTTTCAAGTAAGAACATCACCTAAGCACCGGTCCACCCACATATCAAATTATTAAAGTAGCAAACACAAATCGAATGAACATGATGAAAGTGACTAGATGAAATTCCCGTGTACCCTCAAGAATGCTTTGCTTATTATAAGAGATTGTTTTGGCCTGTCCTTTGCCTCAAAAGGATTGGGCTACTGATAACCCACAAGTGTAGGGGATCGCAACAGCTTTCGAGGGTAAAGTATTCAACCCAAATTTATTGATTCGACACAAGGGGAGCCAAAGAATATTCTTGAGCATTAGAAGTTGAGTTGTCAATTCAACCACACCTGGATAACTTAGTATCTGCAACAAAGTATTTAGTAGCAAAAGTGGTATGATAATAAAGGCAACGGTGGAAAAACTAAAGATAAATGTTTTGGGTTTTTTGTAGTAGTTGTAACAGTAGCAACGGAAAAGTAAATAAGCGAAGAACAATACATGAAAAGCTCGTAGGAAATGGATCAGTGATGGATAATTATGCCGGATGCGATTCCTCATGTAATAGCTATAACATAGGGTGGTATAGAACTAGCTCCAGTTCATCAATGTAATGTAGGCATATATTCTGTAAATAGTCATACGTGCTTATGGAAAAGAACTTGCATGACATCTTTTGTCCTACCCTCCCGTGGCAGCGGGGTCCTAATGGAAACTAAGGGATATTAAGGCCTCCTTTTAATAGAGAACCGGAACAAAGCATTAGCACATAGTGAATACATGAACTCCTCAAACTACGGTCATCACCGAGAAGTATCCCGATTATTGTCACTTCGGGGTTGTCGGATCATAACACATAATAGGTGACTATAGACTTGCAAGATAGGATCAAGAACACACATATATTCATGAAAACATAATAGGTTCAGATCTGAAATCATGGCACTCGGGCACTAGTGACAAGCATTAAGCATAGCAAAGTCATAGCAACATCAATCTCAGAACATAGTGGATACTAGGGATCAAACCCTAACAAAACTAACTTGATTACATGGTAAATCTCATCCAACCCATCACCGTCCAGCAAGCCTACGATGGAATTACTCACGCACGGCGGTGAGCATCATGAAATTAGTGATGGAGGATGGTTGATGATAACGACGGTGATGAATCCCCCTCTCCGGAGCCCCGAACGGACCCCAGATCAGCCCTCCCGAGAGAGATTAGGGCTTGGCGGCGGCTCCGTGTTGTAAAACACGATGAAACTTTTTCTCCCTGATTCTTTTCTTCCCGAACGTGAATATATGTTGTTGGAGTTGAGGTCGGTGGAGGTCAAGGGAGCCCACGAGATAGGGGGGCACGCCCTAGGGGGGGGCCCTATCTCGTGGACAGCCTGTGGGCCCCCTGGTGTATATCTTTCGCCCAGAAATTCTTATTAATTCCAAAAAGTGCCTCCGTGGATTTTCAGGACATTCCGAGAACTTTTCTTTTCTACACATAAAACAACATCATGGCAGTTCTGCTGAAAACAACATTAGTCCGGGTTAGTTTCATTCAAAACATGTAAGTTAGAGTCCAAAACAAGGGCAAAAGTGTTTGGAAAAGTAGATACGTTGGAGACGTATCAGCTACCTTGCTGCACTTTTGCTACTATTATCGTTACTTGCTCGTTACAAATTATCTTTCTATCAAACTACTCTGATACTTACAATTTTAGCACTTGCAGACATTACCTTGCTGAAAACCACTTGTCATTTCCTTCTGCTCCTCGTTGGGTTCGACACTCTTACTTATCGAAACGAGCTGTAATTGATCCCCTATACTTCTGGGTCACCAAGGCTATTTTCTGGCGCTGTTGCCGGGGAGTGAAGTGCCTTTGGTAAGTGGAATTTGGTAAGGAAATATTTATATAGTGTGCTGAAATTTATTGTCACTTGTTACTATGGAAAACAATCCTTTGAGGGGTTTGTTTGGGGTATTTTCACCACAATCGGAACCACAATTAGCTACCCCTCAACCTACTGCACCTACTGAAACATTGAATATGAAATTCCTTCGGGTATGATAGAACAACTGCTAGCTAATCCTTATGCATGAGATTTAACCGAACATCCTCATATGCACTTGATATATGTTGAACACATTTGTGGATTGTTTAAGCTTGCAGGTTTACCTGGAGAAGATGTTAAGAAGAAGGTTTTCCTTTTATCATTGAAGGGAAAAGCATTGGCATGGTATAGGCTATGCGATGATATTGGATCTTGGAATTGGAATCGATTGAAATTGGAGTTCCACCAAAAAAATATCCTATGCATCTAGTTCATCGTGATCGGAATTACATATCTAATTTTGGTCCTTGTGAAGGATAAAGTATCGCTCTAGCTTGGGGGAGGCTGGAGTCAATGTTATATTCATGCCCCAATCATGAGCTCTCAAGAGAAATAATTATACAGAATTTTATGCTCAGCTTTCTCATAATGATCGATCCATGCTTGATACTTCTTGTGCTGGTTCTTTCATGAAGATGACTATTGTATTATGGTGGGATCTTTTGGAAAGAATTAAACGCAACTCTGAAGATTGGGAACTCGACAAAGGTAAAGGGTCGGGTATTAAGCTGAAGAATGATTGTGTTAAATCTTTTATGAATACCGATGCTTTTCAAAAATTTAGCACTAAATATGGACTTGACTCTGAGATAGTAGCCTCCTTTTGTGAATCATTTGCTACTCACGTTGATCTCCCTAAAGAGAAGTGGTTTAAATATCACCCACCCATTTAAGAAGAAATTAAAGAAACGATACTAGCTAAAGAATAAACTATACTTTATAATGTTGATCCGGTTATTCCTACTGCTTATATTGAGAAACCACCTTTCCCTGTTAGGATAAAGGAACATGCTAAGGTTTCAATTGTGGTTAAACAAAGTTATATTAGAACACCCATACCTGATGAACAAATCAAAGGAGAACCTAGTGTTGCTATGGTTAAAGATCTCCTAGAAGAAGATATGATGGGCATGTTATTTACTTCTACAATGAAGCTACTAGAATTGCCAAACCTAATAAAGAGGAAAAACATAGACCCGTTGTTGGCATGCATGTTGTCTTAGTTAAAATTGGAGATCACTGTTATCATGGTTTATGTGATATAGGTGCTAGAATGAGTGATATTCCCTTTACTTTATATCAAGAAATTATGAATGACATAGCACCTGCTGAAATAGAAGAAATAGATGCCACTATTAAACTTGCTAATAGAGACACCATCACGTCCCTTGGGATTGTTAGAGATGTTGAAGTCTTGTTTGGGAAAATAAAATACCCTACTGATTTTCTTGTTCTTGGTTCCCCACAAGATGACTTTTGTCCCATTGTCTTTGGTAGACCTTTCTCACACACCGTTAATGCTAAGATAGACTGTGAGAAAAAAAAATTCGGTGTTAGTTTTGGTGATGAGCCTCATGAGTTTAATTTTTTCAAGTTTAGTAGAAAGCTTCATGAAAAATAATTGCCTAGTAAGGATGAAATAATTGGTCTTGGTTCTATTGCTGTGCCTCCTACTGATCCACTAGAACAATATTTGCTAGACCATGAAAATGATTTACATATGCACAAAAGAAATGAAGTAGATAAGATTTTCTTTGAACAACGTCCTCTACTTAAACACAATTTACCTATTGAAACTCTAGGAGGTCCTCCGACACCTAAAGGTGGATCCTGTGTTTGAATTAAAACAATTGCTAGACACTTTGAAATATGCTTATCTTGATGAGAAGAAGATATATCATGTTATTATTAGTGCTAACCTTTCAGAACATGAGGAAGAAAGATTATTGAAAGTTAAAAGGAAGCACCGAGCTGCTATTGTATATACTCTTGATGATTTAAAGGGCATTAGTCCCATTATCTGTCAGCACGAAATTAATATGGAACCTGATGCTAAACCCGTTGTTGATCACCAACGTCGGTTAAATCCAAAGATGAAAGAAGTGGTAAGATCAATGGAAAATGGAAGTTTCTAGAATTCCAGCTCTGTTCTGTTCAAGAAGTCTTTCTCCAGGGTTCGGTTCAGAAGGCGGGATGGAAGAGAGAGAATATTAAAACTTCTGGAAGCAGGTATAGTCTATCCTATAGCTGATAGTAGATGGGTAAGTCCTGTTGATTGTGTCCCTAAGAAAGGAGGTATTACTGTTGTTCCTAACGATAAGACTGAACTTATTCCACAAATAATTGTTACATGCTATAGAATGCTAATTGATTTTAGAAAATTAAATAAAGAAACTAGAAAAGATCATTACCCTCTGCATTTTATTGATCAAATGCTAGAAAGATTATGTAAGCACACACATTTTTGCTTCCTTGATGGATATTCTGGTTTTTCACAAGTACCTGATCAAGAAAAGACCACTTTCACTTGTCCCTTTGGAACTTATGCTTATAGACGTATGCCTTTTGGTTTATGCAATGCACCTACTACCTTTCAAATATGTAAGACTGCTATATTCTCTGACTTTGGTGAAAATATTGTTGAGGTTTTCATGAATGACTTCCCTGTTTATGGGAAGTCTTTTGATGATTGCTTAAGCAATCTTGATCGAGTTTTTTAGAGATGTGAACAAACAAATCTTGTCTTGAATTGGGAGAAGTGCCACTTTATGGTTAATGAAGGCATTTTCTTGGTCATAACATTTGTTAAAGAGGTATTGAAGTGGCCAAAGCCAAGGTTGATGCAATTGAGAAAATGCCATGTCCTAAAGATATCAAAGGTATTTGTAGTTTCCTAGGTCTTGCTGGTTTCTATAGGAGATTTATTAAAGACTTCTCTAAAATTTCTAGGCCTCTTACAAACCTTTTGCAAAAGGATGTCCCTTTTGTTTTTGATGATGACTGTTTAGAAGCCTTCGAAACACTCAACAAAGCCCTAATTTCTGCACCTATTGTTCAACCACCTGATTGGAACTTGCCTTTTGAAGTTATGTGTGATGCTAGTGATTATGTTGTTGGTATTGTTCTAGGACAAAGAGTTGATAAGGAACTGAATGTTATTCATTATGCTAGTAAAAGTCTAGACAATGCTCAACGAAATTATGCTACTACCAAGAAAGAATTTCTAGCAGGGTGTTTGCTAGTCATAAATTTAGATCCTACATTGTTGATTCAAAGGTAATTGTTCATACTGACCATGCTGCTATAAAATATCTTATGGAAAAGAAAGATGCTAAACCTGGCCTTATTCGATGGGTTCTCTTGCTACAAGAATTTGATTTGCATATCACTAATAGAAAAGGAGGTGAGAACCCCGTAGCTGATAACTTGTCTAGGCTTGAAAATGTGCTTGATGACCCACTACCTATTGATGATAGTTTTCCTAGTGAGTAGTTAGCTGCAATAAATGTTGCTCATAGTACCCCTTGGTATGCTGACTATGCTAATTACATTGTTGCTAAATATTTACCACCTAGCTTTATACATACCAACAAAAGAAAAAATCTTCTATGATTTAAGACACTACTTTTGGGATGACCCACATCTTTATAAAGAGGGAGTAGATGGTATTATTAGACGTTGTGTACCTGAGAATGAACAGGTACAAATCCTACGGAAATGTCACTCCGAAGCTTACGGAGGGCATCATGCTGGATATAGAAGTGCTCACAAGGTATTGCAATCCGGATGTTATTGGCCTACTCTCTTCGAGGATGCCCGTAAGTTCATATTATCTTGTGATGAATGCCAAAGAATAGGTAATATCAGTAAGCATCAAGAAATGCCTATGAATTATTCATATGCTATTGAACCATTTGATGTTTGGGGATTTGATTACATGGGACCTTTTCCTTCTACTAATGGGTATACACATATTTTGGTTGTTTTGATTGTGTTACTAAATGGGTAGAAGCTATTCCAACCAGTCGTGCTAATCACAACACCTCTATTAAAATGCTTAAGGAAGTTATTTCCCAAAGGTTTGGAGTCCCTAGATATTTAATGACTTATGGTGGTTCACACTTTATTCATGGTGCTTTTCGTAAAATGCTTGCAAAGTATGATGTTAACTATGGAATTGCATCACCTTATCATCCTCAGTCTAGTGGTCAAGTTAAGCTTAGTAACAGAGAAATAAAATTGATTTTGCAAAAGACTGTCAATAGGTCCCGGAAGAATTAGTCTAATAAATTAGATGATGCACTTTGGGCTTGTAGAACAACATATAAAAATCTTACGGGTATGTCTCCTTATAAAATGGTATATGGAAAAGCTTGTCATTTTCCTCTTGAGTTAGAACATAAAGCATATTGGGCAATCAAAGAATTCAACTATGATTTCGAACTTGCCTGTGAAAAGAGGTTATTTGATATTAGCTCTTTAGATGAATGGAGAACCCAAGCTTATGAAAATGCCAAATTGTTGGGGATATAACTATTTGGTATAACCCGCCCAGGAGGGGCCGGGTCATACCGCTGGCGATTCATAACCAGAAGGCCCATGAAGATGTTGAAGATGGCGGTTCACAAAGCAAGCTTACTGAAGGCCCAATACCCGGAGGAGACTTGAGGCCCATGGGTGTAAACCGTCATATGTTAACTTGTATGTTAAGGAAAGTATAGATTCTGTCACCGAGCCGGACACGTTGTGTACGAGTCGACCGGGACTCTATAAGGTATCGGGCATCAGCCTATGTATATAAAGGGGTGAACTGGCAGCGTTTAGGGAAGGAAAGAAGAGATCGAGAACTAGGTCAAGCATATTCGCTCCTTGGTAATCGAAGCCTAAGCAATACAACCCTAATCTGGAGTAGGCCTTTACCTCGACCGCAAGGGGCCGAACCAGTATAAATTCTTTGTGTCCCTTGTCCCATTTAACCCCTTCAAGCTATCTACATCATGATGGCTCTACACCTAAGTCCTCATGCTAGGGCATCTGCCGTGACAATTCCACAACAGTTGGCGCCCACCATGGGGCCCGCACACGATGGTTTCGAGTTCTTGAAGGGCAGCTTCACACTGCTCAAGGGATAAGTTGTGGGCCGGATGACCAAGAGTCCCCGCGGCAAGATCTACATTGATGACGAGGGCTGGGGCCCCGAGGCCGGCTCAATCGAGTATGGGTATCGGGTCCCCTTTGGTAGAATCCATGTCTTCATCGGCAAGATTGGTGAGTTGGAAGCTGAGCCGGACATCCGCACCAACATCGCCAAGTCGGCTCGGCGCACGCGACCCGCCAAGGTTCAAGCCACCCCGAAGCATTGGTTTCGTTCATGGAGCGGAGCTGGAAGGAGGATCTAAATCTGGTGGTGAGACGGTTGTCTACTCAGGCGACGAGTCCTCCACTGGTGATACTAACTCCATCTATCAGGTTCAAGATGGTGGGCTTGGGGCTGTTCCAATGGTGCCAGTATTTCGAACCCCTATCAGCCGCCACACCGGGTTGCGATCTTCATGTCCGGTACACAACCAGGGCAGGATTCTTCGACTGCAGCAACAATGATCTCCGAGTCAGCAACGGTGACAGTTGCCGGGGCAGGAGGCCATGTGCGCCCGCCGTCTCAAGTTTTGTCTGATCTATTGGATGCCCTGGCAACGTTGTTGACGGTGGAGGTTAACCCGGCGAATCAAACTCAGCATAACGCGGATGTCGCAAAATTACGAGATGAGATAACCCAAGCCAAGGAGGAGCTGAACACGGAGAACACCCGGATGGCAACGGAGCGAGCCGCCTTGCAGAGGGAGGCAGAACGGCTTCAGGCAGAGAGCTTCCGCTTAAGCCTAGACTGGGACACGTCAAACATTGTCTTTAACAGAAGGAACGTGAGCAGGCTGCCCCCAATTTACAATGCGAGGAACCTTTTCAACACGCCTGGGGCAGGAACCAGTAACCCGCCTGGTGTGGATCGGGCCGTTTAGGCACCGGCGGTTGGAGAACCGGTTCAGCCGCGTGCTACAGACCACCCACGTTTGAACTTGACCCGTCAACACGTTCCGACGCCCCCGGGGCATTTTTCTAACCCCTTGGATAACATGATAGCTGCGGCTACTCGACTGGTGGCTCTCCCATGAGTCGCCAGCGGCAGTGGAAATATGGAGAGCCAAAGAGCTTATTCAGATGGCCGTGGCCCAGCAGGCGGCTTATTCATATAGTCGTGATCGTATCCATTCAACACCACATCCAAGCCAGAGTTATAGTAGGCATATCAATGAGCCGGCCGTGTCAAGCAGTGAATGGCACCGTAATCAGCCTCGTAGGCCTGACCGTGCTGGTAATGATGCTCAGGTTTTGGTGGACCAGGGCAGGGCATGGCGTGAGGCGGCACTGGCGGCTCAACAGCAATCTCCGGCTTATCCGTCGGCGTCTATGAAGGTAGGAGTGATGTCTAGAACCTTGGGTGTACCATGTTTAGTGCCGGCTTTACGCAATGAGCGGCCTAAGGATTTCAAGGGCCCCCGTAAGGTGCCTTACTACACGGCGGATCAACCCCCAGAGGCTTGGATTGAGAGTTATGAGATGGCTATGGATATGCTGGATGTCAGTCATGCTGCATGTGCTAAGTATTTCACCATGATGTTGGACGGGCCGGCACATACTTGGTTGAAAAGCCTGCCAGCTAATTCCATTGGGTCATGGGCGGAGTTGAAAAGGCGATTTATTCAAAAAATTTAAAGACACATGCAAGTATCCTATGTCAATTCTGGATTTGGATTCCTGTGTTCAAGGTGAATGCGAGTCAACAACCAACTGGGTGCGCGAGATCTCAGCTGTTATACACTCATCGGATAGTATCAACGCCAGTTCAACATTCCTGATGTTAGAGAAGAATTATCGTTCCCTTCCCCTTAAACAGAAATTGGGGCGGCTTAAGCGCCATTGCAATGATATGGAGGAGCTCATGGCGGCTCTTGATAACCCACAAGTATAGGGGCTCGCAACCGTTTTTGAGGGTAGAGTATTCAACCCAAATTTATTGATTCCACACAAGGGGAGCAAAAGAATATTCTCGAGTATTAGCATCTAAGTTGTCAATTCAACCACACCTGAAATACTTAATATCTGCAGCAAAGTATTTAGTAGCAAAGTAGTATGGAAGTAGCAGTAACGGTGGCAAAAGTAACCATAGCAGTTTTGTAGCAATCGTAACAGTGGCAACGGAGAAGTAACTTAGCAAAGATCAACATGTGAAAAGCTCGTAGGCTATGGATCAATGATGGATAATTATGTCGGATGCAATTCATCATGCAACAGTTCTAACATAGGGTGACACAGAACTAGCTCCAGTTCATCAATGTAATGTAGGTATGTATTCCGAATATAGTCATACATGCTTATGGAAAAGAACTTGCATGACATATTTTGTCCTACCCTCTGATAATCCCCAAGTGCAGGCAATCATCATAGCAATTCCCAAAGGTGGAAGTGATAAGTATGGAGTGTTGAACCCACAAGGATCTAAAGGTAAGATCAAATATTCTCTCAAGTCCTATCTACCACTGATACGACTCTAAGTACACCGAACATTTGCTTCCAACTAGAAACGAGAAATAAAACTACGTTGTGGGTATGAAGAGGATAACTTTGTATGATATCAAAGAGCTAAAATATAAAAGTAGGTGCTATTATCATAAATTTAGAATATATTACTAAATATTATAAATAGTGACTGTGGAATAATGATGGGTCGGTGTGCGGAATTATCCTAGGCAATTGTTAACAAGACCGGTAATCACTAATGCAATTTCATATGAGGGAGAGGCATAAGCTAACATACTTTCTCTTCTTGGATCATATGCACTTATGATTGGAACTCTAGCAAGCATCCGCGACTACTGAAGTATATTAAGGTAAAACCCAACCATAGCATTAACATATCAAGTCCCCTATATTCCCATACGACGTGACCCACTTATCCATGTTTATGCTTCTATCTCTCAAGCAACACAGAAAATAACTAAACCATGGACATATTGCAACACCCTACAGCAGGAATCCCTCACGCTTGCGCGACACGAAAGGCACAATAGGACAACAACAAAATCAATCATACAACTCATACCAATCTAGATCATCAATCAACCCAAAGACAAAGGATATCTACTCAAAACATCATAAGATGGCAACACATCATTGGATCATAATATGTGGCATAAAGCACCATGTTCAAGTAGGGATTACAGTGGGGTGCGGGAGAGTGGACCGCATAAAAGAGATGAGGATGGTGATGATGATGGTGATATTGATGAAGACGATCACCGCAGTGATGATTCCCCTCCCGATGGCACTCCGGCGCCATCGAGAGAGAGGAGGAGAAGTTCTCCCCCTTGTGCTTCCTCCTCCATCGCCTCCCCCCTGGATGGGGAGAGGTTCCCCCTCTGGTCCTTGGCCTTCATGGCGATGATTGCCCCTTTGAGGGAGTCCTGGATAAGGGGGTATCCGGACAGCCGGACTGTGTACAACGTCCAGACTATTGAAGCGTGAAGATACAAGACTCAAGACTTCGGCGCATGTCGGGATGGGACTCTCCTTGGCGTGGAAGGCAAGCTTGGCGATCCGGATATTGTGTTTCCTTCCCTGTAACTGACTCCATGTAAACCCTAGCCCTCTCCGGTGTCTATATAAACCGGAGAGGTTGGTCCTTAGAAGGCCGATCACAACTACAATCATACCATCATAGGCTAGCTCTTAGGGTTTAGCCTCTACGATCTCGTCGTAGATCTACTCTTGTACTACCCATATCTTCAATATTAATCAAGCAGGAAGTAGGGTTTTACCTCCATCGAGAGGGCCCGAACCTGGGTAAACATCTGCGTCCCTTGCTTCGCGTTACCATCAGCCTTGACGCACAAATCGGGAGCCCCTACCCGAGATCCGCCGGTTTTGACACCGACATTGGTGCTTTAATTGAGAGTTCCTCTGTGTCGTCGCCGCAAGGCTCGATGGTCGTCTCGTCATCAAGGACGACATTACCTCAGAGGGAGCTCTGGCTGTAGCCAAACGCTCCGACTCGGCGGCTTTATCATGGCCGCCCCATCGGCATTTGCACCGACGATGGCCTCTCGGGTCATCGATCATAACCTTCGCGCCAGTTTGGATCTCGTCGAACAGATAGATCCGTTGGAGCTCTCCTCCCTCAGTGAGCTCTCGGATCGCATCGCCACTCTGGGAGTCGCTACAGACTACGACCGGATCGGGCTTAAACCAGACCAAAGGGACATCAGATCCCCGCCGGCCACCCATGAGATAGCAGTAGTGGAGGAACCTCACACGGACCGTCCCTCGACTTTGAGGATGAATTACGTCCGGATCACCGAACTCCTTGAGCCGAAGACCTGTTCAAAGGAAGACATGACCCAGGTCCCTGACTTAGAATCGGGCATTGGGCCGAAGAAATTGGGCGTCACTCTGGATCCCGAGCTGTTAGGCTCGGAACCTCCCACGCCCCTGAGTGTTAGATCGGATCAGAATCCGGATTCAGCTAACAACACCTACCAAGACCTAAACCGTCTCTCCCACATCAGGCAAGAGCCCCAGGAGACTGTACGTCGCTACTGGGCTAGATTCCTCCTTGCGCTTAACAAGGTCGAGGACTGCCGCGAGGAGGACGTAGTGTTACTTTTCTGCAAAAGCTGCACGGACAAAGGACTCCTTAATGCTATAAGACGCCGTGACATAGTACGCTTCGCGGATTTGGCAATCATAGTACAGAAGTACTGTGCAATGGAAAGAGCCTGGAAAACCCAAACAGAATTTTGGGACAGCACGGCTCTCACCAAGACCTTTGTCTGAACTAAATGGGCAAACTATCGTAAGTCGGCCAATCCTATCCCCAAGAAACCAAAACACACCCCGGGGCGGGGAACCGTATTGGAAGAATGGCTCAATGGACCATCTAAACTCCACAGCGCTCCGGACACAACACCAACTCATAGCCTTAGAGCATGTTGGGTACTCCGGCAGGTTGCAAAAAGTGGTGAGGACCTTCTTGCAAGCCATAAAGCAGGACAACATCCCGCCAACGAACACAATGCGGTATTAACAGTCTTCGAGACTTTCGCCTCAAACAATAGGCGCAAGCAAGCTCACCGAAGCTCTGCTGAAATTTGTCATGTGGCAAAGATAAACCCCTGGAATGACACTTCTATAACTTTCAATGCCAGTGATGAACCTCGATTCCAGACTGTCCGGGCACCGGCCGCTCTGGTCCTTAGCCCAATCATGGACGTTTTCCGGCTCCCTAAGGTACTCATGGACGGCGGAAGTGGATTGAACTTGATCTATGAAGAAACGCTCAACAAAATGGAAATTGATAAAGGCCGCATTGAGAAAAGCGGCACCACCTTCAGGGGAATCATCCCTAGTCGGGAAACGCGGTGTGCGGGAAAAATCACACTCGATGTGGTATTTGGCACCCAGATCCAAAGAAATCACATTCCAAGTGGCTCCTTTTAGCAGCGGATACCACGCCCTTTTAGGGCGGGACGCGTTTACGAGCT
Source organism: Triticum aestivum (assembly GCF_018294505.1). Classification (NCBI taxonomy): domain Eukaryota; kingdom Viridiplantae; phylum Streptophyta; class Magnoliopsida; order Poales; family Poaceae; genus Triticum; species Triticum aestivum. The sequence continues at coordinate 400,891,026 of NC_057804.1, read as the reverse complement.
TTCAAGCCAACCCCATTACGGGTACATGAAGCTTAAAATGCCCGGGCCCAAGGGAATCATCACTCTAGCCAGTGATCCGGACGTCGCACTCCGTGTTGAAAACAAAACCGCAGCACTGGCCCTAGAAGCATTATCCAAAGCCCTAGCAGCCGAAGAATTAACAACGCTACGGGCCACCGTGGACAAGGACGATGTGATACTCGACAAGCGATCCAAGTCCACCTCATTTAAACCCGCAGACGAAATAGTCAAATTCCAATTCCATCCAACGGACCCCACGAAGCAGCTTCCATCGGGACACAGTTGAGCCCCGTAATAGACGCCGCACTACGAGACTTTTTACGCGAGAATTGGGATATTTTTGCTTGGCACCCATCGGACATGCCGGGCATCCCGCGTGGATTGGCCGAGCGTAGCCTAAATATACTAAAGGGATATAAACCTGTCAAACAGACCCTAAGGCGATTCTCAGAGCCCAAATGACAAACAATGGGGGAAGAGCTAGCCAAGCTACTTGAGGCCGGATTCATCAGAGATATTAAACATCCGGACTGGCTGGCAAATTTGGTAATGGTATCAAAGAAGGACAAATCCTGGCACCTATGCGTCGACTTCAAAGACCTCAACAAGGCTTGCCCCAAGGATCCCTTTTCCCTCCCTCGCATCGATCAAATCATCGATGCCACAGCTGGACATGACTCGCTGTGTTTTCTCGACGCATACTCTGGATACCATCAAATAAAGATGGCGGAGTCTGACCAAGCTGCAACATCTTTCATAACGCCATATGGCCCTTTTTGCTTCAACACTATGCCTTTCGGGCTCAAGAATGCCGGTGCAACCTATGAACGCATGATTCAAACATGCCTGGAAAAACAAATCGGCAAAACAGTGGAGGCATATGTGGACGACGTGGTCATAAAAACAAGACACGTCGAAACCCTAATAGATGACTTGAGGCTTACATTCGATAACCTCCGGACATACAACATCAAGTTGAATCCGGAAAAATGCATTTTCGACGTCCCCTGTGGGAAACTGCTGGGCTTCATTGTTTCCAATAGAGGAATCAAAGCGAATCCGGCAAAAATCTGATCTCTTTCGTAGTTGGTTATACCAACAGACCTCAAGCACATCTAGAAACTAGCCGGATGCGTGGCTGCTTTGAGCCGCTTTATCTCCAGGTTAGGGGAAAAGGCATTACCTCTTTACCGCCTCCTTCGGCGCACCGAACACTTCGTGTGGATGGATGCAGCCATGGATGGACTCGATTAAATAAAGACCTTACTGGCCAGTAATCCAGTATTAACAGCGCCGAACATCGGCGAGCCTATGCTACTGTACATAGCGGCAACACATCAAGTTGTAAGTGCAGTACTGGTCGTCGAACGAGAGGTTGACGGATACAAATTCCCGCTCCAAAAGCCGGTTTATTATGTATCCACAATCCTCACTCCATGAAAATCCCAATACACACACTATCAAAAAATAGCATACGCGGTCTTCATGGCATCCCGGAAGCTGCAACACTGCTTTCAAGAGTGTTCGATTACAGTAGCCTCCGAAGTACCACTCAATGACATAATAAATAACCGCGACGCTACGGGCTTGATTTCTAAATGGGCTATCGAGCTCCTTCCGTTTGACATAATGTACAAACCACGGCGGGCCATCAAGTCGCAAGTACTTGCCGACTTTGTCGCCGAGTGGACGGAAGCCGAACTCCCTAAAGAGTACGACGCATACTCCAACTGGGTCATGCACTTCGACGGCTCTAAAATGCTGGCCGGATTGGAAGCAAGTGTAGTCCTGACGTCTCCCACCGGAGACACGGTCCAGTACGTCCTCCAAATATTATACACAGACTCCTACAATGCAGCTGAATATGAGGCTCTGTTGCATGGTCTTCGGATGGCAGTCTCTATGGGCATCCAACGCCTGGAAGTGCACGGGGATTCGAACCTCGCAATATCACAAATAAACGGAGACTTTGATGCCAAGGATCCGAAAATGGCGGCCTACCATATTGTCGTCCTCAAAATGTCAGCTCGGTTCGAGGGGCTCGAATTCCCCCATGTGGCTCGAGAAAACAATCAAGCGGCGGACGTCCTCGCCCGCATCGGCACTAAACGCGACCCTGTCCCACCTAACATATTCTTGGAAAGGTTGTTCAAGCCATCCATAGTATGGGAAGGGGAGTCCGGCAATACTAGCACGGATCCGAACACACCCCCAGATTCCAAACCATCAGACACAATCGGAGGCTCTGCCACCGAAATAACATCTTCGGCCCATGAAATCATGGCCGTAATCACCCCGTGGACTGAGCCTTTCTTGGACTACCTAAATAGGCAGGAGCTCCCCGAAGACCAAAATGAAGCATGCTGCATTGTCCGGCGTTCTAAAGCTTACAAAGTCCATGAAGGGGAACTATATAAGAAAAGCTCGACCGGAGTGCTCCAAAGGTGCATCTCCAAAGAGGAAGGGCGGCAACTCTTGGCTGAAATCCATGCCGGACTGGGCGAACACCATGCCGCGGCTCGAGCGCTAGTCAACAAGGCCTTCCATACAGTCTTCTATTGGATGACGGCCCGAGCAGACGCACAGGACCTTGTCCAACATTGCGTCGGTTGCCAGCTCTTCGCCAATCAGAGTCATATGCCCCCTACCGCTCTCCAAACGATCCCCATAACTTGGCCCTTCGCGGTCTGGGGGCTGGATATCGTCAAACCTCTTAAAGGGGGAAGCCATAAGAAAAAATACTTATTGGTCATGGTGGACAAGTTCACCAAATGGATAGAAGCCAAACCAGCCAAAACGGCCGAATTCGGACTGGTAATAGACTTCATATCCGGGGTCGTACACCGATATGGTGTCCCCCACAGCATCATCACTGATAATGGCTCAAATTTCACAGTCGATGAAGTGAAAACTTGGTGTGGCAAAATGGGCATTAAGCTCGACTTCGCTTCCATCTACCATCCCCAAACAAACAGCCAGGTCGAACGGGCAAATGATCTCATCATGAGCGGCATCAAACCCAGACTAGTGTGATCTTTGACAGAATCGGATACGCACTGGGTGGAGGAGGTCGACTTCGTACTCTGGGGGTTGCGGACCACGCCGAATCGCACCACCGGATATACACCATTTTTTATGGTGTATGGTGCGGAAGCAGTACTACCCTGCGACATAATACATGATTCGCCACGCGCACGAGAAGGAAGCCGAGTTAGATCGGCAGGATGACTTGGATGCCCTGGAGGAGGAGCGCGATGTTGCAAAATCCTGTTCCGCATTCTACAAGCGGCAGGCTCGACGATATCAAAGCAGAGAAGTGCGGGCCAAAACCTACAATATTGGCAAGCTCGTTCTACGCCTACCGGAGAAGAAGAAGGACAAACTCAAACCCAAGTGGGAAGGTCCCTTCGTCATGGACAAAGTTCTCACCGGAGGAGCGTACCGATTACGTAATGCATCCGACAACAGACTCGAGCCAAACCCATGGAACGCGGCCAGACTCCGGAGATTCTACGCCTAACGCCGAACTCAGTGTTCGTCTCCTTACTCCCTCCCTTTTACTTATGCTCCACCCCACTTTTCCTTTCTCGCCCCTTTTCTCTTCACACAAAGTACTTAATATAGTGCGGACTCTCGGATTACTCCGGCCGCACTCTGTGTGTAAGCAATACCTGGGGGCTTCCTATACAGAAGCTAAAAATAATTACGCAAATGGCTTTTTGCCCATCACGTATGAGTTTCTTTTTCATATGTACCTTTTCTTCACCATTATATGCATCGATATGACTTAAGATGTGGCCAAGCTGGGTTGCTTGGCTCTTGTGTTTATGCCCTACGTTCCCGTTAATTCGGCTAGGTCATAAGGGGAGCACCTCTGCGATTGTTACTGCCGGTTCAGCTGGATGTGTACCTCAGACTGGGTGAAGCCGAAAGCTAGTTTCCTTAAGAGAATATTCGATCGGTGAACGGAAGACGTATTCGTTTATTACAACATAAATCCCCAGAAGTCTTGTATCCTGCGCCATAGTTCGCAGTCCGGACATGCGCATTGCCGCATGCATACCCAGGGAAAGGAACCCCTAACGGAACTATTCTCCCTGGAAGATGTTTCTTACTATCCATGTAATATAACATAACTAGTTGGGTACTTGTCTGTTCCAGCACTTATGACCCCTACACCTGGTCTCCACGCATACCCTGGTTTTGTATAACTGAGCAGGTATTCGGACACACCCCGGACTGTAGGATCTGGGGGCTGAAGCAAAAAGGTCCGCCATGACAAATGATTTTAATCCGGCTAGGGGCTAGTTATGCCCATTAAATTACACAGTCACTTGGACTGACTATATTCCTCCTCTATACCATCTAACAGGCTATCTAGCTTACAATCCTATTGAGAATACTTAGCGGCTAACGCTACCTGGTCATATACCAGACTTACGGGAATTTCTTGCCCATCGGGCCCCGTCGGTCCTACGGCGTCCATATGGTTCGGGTCCAGCTTGCTGTAGCGCTTCTTCACCATTGCTTAGGCTTCTCTTGCACCTTGCCGGCATGCTGATATCTTCCACAGTCAGAAGCGCCACCGGGCTCCTTGAAGGAGGGCCGCAAGCTCCCCCATGCCATTCGGCAGGAGGCTTGATGGCCACAAGGCCTGAGCAACACCGTGCATCACCCGCCGAGCTCGCTCATGCAACTGTAAAAGTTCTTGCAGTAAATCACTTGTAGATGAGGGCATCTTCTCTTCAGGGCGACCCGTTAACATTCCTGCAAGCAAAGTTCTTTCAAAATACTTCCTCGCTGAACTATCATATAGTTCGTCTGGACACTCACAATAAATGCTGCATCGAAGCTTTTTGTTCTCCTTCACGGAGTCCGCTAGTTGAGCGCGGACGTCTTTTAATTCCACGTCCAGCCGAATATTGGCATCTTGAAGATTGTTCTTCTCTTGCTTCACTTGCGTAAGGATGCGCTCGCCACCCTTTAGCTGCCTTTTAAGATGCGATTCGTCATCCGTTACGCCCTCCGGGTTCACCCCTGGATTGTCTGCAGAATCTTCCGTTAGACTAGTCATACCAACCATTCACTAACTGGTACATCTTCGTACAATTAAGACAAATGTTACCAGAGGAGGCCTTCTGGGATTCCTCCAACTTGGCAACCGCGTCCCTAAGCTGGGACATACATTCCTCCAGCTCCCGAGCCAATTGTTCATTCTTGTCCACAAGAACCTGCGTATAAATTGATCCTTCAAACAGTTGTTCCAACTATTTCAAGTCTCAGGGGCTACTGCTATACATACTTATCAAAATTTCTTACCCGTATATCTTTGGTATACTGGTTCATCGCTTGGGCAAGCCCGCCTTGAGCAGCTCGGACGTATGCGTCTGCCCGATTGAAGGCATTAAAAGCCTCTCCGGAAAAGATGTTGTTCCGAAGCATGGCCCTCCGGCGCCGGTGATTCATGGCACTCTCCACTTTAGAGTTCATGGCCGAACACATATCCGCATCCTCTGTCGGAGAACTATGCGGTACTGGCCCCGTATCCGCCTCCGCCCTCGAAGCCGGTTCTGGAACCCGGCTGGTGGAGGCGTGATGGGCGGGATCCCCAGATATAGTCTGGCTGCTCCTCTTCCTGCCAGACACAAAGGGCGCTGTCATATTTCAAATACTATAATCGCAGGACAGGCTATTACTTTACCTCTGCAGCGGTGTGTAAACCCTCACCGCCTTCCTCTTGAGCCTGCCCGATCCGGGCGCCCGTGGTTGACGAGTCCCTAGGGGCTCGGCCCCGCGCTCCGACCTTCGTCTCTGCAAACAGCACGACGCCTCAAGGTTAAATCATAATATCTGAGGGGAGTCCTCTTCGGAGGATAGGGTTTTTAGTTCGGCTTACACGCGACACAGGGAGCAGTCCGGGGTAGTCAGCTGTAATGGCCACTGAGGCGCCATCCCAGCTCGCTTGATAAAATACCCCGTTGACAAGCTCCACGGTAATATCCGGATCTTCTTTGAGTCCTGGATCTAGCGCCCTTCCGGGGTCCTCTGGCTGCGGGGAGGGGCTGAAGATTCCTTCTACGGCCCTCCTCAGTTCCTGCTCGGAAACATCGATACAGGTAATCTTAGCAGAAGGACGCTAAAGTAAGTGAAGTAGGGAAAAGAATGGCAACTTACCCACTCTGGGGGGTTGTACATGGAGAATTCGTCCCATGTTTTAACGTGAAGGAATTCCTCCTCTTCCCCTTTGTATAAATTGGACAATATCCTTGCCAAAGCAGTGGCGGAGTCCGGACCCTTACGGCCGCATCGGGTGGCGTCGTCTTCCCCATTGAAGTGCCACATGGGCTTCCCCCGATATTGAAGCGGTTGCACTCCCCGCCTTATGCATATCGCCATGACCTCAACTATTGCCAGTCTGGATTTGGCCAGTAACTTTATCCTGCTCATCAGGAAGTGTATTTCCCTCGTATCCTCTTCTTGAGGGCCCCGGGGGCGCCAGCTTAGGCGTGCCCTCGGTGGGGCGTTACTGAACTTGGGGAGACCTGTCCAGACTGGGTCCGGAAGGGGAACGTCATCAATGTAAAACCACTCTGAAGGCCAGTTTTCTGGTGCCTTCTCAGAAGTGTCGGACATGTATCCGGTGTCGGCAATGCTCCATACTTCGGCCCCGCCCACTTGGCATAGGGATTCTCCCTGGGTGCGGGGGACGAGGCAGAACAGCTTCCTCCATAATCTGAAATGTGGTTCGCAGCCTAAAAACAGCTCGCAAAGGGCGACATACCCCGCTATATGCAGAATGGAGGCAGGGGTAAGGTTGTGCAACTGGAGGCCGTAGAACTCCAGGAGTCCGCGAAGAAATGGGTGGACGGGAAACCCGACGCCCCTTAGCAGATGCGGGATGAGGCATATACGCTCCTCTGGAGATGGATTAGGAGATCCCTCTGCTAGTTCCCCTCCTTCATAAGTGGCTATTCCAGCTCGGACGGGGACCATGAACGCTGGTGGGAGAAACCCTTAGGTTTGTAACTCTATCAAACGGCTATGAGGAACTGAACACTCTCCCCAATCCCCGGACATGGAATGAGAAGGGCGAGCAGAAGAGCTGCGACGGCCAGCCATGTTGGAATGGTTTTTCGCGAAGCGCTCTGTTGGATGCTAGCTTAGGGAGGGAGAGTGAGGTTTGGATCTGAGAATCCCCGTCCCTTCAAATAGACGATCAGCCCGGAAGATTGAGGGTGGCAAATGCAAAAATGCCTCGACTCTTCGCATTCGCTCGACACGTGGAGATGGTCATTATTGAGACACTGAAGCCGAGGAGTACCACATTGATGGGATGCCGAACAGTATTTGTCGTAACAGGTACTTTGGAGTATTTGGAGATGGAACCCACCTTGCAATGCCAAAGACAAGACTGCGCGCCGGACTCATCGTCATTGAAGCCTGGTTCAGGGGCTATTGAGGGAGTCCTGGATAAGGGGGTATCCGGACAGCTGGACTGTGTACAACGTCCAGACTATTGAAGCGTGAAGATACAAGACTCAAGACTTCGGCCCGTGTCCGGATGGGACTCTCCTTGGCGTGGAAGGCAAGCTTGGCGATCCGGATATTGTGTTTCCTTCCCTGTAACCGACTCCATGTAAACCCTAGCCCTCTCCGGTGTCTATATAAACCGGGGAGGTTGGTCCTTAGAAGGCCGATCACAATTACAATCATACCATCATAGGCTAGCTCTTAGGGTTTAGCCTCTACGATCTCATGGTAGATCTACTCTTGTACTACCCATATCTTCAATTTTAATCAAGCAGGAAGTAGGGTTTTACCCCCATCGAGAGGGCCTGAACCTGGGTAAACATCGGTGTCCCTTGCTTCCTGTTACCATCAGCCTTGACGCACAGATCGGGACCCCCTACCCAAGATCCGCCAGTTTTGACACCGACACCCTCCGAGATCCTTCCCCATGGCCTCCGGTGATGACGGCCCCCTTCGACAGGGTGCCAGAGAGGGCCTATATTGATTTCTAGTGGCTACAGAGGCTTGCGGCGGAGGAACTTCCGATCTAGGTTATTTTCTAAAGGTTTGGGTATTTATAGAAGAGGTCGGCGTCGAGGACAAGACAAGAGGCCCCACAGGGAGTCCACGAGGCACAGGGGTGCGCCCCCCACCCTCGTGGAGCCCATGGGACTCCCCTCCGGTAGATTTTTGTTCCAGTATTTTTTATATTTTCCCAAAAAAATCTCCGTTGATTTTCAGCACATTCCAAGAACTTTTATTTCTGCACAAAAACAACACCACGGTAGTTCTGCTGAAAACAGCGTCAGTTCGGGTTAGTTCTAATCAAATCATACCAAAATCATATAAACTATTGTAAACATGGCATGAATACTTCATAAATTATAGATACGTTGGAGACGTATCAAGCATCCCCCAGCTTAATTCCTGCTCGTCCTCGAGTAGGTTAATGATAAAAGAAATAATTTATGAAGTGTTAATGCTAGAAGATGCACAAGTTTGATCAATGGTAATTTCAATCACCTTTTCTAGCATCATTATATATCATAACAGTATCTCAACTCATAAAACTTTTCATGATCAAGTAACAAGCTATTCACAAGTTAAAGTATAGATCATAAACTTTCTTGAAAACTAACAAACCATGCTCTTAGTCATCAAACAATTGCAATTCATCTTATTTTTGGGAAGGGTCTATGTCAAAGCTTTGGTTCAGCAAACTCCACATACTCAACTATCATTTATTCTTTCACAATTGCTAAAACTCATGTGATATTTATGGTTTCAAAGTTTCAATCGGACATAGAGAAAGATAGGGGCTTATAGTTTCGCCTCCCAACCTTTTACCTCAAGGGTAATGTCAACAATAATAATTTATGAAAACCTACATCCAAGTGGATATATATATATCCGGATCGCTCCAACACAAAGTGCTTGCCAAAGGAAAAAGTGTAAAAAGGAAAGGTGATGATCACCATGACTCTTGTATAAGGGTAGAAGATAAAAGTAAAAAATAGGCCCTTCGCAGAGGGAAGCATAGGTTGTCATGCGCTTTTATGGTTGGATGCACAAAATCTTAATGCAAAAGAACGTCACTTTATATTGCCGCTTGTGATAAAGTCCTTTATTATGCAGTCTTTCGCTTTTATTTCTTCCCTATCACAAGTTCGTATAAATTTTATTTTCTTCGCACTAATAGATCATACATATTTAAGAAGCAATTTTTATTGCATGCACGATGACAACTTACTTGAAGGATCTTAATCAATCCATAGGTAGGGATGGTGGACTCTCATGGCAAAACTGGTTTAAGGGATGTTTGGAAGCACAAGTAGTATCTCTACTTGATGCAAACAATTTGGCTAGCATGAGAGGGAAAGGCAAGCTCAACATGTTGGATGATCCAAGACAATATAATGTTTAGGATATAGGAAAACATAACCCATTAAGTTGTCTTCCTTGTCCAACATTAACCTTATTTTAATGAGTGCTCACAATTACAAAAGGTTTCCAAGATAGTATATTTATATGTGAAATCTCTCTTCCTTTAATATTCTTTCATGAATTGTTCAAGTGACCAATGCCGCATTTGCTGACTTCCAATAAGTTTACTACCTATACTTATTATGTGTGAAGTCATTACTCCCCATGTTATAATCATATGAAACATATATAAATTTAGATTTATGATATTCAAATCATTCAACCATTTACTCATAGGATATACGTGAAGCACATGAGTAAATGGCAAACTACTCCAAAATGATATAAGTGAAGAACACTGAGTAGTCAAATAATTAACTAGCCATGGGAGGATTCTTTTTCATTCAAGATTTCTGATCCAATGATTTTATTCAAACAGCAAGTAAAATGAAATACGCTCCAAGCAAAACACATATCATGTGACGAATAAAAATATAGCTCCGGATAAGGTATACCGATGGTTTTGAAGACGAAAGAGGGGATGCCTTCCGGGGCATCCCAAAGCCTAGGCGCTTGAGTCTTCCTTGAATATTAACTTGGGGTGCCTTGGGCATCCCCAAGCTTAGAGTCTTTCCACTCCTTATTCTCCTCATATCGATATCTCACTCAAAACTTGAAAACTTCAATCACACAAAACTTAACGGAACTTCGTGAGATGGGTTAGTATGGTAAAGAGTAAATCATTCACTTTGATACTGTCAAAGAAAAGATTCATAATTTTTCTCACACAAAGCCTACTGTACCATATCATTTCTACAATTTATATTGAGCAATATAAGCCATAGAAACTAGAAAACAAGCAAACTATGCATTAAAAACAGAATCTGCCAGAAACAGAACAGTCTGTAATGATCTGAACAACAACCATACTTATGCTACTCCAAAAATTATGAAATAAACTGGTGGACGTGAGGAATTTGTCTATTAATATTCTGCAAAGAGAATCAACTCAAAAGCAGTCTTCTGTAAAATGTGACAGCTAATCTAGTGAGCGCAAAGTTTCTGTTTTTTACAGCAAGATCACATTAACTTTCACCCAAGTCTTCCCAAAGGTCTTACTTGGCACTTTATTGAAACAAAAGCTATAAAACATGCTTAATACAACAGATTAATCATGTGGACACACAAAAACAGTTAAGGTAAATATTGAGTTGTCTTCCAACAAGCGCTTTTCTTTAATGCCTTTTAGCTAGGCATGATGATTTCAATGATGCTCACATAAAAGATAAGAATTGAAACATAAAGAGAGCATCATGAATAATATGACTATAAAATTTAAACCTAACCCAATTCCTATGCCTAGGGATTTTGTGAGCACACAATTTAAGGGAACAAGAATCAACTAGCATAGGAAGGCAAAACAAGTATAACTTCTAAACTTTAAGCACATAGAGAGGAAACTTGATATTATTGCAACTCCTACAAGCATATATTCCTCCCTCATAATAATTTTCAGTAGCATCATGAATGAGTTTAAAAATACAACCATCACATAAAGCATTCTTTTCATGATATACAAGCATAGAAATTTTACTACTCTCCACATAAGCAAAAATTCTTCTCATTCGGAATAGCGGGAGCAAACTCAACAAAATAACCGTCATGTGAGGCATAATCCAATTGAAAATTAAAATCATGATGACAAGTTTCATGGTTAAAATTATTCTTTATAGCATACATGTCATCACATTAATTCATAAATATCAACTTTGTTCTCATAATCAACTGGAACCTCTTCCAAAATAGTGGAATCATTACTAGCTAAAGTTGACACTCTTCCAAATCCACTTTCATAAATATCACACTAAGATTCAACAGCCTCCAAAATAGGGGGATCACTAATTCCTAAAGTTTATACTCTTCCAAACCCACGTTATCTGATAGTATTATTCATACTCCAAAAATATAAGTGAAGATCGTGGATCATTCTACAATTAATATAGACTAACCAATTTCCAAGCTCAAAATATATAAGTGAAGAACACGAAGCATTCCGTAAAACCATACTCAAAAGATATAAGTGAAGCACATGAAGCATTCTATAAATCAATGAAGGGCTATCTCATACTAGCATGGTTCCTAAAGAAAAAGAAAAATACAAGGGACACAAATCATGTGAACAAAACAAAAACCAAGGTATACCGATAATTGTTGAAGAAGAAAGATGGGATGCCAACCGGGGCATCCCCAAGCTTAGATGCTTGAGTATCCTTGAAGTATTTACTTGGGGTGCCTTGGGCATCCCCAAGCTTTAACTCTTGCCTCTCTTTATTCTTCTCACATCGGTAACTCCTTGTTCTTCGAACACTTCATCCACACAAAACTTAACAAAAACTTTGTGAGATCCGTTAGTATAATAAAGCAAATCACTACCTTTAGGTACTGTTGAAAAATCATTTCAATTAAATATTAGCTCTTTATCTACTGTATTACAACTTCACCATGGTTCATACCCCCCGATACTACCCATGGATTCATCAAAATAAGCGAACAACACATAGAAAACAGAATCTGTCAAAAACAGGACAGTCCGTAGTAATCTGGAAATTTAGTAAACTTCTGTAACTCCAAAAATTCTAAATAAAATATTAAAATTTTAAAAATTTGTTCCAAAGTAATGTGCAAAAAGTTTCAGACCCATTTGACTTTCCAATAAAAAATTTTAACTCACGCGCTACAGCCAAAGTTTCTGTTTTTGTACTGCACATACTAAACAAGCAATCTAATCATCCTAAAACCAAAGCTTGGCACAATATTTTTATAATAAAAAGGATATATACAAAGGGATAATTATTTACAGAGAAACTTCCATGAAAAATTCTACATTGTTTCCATGAGCATGAACACAAGTGCTCAAGGTCGACCCTCACTTCTCCAATGCATAACTTTCCAATCACTTCTCTTCTTGAAAAACTTTTTAGGCATATGAGGCAAATGCATCTTTTTGTATTTTCATTTTTTAATTTTTTTGTATGTTCACCCACAACTAAGAAAATCAAAAAGGGAAAACAAAAACTACTTAGTGAAGAAAGCAAATAAGCACACACGAGAATATCAACCCCACGTTATTGCTCCCCGGCAACGGCGCCAGAAAAGAACTTGATAATCCCCAAGTGCAGGGAATCATCGTAGCAATTCCCAAAGGTGGAAGAGATAAGTATGGAGTGTCGAACACACAAGGAGATAAAGGTAAGATCAAATATTCTCTCAAGTCCTATCTGCCACTAATACGACTCTACGTACACCGAACGTTTGCTTCCAACTAGAAACAAGAAATAAAACTACGTTGTGGGTATGAAGAGGATACTTTGTATGATATCGAAGAGATAAAATATAAAAGTAGGTGTTGTTATCATAAATTTAGAATATATTACTAAATATTATAAATAGCGAGTGTGGAATAATGATGGGTTGGTGTGCGGAATTATCCTAGGCAGTTGTTAACAAGACCAGTAATCACTATTGCAATTCATATGAGGGAGAGGCATAAGCTAAAATACTTTCTCTTTTTGGATCATATGCACTTATGATTGGAACTCAAGCAAGCATCCGCAACTACTAAAGACCATTACAGTAAAACCCAACCATAGCATTAACATATCAAGTCCCCTTTATTCCCATACGCTATGACCCACTTATTCGTGTTTATGCTTCTGTCACTCAAGCAATGCAGCCAATAAGTAAACCATGGACATATTGCAACACCCTATAGTGGGAATCCCTCATGCTTGCGTGACATGGAGGGCACAATAGGAAAGCACCAAAATAAATCATACAACTCATACCAATCTAGATCATCAATCAACCCAAAGACAAAGGATATCTACTCAAAACATCATAAGATGGCAACACATCATTGGATCATAATATGTGGCATAAAGCACCATGTTCAAGTTGGGATTACAGCGGGGTGCAGGAGAGTGGACCGCGTAAAAGAGATGAGGATGGTGATGTTGATGAACGCGATCACTGCGGTGATGATTCCCCTCCCGATGGCACTCCGGCGCCACCGAGAAAGAGGAGAAGTTATCCGCCTTGTGCTTCCTCCTCCATGGCCTCCCCCCTTGATGAGGAGAGGTTCCCCCTCTGGTCCTTGGTCTCTATGGCTATGATGGCCCCTCCAAGATCCTTCCCCATGGCCTCCGGTGACGATGGCCCCCTCCGGCAGGGTGCCAGAGAGGGCCTAGATTGATTTCTCGTGGCTACAGAGGCTTGCAGCGGCGGAACTTCTGATCTAGGTAATTTTCTAGAGGTTTGGGTATTTATAGAACAGGTTGCTGTCGAGGACAAGTCAAGGGGCCCCACAGGGAGTCCACGAGGCCTAGGGGCACGCCCCCACCCTCGTGGAGCCGACGGGAGTCCCCTCCGGTAGATTTTTGTTCCAGTATTTTTTATATTTTCCCAAAAAAATCTCCGTTCATTTTCAGCGCATTCCGAGAACTTCTATTTTTGCACAAAAACAATACCATGGTAGTTCTGCTGAAAACGGCGTCAGTCCGGGTTAGTTCTAATCAAATCATACCAAAATCATATAAAACTATTGTAAACATGGCATGAACACTTCATAAATTATAGATACGTTGGAGACGTATCACCCTCTCGTGGCAGTGGGGTCCTAATGGAAACTAAGGGATATTAAGGCCTCCTTTTAGTGGAGTACCGGACCAAAGCATTAGCACTTCGTGAATACATGAACTCCTCAAACTACGGTCATCACCGGGAAGTGTCCCGCTATTGTCACTCCGGGGTTTGCCGGATCATAACACGTAGTAGGTGACTATTGACTTGCAAGATAGGATCAAGAACTCACATATATTCATGAAAACATAATAGGTTCAGATCTAAAATCATGGCACTCGGGCCCTAGTGACAAGCATTAAGCATAGCAAAGTCACAGCAACATCAATCTTAGAAAATAAAGGATACTAGGGATCAAACCCTAACAAAACCCATCCAACCCATCACCGTCCAGCAAGCTTACGATGGGGCTACACTACAAAAAAAAGACACATCCCTGACATTTTGGGCCGAACGAAATTTTTTTCTGTCATACATATGACACTTCTATGACGATAATTGTGACAAAACCCGGTATCATCATAGATGTGGTGGGCTCCTACTTCTATGACAAAAAATCATGATAGAAAATGGGCTTTTCGTCTTGGGCGGGCCGGAGACGCAGCTGCATGACATTCTTTGGGCCGTCCATGACGGAAAAAACCGTGGTAGAAGCGAGGGGAAGGGAAATTTCGGGGAGTTGCCGGTTACGATGGGAGGTCGGGGGCCGAGCGATGCGCATTTCTCTCGTACACGTACGCGCGTGTGTGCGAGGCGTTGGCTCTAACTGAACCCGAGCGAGGCATTGGGATCTAACTGAACCCGAGCGATTGCACTGCAGGCTACGTGTTACTAAACCTGAGCGATCAATCGATGGCTGTTAACTGAACCTGATGGAGCGATTCCTTCGATAGTGCTGCTAACTGAAGCCGATCGATGTTGCCTCTGGGATGAACAGTGAGCGTTGCGGGGGGGGGGGGGGTGGATGAACAGTGGGCGGTGGCATTGCCTCTGGATGAACAGGAACCCGTGGTGTGGAGGGCTAGATGGACAGTAGACGATGGAGGGGTGGCCGTGGAGGGGTGGTTGAACATGACCCCATGGTGTGGAGGGCTGGATGAACAGTAGACGGTGGAGGGGTGGTTGAACAGTAGCCGGTGGAGTAGAGCGTGGTGGAGGCTGGATGAACAGGAGCCCGTGGAGGCGGGAGGAGGTCAACGGTAGCCCGTGGAGGCCGGAGGAGGTCGACGGTGGAGATGAACAGTATCCCGTGGAGTCCCGTTTTGTGGTACGCCACACCCCTCCCCCCCGTTTCGATCGTAGCGCTCCAACACAAGTCCGTTTCGTTCATTTTGTGGTACACCACATCCCTCCCGATCAACAGGACCCCCGTTTCGATCGTAGGAGGTCCGTTTCCTCCATTTTGCGGTATGCCACACCCCTCCCGATCAACAAGACTCCCGTTTCGACCGTAGGAGGTCCGTTTCCTCCGTTTTGCGGTACGCCACACCCCGCCCGATCAACATGACCCCCGTTTCGACCGTAGGAGGTCCGTTTCCTCCATTTTGCGGTACGCCACACCCCTCCCGATCAACAGGACCCCGTTCCGAACGTAGGAGGTCCGTTTCCTCTGTTGTGCGGTACGCCAGGCCTCGTTTCCATCTCCTGTTCCGTCCAAGCCCTCCCGATGAACACGACCACGCATTTCGTTCCGACCCAGCCGGTTGGCTCCGCATGAACACGACGACGATGCTGTTTATCCATTCCGACCCAGCCATGTACGTATGCATGAGTAGGCGTTCGAGACCCCGCCCGTATGTACACATACGTGGCCGTATTTTCTTTCTTGCACCCTGGCCGCTGTACGTACGTGTACATGCTACGTGCGCGCCTCTACAACGACACGTGCGCACCTCTACAACGACCAGTACGTACGTACATGTTTGCGACCAGAATGACAACGCTACGTACGCTTCAACCAGGTGGGTCCTGACTGTCAGGCACTTCCTTGCGTGCGAAAATGTAGCTGGTGGGTCCCAGCAGTCAGAGGGGCGAATCGTTTTTTTTTGCCCGGATGCACTTCCTTGCGTGCGAAGGTGTAGCTGGTGGGTCCCAGCAGTCAGGGGGAAACGTTTTTTTCACGAAATACGGTGGCCCGTCCGGTGGATCCCCACTGTCAGGTGGAGGAATAATTATTTTCCGCGTAATAAGGAGGAACTTCCTTGCTGTGGTCGTGGACCCAGCTGTCAGCTTCTCCACATACATTCCACTTCCGATGGAAGTCGTTCCTTGACCATGTTGACCACGCCGCGCCGAGAGCACCAGGGCTGTGGACGACGACGAGGCCTAGGAAGGGGACGACGGGGAGACGGGGAAGACGCGGTAGTGGAAGCCCGCTCTAAGAGGAGTACGAGGGTTCACTAGTTCGGCTGCGGTGTGAGGCTGCCGTCGCCGCAGGGCCTGGCCAGCGGTGGGAATAGTAGGGGGCGGTGAGGCCTCCGTGGCAGCACATCCGGGCACGGGAGGCAGGAGCATGCGGCACGACTGGCGCTGCTTTGGGCGGCTGGAGCAAGAAGACCAGAGGTTGAAGATGCACTATGGCCGTTGGATGGACATCGTACGATCACTGGAGCTAGAATCGTTTATATTGACTAAGTTGACAAAGCCCTCCGTCCCCGTCAACTTAGTAGGGCCACAAGTCAGCCTCCCACCAAGGTAGGTCCCAGCTAGCAGGGAGTATTCATTTTTTGTGCATAATAAGGAGGCACTTCCGGTGGGTCCGAGCTGACAGCAGGGGGAACGTTTTTTTTGCGAAATACGGTGGCCCGTCGGGTGGGTCCCAGCAGTCAGGGGCAAACATTTTTTTCGCGAAATACTGGTGGCCTGTCCGGTGGGTCCCTGCTGTCAGGTGGAGGAATAATTATTTTCCACGTAATAAGGAGGCATTTCCTTGCGGGTGCCATGGACCCAGCTGTCAGCCTCTCCACGTACAGTATTCTTCCGATGGAATTCGGTCGTTGACCACATTGACCACGCCGCGCCGAGAGCAGCACGGCGGTGGACGACGGCGAGGCCTAGGAAGGGGACCATGCGGAGCCGGGGAAGACGCGATAGTGGATGCCCACGCGGAGAGGAGTACGAGGGTTCACTGGTTCGGCTGTGCTGCCGTCGCCACAGAATAATACGGGGTGTGGGTGAGTGGAGTGGAGGGATGGCCTGGCAAGCTGTGGGAGTAGTATGGGGGCGGTGAGGCCTCCGCGGCAGCACAGTCGGCCACGGAAGGCAGGAGCAGGCGGCACAACCAGCGCTGCTTTGGGCGGCTGGAGCAAGAAGACTAGAGGTTTAAGAAGCACTACGGCCGTTGGATGGACATCGTACGGTCAGTCGAGCTAGAATTGTGCATATTGACTAAGTTGACAAAGCCCTTCATCCCCATCAACTTAGTAGGCCCACTATACTGGTTCCCAGCTAGCAGGGGGAGTATTCTTTTTTTTTGGGCGTAATAAGGAGGCACTTCCTTGCGTGCGAAGATATAGCTGGTGGGTCCGAGCTGTCAGCGGTGGTAACGTTTTTTTTGCGAAATACAGAGGCCCTTTCGGTGGGTCCCAGATGTCAAGTGGAGGAATCATTATTTTGCGTGTAATAAGGAGGCATTTCCTTGCATGCGGCCATGGACCGAGCTGTCAGCCTCTCCACATACAGTCCACTTCCGATGGATGTCGTTCATTGACCACGTTGACCAGCCCGCGCCGAGAGCACTAGGGCAGTGGACGACGACGAGTCCTAGGAAGGGAACGACACGGAGCCAGGGAATACTCGGCAGTTGTTTCCGACACAAAGGAGTACGAGGGTTTACTGGTTCGTCTGTCGTCACCGGAGAATAACAGCATGTGTGGGACTGAGGGTGAGTAGAGGGATGGCTTGGCAAGCGATGGGAGTACGGTGGGGCGGTGAGGCCTCCGCGGCAGCACAGCTGGCTGCGGGGAGGAGGGAGCAGGCAGTCCCGCCGGCGCTTGTTTGAGCGGCTGGAGCAGGAAGAGCAGAGACTGAAGAAGCACGACGGCCGTTGGATGGACATCCAACAGTATACATGCCATCTGTGGAAAGCCTCAAATCTGCGGAAAACAACATACAACCCATCTGCCATAATTTCAAATAGTTTACAGCCCATTTGCTAATTCTTACGGGGTTTTTTGGAGCCCACATTCTTTTTGTTAGCGTTACAGCCCATATTGTGGCCACGGTTAAAACATTATACGAAATTTTGCATATGTCGGTGCGGTCTGAACTGTTTTTAATCCCAAAATTTCGAGTCACATTCAGACTGATTTTAAAAATAAATGTATATCAATATAAAATCCAATAAATTGTCCACACATAAAAATCAATGCAATTTAAAATCTCGAAATGAAAAAAATATATTTGAAACTAATTGTCGGTTTGATGTGTTTTAAAAATGTACATCCCTTTTCTCATTACTGATAGGCCATTTTCTCGGCCAGCCGAATGAAGCTCTCCTCGTCTAGCCCAATAGGCCTAATAAAGTGACTTACGTGACAAATCACAAAAAAACTGGGCTAGGAAATTTTTCTATGTTGTTTTAATGAGGAAAGGCGCAAGGCAATTGGTGAAGAGGTGGCCTGGCTCTTGGCGGCAGGGTTCATCGTTGAAGTTTTTCATCCTGAGTGGTTGGATAACCCGGTGTTGATACTTAAGAAAAATTGCACTTGGTGTATATGTGTGGATTATACAGACCTTAATAAGGCCTGCCTAGCTGATCCTTTTGCTCTCCCACATATTGATCAGATTATTGATACTACGGCGAGTTGTGAGCATTTGAGTTTTTTGGATGCTTATTCTGGATATCATCAGATCAAGATGGCAGTTAAGGACCAGGAGAAGACAACTTTCATTACTTCCTTTGGAGCCTTCTGCTATGTGTCTATGCCTTTTGGGCTCAAGAGTGCCCAGGCGACGTACCAACAGTGTGTTTAGAATTGCCTCCATGGCCAGATTGGGCGCAATGTTCATGCTTATGTGGATGATATTGTTGTGAAATCCAGGAAGAAGGAAACCTTGATAGATGATTTGAAAGAGACCTTTGATAATCTCCGGGTCTATTAAATGATGCTTAACCCAGCCAAGTGTGTTTTTGGCGTGCCAGCAGGCAAGTTGTTGGGCTTCCTGGTTTTTGAGAGGGGAATTGAAGCTAACCCGGAGAAGATCAAAGCTATCACTTCTTTGGCTAAACCAGCGTGTATCAATGACGTCCAGCGTTTGGCGGGTCGCATTGCGGCTTTGAGCCAATTTATAAGCCGCCTGGGAGAGAAGGCTATCCCTTTGTATCAAATGATGAAGAAGATGGATGACTTTGTGTGGAGCGATGCTGGTAATGAGGCGTTTGAGGTTCTTAAGACACAATTGGCTAAGCCGCCGGTTCTTGCAGCTCCTATTGAAAAGGAGCCCTTGCTATTATACGTGGCTGCAAACAATAGGGCTGTCAATGTGGCAGTTGTGGTTGAAATGAAGGAGTCAGGCAAAGAGTATCTGGTTCAAGGACCAGTTTATTATGTAAGTGAGGTGCTCACTGAGTCTAAGTAGAGATACCCACATTGGCAGAAATTAGTTTACGGCGTGTTCATGGCTAGTCACAAGTTGACGCAATATTTCATTTGTCATCCCATAACTGTGGTTAGTTCTGCTCCATTGGGGGATATTATTCAAAATAGAGAAGCCATAGGTCGGGTAGCTCAGTGGGCCATTGAGCTTGGACCCCATGGCTTGAAGTATGTGCCTCGGACGGCTATAAAATCTCAAGCACTTGTAGACTTTATCAATGATTGGGTAGAGCTGCAGATGCCTGAAGATAAGCTAGACAATACATATTGACTTCCCCACGAGATGATAAATTTTGTTATGTTTTAAGGTTGATGTTCCCTTGTACTAACAATACAGCTGGGTATGAAGCCTTACTCCATGGTCTTCAGATGGCTAAAGAGATGAATCTAAGCCACCTAAGATGCTTTGGTGACTCAGATTTGGTGGCTCAGCAAGTGTCAGGGACATGGGATTCAAAAGATCCACTCATGGAGGCTTATCGCCGAGAGGTTGATACTATTGCTGGTCACTTCAAAGGTTATCAAGTGGAGCATGTTGATCGCAGGAAAAATGAAGTTGCTGATGCTTTAAGCAGGCTGGGGTCTCAGCGTTAGCCGGTCCTCCCTAATGTTTTCCTTGATATTTTTCATAACCCATCAATAAAGTTGCCTACAGAGGAGGACTTGGCAGTTCCTGACCCGGATGCAGTGTTACAGGGGTGTTTCAACAATGCATTTCTCCGGAGGAGGGCCGTGAAATTTTAAGGGAGATTCATGAAGGAGATTGCGGTCATCATGATGGATCTAAGTCTCTTGTTGCTAAGGCCTTTCATCATGGGTTTTATTGGCTGACGGCTCATGCTGATGCAGAAGATCTGGTTAGTAAGTGTGATAGTTGTCAGAAATTTTCAAGATGATCTCATATACCGGCTCAAGAATTGAGGATGATTCCAATTACTTGCCCGTTTCCGGTCTGGGGGCTGGATATGGTTGGGCCTTTCAAAAGGTCTAAGGATAAAAACACTCATCTCTTGGTAGCAGTTGACAAGTTTACAAAGTGGGTTGAAGCTGAGCCAGTCAGCAAGTGTGATGCAGCCACGACTGTTCAATTCATCAAAAAGGTGATCTTTCGTTTTGGATATCCGCATAGTATCATTACTGATAATGGTACTAATCTATCTATGGGAGCAATGAAAGAATTCTATCAACAAGAGCATATCCGGCTTGATGTGTCATCAGTGGCTCAATCCCCAGTCTAATGGCCAAGATGAACATGCTAATCAAGAAATCTTGAGAGGTATCAAGCCCTGGCTTATGGTCCCTTTGCAGAGGACGCCGGGTTCTTGGGTGGAGGAGCTGCCTTCAGTGATTTGGAGTATCAATACCACCCCCAACAGATCTACGGGTTACATGCCTTTCTTCATGGTTTACGGAGCTGAGGCAGTTCTCCCTAGTGACATACGTCACGACTCGCCTCGTGTGGCGGCTTATGTTGAAGCTGATAATGAGAAAGTACGTCAGGATGCTATTGACCTATTGGATGAGGAGCGTGACGTTGCGGTGGCTTGTTCGGTGATTTACCAGCAAGATCTGCATCGTTATCACAGTCGCCGGGTTAAGACCAGGACCTTTCAAGAAGGAGATTTGGTGCTCCGGCTCATCCAGGATCAAACTGACATGCACAAGTTATCCCCACCTTGGGAAGGGCCTTTTGTAGTCAGCAAAAATCTGAGCAACGGGTCATACTACCTTATCGATGTTCGAGACCACAAGGACTCATGCACGTCTGAGAAGGAGACACATCGGCCGTGGAATATTGCTCATCTTTGGCCTTATTACACCTGAGCCACTGGCTCTTGCGATGTACATACTTTTATCAATGTATATATTATGATTAGTATAATAAAGCTGGCATCCCTGATGATTTAGGGCCTCTGTTGTTTCATTTCTGAGAATCTGAGTCTTTATTTACTTCATAAGGTCACTTGGGGGCTTCCTGCTCGTGGAGCATAGCTATGACCCTCTTGATCCGGCTTGTACGCCTTGATTACAAAAACTTGGGGGCTTCCTGCTCATTGAGCATAGCTGTGACTACCCTATTGATCCGTTTTGTACGCCTGGATAATAATATTACTTGGGGGATTTTTGTTAAATGAACAAAAGCTTTGTTGTCCCTCGTAATAGGCTTGGTCGCCAAGTGTATTCACCAACAAACCAGGTTATCCTACCTTTGTAAGTTTGCCACTCCGACCAGGTAATCCTAGAATGACTCGCCCTACTCTTGACAGCTAATCTTTTAAAGAGCCTGAACTTGTCAAAGTTAAAACGGCGATTTGGTCATGTGGGGCCCAGCTTACAGGTTTGAATTAAGGAGTAACTCAGTGGTTGTGCAGCTCTTGAATAGCACTTGATATTGAGGCCTGGCAGCCTTTGAATGCCTTGATTTTTCTGTTTTCCTTTGCCTTTGAATATTTTTGATGACTTATATATTTGTGCCATATTGATATATGGTTGAAATTGTATTCAGGCCAAGGTGCCTTGATCTTTATTTGATAAAATCCGGTGTTTGATAACCCGGCCTGGTTTTGGATGTTAAGTCGCCAGAGTATGATGGTTATATCTATGGAGTTCTGTCCGATGCGTTGTAATCCGGCGGCGTGGATAAATCACACAGACTCTTGCACTCTGTATTGGGACTATTTCCCTTATTGCATTTGGCCTTGTAAGCCGGCAATACACATAAGTATCACAGGTATGATATTTATTTTGTTATAATTATATGAGGTTTTGATAAACCGGCCCTAGTTTTGGACGATATAGTCACCAGTGGTTTGTTATATGGGGCTTTTTTGACCCGCCTTGGGACCGCCAAGGTACTTGTGCTCTGTTTGTATGCAGGGTATATGACAATAGGCTTAGGCAAAATTGATAATGACTATGATCTTGAATATTAGATCATCAAAGAATATTAATACAACTCATCAAAAGTGTTTTGCAAGTAAACATGCGCGATGGCTTGGCAGATGAATTGTTTAAAAGCTAGCCTATTGCAAGGCAACTGATGGCCCAAAAGAATAATTGTTTTGGCAAAGTTTCACAGCGAGAAGATGCTAAGCCAGCCTGCGGCTTACTGATATTGGCCTTGATGGCTTGAAGGTTGTGGGTCATCCAGCATCGGTTCATCCTGCTCCTCTTCACCCATTGGCTGGAAGTCAGTGGTTGCCCAGTTGATTCTAGTCAGAGCTCTGAATACAGCTTCATCACTTATAAGTGTTGATGGGTCAATATAGGGGCAAAAGTGTGCTTACGGATCGGAGGAATCATGTCTTATGAATCATGAATTGGCGCCTTGACCTTCTTGTTATCAGCATCATAAACCGGCTGATAATGTGACAGATTGGTATCTTCAGCCAGCTTTCTTGCTAGAGGCCGCATCTCCCTCGCTATTGAAGGGAAGTCTTCTGCGCTGAAAGGAGACCTGAGGGAGTCCCGGACTAGGGGGTGTCCGGATAGTCGAACTATCATCATCAGCCGGACTCCAAGACTATGAAGATACAAGATTGAAGACTTCGTCTCGTGTCCGGATGGGACTTTCCTTGGCGTGGAAGGCAAGCTTGGCGATACGGATATGTAGATCTCCTACCATTGTAACCGACTTTGTGTAACCCTAGCCCTCTCCGGTGTCCATATAAACCGGATGGCCTTAGTCCATAGGACGAACAACAATCATACCATAGGCTAGCTTCTAGGGTTTAGCCTCCTTGATCTCATGGTAGATCCACTCTTGTAACACACATCATCAATATTAATCACGCAGGACGTAGGGTTTTACCTCCATCAAGAGGGCCCGAACCTGGGTAAAACATCATGTCCCTTGTCTCCTGTTACCATCCGCCTAGACGCACAGTTCGGGACCCCCTACCCGAGATCCGTCAGTTTTGACACCGACATTGGTGCTTTCATTGAGAGTTCCTCTGTCTCGTCACCGATAGGCTCGATGGCTTCTTCAATCATCATCAACAACGCAATCCAGGGTGAGACCTTCCTCCCCGGACAGATCTTCGTATTCGGCGGCTTTGCGCTGCGGGCCAATTCGCTTGGCCAACTGGAGCAGATCGAAAGCTACGCCCCTGGCCGTCAGGTCAGATTTGGAAGTTTGAACTTCACGGTTGACATCCGTGGGGACTTGATCCTCGATGGATTCGAGCCACAGCCGAGCGTGCAGCACTGTCACGGCGAGCATGACTTAGCTCTGCAGCCGGACAGTACCCTGGAGGCCGCACCCGAAATCGCTCCGATCTTTAATTCGGAGCCGGCTGCGCAGATCGAGGACGGATGGCTAGACACCGCCTCGGGGGCTGCAACCTCTACGGCGATAGAACCAAACACTGACCTTGTCCCTCATAAAGTTCGTGACTCCGAGGTGCCGGACTCCTCGCCGGACTCCGAATCTCCCGCGCCCTCCCCGATCGAATCGGATTGGGCGCCGATCATGGAGTTCACCGTAGCGGACATCTTTCAACACTCACCTTTCGGCGACATCTTGAGTTCGCTAAAGTATCTCTCGTTATCAGGAGAGCCCTGGCCGGACTGCGGTCAGTACGGTTGGGATGCGGACGACGAAGAAATTCAAAGCCCACCCACCACCCACTTGGTAGCCGCTATCGGCGATCTAACCGACATGCTAGACTACGACTCCGAAGACATCGACGGTATGGACGACGATGCCGGAGACAACCAAGAACCAGTGCCTGCTAGGCACTGGAAAGCCACCCCAACTCACGACGTATGCATGGTGGATACACCAAAAGGAAGCGACAATGAGAAAAAACGGGACATGGCGAAGGACAACTCCCCCAACAAACAACCAAAACGGCGACACAAGCGCCGCCCGAAGACCGGCCTCAATAAAAACAACACCCATACGGACCCGGCCCCAGAGCAGGGTGAAGCAGTGGACGACGCACATGTCACCAAGCAGCCAGCCGGACATGATGAACTGGACAACCAACCCATCCCCGGTGAAGACGATCTCACATCACCAGAGCATACGAACCTTCATAAAAGGCTCGTCGCCACTGCAAGAAGTTTGAAGAAGCAAAAACGGAAGCTCAAACAGCGGAGGACGCACTCAGAATGAGATGGAGCAAAGTACTCAACACCGCAGATAAACATGGCGCTAGTCACCAGACAAAGAGATACCCGAAGCGCAAGCTGTTGCCCGAATTTGACGAGGAGGCCTTAGAGCCCCCGCAGTCAAAAAAGAAAGAAGCCGCCTGGCCGGATAGACGACCAGATGACAGGCCAAGAGCAACAAGGGGCGCCGCACACAAGCCGGCACACGATCAAAATAAAAACCCTCAGAAAAAGGATGACCCAGTCAGATCCATTTATGGGACAAAAAAGAAGACTCCAGGAAGCAACATAACCCACCGAGCATTTGAAGACAACGGCACACCCAAATACAGGGGCTCCGCACACCCACTATGTTTCACCGACGAGGTGCTGGATCATGGATTTCCAGCGGGATTCAACCCCGTAAACATAGAGTCATATGATGGAACAACAGACCCCGGAGTCTGGATTGAGGATTATATTCTACACATACATATGGCCAGAGGAGACGATCTCCATGCCATAAAGTACCTACCCCTCAAGCTCAAAGGGCCAGCTCAGCTTTGGCTTAAAAGCCTCCCAGAAAATACCATCAGAAGTTGGGAAGAGCTTGAGGATGCGTTTCGAGCAAATTTTCAGGGGACTTATGTCCGGCCTCCGGATGCAGATGATTTAAGTCACATAACTCAACAGCCCGGAGAGTCAGCACGCAAATTCTGGAACAGGTTCCTCACTAAAAAGAACCAAATAGTTAACTGTCCGAACGCTGAAGCCTTAGCAGCCTCTAAACACAACGTCCGAGACAAATGGCTCGCCAGACACCTCGGCCAGGAAAAACCAAGAACAATGGCCGCACTAACAAGCCTCATGACACGCTTTTGCGCAGGGGAATACAACTGGCTGGCTAGATGCAGCACCAGCGACCCGAGTACATCCGAAATCAGGGATGGAAATGGCAAATCACGATGCAGAAAAGATCAGTGCCGGAATAAGGAAAATGGCCCAAATAGTACGGCGGTCAACGCTGGATGCAAAAGCTCTCGGCCGAACAACAAAACACTGCCCCTCAAGGATAACAGTGACGAGCTATCCAACTTAAACAAGATTCTGGACAGATTGTGTCAAATACATGGTACCTCCGGGAAGCCTGCAAACCATACCCACAGAGATTGTTGGTCTTCAAGCAGTCCGGCCGACTTAACACCGAACACAAGGGGCTCGACACACCAAGTGAAAGTGACGAAACCCAAAAGACGCACTCCGGAAAACAAAAGACTTTCCCACTAGAAGTCAAAACAGTGAACTCACTTCATGTGATAACGCGCAGCGCGGCACCTGCTATACCAGGACACCGTCCGCAAACTGGGGATAGAACCTACTAAAATTTGCTATAGCAGCACTTCCTTCAAAGGAGTGACGCCAGGCCTTTTAAGCTAATTATACAGGCTCTGTACCACTAGAGGTTGTGTTCAGTTCATCCGACAACCTCCATCGCGAAAAGCTCAATCTCCATCGCCCCATTTAGCAGTAGCCCTCAAGCACTACTAGGGCGCGAAGCTTTTGCCTGCTTTAATGTAATACCACATTACGCGTCTCTTACGCTTAAAAATGCCCAGTCCACGTGGCATAATCCCAAAACTCCAAGTGTCCCTCGACCACGGAGAATGTGGGGCTGCCTCGACAGCCACGCATTAATCAGACCTTGCAGGTCAAAGCCCCTAAAAACAGGTCATTCAGACCTCGGACATGGTTAGACAAGTCCGGCGTAACTTAACAAGGGGCTTCCCAGCCGCATACCCCCTCTTTTTATAAGGGGCCGCGCGCATAAATGATGAAAGCCAATAAAGCTCAACTTTCTTCATCTTCCAAATTATACTTTATTTTAATACAACTTTTGCACGATATTTCTTAGAAACTAAGTCCTTCTCTTTTACAGATGAAGCGCGTGCTACACCCGTCCAGGATACAGCACAACGGAGACACAGGCGCAGACATGCAGTAGGGATCCGTTGCAAGGATTCTTTTCAGATTAAGACCCTGCGTAAACCTTTCTTAATATCTCTTGTTGATACACATCCCCCGGTTTCCTACCATAGCCGAGAAGGAGGCTGGCATTTTGGCATCGGCCGCGTCAGAAGTTCCCGCCTGTACCTGGACACTAGGGGCTTAGGGCCTTGTTCTGCCCGATATCATAAAGACCGAACACCTCAGGGAGTGTTCGGCGTCTCGAGTTAGGCCTTATATGCATCAGCTCCGAATCATGTCTTTGGTTAAATGTTGGGTTTGCCCAGCTCCTGTGTTTTGCTGCCTTACGTTCCGTATCATCAGCTAACGTAGCACCAGGAGAACTACTACGATTGTGCCCCGGTTCGGCCAGGAGAGCACCTCAGTAGAGAAAGCCGAAAACTGACTGTCATGATATAGCGAGAGACTGGTCAACCACTCGATTGACCATTGGAATGTTTAGAATTCCTCCGCTTTGACAAAGGACCGCTTCTTGGTCAGGCACATACGCGCCCCGAGTTCGGAGAAGAGCGGTGCCACCAGGGGCTATATAGTAGCCCCACATTCGAGCTCCTATGGCTAAGTGAAAGTGATAAAGCATTATAGTCCGGTTGCCTGGTTTCCTACGCTATCACCTCCTTAAAAGGACCAAGACGTTGGATTAAGTGTGAAAAGGCGCTTTTCTTTTTGCAAACACCCCCGCACCATGTGCGTGGGGGCTGAAGCCAAAGACTGCCATCTTTCAGATTATACATACATATACGGCCGCACAGGAGATAGTTCAATACTTGAACGCACAAGTATAAAAAAGCTATTGCATTATAAACATGATCTCAGAAATCATAAATGTCATTCAAATATAACATCTTTCGAGCATTGCGACTCTATTAAACGAGCGCCCTGCAGTACTTCCTCAACATAGTGCTCGGTGGGGAATCGGCTTTTGTCCGAACCCCGGGATGCAACAACGGTGGCATCCATGTCCGCCCAGTATGTCTTACCACGGGCGAGAGCCATCCGTGCACCTTCTATGCACGCCGACCGCTTCATCACCCCAATATGCGGCACCGCCCCAAGGAATTGCTGCAACAAGCCAAAATAACTCTTTGGCTTGGGCCTTTTCGGCCACAGATGAGTGACCACATCCGTTATGGCAAGTCCGAACAATCTATTCAGCTCAGCCCACTCAACCAGCCGATTACTCAATAGAAGTGGACGCTCCTGACTATGGAATTGAGACCAGAAAAGCTCCTCCATTTCGTGATCCTTCTGGCCTCGGAAGTGCACGACTGCGTCCGCCGCACTCGCTGCCAAGTCCAGATAAGGATCCTCCGCACCGTACAATCGGCCTAGCTGAGCATACTTCGGATCCGTGAATTTCCTACGAAGCATAAAGGGCTTTATAGCCCGCATCGCACTACGGGCATCCTTGGCTTTGGCGTTGGCCTTCTTCAGGTCCTCTTGCTCCGCTCGGCGTTCTCTTTCAAGAACCTCCTGGCGGTCGGTAGCAACTTTTGATTTTGCGGCCATTCCGGCCATCTCCTCCCTGCTTCGGCAGTGAGCAGCCTTCTCGGCTTCTAGCTCTTCCGCTGCCTTCGAGGCAGCCGCCTCGCTTTTTCTGGCTTGCTCCTTGGCCCGAGCAAGTTCTGCTCGAAGGTCTTCCACAGCAGCAGTGCCATCTGCATTAAGCATACAAATTGTAAGGAATGGGCGTCAGCTCCCCTACTAAGCGACCGCAGAGCAACCACATACCTTGTGACTCATCAAGTCGTTTATTGACTAGCGAGATGTCCGCATCCGCAGCGTCGAGTTGCCTCTTCAGCTCGGCGAATCCATCAGTCCGGCTGGCCACCGAACGTCCCGCCGCCTGCATAGGACAGTCGACAATCAATAACTGAGATTATGATCCTAGGTACGCCGTCGCTTTTGACAGCATACCAAGTCTCAGGGGCTACTATCTATACAGGGGGCACTTTATGTGCAAAACTGTCAAAAGGTATGTCATTTTTCGCGTACCTCAAACCCCGTCAGTAAACTTCCGACAGCCTCATACAACCCGCTTTCGGCGGATGAGATCCTCTCAATCACCCTACCCATTAATGTGCGGTGATCTTCTAAGATAGATGCCCTCTTGAGCAAATCCTGCAGCTCCACCGGCCGTACTCCAATGGGTGCCGAACTCTCCGGCCTCGCCGGACTCGGGGAGACCCTCCGTGACGACACCTTAGGGTCGCCCGCACCGTACGACGGGGCGGAAGATGGAGGCGTTTCGCTCTCCATCATCTCCGGATGAAGGTCTCCCGAAGATGAGCTGTGCTGAGATGGGCTGAGATCCGAACTACAAGGTAAAAACTTCGGTTACCTTTAGACATTAAGCAGGGGTGTCCAATAATTACAAAATCCCCCCTTTTTTACTTACGGCTCGCTAGAGGGCTGATTCCTCTGAGGAGACAGTACGGCCGGGGCTCTTCCTGGCACAGGACCTTCCGGTACAGATTTCTTTCCCCGCTTTGAGGCCTTGGCCTCCGGGTCTTCGAAGCGGTCCTCTTCTCCGCCTGGAAGGAGGGACTCTCGATTCCTCCCTTACTAAAAACCTCCTTGGCAAAGGTGGTAGATTCGCTGTGCCCCCCTTCGCCCTCCTCCGAAGGTGCAACCTCCAACATTTTGATCAACACGGGATCCTGCGTGGTCTCGGGGAGGGGGGCCGGACCCCGTATCAGTTTTGCTTGCGCTATCCACTCCTGTCCAGGGATAGCTGGTTAAAAGGCAAACTCACTATAAATAAATGGACGGTGTGTCCGGACACAGGGCTACTTACTTGAGTATCCGGGCGATTGCAGCTTAGGCCAACATCCTCGGTCAATTCCGGACGCGTTTCTTGCGATCCGAAGAACAGTTTGTACATCTCCGCGGGTGTCAAACCCATGAAGTGTTGAAGAGCTCGTGGCCCCTTCGGATTAAATTTCCACAGGTGGAGGGGGCAACGTTTGTAGGGCAGTAGGCGCCGGATCACCATAACCTGTACCACTGCAACCAGATTGATCTCCCTTTCTTGGAGGCCTCGAATCCAGTCCTGCAACAGGGGTACGTCTTTAGGCGGCCCCCAGTCACGCCCCTTGTTGACCCATGACGTCAGCTGTTGTGGAGGGCCCGAGCGAAAGACGGGCGGCGGCCTTTGCCTGCTGCCCCTGGGAGCGGTGATATAGAACCACTCCTGTTACCACAAGCCGAGCTCCTCCTGAAAAGAGCCCTCGGGACACGGAGCTTCGGCCCTCTTGCCTATAACCGCCCGTCCGCACTCTGCCTGACGCCCCTCAATCATCTTCGGCTCCACGTTGAAGGTTTTGAGCCACAAGCCGAAGTGAGGGGTAGTGCGGAGGAAGGCTTCGCAGACGACAATAAAGGATGAGATGTGGAGGATGGACTCCGGAGCCAAGTCGTGGAATTCCAGCCCATAGTAAAACATGAGCCCCCTCACGAAGGGATCCGTCGGGAAGCCTAAACCCCGACGGAGGTGAGGCACGAACACGACGCTCTCGCCAGGCTCAGGAGTTGGGATAACCTGCCCTCGAGCAGGCAGCCTATGTGAAATCTCGTAGGTTAAGTACCTGGCGTCTCTCAGCTTTAGCACATCCTCTTCCGTGACGGAGGAGGGCATCCACCGACCTCGTAGGTCAGGACCGGACATTGTCGAAGATCGAAGGAACCCGAATCTGGAGCCCTTGGTGTTGGAACTCGGGGAGAGGGGCGGATCCGATAGAGGATTGAATAAAAAGAACAGGCCTTGGTCTCATTATAAAGAGAAAGAATACCAAGAGCCATCCCCGTGACCGTTTGGAACCCGCCTTCGATGGAGGGGGCGTGGCAACGGGCGTGGTTGGGTTACCCACGTCCGTATTGATGGGAATCCCGGAATAAGGGGAACACGATCTCTGCTTCGACAACACGTGCCAAGGAAACCGCTTCGCTGAACGCGCTGAGGTGGAACAATAAAAACAATTTGAGTAAAGGCTTGGTAGTGGTGTGACGTCACGCCACAAAATACGTCAGCAGATTGAACTTGTGTAATGTTATTCTCTCTACGATGGTACGTGGAATTTATTTTTGCAGAGCCGGACACTATCCTGGTGTTCACAATCTTCTATAAGTTATTCGGAGGAAGAACCCGCCTTGCAATGCCGAAGACAACATGCGCGCCGGACTCGTCGTCATTGAAGCCTGGTTCAGGGGCTACTGAGGGAGTCCTGGACTAGGGGGTGTCCGGATAGCCGAACTATCATCATCGGCCAGACTCCAAGACTATGAACATACAAGATTGAAGACTTCGTCTCGTGTCCGGATGGGACTTTCCTTGGCGTGGAAGGCAAGCTTGGCGATACGGATATGTAGATCTCCTACCATTGTAACCGACTTTGTGTAACCCTAGCCCTCTCCGGTGTCTATATAAACCGGATGGCCCATAGGACGAACAACAATCATACCATAGGCTAGCTTCTAGGGTTTAGCCTCCTTGATCTCGTGGTAGATCCACTCTTGTAACACACATCATCAATATTAATCAAGCAGGACGTAGGGTTTTTTCTGCATCAAGAGGGCCCGAACCTGGGTAAAACATCGTGTCCCTTGTCTCCTGTTACCATCCGCCTAGACGCACAGTTCGGGACCCCCTACCCGAGATCCGCCGGTTTTGACACCGACAAGACCCGTCCTCTTTTACGGTGGGTCAGCCGTTCGCCAAATCTGCCGGCTCAAGATCGGCTTGCCATGCTTTGGCCGGGTTAGCGCGGTGAGTGCACTGACTCTTGCAGCTGATTTCTTCAGTTCTTCAATCCACAGGGGCAGCACAAACAACTTCTCCAAAGTATCCTTGATAATGGTTGACGGCTATTTCTTGTGAGCTGCTCTGCAGATGGCTCATTGCTTACCAGTATATAATTGTTCAATGAGGGTGTAGGCGGCTTTCAATTTCTTCCGCATATCTGAGCCAAGATGCGCAACTCTGGAGCCTACATCGTCAAGGAAAATTTATAAGACGGATGCGTACTGATTAATATACATTGGAAATAAATATTCAGATGAAGATACTTACCGAAGATGGCAGCAGTCATGGCATTTACTTGTTATTTTAAGCCGGCGAGCTCTTCAGCTACCGGCTTAAGAGCCGCTTCAACATCCTCTGCTCTTTTCAACAGGGCTGACTTTTCTGTTTCCCAGCCTGCCTGATCAGCTTTGAAGTCTTTTTTTAGCTTCTCCATATCTGCTAAAGCAGTGGTCAACTCAGATTTGGCCTTGGAGGTTTCTGATTGCTGAGACTTGATGTTCTCTTGAAGGTCGGCGACTTGGGTTTCTTTGCTTTTAAGTTCAGCTTGCAAGATATAAACAATGAGTTGGATTACAATGAATCTATTTAAGAAGTCCCAAGCACAATACAAGTATTTTACTTGGCACTTGGGGGCTAATGCACCTTGATCTTTTTCAAGACAAGTTTATGATGACTTGATTGCTATATGATGACTATAGTCGATTCATGGGGGCTATATGCTTAAATGTTCTGGACGCATATGCTAATGAGATCCGGCTTATCTTGACAGATTAAGCCAACTCTTGAGGGCTTGATACGTCTCCAACGTATCTATATTTTTTGATTGTTCCATGCTATTATATTATCCATCTAGGATGTTTTATATGCATTTATATGCTATTTTATATCATTTTTGGGACTAACCTATTAACCTAGAGCCCAGTGCCAGTTTTTGTTTTCCCCTTGTTTTTGAGTTTTATAGAAAAGGAATACCAAATGGAGTCTAATTGACGTGCCAATTTTTGATGATAGTTTATGGACCAAAAGAAGCCCCTGGAGTAAAAGAGTTGGGCCATAAGAGTCCCGGGCTTCCCACGAGGGTGGGGGGCGTGCCCTACCCCCCTGGGCATGCCTCCTGCCTCGTGGACAGCCCGGAGACCCCCCTTACGTGAGACCTACGCCAAAAGTTCCTATAAATACTGAAACCTCTAGAAAATACATTAGATCGGGAGTTCCGCCGCCGCATGCGTCTGTAGCCATCAAAAACCTCTCAGGAGCCCATTCCGGCACCCTGCCGGAGAGGGAATCCATCACCGGTGGCCATCTTCGTCATCCCGGCACTCTCCATGACGAGGAGGGAGTAGTTTACCCTCGGGGCTGAGGGTATGTACCAGTAGCTATGTGTTTGATCTCTCTCTCTCTCTCTCGTGTTCTTGAGGTGATATGATCTTTATGTATCGCGAGCTTTGCAATTATAGTTGTATCTTATGATGTTTCTCCCCCTCTACTCTCTTGTAATGGATTGAGTTTTCCCTTTGAAGTTATCTTATCGGATTGAGTCTTTAAGGATTTGAGAACACTTGATGTATGTCTTGCCGTGCTTATCTGCGGTGATAATGGGATATTCACGTGATCTACTTGATGTATGTTTTGGTGATCAACTTGCGGGTTCAGTGAACTTATGCATAGGGGTTGGCACACATTTTCATCTTGACGCTCCGGTAGAAACTTTGGGGCACTCTTTGAAGCACTTTGTGTTGGTTGAATAGATGAATTTGAGATTGTGTGATGCATATCATATAATCTTGCCCACGGATACTTGAGGTGACATTGGAGTATCTAGGTGACATTAGGGTTTTGGTTGATTTGTGTCTTAAGGTGTTATTCTAGGACAAACTCTTGAATAGGTCGATCAGAAAGAATAACTTTGAGGTGGTTTCGTACCCTACCATAATCTCTTCGTTTATTCTCCGCTATTAGTTACTTTGGAGTGACTCTTTGTTGCATGTTGAGGGATAGTTATATGATCCAGTTATGTTATTATTGTTGAGAGAACTTGCACTAGTGAAAGTATGAACCTTGGGCCTTGTTTCCTAGCATTCCAATACCGTTTACGATCACTTTTACAACTTGCTACCTTGCTGTTTTTATATTTTCAGATAACAAATACTCATATCTACCATCCAAATTGCACTTGTATCACCATCTCTTCGCCGAACTAGTGCACCTATACAATTTGCCATTGTATTGGGTGTGTTGGGGACACAAGAGACTCTTTGTTATTTGGTTGCAGGGTTGTTTGAGAGAGACCACCTTCATCCTACGCCTTCCACGGATTGATAAACCTTAGGTCATCCACTTGAGGGAAATTTGCTACTGTCCTACAAACCTCTGCACTTGGAGGCCCAACAACGTCTACAAGAAGAAGGTTGTGTAGTTGACATCAAGCTCTTTTCTAGCGTCGTTGCCGTGGAGGTGAGTGCTTGAAGGTATATCTTTAGATCTTGCAATCAAATCTTTTAGTTTCTTGTTTTATCACTAGTTTAGTCTATAAAACAAAACTACAAAAAAATGGAATTGAGTTTGCCTCATACGCTTCATCTTTTTAATATCTTTCGTGAGAATGATGGAAAGGAAAATTGTTCTCAAGTGCTAGAAGAAAAAGTCTATAAAATGTTTGGCACTAAATCTTTGAATGAGGAGCATGATTGCAATGTTGTTAGTATGAACTCTTTGAATATCCATGCTACTAATGATGATTGCACTAGTCATGATGAAAATGTCTCTTATAAGCATGCCAATCTTTGTGGAGTGCATAGAGTTTGCAAGTACACACCAAATAGGGAAGATAGATTTTGCAAGAGGCATAAGTATTTAGAAACTAAATGGTTGCAAGAAAGGCTAGATGCTTGTGCTGAAAATTTAAAATCTATTTGCCATCCTTGTGAACTTTGCAATGAACGTGATCATTTAAATCCCCAATGCAAGTTGTTTCATGATCGTATCATGTCCAAAAATTGTGATGACTTGATTTCCCTTGCACATCATAATGAACTTAGTTTGCTTTTGGGTTATGAAGAAATAAAACGTATAACTAAAGATATGCCAGAATTTGTCTTTCATAAAGTTCTTGATTTTGATATAGAAGAAATTTTTATGTATTGTGCGGTGAATTGCATTGAAAGCCCTTATGTTGCCAATTACATAAAGAAAAGAAAGCAAATAGAAGATGAAGAGAATACTAATGAAAGTGAAGAGACCTCCCAATATCCTCCTATTATTTCTTATGATGAATCAGGTAACAAGGAGGAGCTTTCTATTAAACCAATCTCATTAATAAGGAGCCCAAAAAAAGAGTTAAACCCACACATGATGTGAACAAGAAAAAGAAAAGACGGGGAAGCAAAGGTAGAAAGGTATCCTTCCCAAATGATGTTGCTCCTGTTACTCATTGTGATGATGATAATTGCTATACTATTGGTGATATCCATACTATTAATGATGAGAGTGATTATGCTTATGATTGGAAAAGGCCCAAGCTTGGGGATGCTATGTTTTATGAGAATGACATGTTTGAGAATATATTTTCTGCAATTAATGTTTGTCCCAAGCTTGGGGATGCTATGTTTAATGAAGATGATATTTTTAGCCTCCCAAGTTTTGATGTGCAAATTTATTATGATGATAGCATGACTCCTATTTATGATGGTTATATTTATGAAAGTGGATTTGGAGAGGTCATGACTTTATTTACTGATGAATCCACTATTTTGGAAGAGGTTTCAATTGATTATGATGAGAACAAAGTTGCTACTTATGATGATTATTGTGATGAAACTTATGCTATAAAAAGTAGTGATGATTATATTTATAAAACTTGTCTTGATTATGATTACCCTTTTTCTGAACATTACTCTTTTAATATGGAAACAATTTATAGTATCCGGGTCTCTTATGATACTCCCACTATTCCGAATGAGAAGAATTTTGCTTATGTGAAGAGTAATAAAAATTCTATGCTTGTAGATCATGAAAATAATGCTTTATGTGATGGTTATATTGTTGAATGCATTCATGATGCTACTGAGAATTATTATGAGGGAGGAACATATGCTTGTAGCAATTGCAATAATATCAAGTTTCCTGTCTATGTGCTTAAAATCTTGAAGTTATGCTTCTTTTGCTTTCCCATGGTAGTTGATTATTGTTCCCATAAGTTGTTTGCTCATAAAATCCCTATGTATAGGAAGTGGGTTAGACTTAAATGTACTTGTTATATTCTTCATGATGCTCTCTTTATGTTTCAATTCTTATCTTTTGTGTGAGCATCATTGAAATCATCATGCCTAGCTAGGGGCGTTAAACGATAGCGCTTGTTGGGAGGCAACCCAATTTTACTTTTGTTCCTTGATTTTTGTTCCTGTTTAGTAATAAATAATTCATCTAGCCTCTGGTTAGATGTGGTTTTATGTTTTAGTTAGTGTTTGTGCCAAGTAGAACCTTTGGGAAGACTTGGGTGAAGTCTTTGCGATCTTGCTGTAAAAAACAGAAATTTTTTCGCTCACGAGATTAGATGCCATTTTTTACTGGAGAGTGATTTTAGGTTGATTATTTTTGCAGATGATTAATAGACAAATTCCTCAGGTCCAACAATTTATTTCAGAATTTTTGGAGTTACATAAGTATTCTAATGATACAGATTACTACAGACTGTTCTGTTTCTGACAGATTATGTTTTCATTGTGTTCTTTGCATATTTTGATGAATCTATGAGTAGTATCGGAGGGTACGAACCATAGAGAAGTTGGAATACAGTAGATATTACACCAATATGAGTTTGGAATGAGTTCACAACAGTACCTAAGTGGTGGTTTTATTTTCTTATACTAACGGAGCTTACAAGTTTTCTGTTCAGTTTTGTGTTGTGAAGTTTTCAAGTTTTGGGTAAAGATTCGATGGACTATGGAATAAGGAGTGGCAAGAGGCTAATCTTGGGGATGCCCAAGGCACCCCAAGGTAATACTCAATGACAACCAAGAGCATAAGCTTGGGGATGCCCCGGATGGCATCCGCTCTTTCGTCTTCGTTCATCGGTAACTTTACTTGGATCTATATTTTTATTCACCACATGATATGTGTTTTGCTTGGAGCATCAATTTGTTTAATTTTGCTTTGCCTGCTGTTTGAATAA
Organism: Triticum aestivum; assembly: GCF_018294505.1. NCBI lineage: Eukaryota > Viridiplantae > Streptophyta > Magnoliopsida > Poales > Poaceae > Triticum > Triticum aestivum. Next base: position 400,854,248 of record NC_057804.1, on the reverse strand, counting down.
AATACCAAGATCTGAAATTCTTAAATGTTAGAGAGTCTTCACATAGTTGCACAATTATTCGACTACTCATTGATCTTCACTTATATCTTTCTGAGTAGTTTGTCATTTGCTCTAGTGCTTCACTTATATCTTCTTAGAGCACGGCGGTGGTTTTATTTTGAAGAAATAGATGAACTATCATGATTCACTTATATTATTTTGAGAGTCCTAAACAACATGGTAATTTGCTTTGGTTATGAATTTAGTCCTAATATGATGGGCATCCAAGAGGGATATAATAAAAACTTTCATATAAAGTGCATTGAATACTATGATAAATTTGATACTTGATAATTGTTTTGAGATATAAAGGTGGTAATATTAGAGTCATGCTAGTTGGGTAATTATGAAATTGGGAAATACTTGTGTTAAAGTTGGCAAGTCCCGTAGCATGCACGTATGGTGAACGTCGTGTGACAAATTTGAAGCATGGGGTGTTCTTTGATTGCCTTCCTTATGAGTGGAGGTCGGGATCGCGCGATGGTTAACTCCTACCAACCCTTCCCCTAGGAGCATGCGTAGTAGTACTTTGCTTTGAGGGCTAATAAACTTTTTCAGTAAGTATATGAGTTCTTTATGACTAATGTGAGTCCATGGATTATACACACTCTTACCCTTCCGTAATTTGCTAGCCTCTACGGTACCATGCATTACCCTTTCTCACCTTGAGAGTTGGTGCAAATTTCGCCGGTGCATCCAATCCCCGTGATACGATATGCTCTGTCACACATAAACCTCCTTATATCTTCCTCAAAACAGCCACCATACCTACCTATTATGGCATTTCCATAGCCATTCCGAGATATATTGCCATGCAACTTTCCACCGTTCCGTTTATTATGACACGCTCCATCATTGTCATATTGCTTTGTATGATCATGTAGTTGACATCATATTTGTGGCAAAGCCACCTTTCATAATTATTTCATACATGTCACTCTTGATTCATTGCACATCCTGGTACACCATCGGAGGCATTCACATAGAGTCATATTTTGTCCTAAGTATTGAGTTGTAAATAAATAGAAGTGTGATGATTTCCATTATTAGAGCATTGTCCCATGTGAGGAAAGGATGATGGAGACTATGATTCCCCCACAAGTCAGGATGAGACTCCGGACTTTATGAAAAATAAAAGAGGCCAGGGAAGCCCAAATAAAAAAAAGAGGCCAAGGAAGCCCACCAAAAAAATGAGAGAAAAAGAGAGAAGGGGCAATGCTACTATCCCTTTACCACACTTGTGCTTCAAAGTAGCACTATGATCTTCATGATAGACAGTCTCCTATGTTGTCACTTTCATATACTAGTGGGTATTTTTTTGTTATAGAACTTGGCTTGTATATTCCAATGACGGGCTTCCTCAAAGTGCCCTAGGTCTTGTGAGCAAGCAAGTTGGATGCACACCCACTTAGTTTCCTTTTGAGCTTTCATACATTTATAGCTCTAGTGCATCCGTTGCATGGCAATCCCTACTCACTCACATTGATATCTATTGATGGGTATCTCCATAGCCCGTTGATACGCCTAGTTGATGTGAGACTATCTTCCTCCTTTTTGTCTTCTCCACAACCACCATTCTATTCCACCTATAGTGCTATGTCCATGGCTTACACTCATGTATTGCGTGAGGGTTGAAAAGGCTGAAGCGCGTTAAAAAGTATGAACCAATTGCTTGGCTGAAACCGGGGTTGTGCATGATGGGAGCACTTTTTGTGACGAAAATGAAGCATGGCCAAAGTATATGATTTTGAAGGGATAAGCGTTCTTTGGCTATGTTATTTTGATAAGACATAAACTGCTTGGTTAGCATGCTTGAAGTATTACTATGTTATGTCAATATTAAACTTTATCTTGAATCTTTTGGATTTGAACATTCATGCCACAATAATGAGAATTACATTGAGAATTATGTTAGGTAGCATTCCACATCTAAAATTCTATTTTTATCATTTACCTACTCAAGGACGAGCAGGAATTAAGCTTGGGGATGCTTGATATGTCTCCAACGTATCTATAATTTTTGATTGTTCCATGCTATTATATTATCCATCTAGGATGTTTTATATGCATTTATATGCTATTTTATATGATTTTTGGGACTAACCTATTAACCTAGAGCCCAGTGCCAGTTTCTGTTTTTTTCCTTGTTTTTGAGTTTTACAGAAAAGGAATACCAAACGGAGTCCAATTGACATGCCAATTTTTGATGATTTTTTATGGACCAAAAGAAGCCCTAGGAGTAAAAGAGTTGGGCCAGAAGAGTCCTGGGCTGCCCATGAGGGTGGGGGGCACGCCCTACCCCCTGGGCGTGCCCCCTGCCTCGTGGACAGCCCGGAGACCCCCCTAATGTGAGACCTACGCCAAAAATTCCTATAAATACTGAAACCTCCAGAAAATACAATAGATCGGGATTTCCGCCGCCGCAAGCCTTTGTAGCCACCAAAACCTCTTGGGAGCCCATTCCGGCACCCTGCCGGAGGGGGAATTGATCACTGGTGGCCATCTTCATCATCCCGGCGCTCTCCATGACGAGGAGGGAGTAGTTCACCCTCGGGGCTGAGGGTATGTACCAGTAGCTATGTGTTTGATCTCTCTCTCTCTCTCTCTCTCGTGTTCTTGACAATGGGATATTCACGGGATCTACTTTATGTATGTTTTGGTGATCAACTTGCGGGTTCAGTGAGCTTATGCATAGGGGTTGGCACACATTTTCGTCTTGACTCTCCGGTAGAAACTTTGGGGCACTCTTTGAAGTACTTTGTGTTGCTTGAATAGATGAATCTGAGATTGTGTGATGCATATCGTATAATCATGCCCACGGATACTCGAGGTGACATTGGAGTATCTAGGTGACATTAGGGTTTTGGTTGATTTGTGTCTTAAGGTGTTATTCCAGTACGAACTCTTGAATAGATCGATCAGAAAGAATAACTTTGAGGTGGTTTCGTACCCTACCATAATATCTTCGTTTGTTCTCCGCTATTAGTGACTTTGGAGTGACTCTTTGTTGCATGTTGAGGGATAATTATATGATCCAGTTATGTTATTATTGTTGAGAGAACTTGCACTAGTGAAAGTATGAACCTTGGGCCTTGTTTCCTAGCATTGCAATACCGTTTACGCTCACTTTTACCACTTGATACCTTGCTGTTTTTATATTTTCAGATTACAAATACTCATATCTACCATCCATATTGCACTTGTATCACCATCTCTTCGCCGAACTAGTGCACCTATACAATTTACCATTGTATTGGGTGTGTTGGGGACACAAGAGACTCTTTGTTATTTGGTTGCAAGGTTGTTTGAGAGAGATCATCTTCATCCTACGCCTCCCACGGATTGATAAACCTTAGGTCATCCACTTGAGGGAAATTTGCTACTGTCCTACAAACCTCCGCACCTGGAGGCCCAACAACGTCGACAAGAAGAAGGTTGTGTAGTTGACATCAGGGCTAAAGATGTGAAATTAAATCAATATTATTTAATGTTCCGGCTCATCTTTGCAGATTAAGCCGGCCCTTGGGGGCTACACATGCAAAGTTCAAGTTCTGCTATTGGTAGTCCCAGTTTATCTTGAAGGCATAAACCGGCCCTTGGGGGCTACTGGAATTGATCTATAAAGCTATTGAAGTTTACAGCACATTCTATTCTATCATGTCTCATAAACTTGGCAGCTAATGGAAGTATATTTATATGAAGAGAGTTATAGTGTTTAACTCAAATCGCTCCTTCATAAAATTTACTAAGCCGGCTTCATAGTCATGGCTTGTGTAAAGACGGGTCAAGTACCCAGAGTGAATCTCTTGGGCACTGAAATGAGCATATTTGTCTATATTGGCTAACCATTTGCCTTTGTCAGCAACTGAAATCTCTTCCTTGGCGCTTTGCTTTGATAAGACAGTAGGCTTGCCTGGCTCTATATAGCCATGCCCAGTGATGGTAACTTCGTCATCTTTTTCTTTAGCCGGCTTGATAGGGATTGCCGGCTTAATGGGGCATGGCACATTGGTGATGGCTGGGTCAACATCCATCTGGTCAATGTCAACATTGTGATCAACTAGTGGTTGTTCATCAACTCTGGCTTCAGGAGCTTGATGAGAGGTTTCTGCTGACTGCTGCTCTAGCTCAGAAGGGTTCTCCGGGTTTTTTGTCACCTTGATCTTCTTACTGGACTTTGCCATAGCCCTATGAATGAAACCCAAGATAAGGTTAGTACAACAATTGAGTATATAAGTGAAAGAAAAGATTTGACAGTCTTACCCTGGCACCGGTTTGAAGGCCGGGACATGAGTCCCCGTTGAGTCGCCAGAGGAAGAATGAGACGTCCCCTGATAATTTGAATTGGAAGGATTAAGAAGTTGTCGATAAAGATCGGCCCTGGGATAAGTTAAGTCGGAGTTTGTTGAAACCTCTGGACGATGCTTGCGAGGAGCTGGGGTGTTCGGTAAGCCGGAGGAAAGGATCCTGGTTCCACTATTCTGGGTCGTGCGGCGAGCTTCATGTTGCTGCTTCTTCAAAATAAAGTTGGGATCCGAATAAGCCAAAGGAAAACCTTACTTTTCGGCTGGCTTGGCGAGTTTTCTGTTTTGGCACAGATTCTGAGCTGGAGGAAAGAACAATTACCTCTTCGTCACCCGCATGGCTAGCTTCAGCTTCCTACTGATAACAATCATTGTCAATGAGATGTATAAAAAATGAGCCAAGAGAATCAAGTTCTACCTTCGACTCATCATCATCACCGTCGTCATCCAAGTTTAACTCGACGGAATTGGCGGTCTTCTTTTTGGCAGGACTTTTGGTGGCCTTGGTCTTGGTACGAACCGGTTGGGCCGGCTTATCTTGCAGCTTCTTCTTCCAAAATGGAGAGTCAGCCTGTTGAGGTCAAAAGATCATAAGTGGGCTGTATTAATGCAAATATGATTGAACGGAAGGTGTGCAACACTTACAGCTGGCGGCTTGTTGAAAGTGCAGAAAGGGCTAAGTCTTGTTTTACTGCATTCTGCCCAAGATTCGTTCAGCAACGCCTTGGTGGCTTCAGTGATTTCTGCATCAGACAGTTGAATGTCGCAGTGGCGCTGGGGATCTTTCAAATCACCAGTATATTCGCACATTAAGATGGGGCTACGGCTTAATGGCAAGATCCTCCAGGAGACCCAGCACCGAACAAGGTCGATGCCGGTTAAGCCATTAGCCATGAAGGCTCCGATCTTAGAAAATGTGGGTGCATACTTGGCCCACTCCTTCGTGCTGATCTGCGAGGGGAGTGGATGTGCGTTGCTAAGTCGGTGGTCGCGGTAAACCGGTAGAGGATTTTGTTTGCTAGAGATGTATTTTGGCAGTAGAACCAAGTTTGGTTCTAGTACTTGGGATGGCTTGGCGGCTTGGCATAAGGAAAGCTGGCTTCTTTCCTCTTCTGAATTGAAACTACGCCGAGTTCTAGGCTGGGCCCGTTAGTAAATTCTGTCTGATGGTTTAGATAATAAAACTCTCTAAACTGTTCAACCGTGGGCTCCTCTTGAAGATAAGCTTCACAAAATACTTGGAAGTTGCAAATATTGGACACGAAGTTGGGCCCAATGTCTTGAGGATGAAGTTGGAAAAAGTGAAGAACATCTCGGAAGAACTTTGAGCCGAGCGGGCTAAACCCCCAGATCATGTGGTCCGTGAAAAAAATCACTTCTCCGTCCTTGGGCTCAGGAGGATTTTCTTTGCCTGGGAACCTCCAGTGGATATCCTCTTTCTTGGCTAGGGTGCCAGTTGCAACAAAATTGTTCAGGTCTTCTTGGGTGACCCGGGACGGGACCCAGTTGCAGGCAGTTTATGTCTTAGTCATTTTTCATGATCTGAGAGGAAGATTATGCCGGTTTAAAATTATGTGGTTAAACCGGCTGTTGGTTTAAAGGCAAATAATGATGAAACATGCATGCAAAGGTGTTAAGCCGGAGGATAGCATTGAAGTTATAAAGGTGAACTATTGGCGACTTAAGAGGGGACTAATGCTACCTGGCGGGTTACGGCTTTATGAGTTAAGCCGCCCACACAGTTATTGATTTACAGATCTGTGAGTGAAAATTCGCTAAGTGTTGGAAAAACAGATTTCACAGATTGATGCTATGATTTTGGATCTATGGCAGTTCAAATAATGGAAAAAATATCTAAACCTAAGTTGCAGTAGTTGAGCAGTTCATGTGTCCAGATTGGATCTCTCACACAGAGGAGATGCTCAAATATCAAAAATGAGTACTACAACTAAGGCCGCATAGGAGTACTAAGATTGGATCAAAACCACAAGATACACTGAAGAACGAAGAAGGGCAGAGATGAACTCCGACGAACTTGTGGAAACCCTAATGGCATCTACGGTGAGAGAAAAGGGGAAAACTCACTGGAGTTGTTGAACAACGCAGGCGCACGGACGGACTCTGGTCGATTCAGGTTGATGCAGCGGCCGTAGTTGAGGCAGTGGCGAAGGCTGACGGCAGCGGCAGAGCTCGGGCGTTGAGGTGTCATGAGGAAGAAGATGAAGACGAGGAGGCAAGGGGGGGAGTGAAAGGGGCCCCTGGCCCTATTTATAAGGCAGAAGGATAAGTGGCATGTGCAGGAATCGAGGAGGCTGGAAAATGGATAAGTGACAGCACATACGCCTCAATTGTCGGAGATTAATTAAAAGTGAAGGTATATTAAGATTTGGGCCTCGTGTGATATTAATGTGAGATGACGTCATGGCGGCTTACCGCGATTCTGTGAGCTGACGTCACAGCGGGTTATAAGATCCCGCAAAGATAGATGAGGCAAGGATTTTTTTTTCTAAGTGTTGAAGATTGATATGAACAAGTTCACATCAACCTGGGGCCTAATGTTGGGGATATAACTATTGGGTATAACCCGCCCAGGAGGGGCCGGGTCATACCGCTGGCAGTTCATAACCAGAAGGCCCATGAAGATGTTGAAGATGGCGGTTCACGAAGCAAGCTTAGTGAAGGTTCAAGACCCGGAGGAGACTTGAGGCCCATGGGTGTAAACCATCATATGTTAACTTGTATGTTAAGGAAAGTGTAGATTCTGTCATCGAGCGGGACACGTTGTGTATGAGCCGGCCAGGACTCTGTAAGCCATCGGGCATCAGCCTAAGTATATAAAGGGGTGAACCGACAACGGTTTAGGGCAGGAAAGAAGAGGTCGAGAACTAGGTCAAGCGTATTCGCTCCTTGGTATCCGAAGCCCAAGAAATACAACCCTAAACTGGAGTAGGCCTTTACCTCCACCGTGAGGGGCCGAACCAGTATAAATTCTCGGTGTTCCTTGTCCCGTTTAACCCCTTCAAGCTAACTACGTCGCGATGGATCCACACCTAAGTCCTCATGCTAGGGTATCTGCCGTGACAATTCCACGACACAAGTTGTTTAAATAAAAAGTTAAAAGATGGCATGCTAAAAGAATCCAAAAGCATGAGTTTAAAATTGGAGAATATGTTCTTTTATACAACTCTCGTTTCAGATTCTTTGCAGGAAAACTCCTCTCAAAATGGGAAGGATCCTATGTTATCGAGGAGGTTTATCGGCCTGGAGCTGTCAAAATAAATAATGCTGAAGGTACTAACTCGAAGGTTGTTAATGTGCAACGAATAAAACATTATATCTCAGGTACGCCCATTAATGTTGAAAGTAATATTATTCAAACTTTGACACCGGAAGAACACATAAAAGAGTCCTTCCGGAACACTCAAGAATCATGAAAATAAGGAGGTACGTGATACAGTAAGTAAACGGACTCCGAAAAATCCGCAAAAATATTTTTTGTCGGTTTTGGAATACTTAGAAAATTAGGAAAATAAGAAACTTCCACGAAGCGTACCCTGGTGGGTACAAGACACCAGGGCGTGCCTGGCTTGCCAGGCGCGCCCAGGTGGGTTGTACCCACCTCGGGTACCTTCCAGACTCCATTTTTCTTCCGTTTGCTTGTTTCCCAAGGTAAAAAAATCTTTATATACCCCCCAAACCTATTAACCACCGTATCGCGGAGAAATCTTCTGTTTTCTTTTCCTTGTTGTTTTCTGTCAAATCCCTCTACGATGGCTGCTTCAAGCTCCTCCAAGGACAAGTTCTTCAAGAACGTCATCAACCCATATTTGCAGGAGCTGGTGCAACACCCTCAGGCCATCCAGATGCATGAGGGAGTGCTGCACATCCGCGATGTGCAAGGACCAAGCTTGAAGCTATGGAGCAAGAAATCTTCTGGTGCAAGGGGATGGTGGAGCGTGGACTCAATGCCAATCATCTCATGATCATGGACCTTTCCCATGGTCTCAAGGTGGATGGCAAGCCCATGAAGGACATCGTCTTCACCCTAAAAGTGCAAATCAACTTCCTCCAAAGCCAGATATACGATCTCCAAAACCAAGTCTTTGAATATGAGGCAAGGTTTAAAGGTATGAGTTTGGCTGCCGGGTGCAGGACCCGTGAGACTCACTCCTCCTCTTATGATGGTGGAACTCTTCCATGGAAACCCGATGACAAGATATCTTCTTCATCACCACCACCACCTTCTTCATCACCAAAGGAAAATTGAGTATCGGGTATGGGCACTCTCCTTGGCTCCTGCCAAGCTTGGGGGAGGTGCCCCGGTATTGTATCACCCCCACTATCTTTTGCCTTTACATATTTTAGTTCAATCTTTTGCTTTAGATCAATAAAAGTTTAGTTCAATCTTTTCTTTTCGAGAGTTTGCTTAGTGATCTATCCTTGTAATCGTGTGCGAGATATATATATATAATAAAGTTTAGTTTGAGTTTTTTGCTTTCTTTACTTTCATGTTGCAATAAAAAGAAAGAAAATAAATTAAGACGATCATATGCTAATCTTATGGTAGGTGATGAAACCACATAAGGAAAAGTATAAGTAGAAAATTTTATTAGAGATTGACAAACATAGCATTAGTCAATGATGCAACTCATGAAAGAATTAATAACGGAAGAGAAGATTCACAAATAAATACACTTTCCTAGAAATATTTCGTGATAGTGAGCCCCCACCAAAATATTATATGCCAAAATTGTTGACGTTGGACAAGGAAGACAACTTAATGATTTATGTTTGTTCATATTCACATAGAAGTTATATTGTCATAGATCCTTCAACATGTGGTGCTTGCCCCCTATCTTTTCTAGCCAAAAATTCTGCACCAAGTAGATATACTACTAGTGCATCCAAAAACCCTTAAACCCAAATCTTATTTTCAGGAGTCCACCATACCTTCCTAGGGATTGATCAAGATCCCTCAAGTAAGTTGTCATCTGTGCAATAAGGCAATAAAAATTTCTTCCAAAAGTGTGAGATCATTTAGTGTAAGTGAAAATTGAGCGTTGTACGAACTTGTGATGGTGAAGAATAAAAGCTACAAATTGCATAATAAAGGTTGCCATCACAAGGGGCAATACAATGTGATGTTCTTTTGCACTAAGGGGCTGAGCATACAAACAAATAAGCGCATGGCAACCTCTGCTTCCCACTGCGAAGGGTCTATCTTTTACTTTTAAGTATTTACTTTTACGCAAAGAGTCAAAAGTTTTTCACTCTATTCCTTTTTGTTTTTCTCCTTTGGAAAGCATCATGTGGTGAGGAAACATCTAGGCACATATGTCCAGTTGAATATGGGTAGCATGAGTTATTATTGTTCACATCACCCTCGAGGTGAATATGTTGGGAGGCAAAACTGTAAGCCCCTATCTTTCTATGTGTCCGGTTGAAACGTTTTGCTCATGGGTATGTGGTGAGTGTTAGCAATCGTAGAAGACTATATGATGGTTGAGTATGTGGACTTGCCTAAAGGCTCTGACACGTGACCATTCCTGAAAAGATGAAGAATTGTAGTTGCAAAGTTGACTGAGAACATAGTTTGTTTGTTTCTAATAGAGTTTTTGCCTTATACTTTGATAGTGTGATGAATTGTCACTTATTCATGAGAATTCTATGATAAAATTTCTATGATAAGAGTCTTATGTTTAAATTTGTTGCTGTTATAATAATTCACATGATGCTTCTATGTTCGTATTTTGTTTTTATCGACACCTGTCTCTCTAAGCATTTGGACATGTTTTTCGATTTTAGTTTTCGCTTGAGGACAAGCGAGGTCTAAGCTTGGGGGAGTTGATACGTCCATTTTGCATCATGTTTTCCTACTATTATTTATGATGTTTTATGCATAATAATGCTTCTTGGAGTAATTCTAATGCCTTTTCTCTCATAATTTGCAAGGTACAAACAAATAGGGAGAAATCCGGCAGCTGGAAATCTGGACCTGGAAAAGCTATGTCAGGCTACCTATTCCGCACAACTCCAAACAAGCTAAAACTTCACGAAGAATTTTTATGGAATATTTGATGAATATTGGAGCAACTAAGTACCAGAGGAGGACCACCAGGTAGGCACAACCCACTTGGGCACGCCAGGGAACCCAGGCGTGCCCTGGTGGATTGTGCTCATCCAGGCCCACCTCTGGTGCCCATCTTCTGGTATATAAGTCATTTTGACCTAGAAAAAAAATAAGGAGATGACTTTCTTGTTGGAGTGCCGCCATCTCGAGGCGGAACTTAGGCAGGAGCAGTTTTGCCCTCCGGCGGAGCGATTCTGCCGGGGGAACTTCCCTCCTATAGCCATCTCATCTCAAACCCTAGTTCATCTCTTGTGTTCAATCTTGTTAACAGAACTATAGATTGGTGCTTGTGGGTGACTAGTTGTGTTGGTTACATCTTGTAGTTGATTACTATGTGGTTTATTTGGTCGAAGATTATATGTTTAGATCCATTATGCTATTTAATCCCCCTCTAATCTTAAGCATGATTATCATTTGTGAGTAGTTACTTTTGTTCTTGAGGTCACAGGAGAAATCATGTTGCAAGTAATCATGTGAAATTGATATGTGTTCGATATTTTGATAGTATGTATGTTGTGATTCCCTTAGTAGTGTCATGTGAACATCGACTAAATGACACTTCACCATATTTGGGCCTAAGGGAATGCATTGTGGAGTAGCAATTAGATGATGGGTTGCGAGAGTGACAGAAGCTTAAACCCCAGTTTATGCACTATTCCGTAAGGGACCGGTTGGATCCAAAAGTTTAATGCTATCATTAGAATTTATTGTTAATAATTTTCTCGTAGTTGCGGATGCTTGCGGGAGGGTTAATCATAAGTAGGATGTTTGTTCAAGTAAGAACAACACCTAAGCACCGGTCCACCCACATATCAAACTATCAAAGTAGAGAACACAAATCAAATCAACATGATGAAAGTGACTAGATGAAATTCCCGTGTACCCTCAAGAATGCTTTGCTTATTATAAGAGACTGTTTTGGCATGTCCTTTGCCTCAAAAGGATTGGGCTACCTTGCTACACTTTTGCTACTATTATCGTTACTTGCTCTTTACAAATTATCTTGCTATCAAACTACTCTGCTACTTACAATTTCAGCACTTATAGACATTACCTTGCTGAAAACCACTTGTCATTTCCTTCTGCTCCTCATTGGGTTCGACACTCTTACTTATCGAAAAGAGCTACAATTGATCCCCTATACTTGTGGGTCATAAAGCAGCAGTAGTGCGAGCGAGCGAGCTAGAGCCGGAGCAGAAGCAGCAAATCCGGCTGGTATGGACGCCACCACCACAGGGGCCCCGCACTAGGGGAGAGGCGCCGTGGAGATGTCGCCCGCGGCACCGGCTTTGAGGTAGCCGTGCCATGGGGGTGCGGGCTGGAGCGCCATTGGTGCCGGGAGGTCATGTTAAGGAGAAGGTGCAATGTGATGAGTGTGCAACCTCTTTGGTGGCGCCGAGTAGGCATCAACTTTGTCCGAGGAGTCGATGAGGATGCTGGGGTTCTGGTGGAGCAGGTTAAGGCGGAGCTGTGGGGATGGAGCATTCATGATAGACGAGATGAACATTAGAGCAGCTCCTTGGAGGTGGAGGACGGGGCGACTGAACCGGTGGGACCACTAGATGGACGACTAGATGGACGATAGATCCTCATCCAGGGAGGTGGATGAGGGACGTCGAGCTGTTGCGGTGGACGATGTCGTCGCGGAAGAGGCTCCGGCTGGGCAGCAGTGAGGTGGCGGACGGCGGAGGGTGCGGTTTCGCAGCTGGAGCAAAGAGGTTATGGCAGCCTGGGAATTTCAAATGGCGAAAAGGAGGCGATGGGAGGGGGGAACCATGACTTACAGACGTGGTTGTCCAAAATGTAGGGTGTGTTACAAAAGTACCCCCGCCGATTTGAACTAGCGGCCTTTCGTCTCAGGGTTAGAAGGGGGATTTCGCATGTCGGGATTTGGCAGTTGGAGGGAGTTTTCACGCGCGTTGTAATTTCGGGATAGCAAGGTGCTACCTCTTGAGCTTGCGTTGGTTTTCCCTTGAAGAGGACAGGGTGATGCAGCAAAGTAGCGTAAGTATTTCCCTCGGTTATGACAACCAAGGTATCAATTTAGTAGGAGACAACACACAAGTCACCGAATACCTGCATAAACAATCAAGAACTTGCAACCAACACGATAAAGGGGTTGTCAATCCCTTCACGGTCACTCGCAAAAGTGAGATCTAATAGAGATAATAAAGTAAATATTTTTTGTATTTTTGATGTATAGATTGGAAAGTAAAGATTGCAAATAGTAAACGAGATTCAATAATATGGAAAAGGGACTTAATATAATGGGAAAGAGACCCGGGGCCATAGGTTCACTAGTGGCTTCTCTCGAGATATCATGAATTACGGTGGGTGAACAAATTACTGCCGAGCAATTGATAGAAAAACGCATAATTATGATGACATCTAAGGCAATAATCATGAACATAGGCATCACGTCTGTGTCAAGTAGACCGACTACTACCTGCATCTACTACTATTACTCCACACATTGACCGCTATCCAGCATGCATCTAGAGTATTAAGTTCATAACAATGGAGTAACGCATTAAGCAGGATGACATGATGTAAAGGGATAAACTCAGGAAATATGATATAAACCCCATCTTTTTATCCTCGATGGCAACAATACAATATGTGCCTTGCTGCCCCTACTATCACTAGGAATGGACACCGCAAAGCTAGGCACTTCTCCCATGGCAAGAAAGATAAATCTAGTAGGCCAAACTAAAATGATAATTCGAAGAGACTTGCAAAGATATCAAATCATGCATATAAGAATTCAGAGAAGAACTAAATTATATTCATAGATAATCTTCATCATAAATCCACAATTCATCGGATCTCGGCAAACACACCACAAAAGAATATTACATCGAAGATCTCCAAGAACATCGAGGAGAAATTTGTATTGAGAATCAAAGAGAGAGAAGAAGCCATCTTGCTAATAACTATGGACCCGAAGGTCTATGGTAAACTACTCACGCTTCATCGGAGAGGCAATGGTGTTGATGTAGAAGCCCTCCGTGATCGAATACCCCTCCGGCAGATTGCCGGAAAAGGCCCCAAGATGGGATCTCACGGGTCAGAAGGTTGCGGCGATGGAAAAGTGGTTTCGTGGCTCCCCATGATGTTTTTAGGGTATATGAGTATATGTAGGTGAAAGAACTAGGTCGGTGGAGCTACAAGGGGCCCACGAGGGTGGGGGCGTGCCCTCCTACCTCGTGGACGCCTTGTTGCATCTCCGGCTTCATCTCCAAGTCTTCTCGTTTGCTTTCGGTCCAAGAAAGATCATCACGAAGGTTTCATTCCGTTTGGACTTCGTTTGGTATTCCTTTTCTGCAAAACTCTAAAATAAGCAAAAAAACAGAAACTAGCATTGGGCCCTTGGTTAATAGGTTAGTCCAAAAAATAATATAAAAGAGCATACTAAAGCCCATTAAACATCCAAAACAGATAATATAATAGCATGAAACAATCACAAAATTATAGATACGTTGGAGACGTATCAAGCATCCCCAAGCTTAATTCCTGCTCGTCCTCGAGTAGGTAAGTTCTAAAAATAGATTTTTTAATGTGGAATGCTACCTAACATATTTATGAATGTAATTTTCTTTATTGTGGCATGAATGTTCAGATCCGAAAGATTGAAGACAAAAGTTTAATATCGACATATAAACAATAATACTTCAAGCATACTAACAAAGCAATCATGTCTTCTCAAAATAATATGGCCAAATAAAGCTATCCCTACAAAATCATACAGTCTGGTTATGCTTTGTCTTCATCACGCAAAGTATTTAATCATGCACAACCCCGATGACAAGCCAAGCAATTGTTTCATACTTTTGATGTTCTCAAACTTTTTCAATCTTCATGCAATACATGAGCGTGAGCCATGGACATAGCACTATAGGTGGAATAGAATGGTGGTTGTGGAGAAGACAAAAAGGAGAAGATAGTCTCACATCAGCTCGGCGTATCAATGGGCTATGGAGATACCCATCAATAGATATCAATGTGAGTGAGTAGGGATTGCCATGCAACGGATGCACTAGAGCTATAAGTGTATGAAAGCTCAAAAAGAAACTAAGTGGGTGTGCATCCAACTTGCTTGCTCACGAAGACCTAGGGCATTTTGAGGAAGCCCATCATTATATACAAGCCAAGTTCTATAATGAAAAATTCCCAGTAGTATATGAAAGTGACAACATAGGAGACTCTCTATCATGAAGATCATGGTGCTACTTTGAAGCACAAGTGTGGAAAAAGGATAGTATCATTGCCCCTTCTCTCTTTTTCTCTCATTTTTTATTTTTTTATTTGGGCCTTTTCTCTTTTTTCATGGCCTCTTTTTTTCTCTCTTTTTTATTTTTTTATTTTTCGTCCGGAGTCTCATCCCGACTTGTGGGGGAATCATAGTCTTCATCATCCTTCCGTCACTAGGACAATGCTCTAATAATGCAATGATTCAAGAGTGACATGTATGAAAAATTATGAATGGTGGCTTTGCCACAAATACGATATCAACTACATGATCATGCAAAGCAATATGACAATGATGGAGCATGTCATAAGAAACGGAACAGTGGAAAGTTGCATGGCAATATATCTTGGAATGGCTATGTAAATGCCATAATAGGTAGGTATGGTGGCTGTTTTGAGGAAGGTATATGGTGGGTGTATGGTACCGGCGAAAGTTGCGCAGTACTAGAGAGGCTAGCAATGCTGGAAGGGTGAGAGTGCGTATAATCCATGGACTCAACATTAGTCATAAAGAACTCACTTAATTATTGCAAAAATCTATTAGTTATCGAAACAAAGTACTACACGCATTCTCCTAGGGGGATAGATTGGTAGGAAAATACCATCGCTCGTCCCCGACCGCCACTCATAAGGAAGAAAATCAATAAATAAATCATGCTCCAACTTCATCACATAACGGTTCACCATACATGCATGCTACGGGAATCAGAAACTTTAACACAAGTATCTATCAAATTCACAAATACTCTACTAGTATGACTCTAATATCACCATCTTCATATCTCAAAACAATCATGAAGAATTAAACTTCTCATAGTATTCAATGCACTTTATATGAAAGTTTTTATTATACCCATCTTGGATGCCCATCATATTAGGGCTAATTTTATAACCAAAGCAAATTACCATGCTGTTCTAAAAGACTCTCAACATAATATAAGTGAAGCATGAGAGATCAACAATTTCTATAAAATAAAACCACCACCGTGCTCTAAAATATATAAGTGAAGCACTAGAGCAATAATGTCTAGCTCAAAAGATATAAGTGAAGTACATAGAGTATTCTAATAAATTCCTATTCATGCCTGTCTCTCCCAAAAGGCGTGTACAGAAAGGATGATTGTGGTAAACTAAAAAGCAAAGACTCAAATCATACAAGACACTCCAAGCAAAACACATATCATGTGGTGAATAAAAATATAGTCTCAAGTAAAGTTACCGATAGACGAAGACGAAAGAGGGGATGCCTTCTGGGGCATCCCCAAGCTTAGGCTTATTGTTATCCTTGAATTTTACCTTGGGGTGCCTTGGTCATCCCCAAGCTTA
Source organism: Triticum aestivum (assembly GCF_018294505.1). Lineage (NCBI taxonomy): Eukaryota > Viridiplantae > Streptophyta > Magnoliopsida > Poales > Poaceae > Triticum > Triticum aestivum. The sequence continues at coordinate 400,838,201 of NC_057804.1, read as the reverse complement.
GGATCTTGCCACTCCTTATTCCAAAATCCATCAAATCTTCACCCAAAACTTGAAAACTTCACAACACAAAACTTCAACAGAAAATCTCATGAGCTCCGTTAGTATAAGAAAATAAACCACCACTTTAAGGTATTTTAATGAACTCATTGTTTATGTATATTGGTTTAAACCTACTGTATTCCAACTTATCTATGGTTCATACCCTCGATACTACTCATAGATTCATCAAAATAAGCAAACAACACACAAAAAACAGAATCTGTCAAAAACAGAACAGTCTGTAGCAATCTGCAACTTTCTAATACTTATATAACTCCAAAAATCCGAAATTAAATTGGTGGACGTGATTAATTTGTCTATTAATCATCTGCAAAAACAATTAACCTAAAATCACTCTTCTGTAAAAAATGACAGCTATTCTCGTGAGCGCAAAAGTTTCTGTTTTTTACAGCAAGATCGCAAAGACTTCACCCAAGTCTTCCCACAGGTTCTACTTGGCACAAACACTAATTAAAACATAAAACCACATCTGAACATAAACTAGATGAATTATTTATTACTAAACAGTAGAAAAAGCAAAGAACAAAAATAAAATTGGGTTGCCTCCCAACAAGCGTTATCGCTTAACGCCCCTAGCTAGGCATAAAAACAAGAATAGATCTAGGTATTGCCATCTTTGGTATGCAATCCATAAGTGGCTCTCATAATAGATTAATAAGGTAATTTAATTTTCTTCCTAGGAAATTGTTCCATGCCAATTTAATTTTCTTCCTAGGAAATTGTTCCATGCCCTTCCTTAACGGAAATTGGAATCTAATATTTTCTTCTTTCATATCACTAATTGCACCAATCATTCTAAGGAAAGGTCTACCAAGAATAATAGGACATGTAGGATTGCAATATATATCAAGAACAATGAAATCTATAGGCACACAATTCCTATTTGCAACAATAAGAATATCATTAATCCTTCCCATAGGTTTCTTAATGGTGGAATCCGCAAGATGCAAATTTAAAGAGCAATCGTCAAATTCACGGAAACCTAGCACATCACATAAAGTTTTCGGAATCGTGGAAACACTAGCACCCAAATCACACAAAGCATCACATTAATAATCTTTAATCTTAATTTTAATAGTAGGTTCACACTCATCATAAAGTTTTCTCGGGATAGAAACTTCTAGTTCAAGCTTTTCTTCATAAGATTGCACCAAAGCATCAACGATATGTTTAGTAAAAGCTTTATTTTGATTATAAGCATGAGGTGAATTTAACATGGATTGGAAGAAGGAAATACAGTCTATTAAAGAACAATTATCATAATTAAATTCCTTGAAATCCAAAATAGTGGGTTCATTGCTATTTAAACTTTTGACCTCTCTAATCCCACTTTTATCATTTTTTGCATCTAGATCTAAAAACTCCGAATCATTGGGACGCCTTTTAACTAAAGTTGACTCATATCCAGTACCATCTTTATCAAGATTCATATTAGAAAACAAATATTTAAGAGGAGTCACATCAATCACTTTTAGATCTTCATCATTATTATCATGAAAACTAGAAGAACATGCTTTCACAAACCAATCTTTTTTTGCACGCATCCTAGCGGTTCTTTCTTTGCACCCATGGCTTTGAGAGACTCATTGATATCATGCTTAGGTGGGATAGATCTAAGTTTCAAATAATCAACACCAAGAGAAATTCTATCCACGTTCCTGGTCAACTCATCGATCTTAAGCAATTTTTCTTCAATCAAAGCATTAAAATTCTTTTGCGAACTCATAAATTCTTTAATACTATTCTCAAAATCAGAGGGAATCATATTAAAATTTCCATAAGAGTTGTTGTAGGAATTACCATAATTATTAGAGGAATTACTAGGAAACGGCCTAGGATTAAAATTGCCTCTATACGCGTTGTTACCAAAATTATTCCTACCAAAAAAATTCACATCCATAGATTCATTATTACTCTCAATCAAAGTGGACAAAGGCATATCATTAGGATCAGAAGAAACACTTTTATTAGCAAACAATTTCATAAGTTCATCCATCTTTCCACTCAAAACATTAATTACTTCAATTGCATGAACTTTTTTACTAGTGGATCTTTCGGTGTGCCATTGAGAATAATTAACCATAATATTATCTAGGAGTTTAGTAGCTTCTCCTAGAGTGATTTCCATAAAAGTGCCTCCCGCGGCCGAATCTAAAAGATTTCTAGAAGCAAAATTCAATCCGGCATAAATTTTTTGTATAATCATCCACAAATTCAAACCATGTGTAGGGCAATTTCATATCATTAATTTCATCCTCTCCCAAGCTTCTACAACATGCTCATGATCAAGTTGCTTAAAATTCATAATATCGTTCCTAAGGGAGATGATCTTAGCGGGAGGAAAATACTTGGAGATAAAAGCATCTTTGCACTTATTCCATGAATCAATACTATTTTTAGGCAAAGATGAGAACCAAGTTTTAGCACGATCTCTAAGCGAAAACGGAAATAGCTTCAATTTAACAATATCATTATCCACATCTTTCTTCTTTTGCATATCACACAAATAAACAAAGTTGTTTAGATGGGAAGCAGCATCTTCACTAGGAAGGCCAGAGAATTGATCTTTCATAACAAGATTCAACAAAGCGGCATTAATTTCACAAGATTCAACATTGTTACTAGGAGCAATCGGAGTGCTAATAAAATCATTGTTGTTGTTATTGGAGAAGTCACACAATTTAGTGTTATCTTGAGCCATCGTGACAAGCAATCAATCCAACACACAAGCACACAAGAAGCAAGCGAAAAGAGATGAATGGAAGAGGGGCGAAGAAAAGGCAAAGGTTTTCGAAAATCGTTTTAATAGTGCGGGAGAGGAAAACAAGGGGCGAATGGCGCATAATGTAATGCAAGGGAGAAGAGTTTATGATGGGTACTTGGTATATCTTGACTTGGCGTAGATCTCCCCGGCAACGGCGCTAGAAATCCTTCTTGCTACCTCCTGAGCTTGCATTGGTTTTCCCTTGAAGAGGAAAGGGTGATGCAACAAAGTAGCGTAAGTATTTCCCTCAGTTTTGAGAACCAAGGTATCAATCCAGTAGGAGACGATGCACAAGTCATCGAATACCCGCATAAACAATCAAGAACTTACAACCAACGCGATAAAAGGGTTGTTAATCCCTTCACGGTCACTCGCAAAAGTGAGATCCAATAGAGATAATAAAGAAAATATTTTTGGTATTTTGATGTATAGATTGGAAAGTAAAGATTGCAAAATAGTAAATGAGATTCAATAATATGGAAAAGAGACTTAATATTATGGGAAAGAGACCCAAGGGCCATAGGTTTCACTAGTGGCTTCTCTTGAGATATCATGAATTACGGTGGGTGAACAAATTACTGCCGAGCAATTGATAGAAAAGCGCATAATTATGATGACATATAAGGCAATGATCATGAACATAGGTATCATGTTCGTGTCAAGTAGAACGACTCCTTCCTGCATCTACTACTATTACTCCACACATCGACCGCTATCCAGCATGCATCTAGAGTATTAAGTTCATAAGAACGGAGTAACGCATTAAGCATGATGACAGGATGTAGATGGATAAACTCAAGCAATATGATATAAAGCCCATCGTTTTATCCTCTATGGCAACAATACAATACGTGCCTTGTTGCCCCTACTGTCACTAGGAAAGGACACCGCAAGATTGAACCCAAAGCTAAGCACTTCTCCCATGGCAAGAAAGATCAATCTAGTCGGCCAAACTAAACCGATAATTCGAAGAGACTTGCAAAGATATCAAATTATGCATATAAGAATTCGGAGAATAACCAAATAATATTCATAGATAATCTTGATCATAAATCCACAATTCATCGGATCTCAGCAAACACACCACAAAAGAATATTACATCGAATAGATCTCCAATAACATCGAGGAGAACTTTGTATTGAGAATCAAAGAGTGAGAAGAAGCCATATAGATAATAACTATGGACCCGAAGGTCTGTGGTAAACTACTCATGCTTCATCGAAGAGGCAGTGGTGTTGATGTAGAAGCCCTCCATGATCGAATCCCCCTCCGGCAGATTGCCGGAAAAGGCCCCAAGATGGGATCTCACGGGTACAGAAGGTTGCGGCGGTGGAAAAGTGGTTTCGTGGCTCCCCCTAATGTTTTTAGGGTATAAGAGTATATATAGGCGAAAGAACTAGGTCGGTGGAGCTAAAAGGGGCCCACGAGGGTGGGGGCACGCCTACCCCCTGGGCGCGCCCTCCTGCCTCGTGGAAGCATGGTTGCGTCTCCGACTTCATCTCCAAGTCTTCTGGTTTGCTTTCAGTACAAGAAAGATCATCGTGAAGGTTTCATTCCGTTTGGACTCCGTTTGGTATTTCTTTTCTGCAAAACTCTAAAATAGGCAAAAAAACAGAAATTGGCACCGGGCCCTCATTTAATAGGTTAGTCCCAAAAATAATATAAAAGAGCATATTAAAGCCCATTAAACATCCAAAACAGATAATATAATAGCATGGAAAATAAAAATTATAGATACATTGGAGATGTATCACAAGGCGCGGGTTGTGAAGAAGCGAGTTTTGGGAGCACGATATATGAATTTTCGGGGTATAACAAGGCGCAGGTTGAATTTTAGGGACAAGCCTAACGTGTAATATTGTACTTGTACGTACCAAATCAATTCATACCTTCCTCAATGGAAAAAATGAAAAATAAAACTATTCACACCACACAAAGAGAGAGTCTTGTCCTGTTTTACTATACAAATGCTATTCAAAGCTACGAATCCATGTTATGTCCAATTAAATATTTTTGCTAGTTGTATGGTGCATGTAACCTACTCATACCAACATTTTAGTGCATTACAAATGTCTATACTACCGCTACAATTCAAACTAAATTTGAGTTTGTTTCTTTATTTGAGTAAGAATCTACAATCATGATTGTTGCCAACTTAAACCATCATTCGTGTATTACCTTAAACAACACACCACATGATTACTATAGAGATAGATATGAACTATGTGTACTATATGAACTCGAATTCAATTTTTTGAATACACTTGATGTTGATTCCAAATAATAGTACATTTGATGTACTAACTAGATATTCATAATCTAAACCATGTTCCATACGTACACAGTGTTTATCACACAAAGTATAGTGCCCCGCCCCCTACATTATGACAAGTATTTAGCCCTCAACAGCAAAAGCCACACATTATCACAAATTATAATAAATGTTCTATATATTATATGTAGTACTAGCAAGATGCCCATGCGTTGCATGGAACATCAAGATGATCGAGGGAAGGCCTTCTTTGCAAATGTGGAGAGGGGTGTGGGTATCTTTTTTCAAAATTTCCATAGTTTCCTTCCTATCTGTCAGATATAAATCGGACGGCCTATATAGTAGGATGGTAGGCACACCATCATCACCAACTCTATTTTTTATATAAAATATATTATATGTAGTATAACATGTTCATAACCACACCATGCGTATCACCGTTATATATATTCACGCATGCGTCGGTTTAAAACACAATGATAAATTCTTCAAATATCCGAATTCACTTTTTATAATGAAGTAGCAAAAGGGCCCGTGCGTTGCAACGGGTAGAAAAGAGAAAAATGCAAACACCCATGCCTGCTAAAACCACTGTGTACAAGGTCACTATAGACAACTATTTTTCCATGATATAAATGTAGAGTGGAACATAAGTTGGTGAAGAAGTAACCCAAAAGATAAATCGAGAGTGAAACATATTTTGGTGAAGTAATCCAAAAGGTACATCATTTTATTCATTATCCAGATGTATGATGCAACGAAAGCTAATTAATTGGCCAAAAGGGTGATGAAAAGAAAGATAAGAACTATGTGGCTGATAACTCGCATATTGTGAGGCAACATATATGACCATTGATGTGAATGTAAACATTAAAAGGCGACAAAACTACTTTTTGCAGAATAACACACCACCACAATCATGGGAGTCCAATTAACGATTTTCATTGAAACTGAAGCAATTTTTTAATAGAGCAAATAAACTGCAACTTTCTGAATTCTATTGACTCGTATGTTTTTCATGGTAGTTATGTTCATAAGGATCACCTGATGTCACCATGGCTACCAAAAACCATGTCACCAGTAGCCGTTACAATATGTTACGATATGTTATGGTAGTACCACGATCTTGTAAACTATCCTTCTAAGAACATAAAGTTTGATAAAGAAAGATGTCCTATTAGGAAAATGCATTGTTCTCACAGCACACCCAGGTGCATGCCGACGTGTGTGAGATGGCGTCCTAGGTGCCGGTTTCCTCATCCGATGAGGCGGATCCCACATCACACTGGGGACATGGCATGGGCGATGGAGGATGCTTGAGGTGGCTGCATGGGCTACCGTGCCAATGGTGGAGATAAAGCAGAAATGGGAGGGCGGGTGGTGGCTGACATTGCGGCAGGCACGGAGACGACGACGCCCGAGAACGTATTGGGCATAGAAATGTCATATAGAATTCTCACACGACTGATTCAACACTCGCGAGAGGGAGACGTGCTGGTTTTTTCTGTAAAAGAAAAAGAAAAGAAGGTGAGAGAAGTACGAAAAAAGAAGAGGGGGAGAAGGACAACATACAAAACGGGCTGGAGCAGATAGTAGACCGGCAACCTGGTGTCCTGGCCGTTGTCGACGGCCTCCGCCATGAACCCTCGTCTCCAACCTCACCGGTGTTGGACCCAAGACAACCCGATTCTTGAAATAAAGTTGCCTGCATGTCTTCAAAATTCAGTTCAGAAGCTACATGGTACCTACAAGTATTCAAAATTCAAAATATTCAGACCATAGCAAAACAAAGAAGGGGGAGAAGGAATGACCATGATTCAAGCTTAATGCTAGCACTCAGTTGGATTGTCGACCATCTTGCTTACTCAACATGCAGATAAATTGTAGTATTTAATAATAATACATGCTATTTTACCATAGGAATTAACACAAGCACTTTCTTCCCAGAAAGAACAAGGCAGTGGAATAAAAATAGACACCGAAGAAAACTCACGACAAATCATGCCAAATAGAGATGAAAATACATGAAGCCATACATCCATTACCCAGAACCAAAAATGCTCATCAGAAAAAGTACTTTGAGAAATTAGTACCATGGTATGAGGGGGAATGAGTGCCATAGCATGGAGCTACCGCAGGTTCAGTCAGAAATATGCAATTGGTATTATTGGAAATCAAGTGCTTGATCAACTAAACTGTGACACAATGATAGGAGAGTGTAGTCCCGGTTCAAGTTTGTAGTACCCAATGAGAATGATACCTCTATATCAAAAAGATGATACCTCGAATAACTCCTTGAACTGTGACACAAAGATAAGGCTGACGAGTAAAATTGGCATCGGCATAATACGACAGTACATGAAAATAATTTGCATACACACGATACATTGAGAAAATTGCAAGTATATGTAATGCAAGCCAGGTCACGACAACATTATAGAAGATACTACCCGGCAGGAAGTTAGAACACAGTTGAAGCGTTTTAGTCCTGAATTACAATTCACAAAAGAAAGTCACATGCTTCCCCTTCAGTACCACCTCAATCTTTTTAGAATCCCGTCAACAACATATTTTCTGCCTAATAGAAAACGTATTAATTAAGTGTAGTTCTTGTAATCAATCACAATATGATAAGGGTTCGCTTTCATACAAAGAAAACACCAACATTCATTTGAAGTATGTGCTTTTATCACGTGCAATTTCCCCCCAGCATATCTCGGTTCTAAAGGTACAGGATTGATTGTACTACTTTTTCTGCCATAGTAAACGACTTTGTTATATAGTTCCCTAAAACACAGTACAATTTATTGTTACCATAATAGTGAGTCTGGTTAGCTTTTGTTATCTGTTTGCCAACATATTTCTCACTCTTGGGCTTATTTATAGGCATTAGAAATTCAGAACACAAAGAGAAAAATTGGCATGCCTTATTCGGCAGGTTTGACACTTCTCAGGCAGTAGTAACAACACTAAATCCTGTTTGACAAAATCTTCAGATCAGCAACACCTCATCTTAACACCTAGATATAGTACCTCAGAGACACCCTTTGGGCAGCAGAACTCAAGGCTAAACACAGTAAAGTAGACATGATCAGAAATTTGGTAGCACAGTACCTGGATCAGGAATAAACTTGTTTTTTATGTTTCCTAGAGCATGCATTGGTTAGTTTTGTACTATTTGAGACTTTGTATTTTTTTTGATTAATTAATGAAAACACCGTAGAATGATTGTTCTACGATTTCAGCTAAAAAAACACTAAATCCTCTTTTTTCTTCAACTCTTGTAGCACTGCCGACACCTTTTGTGCGGAACATCTTGACCCTTCCTAATGATGAATGTGATCTCTATATAAAATGATAATAGGTTCAACGCTAGAATTTGTCTAGAGTCATTTGACACTTCCGAGGAGCTAGTTAACTAACAAATTTCAGCTGAGCATTAAAAGGACCTATACCAGGCATTTCGCATCAAAGTGTGTCATCTTCACTGGGTGCCTGTTTATTGGTGCTTTGATTCACTCATTGGAGTAGATTCCCCAAAAAATTGGTTGGTCGGAGGCACATTGGAAATCCTTCAAGAGTTGGCCTGCAGTGTTGGAGTATAATCAATCTTAAAAAGACTTTGCAGATTCAACTTCTCAAGCAAAATCAGAGTAAAATTGAATGGTTTTACACATTACGAACATTCAGAAGCAGCGAACAAACCTATTAGGTGTCTATTCACGGTTGTTAAATTGTATCTGGAAGTCATCAGAGACGCTGTTGTGTGTCTTGAACGTGTATACAGCACCCATAGGTGCTGCCCCCACTCAGAAAAATCTTCCATACAAAAATCAATCCCTGGGAGAGCATGCCCATGCCACCGAATGTTGATCCGGCCTGGAGGTTGCTGTTGGCCACGACCACGGGCGCATGATGGCAGGGCTTGGCTCATGCGCTTCCTCTGGAGGAAGGAGGAGCTCTCCAAGGGAGGTGGCCACTGATTCTCAGGATGCTGGAGGCGCGCGTTGTCGAGGGTGATGGGCGGCCATCGTCGACGGAGGCTGGGTGCACGGGATGGACGCCGATGAGCAGCTCGTCCATGCTCCCCGCATGGACGACGAGCAGCTCATCCATGTTGTCCCCCACCCTGCGTTCGGCAAGGTGATGCGGTCCAGGGACTCCCACCGGCTGGATCCCATGGCCTTGATCTGTTCCTTCAGTCGGGGAACAAACAACTCATCATCAGCACTGCTGGAAAAGCATGGGAATATGGTGTGCTCGTCGTCGGCGATGAAGGGAACTGGAAGAAGGTCATCTACAGATGAAGCACAACGGCCGGCGTCGCGCAAGATGCGGCAGATCCTACTGATCTCATCAGATTTGGAAATGGAGGAGCAAGGGCGGACACCACGAAGAGGATGGATGGGGGCACGGCGGTGGTGGAGGGAATCCTCCTGTTCTCGTGCGGGGTAGCAATGTCAACGACGCGCGAGTTAGGGCTGCGTATGAAATGTTTTTTTTCACTTACGGTCGGGCTATGGTGGACTGTGGGTTGTTTCATAAAAACCACAGGGACCTTTGTGTAAAAACACCGTGACGGTGAAGCCGATAGACTCAATCCGTGCCTTATTATTAGGGAAATATTATGATCTCTATTCGTCTTTTACACCCACACAATCCTCTTATCTTTGTAGCTAGCGCTAACTTTCTCTCGTGCATGCACACACCCGCCTCCCTCTCACCCTCTGAGGGAGTCCTGGACTAGGGGGTGTCCGAATAGCCGAACTATCATCATTGGCCGGACTCCAAGACTATGAAGATACAAGATTGAATACTTCGTCCCGTGTCTGGATGGGACTTTCTTTGGCGTGGAAGGCAAGCTTGGCGATACGGATATGTAGATCTCCTACCATTGTAACCGACTCTGTGTAACCCTAGCCCTCTCCGGTGTCTATATAAACCGGAGGGTTTTAGTCCGTAGGACACAATAATCATACCATAGGCTAGCGTCTAGGGTTTAGCCTCCTTGATCTTGTGGTAGATCTACTCTTGTACTACCCATATCATCAATATCAATCAAGCAGGAGTAGGGTATTACCTCCACTGCGAGGGCCCGAACCTGGGTAAAAAAAAGTGTCCCTTGTCTCCTGTTACCATCCAACTAGACGCACAGTTCGGGACCCCCTACCGAGATTCACCGGTTTTGACACCAACATTGGTGCTTTCATGGAGAGTTCCTCTGTGTCGTCGCCCATAGGCCCGATGGCTCCTTTGATCATCGACAACGACGCAGTCCAGGGTGAGACTTTTCTCCCCGGACAAATCTTTGTATTCAGCGGCTTTGCACTGCGGGCCAATTCGCTTGGCCATCTGGAGCAGATCGAAAGCTATGCCCCTGGCCATCAGGTCAGATTTGGAAGTTTGAACTATACGGCTGACATCCGCGGAGACTTGATCTTCGACGGATTCGAGCCACAGCCGAGCGCGCCGCAGTGTCACGATGGGCATGATTTAGCTTTGCTACCGGATAGTGCCCTGGAGGCCACACAAGAGTCCGCTCTGACCCTTAACTCGGAGCCGACTGCGCCGATCAAGGATGGGTGGCTAGACACCGCCTCGGGGGCTGCTACCTCTACGCTGATGGAGCCGAATACCGACCCTGTCCCTTGTGAAGCTCGTGACTCCGAGGTGCCGGACTCCTTGTCGGACTCCAAACCTCCCGCGCCCCTTCCAATCGAATCCGATTGGGCGCCGATCATAGAGTTCACCGCTGCGGACATCTTTCAGCACTCGCCTTTCGGCGACATCCTGAATTCACTAAAATACCTCTATTTATCAGGAGAGCCTTGGCCGGATTATGGCCAGGGCGGTTGGGTTGCGGACGACGAAGAAATTCAAAGCCCACCCACCACCCACTTCGTAGCCACTGTCGATGACTTAGCCGACATGCTAGATTTCGACTCCGACGACATCGACGGTATGGACGACGATGCCGGAGACGACCAAGAACCAACGCCTACAGGGCACTGGAAAGCCACCTTGTCATACGATATATACATGGTGGACATCCCAAAGGACGGAAATGGTGATGGAACAGTGGAGGATGACCCCTCCAAAAAACAGCCTAAGCGCCGGCGTCAGTGGCGCCGTTCAAAATCCCGCCACAGCAAGAATGGAGATTTCGGCACCGGAGACAATAACACCCCGGACAGTGCCGAGGACAACCCCCTCTAGCAAGATTCAGCACAGGAGGATGGAGAAGCCAGCCCTCATGAGAGAGCGGCAGACAAAGAGGAAGAGGACGATAATTATATGCCTCCCTCCGGAGACGAGGCAAGCCTCGACGACGACGAATTTGTCGTGCCTGAGGATCCCGTCGAACAAGAGCGTTTCAAATGCAGGCGTATGGCCACGACAAGCAGCCTCAAGAAAAAGCAGCAACAGCTTAAAGCTGACCAAGACTTGCTAGCCGACAGATGGACTGAAGTCCTCGCGACCGAAGAGTATGAACTCGAACGCCCCTCCAAAAGTTACCCCAAACGCAAGCTGCTACCCCGATTAGAGGAGGAAGCACAATCACCAGCACACAATACGGCCGATCGGCCACCTCATGGCCGCGACAGAGAGGCCTCTAGGCCCTCCACTAAAGCCGCACTCTGGCGTCGCTCGAAAAGTACAAAGCCACGGGGGAATGCGCCGGACTTGCAAGACATATTGGAGGATAAGGCGAGCCAAACAACATCGATCTACGGATTGCGCGGGCGCCCTACGATACGCGAGGACAACTGTCACGCCAGATACAGCAAAACCGGCCGGGCCGAACACAGTAGACAAAGCTCGTTTGAGCTGCGTCGTGATATAGCCCAATACAGAGGCGCCACACACCCACTATGCTTCACAGATGAAGTAATGGATCATCAAATCCCAGAAGGGTTCAAACTCGTGAACATTGAATCCTACGACGGCACAACAGATCCCGTGGTTTGGATCGAAGACTGTCTCCTTCATATCCACATGGCCCACGGTGATGATCTTCACGCCATCAAATACCTCCCACTCAAGCTTAAAGGACCAGCTCGGCATTGGCTCAACAGCTTGCCAGCAGAATCAATTGGGTGTTGGGAGGACCTGGAAGCCGCATTCCTTGAGAACTTCCAGGGCAATTCTGGAGCTGATGACCTAAGCCACATAATTCAGCAGCCAGATGAATCGGCTAGACAATTCTGGACACGGTTCTTAACCAAGAAAAATCAAATCATCGACTGTCCGGACGCAGAGGCCCTTGCAGCCTTCAAACACAACATCCGCGACGAATGGCTTGCCCGGCACCTAGGACAGGAGAAGCCGAAATCAATGGCAGCTCTCACATCACTCATGAGCCGCTTCTGTGCGGGAGAAGACAGCTGGCTAGCCCGCAGCAACAACCTAACCAAAAACTCTGGTAGTTCGGATACCAAAGACAGCAATGGCAGGTCGCGTCGCAATAAGCACAAACGCTGCATTAACGGCGATAATACTGAAGATACGGCAGTCAACGCCGGATTTAGAGGCTCTAAACTCGGTCAGCGGAAAAAGCCATTCAAAAGAACTACTCCAGGCCCGTCCAATTTGGACCGCATACTCGATCGCTCGTGCCAGATACACGGCGCCCCCGAAAAGCCAGCCAATCACACCAACAGGGATTGTTGGGTGTTCAAGCAGGCAGGCAAGTTAATTGCGAAAACAATGACAAGGGGCTGCATAGTGATGACGAGGAAGAGACCCGGACGCCGAACAATAGAGGACAGAAGGGATTCCCCCCACAAGTGCGGACGGTGAACATGATATACGCAACCCACATACCCAAAAGGGAGCGGAAGCGTGCGCTCAGGGACGTATACGCGATGGAGCCAGTCGCCCCAAAGTTCAATCCGTGGTCCTCCTGCCCGATCACTTTTGATCGAAGGGACCACCCAACCAGTATCCGCCATGGCGGATTCGCTGCATTGGTTTTAGACCCAATCGTCGATGGATTTCACCTCACTAGAGTCCTGATGGACGGCGGCAGCAGCCTGAACCTGCTTTATCAGGATACAGTGTGCAAGATGGGCATAGACCGCTCAAGGATTAAACCCACAAAGACGACCTTCAAAGGCGTCATACCAGGTGTAGAGGCCAATTGTATAGGCTCAGTTACACTTGAAGTGGTCTTCGGATCCCCGGATAACTTCCGAAGCGAGGAGTTAATCTTCGACATAGTTCTGTTCTGCAACGGCTATCATGCACTGCTCGGACATACCGCATTTGCAAAGTTCAATGCGGTGCCGCACTATGCATACCTCAAGCTCAAGATGCCAGGCCCTCGAGGAGTCATCACGGTCAATGGAAACACTGAACGCTCTCTCCGAACGGAGGAGCATACAGCGGCTCTTGCGGCAGAAGTGCAGAGCAGCCTCTTAAGGTAATTCTCGAGTCCGGCCGTTAAGCGACCGGACACCGCCAAGCGCGCCCGGAGTAACCTACAACAAGACCACCTGGCACGTTCCGAGCATGCATAGCAATGCGGCCCCAACCCCAGCCCTCGCAAAATTGCAAGACCAGTACTACGCGTACATCACTACACTCTGGAGATACCATGGGCATAGGGGGAGGGGCACGACCATGGCAGGCCCAAAGTGCGGCTCAACCACACCAGGGGCTCCCAAATGTGCCATCCTTTTTTCTTTTTTATTCTTATCCTCGGGACTCCGTTTTCCAGAAGCCCTGCCCGGCAGTAGACCTGTCGAATTCACGACGCAGCAGCCAGTGAAGCAGAAAAGCTACGACGAGTATCCAGGTGGTCTCCATTACGAGCATTATACCTGTTTTATACACCATTTCGCAGCCTACCCCTGTAGGGAGACATGTTAAATAGTCCCACCCCTTGCTTATCGCACTATTTGTATCATTCAGGATTCATTGCAGTATCTTTTGAATAAACAATGCATCGCTTTTTGCCTATCATTGCATTCCTTTTTTATATATGTTCACTTATGACATGTTGCACCCATACGCTTTGGTACGGCCAAATACACCAGGGGCTTAAGTTCCCCAAATTATGGTGTGATAAGTCCGAACACTTTCACAAGTGCGGCACCCCGAACTTATAGCATTATATGCATCGGCTCCGAATCATGTCTTGGGTCAATAGTTGGGTTTGCCCGACTCTCATGTTTTGGTACCTTACGTTCCGTTATATTGGCTAAGGTAGCGCTGGGAGAACCACTGCGATTGTGCCCCAGTTGAGCTGGGCTGAGCACCACAGTGGAGAAAGCTAAAACTGACCGTCATGATGGGGCGAGAGCCGGTCGCTGTTCGAGAGGTCTTTTTCGAGTCCCTAAAGACTTATGCCGCTTAGAGCGAGGAGCCGGCTTTGTCCGGCCCCAGGCGTGGATAGCACCCCGAATTCAGCCTTCCGAATACCAGGGGCTTCGCCGAAATTTAAAATTATAGAATTCTATGGCTAAGTGAGAGTGTTCAAGCATTATAAGTCCGGTTGCCTCGTTCGTTGTGTTCAGCGCCTCCCTAGAAGGACCCAGAAATGGGAACAAGAGCGCTCAAGTTTATCCCGAACACCCCAGCACTCGTGGCATGGGGGCCGAAGCCAACGACTTGCCATCTCTCAGATTTGATAAACGGCCGCACAGAAGGTAATATTTTAAATTAACAAGCGTTGCTTAGCGCATATGAACAAAGTTTTCAGCGCACAGGATAAGAAAACGCGAGTCTACTCAAAAATTACATCTTTGGAGCACTCACCCGCAATAATGCGGGCACCCTTCAGGACACCCTTATAATACATCTCGGGCGTGCGATACTCCTTGCCCGGCGATGGCGCATCCGTCACAAGCTTCTCGGCGTCCATCTTGCCCCAGTGCACCTTAGCGCGGGCAAGGGCCCGACGGGCACCTTCAATACAGGAGGAGTGCTTGATGACGTCAACCCATGGACATGCATCCACCAGCCGCTGCACCAGACCGAAGTAGCTCCCAGGCATGGCCTCTTTGCGCCAAAGCCGAACTATGAGGCCCTTCATGGCCTGTTCGGCCACCTTGTGGAGCTCGACCAGCTGCTTCAGCTGGTCGCTCAGGGGCACCAGATGTCCGGCCTCAGCATACAGAGACCAGAACACCTTCTCCGTCGAGCTCCCCTCCTCGGCTCTATAGAACACGGCAGCATCGGACACACTGTAGGGCAGATCTGCGAACGCTCCTGGAGAGCTCCGAATTCGGGTAAGTAACAGGTAATTCACTTTTACATGCTTGCTTTGCATGAAGAATGCCTTACCCGCCGCTATCTTATTCACCGCCTTGATTTCCTGGAGGGCCTTTTGGGTTTCGGCCTTAGAGGCTTTGGCACTCTCAAGAGCGGACGCAAGCTCGGCCTCTCGAGTCTTCGAGTCACGCTCCAAATTCTCGTGTTTTTCCACGAGAGCCTGGAGCTCTTGCCGCACCTCCGCCACCCGCGCCTACTGCTTCTCTCGCTCGGTGCGTTTCGCGGCCGCATTGCGTTCGGCCGCAGACACCGCCTCCTTCAGGGTCGCCACCTCATTCGTGGCCCCTGCAATACCCACGTTATTCCTGTCATTTTTTGCAACCAAATCCTTTTTTATAAGGTACAACTTTAATAAGGTGCTACTTACCTTCCTTGTCCTCGAGTTGCTTCTTGGCATGGCCGAGCTTGCTCTCGGACCGCTCGAGGCTCTCCTTCAAGGCATTGACCTCCGCAGTCAGTGCGGCAGAGGTCAGCAGCGCAGCCTGCATTCCCATATTGACATATTTGTGTTAGACTCCTGCGTATATCTTTTTAGATCCTCAGTTCGGCTTTTCTTTCCGAACACCGAACTGAGCATTAGGGGCCACTGTCTATGCGGTACTATTTTTGCATATCTTGAAACCCTTACCTCAAAGCCTGTTAGAAGGCTGGTGCAGGCTTCGGTCAGCCCGCTCTTGGTGGACTGAACTTTCTGAATCACCGCACGCATAACAGTGTGGTGATCCTCTTTGATGGAAGCGCCGTTGAGCGCCTCCAGCAAGTTATCCGGCGCCTCCGGTTGGACGGAGGTCGCCGGCGTCGCCGTCTCGCCCTTCTTACGAAGGGGCCGCCCGCCGGACTCCGGAACCACTAAAGGTTCCGGCGCGGAGTCCGGCCCAAAGTCCGGGAGGTTGCCCTGCGGCACCTCCGGGGCCTCCTCCTCCTGGCCGGTCCCCTTCGATGGCGTCTTCGTCACGAGGGGAGGAGGAAGTTGGAAGTGAAGCGCTATTCACATCCGACGAACCCAGGGACCCGCTCGACGAAGCGGGGAGATCATCCTTGGGCGGGCTATATGGTCGTGTTCATCATTAGTAGACACTATGCGGCAAAAGGAAAAGCATAAGTTATTCTAGGATCCAGACACTTACGATCTCGCCAGGGGCTTGGCCCTCGAAGGCCACTCCTCCTCGCCGTCGCCGGTGTTGGTGGAACAGTCCGGAGGAAGGGTCCTTCCCTTCTTGGACCCTTCGGCCTCCCCCGTTGGGGAAGCCTTCCTTTTCTTCTCCCCCCCCCCCCCACTGGGGGAGAGGCCTCTTTCTTCTCCTCCTCATCCTCATGAGAGGAGTCCGCTTGGAGTCGTCAAACTATGAGTCCGATAACACCTGGCGCCGGGAACTCCTCCGAGTTCCCGTGGCCTTCTTCTTGGCCTTCTTCTCCGGCACCACGTAAGGCGCCGGGACCAGCAGTCCTGTCAAACGGGCATCCGCTGGGTCTTCGGGCAAGGGAGTCGGGCAGTTAACCTGCCCGGACGTCTTCTGCCAAGCTTGTCAAAGGTAATGGGAGTTTTAGATCCCGCATAGAGTCAAACTATGGAAAGCAAGTGTCTTGTAAAGGATAAAATAGCTTACCTTGCCGGCTTGACGCTGCGAGCTGAATCCGCGATCTTCGGTAGCGGATGGGGGAGCCTCGGTGCCCTTGAACAGCACCGTCCAGGGCTCTTCGTACGTAGTGTCGAAGAGCCTGCTCAAGGTCTAGTGTTGTGCCGGATCGAACTCCCACAGGTTGAAATCCCGCTGTTGGCACGGGAGAATCCGGCGGATGAGCATGACCTGGACCACGTTGACAAGCTTGAGCTTCTTGTTCACCAGGGTTTGGAGACATGATTGGAGTCCGGTCAGCTCCTCCGAATCGCCCCACAATAGGCCCTTCTCTTTCCAGGAGGTGAGCCGCGTGGGGATGCTAGATATGAATTCGGGGGCCGCCGCCCATTCAGGGTTACGTGGCTCGGTGATGTAGAACCACCCCGATTGCCACCCTTTGATGGTTTCCACAAAGGCGCCCTCGAGCCAGGTGACGTTGGGCATCTTGCCCACCATGGCGCCTCCGCACTCCGCTTGGCTGCCGCCCACTACCTTCGGCTTGACATTGAAAGTCTTTAATCCTAAGCCAAAGTGGGGCTGGATGCAGAGGAAGGCCTTGCACACGACGATAAACGCCGAGATGTTGAGGATAAAATTCGGGGCCAGATCAAGGAAATCCAGGCCATAGTAGAACATGAGCCCCCGGACAAAGGGATGAAGTGAGAAGCCCAGTCCGCGGAGGAAATGGGGAAGGAATACCACCCTCTCTTGGGGCCCGGGGGTGGGGACGAGCTGCCCCTCGTCGGGGAGCCGGTGCGCGATATCGCTGGACAAATATCCGGCCTTGCGCAGCTTCTTGATGTGCCCCTCCATGACGGAGGAGGCCATCCACTTGCCTCCCGCTCCGGACATGGTTGGAGAAGGTTGAGGTGAGATGTGCGGACTTGGGCGCTGGAGCTCGAGTGCACGAAGATGGATAACCAAAGGAGGAAGAAGGCGTAGGTGAAAAAGGTGGATCCTTATCCCCTTATATATGAGCGGATGAAGCTATGCGTCCCCACCGGCCCAGTAAAACTCGCTTATCTCCCAAGCGCCGCAATCAATGGTGCGGTTGGGTTACCCACGTCCATATTGATGAGGATCCCAGAATAAGGGGACACGATCTCTGTTGTGATAAGACGTGCCAAGGAAACCGCTTCGCTAAACGCGCTGAGGTGGAACAATAAAAACGATTCGAGTAAAGGCTTGGCCATGATGTGACATCATATCACAAAGTACTTCAGCAGATTGAACTTGTGTAAATATTATTCTCTCTATGGTGGTACGTGGAATTTATTTTGCAGAGCCGGACACTATCCTGGTGTTCAAAATCTTCTATGAATTATTCGGAGGAGGAACCCGCCTTGCAATGCCGAAGACAATATGCGCGCCGGACTCGTCGTCATTAAAGCCTGGTTCAGGGGCTACTGAGGGAGTCCTAGACTAGGGTGTGTCCGGATAGCCGAACTATCATCATTGGCCGGACTCCAAGACTATGAAGATACAAGATTGAAGACTCCGTCCCGTGTCCGGATGGGACTTTCCTTGGCATGGAAGGCAAGCTTGGCGATACGGATATGTAGATCTCCTACCATTGTAACCGACTCTGTGTAACCCTAGCCCTCTCCGGTGTCTATATAAATCGGAGGGTTTTAGTCCATAGGACACAACAATCATACCATAGATTAGGGTTTAGCCTCCTCGATCTCGTGGTAGATCTACTCTTGTACTACCCATATCATCAATATCAATCAAGTAGGAGTACGGTTTTACCTCCACCGCGAGGGCCCGAACCTGGGTAAAAACATCGTGTCCCTTGTCTCCTGTTACCATCCGCCTAGACGCACAGTTCGGGACCCCCTACCTGAGATCCGCCGGTTTTGACACAGACACCCTCCCTCAGCATTCTCTAGCTCCATCATGCAAATTCGTCTTTTTACTTTAGGTCGTTCACCCATGGTGTGTGTAGGCCCCCCAGCTCCTTCTTTACGGCACACACCAATCTATATGCCTATCTAGCCAGGTGTGCCTACCACAAACACAAGCTTTCCCTCTTCTCTTCTCACCGTCCATGCCTCACTCCCTCCCCTCTTTTCATTGATCTCATACTCGCACAGTCCTTGCCCCCTCGATGTAGTATGCCTCTCGCACCACCTCCTAGCTGCATCCCTCTCTCTCTATCCTTCTCTCCGGGCCTTATTTGCTTCTAACACATACATGCATGTATACCGATCGATCTCCCTACATATACCTAGGTCGACTTTAACTATTTTTCCCCACCCATCGACCGACGTACCTCACAAGTTATGTCTCTCCTTTCTCCAACAAAGGATGATTGATCTTCTTGTGTAGTTACATCTGCTTACCACAGCCATATCGTCCCCCCTCATCATACGTGCATGCCTCCTGACCCGTCTCTCACATGCATGTGCACAGATAGGTAGGCATCCCCTCTCTTATTGATATTGCAGGCATGCCCTCCGTTTGTCTAGCAAGCCTCTCCCACCATTTGTTAGAAGCAACTCCAGCACCAACCCCTCCGACACTCTAGCTCTGTCTCTCTCCCAACCTTATTCCTCTCCTACACATATGCATGGATGCCGATCAATGTCCCTCAATACATAAGGTAGGTCTCTCTCCTCCTCCACACATATACCAGCCATTGTACCTCTATAGTTAGGTCTCCCCCCCACACACACACCGATAGTCGAGCGATGTAGGTAGGTATCCATGCCACAGAGACAAACTGCACCTGTCCCCTCTCACGTTCCAGTAGGCCAGCCACCCTATATCTTTGATGTGGGAACACACAAATTCGATGGCACTCTTTATGGATCGCGCGCACACACACACACATCATCCCTCTCTTCGATTCTATGGATACCTCACACCAATGATACCTCCACTCTCTTCTCATGGATCGCCCCCTTTATATATATGATATATCTAGGCCTCCATTTCACACACATTACATATGTTACATTTTTTTATTATAATATCATCAACACATATTCTTTGTCTATCTCTCATGCCCCCCCCCCAAAAAAACACTGATGAACCCACACGCTATATCTCTCTACGTTTGTATCTCTCTCACACAACCCCACGTAGGTGGTGTACGTACACGAAGAGAATAGGTGCATGTACTCATGCTTCGTGCCTAGCCACACCCACGTGGGTACACGATGGAGCTCATTTCTGTATGAAATGGCAGCCCACATGCTAATTTGAGCGCGTGTAGCGATTGTTTACCTACGGAGGTCGTGTACCACGCGTGCACGAAACAAAGTTCGACTTGATGCATTGGCGCATTATTTTTAAATAAAGCTATATCGCTCAATGGCACGTACACAGAATATAAAACGATTTTTATGGACAAAACGGTAGTACGTACGCTCCACTATATACAATGGAGCCTGCCTGCTGGGGTTTGTCTCTCTTCAGAGTATCTCACACAAGGCGGCGGTGGCCTCTCTCTCTCACCATTGGTCACTGATCCGGCCGCATCCCGTCCGCCGGTGGAAAGGGAGCATGTGCATCATTTCTCCATTCGACGGCGCCGAGGCAGCAAGTCCTGATCTGCGGTACCCGCTGTCGGTTCAATATCTGACATATCTCATAGTAGGGTCCTAAGCTAGGCGTCTTGGAGCTATGGTAACATGGACACGGGATTTTACCCAGGTTTGGCCCCTCTTGATGGAGGTAAAACCCTACGTTCTGCTTTTGATTGTATTCATATGGGGTGTAGTACAGAGTACATATATCTACCACGAGATGATAGTAATGAATATGAGATTGTCTATTGACTAGCCTCGCCTCGGTTTATATAAGACACCAGAGGCCTAGGGTTTAGGAGAGTCCTTGTCTTGGGCACTGTCGGTGTCAAAACCGGCGGATCTCGGGTAGGGGGTCCCGAACTGTGTGTCTAGGCGGATGGTAACAGGAGACAAGGGACACGATGTTTTTACCCAGGTTCGGGCCCTCTCGATGGAGGTAAAACCCTACTCCTTCTTGATTGATATTGATCATATGGGTAGTTCAAGAGTGGATCTACCACGAGATCAAGGAGGCTAAACCATAGAAGCTAGCCTATGGTATGATTGTTGTAATGGTTGTTCGTCCTATGGACTAAAACCCTCCGGTTTATATAGACACCGGAGAGGGCTAGGGTTACACAGAGTCGGTTACAATGGTAGGAGATCTACATATCCGTATTTCCAAGCTTGCCTTCCACGCCAAGGAAAATCCCATCCGGACACGGGACGAAGTCTTCAATCTTGTACCTTCATAGTCTTGGAGTCCGGCCGACGATGATAGTCCGGCTATCCGGACACCCCCTAGTCCAGGACTCCCTCAGTAGCCCCTGAACCAGGCTTCAATGACGACGAGTCCGGCATGCATATTGTCTTCGGCATTGCAAGGCGGGTTCCTCCTCCGAATAATTCATAGAAGATTGTGAACACCAGGATAGTGTCCGGCTCTGCAAAATAAATTCCACATACTACCATAGAGAGAATAATATTTACACGGATTCAATCTGCTGACGTATTTTGTGGTGTGACGTCACACCACTACCAAGTCTTTACTTGAATTGTTTTTATTATACCACCTCGGCATGTTTATCGAAGTGGTTTCCTTGGCACGTCTTGTCGAAGCAGAGATCGTGTTCCCCTTATTCCGGGATTCCGATCTATACGGACGTGGGAAACCCAACCGCGCCATCGATTGTGGCGCTTGGGAGATAAGCGAGTTTTACCAGGCCGGTGGGGGCGCATAGTCTGCGTCCGCCCATATATAAGGGGATAAGGATCCGCCTTTTTTACCTACGCCTTCTTCCTCCTTTGCTTATCCATCTCCGCGCACTCGAGCTCCAGCGCCCAAGTCCGCACATCTCGCCTCAACCTTCCCCAGACATGTCCGGAGCGGGAGGCAAGTGGATGGCCTCCTCTGTTACGGAGGGGCACATCGAGAAGCTGCGCGGCGCTGGATACCTGCCCAGCGACATCGCGCACCGGCTGCCCGACGAGGGGCAGCTCATCCCCACCCCCAGGCCCCATGAGAGGGTCGTATTTCTTCCCCACTTCCTCTGCGGACTGGGCTTCCCACTTCACCCCTTCGTCAGGGGGCTCATGTACTACTACGGCCTGGACTTCCACGATCTGGCGCCAAACTTCATCCTCAACATCTCGGCGTTTATCGTCATGTGCGAGGCCTTCCTCTGCATCCAGCCCCACTTCGGCTTGTGGCTAAAGACCTTCAATGTCAAGCCGAAGGTGGTGAAGGGCGTCCACGCGGAGTGCGGAGGCGCCATGGTGGGCAAAATGCCCAACGTTATTTGGCTCGAGGGTGCCTTTGTGGAGTCCATCAAAGGGTGGCAATCGGGGTGGTTCTACATCACCGAGCCGCGTGACCCTAAATGGGCAGCGGCCCCCGAGTTCAGATCTGGTGCCCCCATGCAGCTCACCTCCTGGAAAGAGAAGGGCTTGCTATCGGGCAGTTCGGAGGAGCTGACCGGACTCCAGTCCTGTCTCCAGACCCTGGTGAACAGGAAGCTTAAGCTTGTCAACGTGATCCAGGTCATGCTCGTCCGCCGGATTCTCCCCTGCCAGCAATGGGCCTTCAATTTATGGGAGTTTAATCCGGCACAGCACCGAACTTTGACCGGGCTCTTCGACACGACATACGAAGCTGCCTGGAGGGTGCTGTTCAAGGGCGGAGAAGCCCCAGCATCCGCAACTGAAGATCGCGGATTCAGCACGCAGCGCCCGGCCGACGAGGTAAGCTATGTTATCCTTTATGGGACACTCATTTCTTTCATAGTTTGACTCTATGTGGGATCTAAAACTCCCAATGCCTTTAACAGGACTGGCAGAAGACGTTCGGACAGGTTAACTGTCTGGCTCCCCTTCCAGAAGACCCAGCGGACACCCGTTTGATGGGGCTGCTGGTCCCGACACTTTATGTGGTGCCGGAGAGGAAGGCCAAGAAGAAGGCCACGGGAACCCGAAGGAGTTCCCGGCGCCAGGTGGTATCGGACTCATCATCCGATGACTCCAAGGCGGACTCCTCCCCCGAGGAGGAGGAGAAAGAGGCCTCTTTCCCAACGGGGGGAGAGAAGAAGAGGAAGGCCTCCCCAACGAGGGCGGCCGAAGGGTCCAAGAAAGGACGGACCCTTCCTCCAGACTGCTCCGCCAACGCCGACGACGGCGACGAGGGGTGGCCCTCAAGGGCCAAGCCCCTGGCAAGATCGTAAGTGTCCGAATTCCTAGATGATTTATAATTTCTCTTTTTGCCATACGTTGTCTTTGTAATGCCGCGTACAACCTGTAGTCCGGCCGAGGACGATCTTCCCGCTTCGTCGAGCGGGTCCTTGGCTCCGTTGGATATGGATTCTCTTCCGTCCGCCTCCACCCCTCGTGACGCTTTCGATGCCGAGGTGGGATCCTAGGAGGGGACCCGCTCGGAGGGGGAGGCTCCGGAGGTGCCATAGGGCAACCTCCCGGACTTTGCTCCGGACTCCGCACCGGAACCAGCAGTGGTTCCGGAGTCCGGCAGGCAGCCCCTTCATAAGAAGGGCAAGACCGTGACACCGGCGGCCTCCGTCCAACCGGAGGCACCGGATAACTTATTGGAGGCGCTCGACGGCGCTTCCATCGAGGAAGAACACCGCACTATCATGAGTGCGGTGATTCAGAAGGTTCAGCTGGCCAAGAGCGGGATGACCGAAGCCTGCAGCAGCCTTCTAACAGGCTTTGAGGTAAGAAATTTAAGATATGTAATATAATACCGCATAGACAGTAGCCCCTGATGCTCGGTTCGGTGTTTGGAAAGAAAAGCCGGACTGAGGATCTAAAAAGATATACGCAGGAGTTCTAAAAATTATGTCAATATGGGATTGCAAGCTGCACTGCTGACCTGTGCCGCACTGACTGCGGAGGTTGATGCTTTGAAGCAGAACCTCGAGCGGTCCGAGAACGAGCTCGACCTTGCCAAGAAGCAGCTCGAGGACAAGGAAGGTGAGTAACACCATGTTAAATTTGTACCTTACAGAAAAGGATTTTGGTTGCCATGGAAATAACGAGGATAACATGGGTACTGTAGGGGCCACGAACGAGGTGGCGACCCTGAAGGAGGCCATGTCCACGGCCGAACGCAATGCGGCCACGGAACGAGCCGAGCGAGAGAAGCAGGAGGCGCGGGTGGCGGAGGTGCAGCAAGAGCTCCAGGCTCTCGTGGAAAAGCATGAGAGTTTGGAGCGCGACTCGAAAGCTCGAGAGTCCGAGCTTGCCTCGGCTCTTGAGAGTGCCAAAGCCGCTAAGGCCGAAGCCCATAAGGCTCTCCAGGAAATTGAGGCGGTGAAGAAAATAGTGGCGGGTAAGGCATTTTTCATGCAAAGCAAGCATGTGAATGTGAATTACCTATTACTTACCCGAATTCAGAGCTCTCCGGGAGAGTTTGTAGATCTGCCTCGCAGCGTGTCTGATGCCGCCGCATTCTACCGGGCCGAGGAGGGGAACTCGACGGAGAAGGTCTTCTGGTCTCAGTATGCTGAGGCCGGACATCCGGTGCCCCGTAGCGACAAACCGAAGCAGCTGGTCAAGCTCCACAAGGTAGCCGTACAGGCCATGAAGGGCCTCATAGTTCGGCTGTGGCCCGGGGAGGCCATGCCTGGGAGGTACTTCGGCCTGGTGCGGCATCTGGTGGATGCGTGTCCCTGGGTGGAAGTCGTCAAGCACTCCGCCTGCATTGAAGGTGCCCGTCGGGCCCTTGCCCGTGCAAAAGTGCACTGGGGCAGGATGGACGCTGAGAAGCTTCTAACGGACGCGCCGCTGGAGGGCAAGGAGTATCGCACGCCCGAAATGTATTATAAGAGTGTCCTGAAGGGGGCCCGCAAGATTGCGGATGAGTGCTCCAAGGATGTAATATTTGAGTAGAATCGCATTATGTTATCCTGTGCGCCGAAAACTGTGTTCATATGCACTAAGAAACGCTTATTAATTTAAAATATTACCTTCTGTGCGGCCGTTTATCAAATCTGAGAGATGGCAAGTCGTCGGTTTCAGCCCCCATGCCGCTAGTGCTGGGGTGTTTGGGATAAACTTGAGCTCTCTTGTTCCCATTTTTGGGTCCATCTAGGGAGGCGCTCAACACAACAAACGAGGCAACCGGACTTATAATGCTTGAACACTCTCACTTAGCCATAGAATTCTATAATTTTAAATTTCGGCGAAGCCCCTAGCATTCGGAAGACCGAATTCGGGGCGCTATCCATGCCTGGGCCGGACAAAGCCGGTTCCTCGCTCTAAGCGGCATAAGTCTTTAGGGACTCGAAAAGACCTCTCGAACAGCGACCAACTCTCGCCTTATCATGACGGTCAGTTTTAGCTTTCTCCACTGAGGCGCTCGCCCAGCTTAACCGGGGCGCAATCGCAGTGGTTCTCCCAGTGCTTCCTTAGCCGATAAAACGGAACGTAAGGTACCAAAACATGGGAGCCGGGCAAACCCAACTATTGACCCAAGACATGATTCGGAGCCGATGCATATAGTGCTATAAGTTCGGGGTGCCGCACTTGTGAAAGTGTTCGGACTTATCACACCATAATGCGAGGAACTGAAGCCCCTGGTGTGTTCGGCCGTACCATAGTGTACGGATGCAAAATGTCATAAACGAACATATATAAGAAAGAAATGCAAGTATAAGCAAAAAGCGATGCATTGTTTATTCAGAAATACTACCATGGATGCAGAGCGATACAAATAGTGCGGTAAGCAAGGGATTGGACTATTAATCATGTCCCCCTCCAGGGGTAGGCTGCGGAATGGTGTATTAAACAGATTTAATGCTCGTAATGGAGACCACCTGAGTGTTTGTCGTAGCCTTTCTCCTTCCCTGGCTGTTGCATCGTGAGTTCGGCAGGCCTACTGCCGGATAGGGCCTCTGGTGAACCGAGTCCTGTGTGTAAAAAAGAAAGAAAGAAAAAGAAAAGAGTGACACACTTGGGAGCCCCTGGTGTGGTTGAGCTACACTTTGGGCCTGTCGTGGTCGTGCCCCTCCCCCTATGCCCATGGTAACTCCAGAGCGTAATGATGTACGCGAAGGACTGGTCTTGCAATTATGCAAGGGCTGGGGTTGGGGCCGCATTGCTACGCGTGCTCGGAACGTGCCAGGTGGTCTTGTTGTAGGTTACTCCGGGTGCGTTTGGCCGTGTCTGGTCGCTTAACGGCCGGACTCGAAAATTGCCTTAAGAGGCTGCTCTGTACTTCTGCCGCGAGAGCCGCTGTGTGTTCCTCCGTTCGGAGCGAGCGTTCAGTGTTTCCGTTGACCGTGATGACTCCTCGAGGGCCTGGCATCTTGAGCTTAAGGTATGCATAACGCGGTCCGTCCGAGCAGAGCGTGATAGCCACTGCGGAACGGGACTATGTCAAAGATTAATTCCTCACTTCGGAAGTTATCCGGGGATCCGAAGACCACTTCCAGTGTGACTGAGCCTGTACAATTGGCCTCTACACCTGGTATGACACCTTTGAAGGTCGTCTTTGTAGGTTTAATACTCGAGGGGTCTATGCCCATCTTGCGCATTGTATCCTGATAAAGCAGGTTCAGGCTGCTGCCGCCATCCATCAGGACTCTGGTGAGGTGAAATCCATCGACGATTGGGTCTAAAACCAATGCGGCAAATCTACCATGGCGGATACTGGTGGGGTGGTCCCTTCGATCAAAAGTGATCGGGCAAGAGGACCATGGATTGAACTTCGGGGCGACTAGCTCCATCGCATATACATCCCTAAGTGCACGCTTCCGCTCCCTCTTGGGTATGTGGGTTGCATATATCATGTTTACCGTCCGCACTTGTGGGGGGAAACCCTTCTGTCCTCTACTGTTCGGTGGCCGGGTCTCTTCCTCGTCATCGCTATGCAGCCCCTTGTCGTTGTTTTCGGCAATTAACTTGCCTGCCTGCTTAAATACCCAACAATCCCTGTTGGTGTGATTAGCTGGCTTTTCGGGTGTGCCATGTATCTGGCAAGAGCGTCGAGTATTCGGTCCAAATTGGATGGACCCGGAGTAGTTCTTTTGAATGGCTTTTTCCACTGACCGGGTTTGGAGCCTCTGAATCCGGCGTTGACTGCCGTATCCTCAGTGTTATCGCCGCTAATGCGGCGTTTGTTTTTGTTGCGACGCGACCTACCATTGTGGTCCTTGTTGTCCGGACTACCATAATTTTTGCTGAGGTTGTTACTTTGGGCTAGCCAGCTGTCCTCTCCCGCGCAGAAGCGGGTCATGAGTGATGTGAGGGCTGCCATGGATTTCGGCTTTTCCTGTCCTAGGTGCCGGGCCAGCCACTCGTCCCGGATGTTATGTTTGAAGGCTGCGAGGGCCTCTGCATCCGGACAGTCGACGATTTGATTTTTCTTGTTAAGAACCGTGTCCAGAACTGTCTGGCCGATTCATCTGGCTGCTGAATTATATGGCTTAGGTCATCGGCGTCTGGTGGTCGCACATATGTGCCCTGGAAGTTTTCAAGGAATGCGGCTTCCAGGTCCTCCCAACACCCAATTGACTCTGCTGGCAAGCTGTTAAGCCAATGCTGAGCTGGTCCTTTAAGCTTGAGTAGGAGATATTTGATGGCATGGAGATCATCACCGCGGGCCATGTGGATATGAAGGAGATAGTCTTCGATCCAAACCGCGGGGTCTGTTGTGCCATCGTAGGATTCAATGTTCACGGGTTTAAACCCTTCAGGGATTTGATGATCCATTACTTCATCTGTGAAGCATAGTGGGTGTGCGGCGCCTCTATATTGGGCAATATCACGACGTAGCTCAAGCGAGCTTTGTCTATTGTGTTCGGCCCGGCCGGAGTTGCTGTATCTGGCGCGACGGTAATCGTCGTGCATCGTGGGGCACCCACGTGATCCGTAGATCGATCTTGATTGTCTTGCCTTGTCCTCCAATATGTCTTGCAAGTCCGGCGCATTCCCCCGTGGCTTTGTACTCTTCGAGCGGTGCCGGGGTATGGTCCTAATGGAGGGCCTAGAGGCCTCTCTGTCGCGGCCACGAGGTGGTCGGTCTGCCGTATTGTGCGCTGGTGATGAGGGTTTATACTCCTCCTCCTCTAATCGGGGGAGCAACTTGCGTTTTGGGTAGCTTTTGGAGGGGCGCTCGAGTTCATACTCTTTGGCCGCCAGGACTTCAGTCCATCTGTCGGCTAGCAGATCTTGATCAGCTCGGAGCTGTTGCTCCTTTTTTCTTTAGGCTATTTGTCGTGGCCATAAGCCTGCGTTTAAAATGCTCCTGTTCAACGGGATCCTCGGGCACGACGAATTCGTCGTCGTTGAGTCTTGCCTCGTCTCCGGAGGGAGGCATGTAATTATCATCCTCTACCTCTTCATCTGCCGCTCTCTCGTGAGGGCTGGCTTCTTCGTCCTCCTGCGCTGAATCTTGCTGGAGGGGGTTATCTGCGGCACTCTCTGGGTGTTATTATCTCCAGTGCCGAAATCTCCATTCTTGCTATGGCGGGATTTAGAGCGGCGCCGCTGACGCCGGCGCTTGGGCTGTTTCTTGGAGGAATCTGCCTCCGCTGCTTCTTCGCCATTCCCGTCCTTTGGGATGTCCACCATATATATGTCGTATGACGAGGTGGTCTTCCAGTGCCCTGTAGGCGCTGGTTCTTGGTCGTCTCCGGCATCGTCGTCCATACCGTCGATGTCTTCGGAGTCGTAGTCTAGCATGTCGGTTAGATCGTCGACAGTGGCTACAAAGTGGGTGGTGGGTGGGCTTTGAATTTCTTCATCATCCGCATCCCAACCATCCTGACCGCAGTCCGGCCAGGGCTCTCCTGACAACGAGAGATACTTTAGCAAATTCAGGATGTCGCCAAAGGGTGACTGCTGAAAGATGTACACAGCGGTGAAATCCATGATTGGCGCCCAATCGGATTCGATTGGCAGGGGCGCAGGAGGTTTGGAGTCCGGCGAGGAGTCCGGCACCTCGGAGTCACGGGCTTTAGAAGGGACAAGGTCAGTATTCGGCTCCATCGCCGTAGAGGTTGCAGCCCCCGAGGCGGTGTCTAGCCACCTGTCCTCGATCTGCGCGGTCGACTCCGAATTAAGGGTTGGAGCAGACTCATGTGAGGCCTCCAGGGCACTATCCGGCAGCAGAGCTAAATCATGCCCATCATGACAGTGCGGCGCGCTCGGCTGTGGCTCGAATCCACCAAAGATCAAGTCCCTGCAGACGTCAGCCGTGAAGTTTAGGCTTCCCAATCTGACCTGATGTCCAGGGGCGTAGCTTTCGATCTGCTCCAGATGGCCAAGTGAGTTGGCCCGCAGTGCAAAGCCACCGAACACAAAGATTTGTTCGGGGAGAAAAGTCTCACCCTGGACTGCGTCGTTGTTGATGACCGACAGAGCCATCAAGCCTATCGGTGACGACACATAGTAACTCTCAATGAAAGCATCAATGTCGGTGTCAAAACCGGCGGATCTCGGGTAGGGGGTCCCGAACTGTTCGTCTAGGCGGATGGTAACAGGAGACAAGGGACACGTTGTTTTTACCCAGGTTCGGTCCCTCTCGATGGAGGTAAAACCCTACTCCTGCTTGATTGATATTGATGATATGGGTAGTACAAGAGTGGATCTACCACGAGATCAAGGAGGCTCAACCCTAGAAATTAGCCTATGGTATGATTGTTGTAATGGTTGTTCGTCCTATGGACTAAAACCCTCCGGTTTATATAGACACTGGAGAGGGCTAGGGTTACACAGAGTCGGTTACAATGGTAGTAGATCTACATATCCGTATTGCCAAGCTTGCCTTCCACACCAAGGAAAGTCCCATCCGGACACGGGACAAAGTCTTCAATCTTGTATCTTCATAGTCTTGGAGTCCGGCCGACGATGATAGTCCGGCTTTCCGGACACCCCCTAGTCCAGGACTCCCTCAGGCACCAAGTCTTGTGGAGTCTTCCTTGTATGCGGCAGGAGCTGTCCGAACTGGCCCATGAGTATACGGCCATGGGGGTCCTCGGCACAATCTAACTGATCAGGAGACGACGGGTGAGTACCCCTAGTCCAGGACACCGTCAGTAGCCCCCTGAACCGGTCTTCATGTTGGGGACGCTCCTCAGTTCTTCCGAACTGTTCTTCATCTTCGGTCGTCGGTCTTGAAAACTAGTTCAACAAATCTTCTCATCTTCGATCTTGAGGATCACCGAAGTGCATCCGAAGAGTTTACACATCGGGTATCCGTGGAGCCCCTTTAAGTTTTCGGCCTTTATCAGTGCCTTGTTATTTTTATGCCACACCTCGGGTTTGGAGTTGTTCCCGGGCGGCAATCTCCTCTTGTGTCCAAGCTCCAACGCCGGACTGCATTCGAGGTATCTTTTGCAGCCGAGCACCAACGCTGGACCGCTTCCGAGCTCCAATGCCGGAATGTATCTGAGCTCCACCGCTAGAATGTATCCGAGCTCCACCACCGGACCGTATCTGAGGAGTATTATTACAGCCGAGCTCCGACACTGAACTTCATCCGAGCTCCAACGTCGGGCTATGTCCAAGGTGTCATAGATCACCTTGGTTCAAACAAAGTTGAAGGAGTTTAGCCGAGCTTAATGCCGGAAATGCCCTCTACGGAGCCAGCCACTAGTGTCCGAGCTTTAAGCCGGACTGCTTCCGGGGTGTCTATTGTAGTCGAGCACCAACGCCGGACTGTATCTGAGGTGGTGCACCACCTCGGCCATGGGCTGATTTTTATGAATTTAATTCCGAATTATGCAATGTAATCTCTGCCGAGATGTATAGCCAGTAGCCCTCAAGGTGCGTGTTGGCCTAATATCCGGGATGCACCTAAAGGAAAAAATCAAACCGCTGACCCTAGTAGCCCCTGAGACTCAGGCTGATTCATAAAATCAACCTGAGGATAAGTTCCCAGCTCGGCAGCATACTTAGGAATGGAAACGCGGTGTGCAATGTCCTCGAGACTCAGGTTGGGTGCAGCCGGCCAACTAAGGATAATAATCTCGTCGAAAACTATATTGCACTTTAAATTTTCTGCATTGGATTGTCAACGCATTAGCCCCCGAGACACTGGTCGGGTAGCAACACCAGATCAGGGGATCGATGTACCCCTTTAATATTTATAAATGATAAGCACGAAGCCCAGTAGCCCCCGAGCCTTAATGTGGGCACGGGTGGCCGAATTAAGGATCGATGTCCAAAGTAAAATCACAAATTATGTGTAATGATTCTACGTACCCAAGTACTCTACATCATTAATACTCGAGTCCGCATTGTATAAAACTTTGTTGACCGACCATCGGCTTCAACCTCCTCGGCCAGTAGTCGGGGAGTGTTTGTCCCACTTTATAAAGCTTTGACAAGGGCAAAGATTTACGACAAACAAGGAAATCCGGCCATACGGTTTTATAAACAAAGGTACGCGGAGAGATATGTTATATTACTTTATAATGTAAGAAACATCTTCCAAAGAAAATAATCCCGCTATCGGTTTCTTTCTTTGGGTTGTCATGCCAACCATGATCATGAAACCACGCCTCCGATTAATGCAGGAGAAAATATTGAGAATTTAGTTCGGGGAAAGTTCCTAAACTCTATGGTATTAATGAACCACAATTTTCACTTCCGTCATTGCCGACCAATGTGATACTTTAAGATTGCTAGCTTTCGGCTTAACCCAGTTTAAGGTACTAACTCGGATGACCCGACAGTAACAATCACAGAGGTGCTCCCTTTACCGCCTAGCCGAACAATCAGGAACGTAGGAGTAAACGTAGGAGCCAGGAAACCAAGCTTGGCCAAAGTCTTAAGTCAAATTGATGCATATTTATGGCTTTATAACGATGATTACGGAAGGCAGCCCTTGTATATTAAATAATGATACTTATTATAAAACAGCTCATATAAATTTAAGAGCCCCCTAGTGACTTGGGTAAAAGAATTTTATGTATAATGATTGTATGTACTAAAGTACTTCTATCATATCTGTGTTCACCCAAACTTTATACGCGTCTTAACTGACCGTCGGCTTCTCCCTCTTTGGTCAAGGACCGAAAAGTGTTATGTACGCCACCTGTCGAGAATATCCATGGTGTTTCTGATAACCAGGCAATCAGGCCATAAGGCTGTAACAGACAAAGCGTGCTCAGGGAACTTATGCTATATTATCGACGAAGTGTAAGAAGCATCTTCGAAGAAAATAGTACCCCCACCGATACCTTTTTTTGATTGCTCATTATTACTGTGAGACTTGTGCAATAGATTTTTTGTACTCATGAGTTCCGTTGTGTGCCGACCATTATTGAAAACAGTAAGAGCGCTAACTTTCGGCTTCACCCAGTCTGAGGTCCGGCTCGGATGACCCGATCGTGACAATTGCAGAGGTGCTCCCTTTACTCCCTAGCTGAACAATCGGGAATGTAGGGGTAAACACAGGAGCAAGGCAACCCAGCTTGCAAATCGCTTAAGTCAACATGGTGCATATTGTGGCATAATACACGAACAAGGAACGAATCCGTACAATTATAATCATTTGCAAGAGGAAAGGCTTCATAAAGGAAGCCCCAAGTAAACGGGGTGTTTGAATTTGTGTGTCACAAACAAAGTTTGGACAAGGAAGTTTTTCACAAACAACTTTTTGCCAAAAAGGTATAATGCTCGGCTGAACCGAACAAAATTTAAAACTGGAAGTGTTTTTAGCATGAAAGTGACTTAGCTGGTTAATGTGCTCGGTGTTGATGACGTGATTTGGGCTTGTGGTGGGATGAAGACGCCCATTGATCTGTGACAGATCCGACAAGGTTCAGTCGTCGGCGTGGTCGAGGTCCCAGCCCCCAAGACCGAGGTGTCCGAGCAAGGAGTTCAGCACTCCGGAGTAATGACACGGCTCGGCCAATGTGGTAAGGCGAAGCCCCCAGTCTAGTCGACCTGGAGGAGTTGGTTGGCAAGGTGACAATGAAGCCCCCACGCCAGTCGACCTGTTCGGCATGGTGGACGTCAGTTTGATGAAGCAGCGATACTGCACGACCGATGTGGCAAGATGAAGTTCTCGGTCCAGTTAACATGGTGAAGCTGTGATCAGCGGATGCCGAAGTCTCATGCAGGTCGGCTAGTGATGCCGAAGTGACCGCGTAACACAGTCAAAATCGATTACCTTCACACATAAAACAGTGCAAGAAAAAAACAATAATAATTGAAAGAAAAAATTGCATAATTACTATATGTGAAGCGAATCATGAGGTAAGTTCGGCCTGTGCGCCGGGGTTGGTTTGACAGAGTGGCACCACGGACCCTTCGATGCAAATCGGCATGCGCGGGGCGACAACGTCGGCCTGGTATGATCCGAACTCATTGTGTAGAGGTGCCGGTCGGTGCAGTGGCTAATTATCCTGCATTCACAAAGTAGCACAAGATAGAAAAGGAAACTTGTACAATTTAAATAGTTTAGGAAATATGGTCTAAGCGCCAAGGTTGGTTCGACGACATAATAGCAGTGACAACGCCTTATTGTACGGATTCACCCGGAAGACCGAGCTGCGGACTAGAGTGACGGCAACAACCTACGATGCTCTAGACGGCGCTCGCAGTTATCTGTGTACATAAGATAGTACAAAATGGCAGAGTATATGTGGGTACAAATAACTTATACAACAAGCGCGCGAGTACTTCCAGTACTGCTCATCGGCCAACGCCATCATCAGATAAAATAGTGTAAAGATGCCTCAAGTCTAGATCCCGGTTGTAATCTGCGAACACAATTGAAAAAACTGACAGAAAAAAATTCTTGACGAACTCAACTGCTGACCGAAATGTCTAATTGAGAAGGATAGCAAATAGGTCGGCCGAAAAAGGACGATTATAATGGGAACTGGACTCCGGATCGGGCAATCGTCCGATGTTACGCTGCTCGTGATTCCAGATGTACCCGGAGGAGTATAGGAAGTGCACCAAAGTGCTATGTTGTTTCACGTGGGGTATAGCAAAAATAGGATAGCATGTTGCATCAATCAAATCAATTGATGTGCCCCAACTAGTATGCGGCTGATTGCTACACGGAAAAATGCATGAAAAATAAATAAGTCATTAGCCTAATGCGTGGAGGACCCCAGCTCAAAATTAATTAATAAAGGAAAGGAAAAGATGATTGGATCTCCCCTGTATGATGTCGACGACTGGGGGATAGCTGCAAACTCTTTGGTCCCCCTGCACTGGTACAAGCGCTGCAGTGTCCTTGACTGGAACGTGGCCAATTGGACTGCATTTTTTTCTTGACTTTGAACTGGTTTTAATCTGACTCAAGATCCCCTCGATACGCCGGAGTTGGCGCCTACGAGACAGATCTAGGTTAAACCACGCCTTGTTGAATAAGGCGTCCGCCGGACTGCAAGCTGCAGTACTAACAGCGGTAGATCGGACTGCATGAATACGTGAGAGCTAGCTTTAATGCTTACTGCTCCACGTACGAACGTGAGGGATTAGTCCTTGATCTCCACATCGGCCAGTACATGAAGTGCTACTAGCACTTTTATTTTAGTTGATCTTTAACCAAGATTTGATAGGACAATGCCTCCTGCCCGTGCTCAGTCGTAGCCTCTAGGGCTCTGTCTGAGATTTAGACGCCACCCGCTGCATAGGTACGGACGCCCATGAGTGTTGTTCCTTGGCGAGGAGCACTGCTTCCGTTTACCTTGCCGCTGATCTGGACAGTCATCGGCCGCCGTACGGAAAATTCCCCGTGCTTGAGTTCTGCAAACGAGAAAATTGCATGAGCCAACAACAACTATTCTAAAAGAAAATAAACTCATGCTGGATAAATCTAACGGAAAATATAACACCTGATTTAGTGTCAGTGGAAGATCCCATCACACCGCAACGAACACCCAGGAGGCTCTCAATGAAAGCACCAATATCGGATTAATATCCGGCGTATCTCGTAGTAGGGGTCCTAAGCTAGGCGTCTTGGAGCTATGGTAACATGGACATGTGATTTAACCCAGGTTCGGGCCCTCTTGATGGAGGTAAAACCCTACGCCCTGCTTTTGATTGTATTCCTATGGGGTGTAGTACAGAGTACATGTATCTACCCCAAGATGATAGTAATGAATATGAGATTGTCTATTGACTAGCTTGGCCTTAGTTTATATAAGACACCGGAGGCCTAGGGTTTAGGAGAGTCCTTGTCTTGGGCACCAAGTCTTGTGGAGTCTTCCTTGTATGCGGCAGGAGCTGTCCGAACTGGCCCATGAGTATACGGCCATGGGGGTCCTCGGCCCAATCTAACTGATTGGGAGACGACATGGTGAGTACCCCCTAGTCCAGAACACCGTCACCCACCGTTCTCTCTGACCAAGCTCCGGCACGGTAGAGCCTACGCCACTTGCTCGATGCCGCAGTTTGGGCAGATCCCACCCGCTGCTGCTCTCCTAGTTACATCCCGATGACCCCCAGGTATCCCCTCTGGCCTTGCTCCACTGCTCGTCTTCCCACATCGTTGCATGTGGAAAATCTTGAATGTGGATCTTCCATAGTCAAAACATAGCTCGTCCGGCGTACTTTCCATATTGCAATCTTGTCGTCACACCATTTTAGAAAAACACAACTATGTTGTTATCTTCCCTTAGGACAAGGAATATGCTTCTTTTTTGTCATCATATGTGTCATCAACTGTTATTGGCCAATAATTGTTTCCTTTCTACCTCTGTTTTCCAAACAGGGCTATCCATTTCACCTCGTTGCTATTGCGACCTTTTGGTGAACTACACAAATCACTTTTTTCTTAAGAGTGTTTTGTGCAGTCGTACTAAAATGTCACATGGGCAACGTCTCTACATTTCAGTTCGACTGCACAAAGGGAGATTGGTTTTGCTCTATCCTCCTCAACCAACTCCGAGCCTAATATTCTCCAACTATTTGGTTAATCTTTTCCAACTAGTTAGTCTTAAGAGAGACTGCAAAGGTGACCGGCTTCTATTTATGTGTTTATTGTTTCATCAACAGTCCTCTATTATTGTAATCACACTTCATATCTTTGGAACAAGGATGCTCAGCTCTATTTTAGGGGAACTGCACAAAATAATCGGAATGTTGCATGCTCCAGACAGCTACTGTTTTTTCCAACATGCCATGTTGATTTAGACAGAGCTGGGGGGAAGTTGTTGCCAATGAAAGCATGGACCAATCTTAATTTAAGACCTTCTCACAACTTTGTCTTCAGTTGTGATGTAAATATTAGCTCTGATCTGCTAATTATTGAGATGCATTAGCAAGGAAGTTAGTTTTTTTTTATTTTTTCCGAAAGATCATGGATGGAAAGACACACAAAACAAAAGCTGAAAGCTCAGAGCATTGTACAATTTCATGTCGCTGGAAAATTATTTGTATAGTACTTCAATTATGTAAAATGATGCTGCAAGCTTGATATCATTGCCAAAAGCCACTTCAGCATCCGAGTCCATGTGCCATGCACAAAATTATACTCCCTCCATTCCTAAATATTTATAATTTTAGAAATTTCAAATGGACATATTTTAGAGTGTAGATTTACTCATCTTGCTTCGTATGTAGTCACTCGTTGAAATCTCTAGAAAGACAAATATTTAAGAATGGAGGGAGTAGTGCACAACTACATGGGAGACTCAGCCCAGTCGTTGCGCCACACTAATAGTGAATAATGAGCAGTCAAATCATAAGCCCCACCTTTCCCACTGTAAGTTGCTCGGAGGAAGCAACCATCAATATGCTCTTGTTTGAATCCACTCATACTACTCCCTTCGTCAGTGTTTATAGAGCGTGTTTCAACAATCTTTGGGACCAAGGCGACTAGTGATCGGCCTAAAAAATAGCATTGGTAGTTATAGCACGACATCTATTACTAGAGGAAATAATGCGTACACACATATATGCAGTGCTTCCACCCCGGGTAAACACATGCATGCACTTACTCCACTCCGCGTACACACCTAGTACATCGAGAAAAAATTGTGGACTTGATTGTGGTTACCACGACCTAATTAATTGAGCATTAAACCAAATGCATCTAAAGTCTCTCTGGTGGTGGAAATGCATCGAGAGAAATGCATGAAAATGAAGCGCGCCCTGTAAATTGTGACGGAGGGAGGAGTAGTATGAAGGTGCAAAACCAAGTACACGTATCGCCAGTCGGTCAACGCACTTCCTCTTGGCATATCACTGACATGTGGGACCGGAATGTGAGCAAACCGATCTCAATTGACAGCAAAGTGGCCAACCCGCCATTCCTTGAGAGAGACGAGGAGCGAGAACACACAGACGGGCTCGCACGAAGGCCAAGATATATTCAACCATGGTTGATCGATGTCATCATTACATGTTTGATCTTTTTTAATATTACTATGCTGCTGTTTTCCGCACTTCTCCCAAATAAATGTGTACTTTATCAGAGATTAAAATAAAATAAGAGTACAGATGCTCCATCATGCGGTTCCTAGTATCTGTATACTACTAGTAGTACTACTCGTACTACTAAACCTTGCGCTTGGCTCTTCGCCTCTTCGTGAAGTCGAACAATGATGGTACTACAGTGTATGCCTCTGGCAATTTGACACCGAATGAACTGTTGCACGTTAACTGCCTGGACGAGGGTAGGTTGCATTAGTCAAAAGCTTCTCCTTGTCTTGTGAACCACCAGGCTCGAGGTAGACGGAGAGCACTAAAAAAAGACAAATCCGTGACATTTTGGACCGAACGAATTTTTTTTCTGTCATATTATGACACTTTTATGACGATAATTGTGACAAAACCCATTATCATCATAGATGTTGTGGGCTCCTACTTCTATGACAAAAAATCATGACAGAAAATGGGATTTTCGTCCTGGACGGGCCGGAGACGCAGCTCCATGACATTCTTTGGGTCGTCCATGACAGAAAAAATCATGGTAGAAGCGAGGGCGAGGAAAATATCGGGGTGTTCCCGGTTACGGTGGGTGGTCGGGCCGAGCGATGCACGGAGGTTTGCACGTTTCTCTCATAGACACACGCGCGTAGGTGCACGGTATTGGGTTCTAACTGAACCTGAGCGAGGCGTTCACCTACTGAACCCGAGCGATTACACCGCAGGCTACGCATTACTGAACCCGAGCGATCGATCGATGGCTGTTAACTGAACCCGATCGAGCGATTCCTTCACTACTGCTGCTAACTGAAGCCGGTCGATGCTACCTCTGGATGAACAGTGAGCGCTGTTGGGGGGTTTGGATGAACATTTCCTAGTGGGGGTTGGATGAACAGGACCCTGTGGTGTTGCCACTAGATGAATGGGACCCCGATCGATCGAGCTAGTTGGGCGTGGATGAACAAGACTCCGTGGAGGGCTGAATGAACAGGACCCCGTGGAGGGCTGGATGAATAGGAACCCGCGGAGGGAAGGTTGAATAGGACCCCGTGGAGGGCTGGTTGAACAGTAGCTGGTGGACGGCTGGATGAACAGTAGCCCGTGGAGGGGTGGTTGAACAGGACCCTGTGGAGAGGGATGGTTGAACAGTAGCCGGTGGAGGAGCGCGCGTTGGAGGCTGGAAGAACAGGAGCCCGTGGATGAATAGTCGCATGTGGAGGCTGGAGGAGGTTGACGGTGGATGAACAGTAGCCCGTGGAGGCTGGAGGAGGTCGATGGTGGAGAAGAACAGTATCGCGTGGAGTTCCGTTTTGCCATACGCTACACCCCTCCCGATGAACAGGACCCCCGTTTCGATCGTAGCGCCCCACACAAGTCCGTTTCCTCCGTTTTGCGGTACGCCACACCCCTTCCGATCAACATGACCCCATTTCGACCGTAAAAGGTCCAACAGAAGTTCGTTTCCTCTGTTTTGCGGTACGCCAGACCCCTCCCGATGAATAGGATCCCGTTTCAACCGTGACCGGTCGAACACAAGACCGTTTCCTCCATTTTTCGGTATGCCAGGCCTCGTTTCCATTGCCTCCCGATGAACACGACGCATTCCGTTGCCTCCCCATGAACACGACGACGACGCAGTTTCTCCGTTCCGAGCCAGCCATGTACCCGAGCCCTGGCCGTACGTATCCGCGAGTAGGCATTCGAGACCCCGCCCGTATGTACGTACGTGGTCGTATTTACTATCTTGCACCCTGGCCGCTGTACGTACGTGTATATGCTACGTGCGCGCCTCTACTACACACGTGCGCGCCTCTTCATCGACCAGTATGTACGTACACGTTCACGACCAGAATGACAACGCTACGTACGCTTCGACCAGGTGGGACCCGACTGTCAGGCACTTCCTTACATGCAAAGATGTAGCTGGTGGGTCCCTGCAGTCAGGGCGGCGAATTGTTTTTTTTGTAATATGGACGCACTTCCTTGCGTGCGAAGATGTAGCTGGTGGGTCCCAGTAGTCAGGGGGAAACATTTTTCGTGAAATACAGTGGCCCGTCCGATGGGTCCCTACTGTCAGGTGGAGGAATAATTATTTTGAGCGTAATAAGGAGCCAATACCTTGCGCCTACCGTGGACCCATCTGTTAGCCTATCAACAGACAATACTCTTCCGATGGAAGTCGTTCCTTGACCACGTTGACCATGCCGCGTTGAGAGCACCAGGGCGGTGGACGACGGCGAGGCCTAGGAAGGGGACAACGCGGAGCTGGGGAAGATGCGGCAGTGGATGCCCACGCGTAGAGGAGTACGAGGGTTCACTGGTTCGGCTGCAGTGTGAGGCTACCGTTGCCGCAGAATAACAGGGGGTGTGGGTGAGTAGCGGGATGGCCTGGCCAGCGGTGGGAGTAGTAGGGGGCGGTGAGGCCTCCGCGGCATCACAACCGGCCACGGGAGGCAGGATCACACAGCATGACCGGCGCTGGTTTGGGCGGCTGGAGCAAGAAGACCAGAGGTTGAAGAAGCACTACGGTCGTCGGATGGACATCGTATGGTCACTGGAGCTAGAATCGTTCATATATTGACTAAGTTGACAAAGCCCTCCATCCCCATCAACTTAGTAGGCCCACAAGTCAGACTCCCACTATGGTGGGTCCGAGCTGGCAGGGGGTATTCATTTTTTTGTGCGCAATAAGGAGGCACTTCCTTGCATGCGAAGATATAGGTGGTGGGTCCGACTTGTCAGCGAAGGGAACATTTTTTCCGCGAAATACAGAGGCCCTTCCGGTGGATCCCAGATGTCAGGTGGAGGAATCATTATTTTGCGCGTAATAAAGAGGCATTTCCTTGTGTGCGGCCGTGGACCAAGCTGTCAGCCTCTCCATGTATAGTCCACTTCCGATGGATGTCGTTTGTTGACCACGTTGACCACGCTGCGCCGAGAGGACCAGGGTGGTGGACGACAACAAGGCCTACGAAGGGTACGACACGAAGCCGGGGAAGACACAACAGTGGCTGCCCACGCGGTGGAGAGCACGAGGGTTGACTGGTTCGACTGTCGTCGCCAGAAAATAACCGGAGGTGTGGGTAAGTAGAGGAATAGACAGGCCAGGGATGCGAGCATGATGGGGCCGTGAGGCCTGCTCGGCAGCATAGCCGACCACGGGAGGCGGGAGCAGGTGGTTCTGATGGCGCTGGTTTGGGCGGCTGGGGCAGGAAGATCAGAGACTGAAGAAGCACGTTTGCCGTTAGATTGATATCTAACGGTCTGACGCTGGTAGAGTCAATTGTTGACGAAGTTTCTTTTTTGAGAAACCTTGTGTATGCATGAACTTAGTAGGCCCACAAGTCAGCCTCCAAATCTGTGGCAGACAACATAGAGCCCATTTGCAATTTTTTAAATAATTTGCAACCCATTTGCTAATTCTTAAGTAATTTATTACAACCCATTTTCTGCCCAGGACCACGGTCAAAAAGTTCAACCTTATTTTGCATATTTCGGTGGAGTCCGAACTATTGTAATCCCGAAATGCTTAACATTTTTTAAGAACTTATTGATTTGCCAAAAAATCATTTTGTTTTTGTAAGCAAATAAGACGTGGGACAATTGAGTTGGTTTAAGGGAAAACCAGTGATAAAATATCAGCGTTGGGAGGAAAACAACAGCAAAAATAACAATGTAAATATGAAAAGGGAATTTTATGTATTTTCAATATAGTGATATGTGTATGAATTAGTAATACTATAGGTAGAGATTAGAAAACGGATGTAGGACATGCGTTTCAAGAGGAAAATAGAACTGGGTTGTGTGTTTGATTCAGTAAAAAAACTGCCTACGGATGTGATACGTCTCCAACGTATCTACTTTTCCAAACACTTTTGCCCTTGTTTTGGACTCTAACTTGCATGATTTGAATGAAACTAACCCGGGCTGACGCTGTTTTCAGCAGAACTGCCATGATGTTGTTTTACACGTGGAAAAGAAAAGTTCTCGGAATGACCCGAAAATCAACGGAGGCACTTTTTGGAATTAATAAGAATTTCTGGGCGAAAGAAATACACCAGGGGGCCCAGGGCCTGTCCACGAGACAGGGGGGCACGCCCCCCTGTAGGGCGCACCCCCTATCTCGTGGGCCCCCTGGACCTCCACCGACCTCAACTCCAACTCCATATATTCACGTTCGGGGAGAAAAAAATCAAAGAGAAAGTTTCATCGCATTTTACGACATGGAGCCGCCGCCAAGACCTAATCTCTCTTGGGAGGTCTGATCTGGAGTCCGTTC
The DNA here is from genome assembly GCF_018294505.1 of Triticum aestivum. Lineage (NCBI taxonomy): Eukaryota > Viridiplantae > Streptophyta > Magnoliopsida > Poales > Poaceae > Triticum > Triticum aestivum. Next base: position 400,796,568 of record NC_057804.1, on the reverse strand, counting down.
GGGGCTCCGGAGATGGGGATTCGTCGCTGTCGTCATCATCAACCAACCTCCATCACCAATTTCATGATGCTCACCGCCGTGCGTGAGTAATTCCATCGTAGGCTTGCTGGACGGTGATGGGTTGGATGAGATTTACCATGTAATCAAGTTAGTTTTGTTAGGGTTTGATCCCTAGTATCCACTATGCTGCGAGATTGATGTTGCTATGACTTTGCTATGCTTAATGCTTGTCACTAGGGCCTGAGTGCCATGCTTTCAGATCTGAACCTATTATGTTTTCATGAATATATGTGTGTTCTTGATCCTATCTTGCAAGTCTATAGTCACCTATTATGTGTTATGATCCGACAACCCCGAAGTGACAATAATCAGGATACTTCTCGGTGATGACCGTAGTTTGAGGAGTTCATGTATTCACTATGTGCTAATGCTTTGGTCCGGTTCTCTATTAAAAGGAGGCCTTAATATCCCTTAGTTTCCGCTAGGACCCCGCTGCCACGGGAGGGTAGGACAAAAGATGTCATGCAAGTTCTTTTCCATAAGCACGTATGACTATTTGCGAAATACATGCCTACTTTACATTGATGAACTGGAGCTAGCTCTGTGTCACCCTATGTTATAGCTATTACATGAGGAATCGCATCCGGCATAATTGTCCATCACTGATCCATTGCCTAGGAGCTTTTCATATATTGTTCTTCGCTTATTTACTTTTCCATTGCTATTGTTACAACTACTACAAAAACCCAAAAACAATTATCTTTACTTTTGCTACCGTTACTTTTATTATCATACCACTTTTGCTACTAAATACTTTGTTGCAGATACTAAGTTATCTAGGTGTGGTTGAATTGACAACTCAACTGCTAATACTCAAGAATATTCTTTGGCTCCCCTTGTGTCGAATCAATAAATTTGGGTTGAATACTTTACCCTCGAAACCTGTTGTGATCCCCTACACTTGTGGGTTATCAAGACTAATTTCTGGCGCCGTTGCCGGGGAGCATAGCTTTATTCTCTGAGTCACTTGGGATTTATATCTGTTGATCACTATGAAGAACTTGAAAGACGACCGAACTACTATTTTGCCCTCAACTACGAGGGGAGGTAAGAAACTGCCATCTAGCTCTGCACTAGATTCTCCTTCTGTTATTAGTAAACTTGCGAGACCTAAACCTACTACTGGTATGAATTCTGATATGCCACATGTTATTGATGATGCCACTTCTGCTATGCATTATGAAATTACTTCTGTGCTTGATACTACTTTGCCATTAGGTGAATTTCTTGATGAACAACTTGCTAGAGTTAGGGGGATTGAAATTACCGAAGAACCTATTATTGATGATAGTGATGATGAAGGTTTTCCCAATGATTATGTATTTCCTGTTGTTCCTAAGGGTTATGTTATGAATGAAGAAGCTGCTAGGGAGATCTTTGCTTGCAATGATAGATATGATCTTAAGAAATTATTAGCTAAATGGAAGCAGCAGTCTCTTAATGATAGAATGAAACCTGACCCTGCTTTTGCTACTTCACCTATCTGTGTTACTGATAAGGATTATGAATTCTCTCTTGATCCTGAGATTATTACTTTAGGTGAATCTGATCCTTTCTATGGCTTTGAATATGAAACTGTTGTGGCACATCTTACCAAGTTGAACGATATAGCCACCCTGTTTACTAATGATGAGAAGTCTCGCTATTATTATATCCTTAAGATATTTCCGTTCTCATTAAAGGGTGATGCTAAGACTTGGTATAATTCTCTTGCTCCTGGTTGTGTGCGTAGTCCCCAGGATATGATTTATTACTTCTCTACTAAATATTTCCCTGCTCATAAGAAACAAGCTGCCTTGCGGGAAATATATAATTTTGTGCAAATCAAAGAAGAGAGTCTCCCACAAGCTTGGGGGAGGCTCCTCCGGTTACTTAATGCTTTGCCTGATCATCCTCTCAAGAAAAATGAAATACTTGATATCTTTTATAATGGACTAACCGATGCTTCCAAGGACTACTTGGATAGTTGTGCTGGTTGTGTTTTCAGGGAAAGAACAGTCAACGAAGCTGAAATACTATTGAATAATATGTTGACTAATGAAAATAATTGGACTCTTCCTGAGCCAATTCCCGAAGCAATTCCTAAACCAATTGAGCCAACTCCTGAGCCTATTCCTAATACCACTCTGAAGAAGAGAGGTGTTTTATTTCTCAGTCCTGAAGATATGCAAGAGGCAAAGAAATCAATGAAACAAAAAGGTATTAATGCTGAAGATGTTAAGAATTTACCTCCTATTGAGGAAATATATGGTCTTAATATACCGCCTGTTTAAGAACCACATTTTGTCTTGATAACCCGACACAGGTAGTAAAGGTAAATTCTCTCTATAGATATGATAAAGTTGAAATCCCCTCTACTAAATTTCATAGCCCGTGCTTAGATGAATTTGATGACTTTATGGCTAGACAAGAAAGTTTTAATGCTTATGTTGGTAGAGAGTTAAAGAATAATGCTTTCGAGATAGGACGCGTAAGTGATAATATGGCTAGAGTTAAAGGTGAACTCCAAATCCTTAGCAAATATGCTTCTATGGTTCCTACTCAAGCTGAGCAAGTACTCAAAGCTCAAAATGATTTGCTTGATGAATTAAATAATAAAAATGACTTTACTGTTAGAGTGGCTACTAGAACTGGTAGAATGACTCAGGAGCCTTTGTATCCTGAAGGCCACCCTAAGAGAATCGAGCAAGATTCTAAGAGAAATAATTTAGAGGCCCCTAGTTCTTCTAAAAAGAAGAAAAAGAAAAATGATAGAACTTTGCATGCTTCTAGTGAACCTACTGTAGACACACCTGAGAATCCCAATGATATTTCTATTTCTGATGCTGAAACACAATCAGGTGATGAACATGAACCTAGTGATAATGTTAATGATAACGTTCATGTTGATGCTCAACCTAGCAAAAACAATGAAGTAGAGATTGAACCTGCTGTTGATCTTGATAACCCACAATCAAAGAATCAACGTTATGATAAGAGAGATTTTGTTGCTAGGAAGCACGGTAGAGAAAGAGAACCATGGGTTCAGAAACCCATGCCCTTTCCTCCTAAACCATCCAAGACAAAGGATGATGAGGATTTTGAGCGCTTTGCTGAAATGATTAGACCTATTTTTTTACCTATGCGCTTAACCGATATGCTTAAAGTAAATCATTATGCTAAGTATATGAAGGATATCATTACAAATAAAAGAAAGATACCGGAAGCTGAAATTTCCACCATGCTTGCTAATTACACTTTTAGGGGTGGAATACCAAAGAAACTTGGAGATCCCGGGGTACCAACTATACCATGCTCCATTAAAAGAAATTATGTTAGAACTGCTTTATGTGATCTTGGAGCCGGTGTTAGTGTTATGCATCTCTCTTTATATCGTAGACTTGAATTGAATAAGTTGACACCTACAGAAATATCTTTGCAAATGGCTGATAAATCAACTGCTATACCTGTCGGTATTTGTGAGGATGTGCCTGTTGTGGTTGCAAATGTCACTATATTAACGGACTTTGTTATTCTTGATATTCCCGAGGACGATAGTATGTCTATCATCCTTGGTAGACCTTTTCTTAATACTGCAAGGGCTGTTATTGATTGCAAAAAAGGCAATGTCACTTTTCATGTTAATGGTAATGAGCATACGATAAACTTTCAGAGGAAACAATCTCAAGTTCATAGCATCAATTCTATTAGAAAAGTTCCAACTATTATTATTGGAGGTTTTGAATTTCCTCTCCCTACTGTCACGAAAAAATATGATATTCTTATTGTTGGGGATTTTCATATCCCCGTTGAGGTACCTTAGTGTTATTCGAAATTTCTCCGGTTCCGTGTTATTCGGAATGAGTTTGTTAACAAGACTTGATCAACCTTGTTAGTGGATTCATTTTGATGATCACGAGATGGATGAAACTAGAAGGCACAACCTTCTGTACCCACTTTTTACTTTTTGTATTTAGAATAAAGAAATCAAAAATAGTATTATCTGTCTGTTTTCTGACTTTTCCGTGCAATATAAAATATCCCGAAAATAAAAGTGCTCCAAATGCCCTGCAAATTTAGTATGATTTTTTATGGAATATTTGAGGATTTTAGGCACTGAAATCACTGCAGGAGGGGCAAGCACCAGGCCACGAGAGTGGAGGGCGCGCCCACCCCCCTGGGCGCGCCCCCTGTCTCGTGGGCCCCTGGTGGCCCCCCTCCACTTATGCCAGCAGCCACACACTTCATCTTCTACCCAAGAAAAATCCCCATCCAGCTCAAGCACGAGTTCTAGCTCATTTTGCTGCGATTTTCGATCTCCTTGCTCAAAGCTCCATTTACAAAACTGCTTTGGGAGATTGTTGCTTGGTATGTGACTCCTCCACTGGTCCAATTAGTTTTTATTCTAGTGCTTTATTCATTGCAAATTTTTGCTGCATAGGTGACCATGTTCTTGGGCTTGCATGTTAAATTTATGAGGTCCCAAGCAATTCTAATGCATGATATAGGCTCTAGGCACTTGTAAAGTAGTTTCTACCAATCTTGTTTAGTTTTATTCACTTTTATTTTGAAGTTACTAAAATTTCAGAAATTTTTCAGAAAAAGAATTATCTTTAGGAGAATGTACCAAGGTCGTTCCTCGGTGAAGAAAGGGCCCAGGATTGCTATACGTGAGCAAGATGTTGAATTGCCGAGGGACGCGGATGTACGAGCTTGTGAGTGGCCATCTGATGATTTTATGGTCGAAGCAGGCTTTAAGGAGGAATTTGACGCGTATGTGCGTAATGCTGAGCTGGAGGACTTCTTACAAGATAAGTGTCCGCAGTACTATCAGTTGACTGATTCTTTTGTGTGGAGGTTCAAATATAACTGTGCGCGTAATTCTCCTAGTGTCATATTTGATATTTATGATACATCTTATACCATGGACTTAGAGGATTTTACAACTGCTTGCAAACTCCCGCAGTGGGGTAATATTAATGATCCGCACAAATCTGAATTCAGAGATTTTCTTGCTAGTATTACTATGGGAGAATCTAGGGACATAGCACAAGCTACCATAGGGAGCATTCATTTTCCTGCTATACATTATTTTTCTCTCTTCGTTGGTAGATGCATTAACGGTAAAGACGAAGCATGTCACATGTGTGTTCCTGATCTGTGTGTCCTCAAGAGTGCTGTGTTAGGTGATAAAGGTTATAACTTGGGGGCAATAGTTGCACGTAGGTTGTAGAATAATAGTAGAAAGGGAAATTTATTTGGAAGAATTTATGCAACCCGTGTGGCTAGTTATCTTAATATAGCTCCACGAGAGGGGGATATGATTTTACCTCCTGTTTATTTGGATAAAGAAGCTATGTTCAATCATCAATTTCTTGTGAGGAATGAACAATTCCTCCATTATCGACTAATCTATGACAGACGCAACATCGTCCCTGTTACTCTTCTTGCTCCCTACCTTTTTGATTATCAGGCAAAAGGAAGATATGTTGTCACCGGGGAGAGTACCGGTGGTCCTTGGTACTAGACAAACTTAGGCCAAAAGCCTAAGCTTGGGGGAGTACGTATTTCTCACCGACTTTACATTCATGTTCACACACTAGTTTTCGGTGCTCATACTCTTTCATTGTATTATCCATGCTAGTTTAATTTTCTTTTTCTAGTTTTGTTCTTGTGTGTTTGGTAAACTTTGAGAAAAACCAAAAAAATTAGTTAGTTTAATTTCCATGCTTGTAGTAGAAATTAAAATGAAAACCCAAAAAGATTTCTAGTTCTTCTTTTTACTTGTTGGGAGCTTTCCCTTGTAAATAGTTTTCTTTTCTTTTCTTTCTTTTGGGGGTCGAGAATACCATATTGAAAAATGCTTAGTGGCTCTCATATCCATGATTGTTTATTTAATTTAGAGCCCATATTACTTGTCTTCTCTCTTGAGTTGAATGCTTGCAGATTCCAGCTTAGTCCAATGCACGTGCACTATTATTATTATACACATCGTTCGGTCGTGCGAGTGAAAGGCAATAATGACGATATATGATGGACTTATTGAGATGAGAAAAGCTGGTAGGAACTCGACCTCTCTTGTTTTTGTAAATATGATGAGTTCATCGTTTCTGAGTTAGCTTATTATGAAGTAAACATATTTGCAATGACATTTAGAGATTATAGTTGCTTGTGCCATGCTTGATTAGCTATGAGTTATAATGGTTTACCTTGCGTGCCAACATGCTATTAGAATGATTATGATGTGATATGATGGGATGGTATCCTCCTTTGAATGAATTGAGTGACTCGACTTGGCACATGTTCACGCATGTAGTTGAAACAAATCAACATAGCCTTCATCATATTTATGTTCATGGTGGATTATATCCTACTCATGCTTGTATTCGGTGTGAATTAATTTTAATGGATGTTTATGACTGTTGTCGCTCTCTCAGTTGGTCGCTTCCCAGTCTTTTGCTAGCCTTCACCTGTATTAAGCGGGAATACTGCTTGTGCATCCAAACTCCTTAAACCCCAAAGTTGTTCCATATGAGTCCACTATACCTTCGTATATGCGGTATTTACCTGCCGTTCCAAGTAAATTTGTATGTGCCAAACTCCAAACCTTCAAATGAAATTCTGTTTTGTATGCTCGAGCAGCTCATGTTTCAACTAGGGCTGCCTATATCTTCCATGCTAGGTGGGTTATTCTCAAGAGGAGTGGACTCCGCTCCTCATTCACGAGAAAGGGCCGGTAAACGGGATGCCCAGTCCCATGATCCAAAAGATCAAAGCAAATCAAAATAATTAAACAAAACTCCCCCAGGGCTGTTGTTAGTTGGAGGCACTCGTTGTTTCGAGCAAGACATGGATTGATGCTTGTTGGTGGTTGGGGGAGTATAAACCTTTAACATTCTGATTGGGAACTGCCTATAATGCATGTAGTATGGAAGATACAACCATCTCATAGTTGTTGCGTTGACAACAAAAGTATGCCGCTCAAAATGTTATTTAATCTCTATGTTAAAATCGGGCTCTGGCACCTCTACAAATCCCTGCTTCCCTCTGCGAAGGGCCTATCTATTTACTTTTATGTTGAGTCATCACCCTTCTTATTAAAAGCACCCGCTGGAGAGCACACTGTCATTTGCATTCATTATTATTGGTTTATATTGGGTATGACTTGACTGGATCTCTTTTACCATGAATTACAATGTTTAGTCAGTCCTTGATCTTTAAAGGTGCTCTGCATTTATGTTTTGCGGTCTCAGAAAGGGCTAGTGAGATACCATTTTGTTATACCATGTTATGATTATTTTGAGAAAGTGTTGTCATCCGAGTTTTATTATTATGACTCGCTAGCTGATTATGCTATTGATATGAGTAATTGTGAGACCTAGGTGTTATTGTGAGTATGGTTAGTTCATAGTATTTGCTGAAACTTGAATGTTGGCTTTTCATGTTTACAACAACAAGAGCAAACAGAGTTTGTAAAACTTTTTCTTTATCACTTTCAGTTTATCAACTGAATTGCTTGAGGACAAGGAAAGGTTTAAGCTTGGGCGAGTTGATACGTCTCCAACGTACCTACTTTTCCAAACACTTTTTCCCTTGTTTTGGACTCTAACTTGCATGATTTGAATGAAACTAACCCGGACTGACCCTGTTTTCAGCAGAACTGCCATGATGTTGTTTTATGTGTAGAAAAGAAATGTTCTCGAAATGACCTGAAAATCCATTAAGGCACTTTTTGGAATTAATAAGAATTTCTAGGCGAAAGAAATACACCAGGGGGCCCAGGGCCTGTCCACGAGACAGGGGGCACGCCCCCCTGTAGGGCGCGCACCCTATCTCGTGGCCCCCTTGGACCTCCACCGACCTCAACTCCAACTCCATATATTCACGTTTGGGGAGAAAAAAAATCATAGAGAAAGTTTCATCATGTTTTACGACACGGATCCGCCGCCAAGCCCTAATCTCTCTCAGGAGGGCTGATCTGGAGTCCATTAGGGGCTCCGGAGAGGGGGATTCATCACCATCGTCATCATCAACCATCCTCCGTCACCAATTACATGATGCTCACGGCCGTGCGTGAGTAATTCCATCATAGGCTTGCTGGAGGGTGATGGGTTGGATGAGATTTACCATGTAATCAAGTTAGTTTTGTTAGGGTTTGATCCCTAGTATCCACTATGTTCTGAGATTCATGTTGCTATGACTTTGCTATGCTTAATGCTTGTCACTAGGGCCCGAGTGCCATGATTTTAGATCTGAACCGATTATGTTTTCATTAATATATGTGTGTTCTTGATCCTATATTGCAAGTCTATAGTCACCTATTATGTGTTATGCTCCGACAACCCCGAAGAGACAATAATCGGGATACTTCTCGGTGATGACCGTAGTTTGAGGAGTTCATGTATTCACTATGTGCTAATGCTTTGTTCAGGTGCTTATGCTACCCATCAAATAAAAATCAGGTGCCTAAAAATTTGTTTCGAAACAAATGATTCAGCTTTATATCCACGTCGACCCTCGGCATGATGGTTGGAAGCAAATGCCAAGTTCATACCAAAAGATCGTTAACAACAATACCAATTTGCGGACGACAAGGTAGTACAAGTACCAATACCAAACTAAATTATAATCTTTTTACTCCTGGCCCTAGTGTTCGTCTGGTAGAAAATCTTGTAGAGGACCAGCTCATGCTCCTTCTCTTGCTCTAGGTCCCCGAGGTGCTACTGGTGCATCACCAAGTTGGTCCTCTACTGGTCGAAGTTCTTGTTGGTGTGCAGTACCAGAACCTTTTTCCTGCACGTCTGCCGGCCATTAACCATCACCGGTAAGGTATTGCCGGTCTTGTGCCACATCGCGTGCATGCCGCACTCCGACTGTATCTTGCGACGCGTCCATGTGCCCCTTTTGAATGGCTTGGAATTGCACTGGAAGAAATGCTTGCTTAGGCCACTCAGTGTGATACCTGCAGTATTGTCGAATACAGGTTTTAGTGTACGTAGTTGGCATTTTCATAACATCTTTGGCATGTTGCAGTCACTTGTTTCACTTTTTATTAATTGTCAAATTGTAATTACTTCACTAGGTCTGCGTCTAAAAAGAAAAATAGAGCTATAAACAAAGGAATATGTTTGTGCAAGTAGACAGCCGATCGGTGTCTTACCTGGAAGTTTCTCAGGATGGGTGTAGCTTATGTTGTGCTCGCTGTCGATGGTTGGTATGAACAAATCGATGAGAGGGTGAGATCTCGCGCTGTCAGCACTCACTTTGGCCCCAAGGTGCTTGATCATCTCCTGATCCGTGGGATCGAACTTGATGCCAGCCAACAGCACCGACCAATCCTTCTTCGACTTGCATCGGTTAATTCCAGTTATATGGTACTCAATGTATGATCAATCGACTGTTTTAAGTGAATGATGAAAGATTTTGACAGATAAGTGGTACTCCAAATCTGAAGTCCAGAATACCCGAACACGCCGCCGAGATTCTTGTGTCACCTCACGCGCAGCGTGTTGTCACGTCAATTCAATGTGTGGACATGGTGAATAATTTGACCGACGTATACTAGTACTGCTACTGTACTACTTACTAGTCGTATTTAGTGTCACACTTTAACCATAGGTTTAACTAGCAAGAACGCACTTAAAGCCTAATATATATAGCTTGAACTGACGGTTTAACCATATATATATATATATATATATATATATATATATATATATATATATATATATATATATATGGGCTATTCTATTATGCGTAATAGAATATTATTCTGTTGCCCTACTTGAACTGACGGTTTCAGATAGTTGTACTGATGATTTTCGAGCGGTTGAACTGATGCTCTCAGTTCTATTTAACACACCATCTTCTTTAGTTCAAATTTTTTTTGCAATTTTTTTGTCGGAACGGGGCGTGTAATATACCATTGGAAAGCTCTTGATAACTATATTTCAAGTATAATTAATGTTTTTGCAAAATTATTATGTTTTAAGAGCAGTTTTGAAAAAAACGTTTTTTTCATATCCGAAAACGCGAATCGTATTTTGGACTTAATTTTCAAACGGTTTATCGGAATTTAGCAAATAAGATGGTGTTGGAAAGCTGGTGATAATCCTCATCTTCCATATATCTATTGTTTTTTCTAATTCTATACGATTTAAAATTAATTTGAAAAACAGTGAAATTCTGGGCAAAACGTATTTTCGCGATTTTTTGCAAACGGTTTGTCGAATTGACACAAATGATACGGCATTGGAAAGCTATGGAAAATGCGCAACTTTTTCATATTGAAATGTTTTTCTAATTCCTTACGGTTTAAAAATGAATTCGAATCCGGTCAAATTTGATTTTGAATGCAATTTTTTTTAAAGTTTGTTTTTTCTAATTGTTTAAAAATGAATTCCTTATTGTTTTTTCTAATTCTATACGATTTAAAAGTAATTTGAAAAACGGTGAAATTCTGGGCAAAACATATTTTCGCGATTTTTTGCAAACGGTTTGTCGGATTGACACAAATGATACGGCGTTGGAAAGCTACGGAAAATGCGCAACTTTTTCATATTGAAATGTTTTTCTAATTCCTTACGGTTTAAAAATGAATTCGAATACGGTCAAATTTGATTTTGAATGCAATTTTTTTTAAAAGTTTGTCGAAATGAGGCAAATAATATAAGGTTGGAAAGATATCGAAAATACAAAACTTAGTCATGTTGAACTTTTTCTCAAATTCGCAACCGTTGAAGAGTAATTTGAATTACGGTGAGACACATCATGTTGTTTTTCTGTCAGATAAAACAAAGTATTCGTACTGATCTACGTGTGCATTTGTAGTGATGTATTCTTCGGAGAGTAATTTGAAAAGTTCCGAAAAAGTGTACTTGAACTGATGTTTGCATGGGTTTTGTACTAAACATGTTTCCACTAACTAGATTTTGCTTTGTTTTGGGTAATATTTTTGCTCGTAAGTTTTGAACGGTTTATTGTATTGTCACCCCTATACTTGCATGGTTTATATCATCGAACTGAATGATAATTTTTTCAAAAAAATGCTTTTTTTGAACTAAACATTTTTTTACAACGATGTTTTGGATTTCTCTTATTTTACGACTTATAATTTTCCCATTTGAATTGTATGGGGTTTCTTTTTGCTTAAACTTTTACAAGTTAAATTTCTGTCCTTTCTTTTATTCCGAACGGACCACCATTTTTAACTTGTACTGATCAATATTTTTAATTCAACAATTTTTCCTTCGTAGAACAGACCATCTTTTTTGTTTGTACGGATTAGTTGTAGAACTTGGATGTCAACGTCACAAAATTACACTTTGGACGAATCACCTTCTCCCATATGGACTGACCACAAAACTTGCATCAGGAAACTCACAAAAATAAGGACGATTACAATGAGATCGACGAGAATGTATGAACCATACCATTTTTAGCTCAATAAATACTATACACAGAACAAGCAGAACTTATTAAACAAGATGTTTTTGAAGTCCGGAATTGATTATATATAAAAGTCCCCTCTTATCATTATGAATTGATTATATATAGAAGTCCAGGATTTTTATGCAAAGTAACTTCAAAGAAAACAGAAGTGGAGCTTCATTTACAGGAATAGAACAGAACATATGGTAGTTTCGATCCATACAAGATTTTCCTCAAATGCTTAGGTGAACTCAAAAGCACAGACACCTATTGTACTATAGGAAGAATAGTAAACCAAGGGGAAATTAGACAGAAACGTTAAGTCGGTGAACTCAAAAGCACACAAAACATGCACTGAAAAAATGAAACATCCTGAGCACTCCATCGTCGAATGACCTCCTGTGGCAGAGGTGAGCGGCTTGCGGTGGCAGAGGTGAACGGCCTGATCGCTGCATCATCGCACGGCCTCGTGTGGCGGAGGTTAATGACTTGTGGTGGCAAGGGTGAACTGCTTGAGCATTGCATTGTCAAACAACCTTGTGTGGAGGCAGTGAACGGCCTAGGCGCTGCGCATAGAGAGCACTAGGCACGAGGCCGCAGCGGCTGTCGGCGATGATGGGTTGCACGAGCAGGGCAGAGCCCAGATCGAACTTACGTGGAGATGGCCGCCAGCGGGAAGCAGGGCTTGTGCGACAGCGCGATGCGAGTCCCTTTTTTCCCATGCTTGCTCCATGACCCGATGGGGTGCGTCAGTGTCTTCAAAGTGGATGACATCGGAGGAAGGGCGGGAGCCAGGGGAAGACCTGTAGAAAAATCAGAAGAGAAATTTTAAGGAGAAGAAGATTACAAGTTTGCAACCATTGAAGAAATAAGTTCGTATGGCTAGTAGCTATGCATGTTTTAAGTGAAATCTCAGTGAAAGTAATTTTGTACTCCCCATGTAGTAATACCTGGACTTGCTGTCACATGTGTTCTTTCTGTCACATGTGTTCTTTATAGCAATACTGGACTGTTTTTATATATCTTTATAACAATACTGGACTATTTTTTGTTTTTTGTATGGACTGTTTGTATAATACATACTATACCACAGTATATCCTATAGATATTCTTCATCATAAAGGACCAGAACAGCCATCATTTCAAAAATGAAGATAGAACGGAAAATAGAATTTACCTTCAGTCTTGACAGCAAGCCTCTCAAGATCATGATCTGCAAGGAAAATAATGGAGCAATATATGTAAAAATATCATACAAATCAGATGAACTATCACATGCAATAGATTATTTTCTAATATGTGTACTGTTTGTATAATATATGAAGGATACAGTTCAAATTTCAATTAGACAAAAAAAATCAATATTTCTAATCTGCAACAAAGCATTTTTTCCTGGGCAAGTGAAAATAGTGAGACATTGAACTCTATCTAACACACACCCGCCCTATTTTTTTGTTTATGTCTGAACTGATGGTAGAATACATTGTGAGTTGCTAATAGTGTTTTTGTTCTTTCTCCTATAAGAAACATTTTCTTTTCTTCGTATGATATGTAAAACTGAACTTTTTCTCCAACACACATCAAACAATTCCCATTGTTCTTTATGGACTGAGGAAAGAATAAGTAGTGACCCACTAGTAATCTACTGATGTTTGACATCAGAAACATGTTCTTCTCCACTTTAGGCATTAAGAAAAACATGTGTAGAGCACAAGTGCACCACAAGGCCAGCGTCAGGTTCGATTATGGAGGAGCACATGATCTAGAAAAAAAGTATGGGGGAAGGGAACTTGCTACCGGTTAAGAGAGAGAGGAGGCACCTACTGCTGGTTGAGAAGGAGCGCTCCAGCAGGGACTCGTGTCCCTGGTCATCCGCTCCGCTACAGAAGACGACGCTCCAACATGGACTTGCAGGGGAGGGCCTCGGGGGTGGAGGCAGAGGAGGTGAGTCATGGAGGAAGGGGCTAGGTGGCGACTCACTAGGGGAGGTGTTGGGTGAGGCTGAATTCATACCAAAATGACAGAACAAGTAGTTCTATTAGCCAATATCTGAGAGACCAATAATATTTGTACAATTCAGTCTCACATCAACAAAATGAGATAGGACAGTAACAATTTATATACCAATGTAGTATCAGCCCGTCTATCAAATTGTTGTAGTAGTCCATGCCCTCAGGGTTTGTCTGTCCTATTCCATCTACAAAATGTGGTACCAAGAATCAAAATTATTCAAAAAGTAATTACAGTCTACTTTTAGTTGCATACACTTGTACACTACTAGTACTTACCAGGGAGTAAGGTGAGGACAAGAAATGAGAATCTGTATGCATCCCAAATCCATCTTGTGCATACGCTTTATATGTTCCCGAGATCCAAGGATTTGCTTATGTATAAAATCAAAGAAACTGACGGACTTCATCAACCCGCAGTCTGTCTGAACTCTTCGAATTTCAGAGATAACAACTCTTTTCACGCGCAATTAGTTCTTACCTGTTTGTAATGATGGTACTGATCTGTTTGTAATGATGGTACTGATCTTCTAAAACATATGTTGTGGACCCTTCAGACGAGTGACCTGCCATCACAAACTGAGGATATTGGATTTATCTCCAAGATTAGACAGTAAATCAAGTGGCCTTCTACTGATTGCTTAAGCGTTTGTGCATGTAAACTTATTTGCTGATCTGCTACAATTTTTCTGCTCCGCACTTACTACCTCTCAAGGGTGTACTGATATCAAACCTCTAAAAAAGATATGTATAGTTTACGTCCATGGCGGCAGTGTGTAGCAGTCGAGCATGTAGTGCATGTGTTGGCTGCCAAAACTGTTTGTGGTGCCACTATTGCAGAAAGCATGCTGGCCGCATTGCCGGCAAGCTTCCATAGAATTGACACTTGCAGAATTCAAACTAATAAAAAGATGTTGAATCCATCAGTGATCATGCATCACCTTGGACTGTTGTATGTGCTCGACTTGGACAGCTGTGCAGCGCTTGGTGAAGATGGTGGCTGTGATTCTACTTGGACTGATGTCCGCGCTCCACTTGGACGGCTGCCAGTAACCATGGTGGACGAACTCGTGGCTGAGGGTGGCCAAGGCGACCACCAGGAACTGTAGGTGGCCGTGCTTGTTCTCGGCAGTGAAGTCACACGAGGAGGAGGTGATGAAGGGAAGCAGGGATCACGGGTGGCCTTCATCTCGCCACCGGATACGGGGTGCTCACGCTCATGGACGCCGAGGACGGGATCGACAGCAAAATAGGAGACTAGTCTATTCGTCGAGCTGCTGAAACATTTTTAGTATGGGTTAGGTACAATTCCAAACTAGTACATGAAAATCCCATCCCCAAATATACATGTCAAGCTTCAGAGTTGGAAGTAATCTAAATAGAGCAAACTCAAAACATTGAACTCATACGTACATACATGCAATACAAATAGTCAATATGAGCAGAAATCTGTAGATGAATAAGAACAACACATCATGAGAGAGTTGATGCATCATCAGTAGTTGAGGAGATGGAACAGAGCACGACAAGTAGCGACATAATCATTTTTTGTATACAGTCAGACTATTTTTTCAACACACACATTGAACCATTTCTGGGGTTCTTAATGTGCTGATAATAGAAAACATGTTGAACTGAAAGTTGGGCTTCTAGAACTACCGAATGTTTTGGGTTCTTTATGTACCCTTTTGTTATCTTTTTTTGAACTCCAAATCACAATTACAATCACAATACACAGATGTACTACACAACAATGTGCATTTGTACTGTCCATAACAATGAATTAACCAAAACCAACTAATTTATTAAGGAAACAATTTTTAAACTTGGTTTGAGCTTTGTTTCTTCATATTTTTGAACTTGTGCAGCATGTATACCTGAACTTGTGTGAATGACAGACAATGACAGATAGTTTTTTCTGCTTTTTTATAAGATGAACTGAAAAAACATAAATGGTGAAGTGAAATGTTTTGAACCTCCCAGGAGCGTATCGACGAACTGGTGTTCAGTGTATACTAGGAGGAGGAGAAGCTGATGGAGCATATTGAAGACGGCGCCGCGCCTCCACCACGATGGTGCAGCCGGAGTTGCGCCGTCCAGGGCACTGTCCCAAGGCGAGGGAATGGGACAGGCGGCAGCAGTAGTGGGGTAGATGGGGCGCTCAGCGACGCGCTGGGCGAGGGGGCCGATGGTGGCGCTCAGGGAGAGAGGGGCGGCGGCGTCGCGCTGGGGTAGACGGGGCCGGTCGGCGGTGCGGTCGGGAGGGGCCGGTCGGCGGCGCACGAGGGGAGGGGCCGGTCAACGGTGCACGAGGGGAGGGGCTGGTCAGCGGCACGCAAGGGGAGGGGCCAGAAGGTGGCGCGCAAGGGGAGGGCCGGCCGCCAGCGTGCAAGGGGAGGGGCCGAGCGGCGGCGCGCAAGGGGAGGGGGTCGTGGTCGTGTGGGTTTTGGATGATGGATCTGGGTGATTTTCTTTTTCCTGGATGGATTATACGATTAGCTGGGCATTTTGGGTTAGGTTGGCTCCGCTCGCTCTATATAGGGCCGAGGGGTAACAGAATAGTCCAGCCCTATATATATATATATATATATATATATATATATATATGGCTTCTGTACAACATCTCCATCATCATTATTAGTACATCCTACGTAGGTGAGTTAGGATGCACTTGATCCCAGAAAGGTATCTATCCTTGAAACCAGAGGAGTGCTTCAACAGGAGCAGAATACATGGCTCAGTCTAAATATTGCCACATGTCGGGTTTGCAAAAGCCATCCATCGCATGGAAGCTTGATGCCTTTCACACATTGAAGATTATCTGGCAACAAGCTATGTCGACGAATCTTTGGATATGGTGATTCATGAAACCCATGGTATGATGTGTAAACACAGTCCCCCCTGGCGAATGGAAGTTTCATAGCATGATAATCATCGCTGGTGATATGATCGATGATTGGTTGGATGATCGGATAATTGAGCCCGAGGAACATGGAGTGGTTGCCGAGGCTGTAAACCCGCCTCCAGTTGAATACACCTGGCCCAACGGAGCTGGGATCTTTCTCGAAGACGAAGCAACCATAGCCATCAATGTTACGAACGCCCCAGGCATTGTACTGCATGTGGTTTTCTGTAATGGTTTGGTCAATTTGGTATGTGCGAATGAGCATCAAATGACCACCGTCAGCTGAACGAGCGATAAACCACCACCCATCGGCTGGTATGATTCCAGGTCCTGGAATCATGAAGGCCAACGCATTTGTGTCTGCTGCAACAATTCAAATTGGAGACCAGAAGAACAAAAATAAACAATCATGTTCAGAGTATGTGTGGAATTAATATTATTATAACAGTGACACATATCATAGACAGAGAATTGCAATGTCGTGGTCATAATCATACCCCAAGTTAAAAAATAAGCCAATGGCTTTCATATTCTAGCAATTGTCATGGTTCAAACATCATGTAACAATGAGAGGAAAACAGCTATGACAGAGCCTACTCATATTCTACCATAGCACTACTATTGTTCTCATATCAACTCTAAGCAATAACATGTGTTGTTATAAAAATCTTGGTAATGAGAGTAACACTAGCAAGATGCCCATGCATTGCACGCATCAAGATGCAATTGTATGAGTAGTTTATCATGTGGGAGAAAAGGATGAATGAGGGAAGGCCTTATTTGCAAATCTGGAGAGGGGTGTGGGTATCTTTTTGCAAAATTGCCATTGTTTCCTTCCTATCTGTCAGATATAAATCGGACGGCCTATATTGCAGGATGGCAGGCACACCATCATCACCAACTCTGTTTTTATAAGAGTAGAGATATAGCAATCATGAGGTTATGCTCATAATCTATTCTAAAAATCATTAGATGCCAATTGTTCTCATATCAACTCTAACAATAACATGTGTGGTCATAAAAATATAGGAAATGAGAGGAACATATAGCAATGATGTGGTTATAGACATACTATCTATTCAAAATTCGTAACAATGAACATGCAGTCATATTCATAAGGTAAAGATGAGATGAGATAGAATAATTAAACGGTGATAGATTCCACCAGTATAGGCAGCCAATCTATGTGTCGACCGCGTAAACGATGCCATTGTGCACTATAGCATCAGACAGAAATGTTTTTTTAGAAACGGAGGATGACCCCGGCCTCTGCGTCTGGGCGATGCATATGGCCACTTTATTAATTATTCTCACAAGACCTTAAAAAGTCATACAACAGTAAGACTAGAGCCACCGTCTAAGCAACAACTGTCGCTACACCTATCCAATTGATGAAGGGGCGCAGATAGTCTGGGCCTAATACCAAACATACATCGCAGGCAAACCCAAACATCTAAGACCTGAGGTCCCAACCAGGATGCCTGCCGGGTATGGGGCACCTACCAGTCCGGCGCACTCCTCAACCAGGATGCCTGCCTGGTATGAGGTCGCCGCAGCCACCTGCCACCAATCCATCTTCAGAGCTATACTGTTGCATGTACCGTGTCAAGTCTGTCGGCCATCGATACCACCACGACGCTCGACATCGTCGTCCTCCTGCGCGAGTCCATCCTCCCACAGTGAACTCCGAATCTGCACTGCGCCACGCCATCAAGATTCGTCGCCATCAGTGTGTAGGATGAAGCACCGCTCCACCAAAGAATCCGTCCTCTGGTCCCTCGATCACGTGTGTACCTCCAAGAATGACGCCCCCAATGGAGGAAAGACACTAGAGCATCCCGTCTTCCGATCATCCGATCTAGGGTTTCCCCCAGAGGTAGCAGAGAGTGGCCTTGAACTTCTCCATGGTGATGCCTTCAAGAAGGGAACGACGCAGATAGCGCCACCCCTGCCGGCCTTAGCAGATGCCTGTCGCTGTTAAAACCGGCGGATCTCGGGTAGGGGGTCCCGAACTGGCCATCTAAGGCCAATGGTAACAGGAGGCAGGGGACACGATGTTTTACCCAGGTTCGGGCCCTCTCGATGGAGGTAATACCCTACTTCCTGCTTGATTGATCTTGATGATTTGAGTATTACAAGAGTTGATCTACCACGAGATCGTAGAGGCTAAACCCTAGAAGCTAGCCTATGATTATGATTGTTGTTGTCCTACGGACTAAACCCTCCGGTTTATATAGACACAGGAGGTGACTAGGGTTACACAGAGTCGGCTACAGAGAAGGAAATCCACATATCCGAATATCCAAGCTTGCATTCCATGCAAAGGAGAGTCCCATCCGTACACGGGACGAAGTCTTCAATCTTGTATCTTCATAGTCCAACAGTCCGGCCAAAGTATATAGTCCGGCTGTCCGAGGACCCCTTAATCCAGGACTCCCTCAATGCCGAAGGCAAGTTTTCACCCAGATCAGTTCCAAGGGATCCAACTCTCGTGGATGGGCCGTCGTCACCACCCGCACCACCAGGCAGAACCCTGGAGCACCGGCAGATCAGCTTGCCACTGGGACCACCACATCCAGATCGCCGGCCACGCCGGGCCGCGGCCACCCCCCGCGCTGTCCGAGTTAGAGATGGAGCCGCCGACCGCGCACAGGGACCACCGCCGCCTGCACACACCGGAGCGCCGCCGAGAGCCCATCGCCTGCCACCGCTTGCCGAGGGACACCGCCGTGCACCCTGAGCGGACTCCCACGCACACCAGGGGAAACTGCCATCGCCCCCAAGCCCGTGCCGCCAACGACCGCCGCGATCCGCCCGCGCCAGAACCAGCGAGCCGTGGGAGAAGAGATCCCGCCACTATTGACACCGATCGGGCTTTGCCCGGCGGCACGCCCCGGCATCCGCGAGGAGGAGAGGTCAGGGGAGGGACAAGGACGTGGCGGCACTAGGGTTCCCCCCGGTCGCTGCACAGGGGCGACACGAGAGGAGCCGGGAGGGGGTCGGTAGAGGAGGTCGGGAGGGCTCGGACTCCTGGCGGTGTTGTGGCAAGAGTTTCTCTGTTTCGATGGCGACAATCAAACAGGAATGTTGCCTCAACAGGATTAACGATTAGCCATAACCATGTATGGCGACCGGATTCCAGATAGACTAATCCCATGTTGAACCAGGCAATGAGCTTGTAGTCCATGTAGTCTTCTGATGGTGTGGGCACTTCGCAGATTACAACTTTCAGCAAACAGAGGTCGAGCCAAAAGCTTTACGCGTCTCGTGCGTAGCAGGCAGGAGTGTTCGGTGGTCCACGAGGCTCGATGGCAGCAGTATCCAATGATGGAAGGGTGATCTCTCGCCGGGTGTAGTTATCCACGAGACGCCACGGACTATCGGATTGGTGGATGAGGATGATCAAGTTGGCCTTCATGCCTGCCCAATAGTGGCCGTGCATGAAGGACAGGTGGACGGGTAGTGGTAGCATGCCGAGGGGCACCATTACAACCTCCATAGGATCGTCAAGTCGATGTCTAGGCCACCTGCGAGGATCGGGCATCAGCAAGCAGGGTGTCTTGAAAAGAGCCGGCTGGTTGCAGACGAGTAGACGGTACAAAGACACCGAGCATGCGGCCAGACGGACGGTGCTGAGTAGGTCCATACGAGTACAGATCGGCTCCAAGAGAACATCGAGGAGGGAATTCCAATCGCAGCTCTGCGTGTTAGTCGGTTCTGCCATTGGGGTTTTCGGTGCCTGCGAGCCAACGGGGAAGTGGATTCGGGCGGGCTTGCGAAGAAGCTTCTGCTCGTGTGGCCGAGCAGCGAGCGGGGGGATATGGTACACGCGAGCTACTAAGGAAGATGGCGCGGGGGAGCGAGTAGTGAGCGGGGGGAAATGGTGTGCGGCCGACGATGGGGAAACAGAGGAGGAATAAGAAGAGAGGAGGAAGAAGAGTGAAAGACGGGGAAGAAAGTGCATTAAATCTCAATTCTACTAGTACTACTACCAGGATATACCATCCTTCGGAGTTTAAATAGTTACACTGATGACATGTGGGTCTACCACAAGAGGGCCCATATGTCAGTTAATGGAGGAGAGAGGTGCGTAGGCGTATTTGCGGACGCGTGCTCTACTAGCAAACATGATGGCAGTACTGGGTAAGGCTGATTTAGTAACACCAACACGCTGGTTCAACTTATTAATTAAGTGTCCCATCTGCTGCAGCGTGTATTTTCACTTCACTGCGAATACTAGTTGAATAGTTCTCTCTGACTGAGATGGGGAATAATCGACCGCGAAGACTTCCTTTCTACAGTATCCCTATGCCTCTACGCTCACTTCACTCATTTTGCTCTGTACGTAGTCACTTGTTGAAATCTCTAGAAAGACAAATACTCTGTATTTGGGAACAGAGGGAGGCTTTTACTCCGTATTTGGGAATAGAGGGAGTATCACCATATGGAGGGAACAGAGGAAGCTTGAAATATGAACATGTCAATGGGAGGGAGTAAGCCTCATGCATGCATGCATGCATGCATGCATGCAGCATGCAACACTCACATGTACACATGGATGCAAGCAACACTCACGCACCCATGCGGCACACAACACACGACGCAATACACACGCTCATGCTCAAGTGCTCAATCTACTCCCTACGTCCGTGAAAGACTGTACATTTAGAGATTTACACATTGACCAGGGCATAATTAACGCCCAAAAGTAGCAAACTTATGTGTGCATGCACCATTGAGAGAAGAAGATTAAATGAAGGTTGTTGCATGTTGTAATTAAGGACAGACATGTAGCACAAGTTGGTGCATTAGTCAATCAATATTGATTTAGATTAAAGGCTAAATGCATTGGAAGTGTAGATGTACTACACTCTTTGTTTTTTAGCCGATGTACACTCTTTGCCGGAATACCGAGGGAGTACACGTGCATGCACTGACATACACAGCCAGGGTGGTTCGCGCGCAAGGGTTGGACTCCTGTCGCGCCTGCGTAAAGTTTTGTTTAACTGATTTCTTTGCTCTGACAACTGACACGTGGGACCCAGAAACCAGGTGACAATTTACCAGTCAACAAAGTGCCACGTCGACTATGTGGCCAATCAGTAGGGTGCAATACGGTACTCTATGATGAGCTAGTGATCGTATAATCACCGCAAAACTATATATAGTGAATGTAAAGAGCATATTGTTACATACGTTGACCGCCAGTGTATTTTTTCTCATTTCAAATTAAGCCATATTAACCGGAAAGGACGCAGTATGGACTAGTACTAGTACTGCTTTGATGTGTCCCGTCAACTTGCCGAACGAGGAGAAGCTTGCTTACTACGCCTCTCCCTCGCCTACGCGCGCGGTGGCTCATAGGACGAGGACAGAGTTTTGACTACAGCGCCCTCTCCCTCTCCCTCTCCCTCGCACTCACCCTCGCGGTGGACGTGCAGTAGTTCAATCGGTGTCAGATTTCCAGAAGCATATTGTACTATAATGTCATAATTGTTGGACCTTCTGAAGAGGCGAAGAGTCAAGTGCAAGGTTCACACGAGTATGAACTGTTGAACCTCCCGAAGAGGCAAAGAGCCAAGCGCGAGGTTTTATAGGAGTTGTCGTCCTAGTAGGAGTATCCTACAACTATAGCGAACGATGCTACTGTATGATGCCGCCACGTCACCTATATCCAAAGTTGTGCCACCTTTTTTCTCAAAGAGCGTGTTGGAGCCTGTGAAACAACCACACAAGTTGCACGTACACATAACACATTTACTAGTAATAAATTCTAAAGGACAAATGTCAGTATGCCACACAAGTTCATCTCCAATTCATGTGCTAAATTTGTGCACGAGTAGTCTACATATATTCACATGCGCTACTGTTCACAATTTACCATACTCCACTTACACGTTATAGATGGGCTACATGTCCTCCTCCAGGTTCCAGTCCCAGGTGTTCTTCATGGATGGCATGATCTATAGCAGTGGGCAATGGGAATCATTTGTCACGCCCAATATGCGACCCTGTCCTAAAGGAACTCGAAGGTCCCACCAAGGATAGAAGCGCATATTGGAGACGCTTTTGCATGGTGGATATCATGACATCGTACCATTACATAATAGTTGGGGATACATACAAAAGGCATACAATGCCACATGAATACAACAACATCATACATAAGAGCAACATCCAACTACGGATGAAACACAAACAGAAACTCAAACGACATCCACCCTGCTAGCCCAGGTTGCCGACCAGGAACCTACCCCCTTAACAACGAAGCAGAAGAACTCAAAACAAGGAAGCATCGCTCTCATGTCGGATCATCACATTACCTGTACCTGCAACTGTTGTTGTAGTAATCTGTGAGCCACGAGGACTAAGCAATCCCATTACCATGGGTTTCAAGACTAGCAGAGCTTAATTGGTATGGAAAGGATAAGTGGTGAGGTTGCAGCAAGCGACTAAGCAATGTATGGTGGTAACTTACGAGTACAAGAATAAGATGAGAAGCTACGCAAACGGTCGCAAACTAGTAATGATCAAGAAGTGATCCTGAACTAATTACGTTCAATCATAACACCACCCTGTTCTCTTCCCGACCCACTCGAAAAGAGACCGTCACGGTTACACACGCGGTTGGGTATTTTAATTCAAATCTGGTGTCAAGTTCTGTACAACTGGATATTAACAGATTCGCATCTGCCGCATAACCACGGGCACGACTTTTGAAAGTTTAAACCCTGCAGGGGTGTCCCAACTTAGCCCATTGTAAGCTCACGATCCGCCGAGACAATCCTCCATCGCGGGACATCCAATCAGAATCGGGATCTCGGTGCACAAGACATTTCAGAAATTGTAAAACAAATCCAGCAAAGCCTCCCGGCGTGTCGACACCCTGATAGTAGTCGCGCGTATCTCGTCTCAGGCCACGTCCGGATGGGAAAGCCTACGAGTAAAACCAGATCCTCGAGTTCCCCCGTGGTGGCCCTACAGTATGCCTGTTTGGGACCAACAACATCAGCGCTGGCCCCGCCCTGTATGTAGAAAAATCCTCGGGTTTGCGATGCCCTATGCCAATTAATTATTAGATTCAAGTATTATTATGGCAAATGTTAAAACCAATGTTGGGCCTTGCTGGAAGAGTTTTATTCAAAGCGAAACGTCGAGAGGGTCACATACCCCTCACCGTGTTAGGAACGCAAAATCAAGGAACATAACACCGGTATGACGGAAACTAGGGCGACAAGAGTGGAACAAAACACCAGGCATAAGGCCAAGCCTTCCACCCTTTACCAAGTATATAGATGCATTAATTAAATAAGAGATATTGTGATATCCCAAGATAAACATGTTCGAACATGGAGCAATCTTCAACTTCACCTGCAACTAACAACGCTATAAGAGGGGCTGAGCAAAGCGGTAACATAGCCAAACAATGGTTTGCTAGGAATGGTGAAAAAGGTTAGAAGCTAACATGGCAATTTAGGAGGCTTGATAAATAAGTGGTAGGAAGCGCGACATAGCGATAGCATCGAAACAATTAGCATAGTAATGATAGTAGTGAGATCCAGGGTAACGGTCATCTTGCCTGAAATCTCGCTAGGAAGAAGAACGAGTCCTTGAAGAAGACGAACGGGCGAAGACGAACCAAGCGTAGTCGAACGAATCCTCATGATCGCAATGAAACAGGAACTATCAAGAAGAAGTACAACCGGAAAGAAGCAAACAACATGGTAAACACACAACACATAAACATGACATGATGCTCAACCAAGTATGATGCCTGACAGGTCTATATGATGCTACCCATGGCAAGAGATGATGCATACAAGAACAACAAATCAGGGCAAGTTTAAATGAGGCCGGAACAACATATAACAAATCCGGTAAGTCCCCATATGCAAATTTCAAAATTGGTCCAGATCTGAATAAACCTTATGTTCAAGTTGTTAAACAGCAAGTTAAGATTCACCAAGATGATCTACATGAAATTCTAGTGAAGTTACATATAAAGTTCATTTAATTCGGAGCTATGGCCTAGAAGATATGAGCAAAACAAGTTAAACATGGCATTGATGAATAATGCATTCAAACATCAAGCAAACACTCTCAAAACATGGATGAAACATGATAATATGAAACAAAATGAAATTCTAAGAAAGTTTCATATAGAGCATGCTCAAAACGGAGCAACGGTGCAACACATACACTCCAAACAAGATATAACAACAATCTGCCAAAACAACAAGTAGGAACTTTGCAAACATCAAAACAACATGCTACAGGAATCATATGATCATAAACTTGACATGCACTTCATGTACAGATAACATATACTTCAAATATCATTAAGGTTCAGGTTCATAGGCATCAAGGTTAAACCAATATGATCAATGCAAAATCCAACTTTATAACACAGGAGCATATACATGAGCAGAGTTAATATGATGGCAACGTGAGAGCAAGAAAGAGACAAGCTACAGCAAGTAAACATAGCAACCAAGGGCATGGTATCAAACTACACATAACAAAGAGAAAATAACATCCAAGCATCATATGCATATAGCTCATGGATTAATAGGAACCAACAAGACAAGATTTAATGTTGAAACAGTTTCAGCAAGTGTAAAACAGCAACATTATCATAGCATGTTAGCAAGCATGGAACAGAGGCATATGGTATCCAAAATTCACAACCATGGCTTGTGAACATATTACTCATAGCATACTTCCAAACATGTAACTGAAGCATCTCCAAAAGAGGCATGTATCAACCAATATCAAGCTCACAACCAGGCATCATGAAGTTAACAAAAATCTGGAACAACATATAGGCATGTTCATGGCAATGAAAACACATGCTACATGACATATATAAGGCATCAAAAGTCATGGCATGATAGAGCATAGCATGGGCATGAAAACATGTCAACTAAGAATCTCCATATTATGCATGGATTAATTGGTAGCATCAAGCAAACATGGCAACATATTAAAACAGATTCAGCATTGACAGGACATTAACAACAAGTAGCCCACTTCACAAGCTTTATGCACTCACCACAGGTCATATCAAAATACATGGATTGCACCCCTCTAAATATGGCATAATTATGCTCCTAAAACTTGTAGCCATGATGCTCAAAAGAAAATCACACAAAAAGATATAAAAAGGACAAATAGGAATGTTATAACAGTTTTCAGCAGTTAACAGCAACATGCACTTTTGCAAAAGGGGTTAAGATATTAAGATGCACCCTAACATGAATGCAAAGAACACCAACATGTAGAGAATGAAGATCAGGACATGTGCATATCAAGATCATCATCATAGGATCAATAGGGACAAAGTTATAGCACTCACAAGATGCATACATGAAGTTAACAATCAGCAGATTCCAGCAGTTTATATCACTTAGCAGTTTTGCAACGAATATTAAGTCATCAATATGAACATTAACATGAATTCAATCTACTCCATCATGAAGAGCACTCTGAGATGAACATTTTGACATATCATATGCACAAAACGGAGCTACATGCATAAAGTTATGACAGTTCAAATATGCACACATGATATATGAATTTCTCGGACGGCCAAATTAGAAAAAAAACAGGCGAGCGCGACTTAGTATAAAACGCACGGGCGAGGGCTTGCGGGGGGATGCTCACCCAGGGCCCGATGGGCCGGCCTGGTGGAGCGGAGGCAGGCCTGGCGATGGGGAGGCCCATGCGTGGTCGTCCTCCTCCCGATCCCGCCTAGATCAGGGACGCAAGGCAGCGGCGGCGACCGGACGGAGCTCCGGCGAGCTCTCTAGGACGGCGGGGAGGCGAAGGGAGGGGCGGATTCAGCCCTGGCGCGCCGGATCCGGCAGGTTTCCGGGCGGCGGCGAGCTGACCGAGGCGGCGGGGCGCTGCGGGCAGCCGAGGAGGCGCGGGGCGACGGCTCCTCCGGCCAGCTCCGGCAGCCAGAGGCGAGGTGGCGTGACGGCGGAGGGGACGTGGTGCGGGGCGGCGCAGGCGGTGGCGCGTGCAAGCGGCAGGGCGCGCGGCGGCAGAAAACTGCAGGGCGGCGGCGACGAAGACCGGTGGCGGGCTCGGAGGTTGGCGGCGGGATGCTGGTCGCCGGCGGCCGACGCGGTGGATGTGTCCGGCGGCACGAAGAGGAAAAAGACTAGGGTTTCATCCGTGAAAATGGAAGGGGAGAGCCTATTTATAGGTAGATGGACCTAGGAGAGTCCAAATGAGGTGTGGTTTTTGCCCACATGATTGTGATCCAATGACGGAGAGCATGGAGGAGGTTTAGATGGGTTAGGTGGGCTGTGTGAAGGGGTGCTGGGCTGCAAAGAGAAAGGGGTTTTTGGTTAACTCGGTTAACCGTTGGGGCATCAAACGACCTCTAAAAGGAATGAAATTTGACAGGTGGTCTACCGGTGATATACCAAGGCCACTCGGAAAATCTCGGCCCATTCTGAGAATGTTTTTCAGTGGCCCACAAAACAAAGACTGGGAGGTGCCGCGGGTGCGTGCAAGTGTGGTTGGGCTTAGAAGGGACAACAGAGAGAACCAGGAGAACCCAGACGGATGCAAGTTTTGAAAAACATGCAGATGAAATGTAGATGATGACATGGCAAAGTGCAACACACAAGAAAATGACATGACAACAATGACGAATGACTGGAAGATACCTGGCGCATCGGATTCGGGGCGTTACATCATTGTCGTAGCATTCTAGTCCGGTTACACATGATGGAGACTCATCCAAGCTGTAGCGGCATAAATCAGGGATAGCGT
The DNA here is from genome assembly GCF_018294505.1 of Triticum aestivum. Classification (NCBI taxonomy): domain Eukaryota; kingdom Viridiplantae; phylum Streptophyta; class Magnoliopsida; order Poales; family Poaceae; genus Triticum; species Triticum aestivum. Next base: position 400,769,400 of record NC_057804.1, on the reverse strand, counting down.
GTCCCAGCATGTCGTTCATCTGGTGGTGCGCACTGAAGATACAACCATGCTTCATGAACGACAGGCCTTCCGTATCGTGCATGGAAGGTGGCCTCCGCTTCACAATTGGGTAGCTGTCCCCAATGAAAAGCGAGTACTCTCCAAGAGTGTTCCTCGGCACCCACGTAGCATCACGGGGGTCAAACTCGGTGTTGTTCATCTGGTACACGCGCCATCTCATATCTAGACACATGGTGACGTACATAGTCAAGGTCCATGCATAATAATGTTGTGCTCAAATATGGCGGTCAGTAATACTGTGCAGCAAATAGTACTACTCCGATATAGAGGAAGTAAAATAACTAGCTTATTATATATAGCCACTCTTGGCTACATGGATGAGATAGTAAGACATGGAAAAACAAAAATGGTGGCAGCTAGTGGGTTCAAGTCTTCAAGAGCCTATCTAGCTATACGCGTCCTCCAAGGTAAAAAGTACTCCTAGTAGTACTAGTAAGTAGTACAACAATGAAAGAGAAGGCGAGAGGGTTAAAAAATGGAATACCTGGGTAGATGGTGATGGTCCGACCGTGGTAGATTGTGTGACCATGTTACACATCAGTGGTACCATGGGTAATGACTGCTAAGATATTTGATCCCAATATGCCAAAGTCAGCTACAATGTTCCAAGTTAGACCGAATCGTGAATGCAAATGCACATCCAGGATCGGTGATCTTATTTTGATCGGGGGATGACTGGTCCCCGCAAAATAATGGAGTACCGTTAGGGATGTAATTGATGGTTTGTGTGTTCCGTTTGCAATTTCCCGTACCGTAGGATGGCAACCAGATGAAACAAGTACCCTGGCTTGTCACCGCGAAGATGCGGCCTAGATGGCGCACGGCATCTTCGAACGTGTAGGGGTACAAATCTGCCGCCGCCAACATGCGCCAGCCTCTGCCGTTTCTGCCTCTTGCATTGATGGCAACCCATATGTCGAACACCGCGATGAGATAGTAATCATCGTAGCCGCATCGCTTTGTCAGCGGGTCTGCAATTGCTATTTTCTTCAATCTCATGTAGGCATCATCATACGTATTCAAGCACAACCAGTCCGGAAGGCCGATCCCAATGGTGGAGAAGGGGTCTACAAGAACGGCCGCACTGCTGTGGATGTTGTGCAAAATGATGGTGGTATCCGGCCGGACGTATGCAAAGCAATCTTCATTGGCATCAACCCAGACCTATATATAAGACGGTGGGCAGCGGAGAAATTACGGGATGGAAATGGAATAACTAAGTACTACATGATCAAACTCACTGACCTGCTCATCGAACAAAATCCGACTACCTCTCAACGTCGGCAACTCTAGCGGAGTCAACTTGCAACCATGGCCAGGGAGCGGTGGATTGTTCGAAGGATTGTAGCGTAGAAGAACCTTCTCCTCAAGGACGCATGGAAGACCAACAAGCATGGCCTTTTCCCAAGCCTATTTAAGCACCGTCTTGAAAAACTTGGTGTAGGAAGCACCGAGTCTTGCGACGGTGAGGACGTTGGAGCGGCGTGCAATTTCTCCCAGAGGATCATCGTCCAAGGTCTCCCAGCCCCGACGAGGAGGAGAACCGCCTAGAGAATCCATGGGAGCAGCGACAAACTGCCTTCTCTTTGGGGGGGAGTGGAACTGATGAGTAGGAGATAAGAGTGTAGTAACCGCAGGGCCTCGTCCCTTCCAATTGTAGATCCTTCCTTAGCGAAGGGGTGAGGCTATTATTTACTACTAGTACTAGCATTATGGGACGTTATGGGATTGCATTATACTATAAATAATAGCACTAGTAAGAAATTTTTGGCACTAGGTAGTAGTTTTTGGCGTGGATTAAGAAATTTTGGGTATGTTTTTGCTATTTTTTGTACACGCCAACTAGTGTCAAAAATTTCTTACATTATGTGACGGAGGAGTACGTACTCGTACTGTAGCAGTACTAGTAATACTTTCTCAACTAGTAGTGCGATGTACTATACTTCTAGTATAGTGCACCAGTTTTGAACTCTTGAATCTCAGGGCCAAGGAGCTACAGTTGGAAGTGGAGGGTACTATTGTTCTCTAGAACCATTGTTGTACTATCAATGCAGGGAAAGTACACCTGCGTAGTGGCCTAGTGGGTACTCTCGGTGCTCTATTCAGCCGCTCCTCTCATGTAGCTGGCCTACTCAGCAGCTCCCACTAGTAGGGAAAAGCCTAGCAGCAACGCCGGTTTTGGGCCTCTCAGTAGCGCGGGGACCGGCACTACTAATAAGGCGCTACAGCTAACGTATAGCAGTAGCGCCTATTGTCCCACGCTACTGCTATACATGAATAGCTGTAGCGCTCTTTAGAAAAGGGCGCTGCTGATATTATCTGCAGCGTTGTTTACAGGGAAGCGCTACTGGTAAGGTGGCGCTACTGCTAAATTCCCCCCCCCCCCTCGCTACTACTAGTTTTATTAGTTTTTTTCCTACATAGTTGTTTTGTATTTGAATAGGCTTTATACAATAATCTTTAGCATATCATACACATACAAATATAATCATAGCATATACATACAATTAGTCTCATCAAATCATGTCATCATCATAATCATCATCCAACACAAAGTGGTCTCTCGTCATCAATCTCGAAAATAGCGATACATGTCTCGATTACTTGCAAATACATCGTCATCCATCTAAACAATGATATACGCGAGAAGAGCTATCACTTTGAGTACATGAGTTCGTATCCCTCTCTCGCATTAGCGTGAACCTAAACTAACTACTGCCTGTCGCTCGGAAACCGGAAACCGGTACACCTGGGCCTGACACTCTGGCCACTTGTTGTATATATACTCTTGGCGTAGCACTTCTTCGCCATCTATGATCTATGCACCTGCATCGTCACATCAGTCGATGATATGCAACATATATAGTTGAGCAACAGAAAGAGACAGACTTGGCAAAAATAGAAACAACATATCATAAGCATAAATAACAAAGTTCATCGTACCCAAAATTCCCTAACCAGAGTGATTTTCGCTAGTCGAGGAGGAGGACGATTTAATTACATCACAAATAAAGTTTCACCATGCATAACTCAAAGTTTTGTCATACAGAAAGTATGGACTAAACGGACAAATTGTCATATATCGACAATCACTCCACCATGTCGTGCCATCCATCCATGTCAGGGAGATAGTCCTCGAGCTTAGTGAAAGGCTTCATGTCGAGACGCAGAGAGGCTATCCATGTTCGGACGTCTTCCCGCGACATTTGTCCTTCTCCGTAGAACATCCCTGTTTTTCCGACGACCTCCTTCATGATGATTTGGGCAAGTTCGCGCTGGATGTTATAGAACTCAGCTCGAAGTCGATGATCCTCGATATCTCCTATGTCCTTTGCCCATTGCAGAATATGGGCATCGCCAGATCTAGGTGACATGCGAAGGTTCTGGTGATCCGGTCTGTACTCCAGCATGTGGTGTAGGACATAGAATCCATCATTAAGAGAATTGTTCGGTTGCTGGATGCAGCAGAAGTCGGTCTTATGGCTGAAGGCGGCCCTGCCGCCCCTTCTCTTCTTGTCCCTAACCTCTCCACCCCTTGCTTGGTAGTAAAACATAGCACTGTCGAGAACATCTTTGATTTGGGTGTAATCCTTTTTGTGAATGTTCTTCGACGAGTCCAAGTAAAGAGCGTGGGAGAATCGGGGGTAGAGGATGATGAGGACGGCGCTCCCGTCGCTGCGCAAAATAAGTACACCTCAAATTAATTAGCCTCCACCGTGCAAATGAATTATTGAAATCTAAGGAAGGATAGTAGCGCGGATGACTTACACAGGATGATAAGGCACGAGAATCGCCTCCTTGTCCTTATTGGCGAGCATGAAACTGACGATGTAACCCCTCGCGTATTCACCGTGCTTTGCGCAGTCTCCCAAGAAGCCCTCGTGCATGTAGTACGGGTCAGCGACACAGATATGAGATATCTGCTCAACCCCGATGATGTAGTTCATGTGCCAGGCATAAAGGCCGACAAACGTAAAATCCAGCTTCTTCACGTGAAACATGTCGAATATGTAATCGAATCGGAGGAAGAACTTATCCGCGAGGAAGTTGTCGACGTATGACATTTGCCGCGGAATGTTAACCACGTAGAGTGGGTATCCTGGATCTTTCGAGGCGATGAGGCCTTTCTCTACCCGCAGCACAACGTCATGAAGTCTCCTTAGATCCCCGTATCTGGCCCGTAGCGCTGTTGCAGGTAGGATTGGTTGACCGGGGATATGCCATTTATCCGCATCGGGGATATCTATACGGTCCTGAAGCTGAGGCTGCTGAGGCGGCTGGATCATAGAATCAGCTTTTTTCCCTTTCCTCGTTCTCTTCCTAGACTTCTTTACTACCGGAAGGTCGTCCATAATACGTTGAGACGGTAATTCAGACACCGACTCATGACGCTCAAACCCTGAGGAGGCGCCAGTATAGACATACTGTTCAGCGCCATCATCATCCTCATCCTCATCCATGGCGACGTCACCCCAGCGACTAATGGAGCCTCCTCCTTACCCCGTCCGCTATCACCCAACCCGACACCCGACGCTAATTGGGTAGGTGGGGTGTTGATGTTCATACCTTGCTGAGGCTGCATGCTCGTGGGTGTGCTCCCGGCCGCCTCCAAACGAAGCAGACTCTTTGGCCACAACAGGACCCACCCATTGCAACAATCACCAAGACGCTGTGGGGTCTCGTCGTCATCCCCCACGAGTATTAGAGGAGGCAAATTCTCGTGGCCCGGTTTGCCACTAGCCACGGAAACCTTGAAGACGTTCGGGGGGATCGACCGGCTGTGGAACAATGGTTCCTTCTGCTCCATTATCGTCGCCTTCCCCACGTCCACCTTCTGGTCGCCGATGGTGTACAATATGGTGCACGTGGTTTCGTCGGCCTGCAAAGAAAAGTCTGCGACGTGAGACATCCGAAAGGCAACGAAAACGGGAGATTATACATTTATATTGAAGGGGGCCGGTGTGACAGATACCGTGAGGGCGTCGAGCTCAGCCAAAGATGAGGCACCATCGAGAACGTCCGGTGCGGGAGTCGGTGCGGGAGCAGGTGCGGGAGCCGGTGCGGGAGTAGGTGCGGGAGCCGGTGCGGGTGCAGGTGCTCCCAAGAAGTCAGCAAGGGGAAAGTCCTCTGCATTTTTTTCTGGATTTTGCCTTGTCCAAGTGAAAACGCCCGTCACCAAGGAAGTAGACAAATCTGCAACCACCTGTTTTGCGGCAGCTACCGCTGTTGCAACTGTTTGAGATGATTTCTTCTCAACCGCAATCTCAACCTTCTTGTCAATGTTTTCTTCAGTTAACCTCCGTCTTTCCTTTCTCTCCTCCGTGATCTCACGGTAGTACTTCTTCCACGTGGCGCCGTCTCCGACACCGTGCACGCGTCCATACGATGGTCGAGTATCCACCGGTTGTCGTTTCAATATGTTCAACGCTCGGTTGAATGGAGTGTCCCACTTGGGCCTCGCCAATGCCTCAGACGGTGAGTCGCTTTCGGCCGCAATCCGGTGCTGCTCTCTCTGCAAAAGGCACAAGGATCGTTTACAAATATGACTAACGTGTGTAGTCAAATTGATCAGAAACTAAAATTACCAGCAGTCTCATGAACTCCGTAATGACCGGTGTTGTCTCGTAAACCTTCTTCATTGGGTCCCAACGGTGCCGGGCCCTCAGGACGTCACGCTCCTGCGGGACGGTGAAATCCGCCAAGGGGTCTGGGATGCCCAGACTCGCGGCTTCCGCGTCCTCCTTGGCCCATTTGGACCTCTTTCCACCGTAACCACGGCTTCCGAGGTGGTGGCTCCCAATGTTCCTCTCTTGAAGCCCCTTCATGTACTTAGACTTTTTTGGCAGCTTTGGCCTCGCAAGCCTCCTTGAATATTTGAAACTGCTCTTCCGTGATTGTCGGATTATCCTTTACAATCTCGGAGTAGGGTTCCTTCTTGTTGATGATCTTTGCTTTCACTCGAGTTTTCCAAGCGGCCAACGCGTCGATAAACTTGGTCATGGCGTGTTTGTTTATCTTCTTCATTGCCGGGTCCTCGTCTGGATCTTCTAATCCTTCTCATTCCGGCCCGGGAAAAAGAATATCTCGTGAAACTTCTTTAGGAGGGAGCTCCTCATATTTTCTATCTTCTGTAGTTTCTCATCGTTGATGGTGGCGGTTGTCCGGACGATGCAGCATATTTGATTGTCGTAGCACGCGCGCGCTTCATCGGGCGCCTGTGGCTCAAAATTGCCGCCGTCCACCTCCGTGACCACCAGTCTAGTAGTCTTGAGTTTGTTAGGATGTCGTTGCCTCTTTGCTTTCGGTTCTACACCGGCTCCGCTCCCCGAGGCAGCACCGGTCTCAGTCTCAGCGCCCATCTCGATGCCGGTCTGAGTCTCAGCGCCGGTCTCAGTCTCAGCACCGGTCTGCGTGTCGGCCTCAGTCCCCGATGCCACCGGTGGGCCCAGCAACAACATCAGTTGATCGTCGGTAAGGCTAAAAAATTCGTCTGCCGCCCGGTAGACGTTGTCACAATCACCAGAACCCTGTCCTTCATCGTTGCTAGCCATGTTTCCTATGATTAAATCTAGTCAATTAATTCTAGACCTAATAAAATGAATAATGACATAAAAAAGGCCTATTGTTTTGCAGGAATGTTGACTCCTTCCTGGTGCGGCAAATCCCGGGCACTCGATATGTCCTAGTTTGTAGCACAAGTCATGCCGAAATTCACGAAAAATTTCGGCATGACCTTTGCTAAAAAGTGGACAAATCGAGAACCTGAAATTTGCCGGAACAAAAATGAATCAACATTTCGGCAAAACATAGGCCACTCAGCATCATTCCCTGGAAACAGTGTTCAAATATCCCTCTTCAACACCGCAACACATGTCCAAATATACACGAGCAACCACATGTCCAAATTTCACAAGCTAATTCAAAAACAAAGTGTAGAAGAAAATTCATTTAACTACTAATAGAACAAAATTCAGTTAACTTTAGTGCTCTATAATGATGAAAGGAAAAAAATTTCAGTTAACTACTAATTTCATTCATTTAGGTTATTCATTTAACATCACCTAATTAACCTACTGTACCACTACTACTAGCAGCACTACTAACCTAATTAATCTAGCAAAACTCTAGTGCCCTAACTGAAAAACATCTAATTAACATCTACTAGTACCACTATTGCCCTAACCTAATTAACATCTACTAGTATCACTATATACTATACAAGCAGCATCTACCCTAATTAAACCCTACAGCCCTAACTAACTTTTGTTGTAAACCAACTTTTTTGCTCTAAACTAATTTTTGCTCTAACATCTACTACTTAACATCCTTTGCTCTAAACTAAATTTTTTGCTATAAACAAACTTTTGCTCTACTAATTTTTTCTCTAAAATGCAGAGAGAGAGGAGTGAGGGGGAGGGGTGGGGGACTTACAGAGAGGGGAGAGACGATGGCGGGGAGGTGCTCGGTGACGGAAGCAGGGGCGGAGAGGGCGGGCTCAGGCACGGGCAACGGCGGTCTTGGGCGGGCTCGGGTGGCGGTGAGGTAAAGGGCGCCGACGATGACATCGAGGGCGGCCTCAGGCAGCGGCGGTGAGACTAAGGCCGGCCTCGGGCAGCGGCGGTGAGGATGACGACGGCCTTGGGGGGAGACGGTGAGGTTGAGGGCGTCCACACCGGTAGGAGACGGCGGCGAAGTGGGGCAACGGTGAATTGGGGAGACGGCGGCGATGGCGAGGGATTTGGGGAAGAAGTGTGGTGGCCGGGGGGCAGGGGGAAACCGCTGTTTATGTGAAACGTAACGGTAGCGCGTTTCCGAAAACGCGCTATAGCTAAGTTAGCTACAGCGTGTTTCCTGAAACCCGCTACTGCTATTCCTTTCTCCTTTTTCCCTTTTTTCTTTTATTTTTCTTTACATTTTATTTTTTCCTTTCTCCTTTTTCTATTTCTTTCATTTTCATTTACTTTTCTACTTGTTTTTCACTTTATCTTATTTCCGTTAGCAGTAGCGCCTTACTGCTAAGGAGAGTAGCAGTAGCGCTGGGCCAGTATACGTGCTACTGCTAGGTTGGGCTAGCCATGTGCGCCTAGTTCAAACAAAGCAGTAGCGCTTTTTGCTAGTACGCGCTACTGCTAAAGTCATAGCAGTAGCGCGGTTTATTTATGCGCTGCTACTAAGTAGCAGTAGCGTATGATTTTGTACAGCGCTACTGGTAACATTCTATGTATAAGGTTTTCCCTAGTAGTGTCCTCTCATGCACACACTAGCAGTCTGTTTATCAGCGACGGTTACTGCGGGGGCAGAACATTTGAGTTATTTGATACAACGAGACTAGGCTTTTTGCTTCCATTTGTGGAGGTGTAATGGATCTCGTCGAACTTTGTTACTAGTTCCTTCTTTATGAATGAGATGAGGCAAAGTTTTTGCCTCCGTTTAAAAAAACATGTTAAGAGGAATTTCTTTTATAGAGCCAATAATGGAGTGAAGTCCATGCGTGCAATGCCACAAGCTACAGAGTAGTATTAGAGCACTTTACGTACAGAGCCATATTGCACAGTTCCCAACGCCCTGCCAGGCTTTTCCGGCTCCTCGGGCTTAATTGGGAGTGCTAGTTTAAATATGCTACTAGCTGATGAGGAAGCTGCAAGCGAGGTGCGGCTAGGGCGAGCACGCGAGCCATGAGATGATGGGAAGTAAAACCTGTTCACGTGGCTAGGCTATTCAGTGCACCCAGATTGTGGTGCCACACGTCCGTTTGACTTCAAAACTCAAACTACCCGTGTAAAATATTGGCTCGCAGCAAAGTTACTATTTAAAAAAAAGGCTGCCATGCATTCGGCCGGGATCGAACCCACAAAACAAGGTATACACTCCCGCGACCACTAATAGTACTCGTTGGAGTACAACGCAACCTAGAATCGCCTTTTGTCGCTAGTAGTACATGGTTCGTTACAAGAAACCACTAATAATGCCAAGAAACTACTACCACTTGCATACGTGGTAGACTTAAGATACGACTACCTTATAAACTATTGTACATGCCCTTACCAATCAGCCCTACCAAGAAACGACTACTCTACAAAGTGCGTTACAGGCACGTTTCAACCCATGTCACCCATTAAGTCAACGCCTTCTATTCGGCCGAGCATTATGACTTGTGGGAACTACATGTCACTCTGCACAAAAACCCCCGCGTGACCTCCTACCTCAGGCCCGTCCACCTAGTCATCCTCGGCCATGGGACGCAGCTACCGCCGCCGGCAGAAGGCGAGGTCAAAACCGCCGGTGGTGCGGAGCCCGTCTTGCGGCAGCCCAGATGCCAGCTCCGTCCGGCGCTCGCGACTGCTAGCTAGCCAAGATAGCTCCGTCCAGCTGCTTGTCTGCAAGGTTTGCTAGCAAGATTGGCATGGCGGCGCGTCAGCTTGCTCGCGCGCGCCGCGCTAAGGCCAGCCATCTGGCTCGAGCGACGGCCAGCGCGGCGTCTTGCTCACTCGTGAGTCACGCTCGAGCCAGCCTGCCAACCTGTACAGAGGCCAGCGTGGCATCTAGCCCGTCCGATGGAGCGGCGGCCAACTCTCTCATCACCGGCACCACTGATGAACACGCATCAATACTGTTTGAAGTAATGTTCAGGAAAAATAATGATATGAGGGGGAATAACAGGATAGAAGGTCAGATGTGGGTCCCTTGTGTCAACGGTCAAACAAAATGTGTTGGTTTAAGCTGCCTCGTCAACACGGACGTGTGGGCCAACCCTGTCAAAAATGGGTTTAAACGAGCCTAATTGGTACTAGTAGTAGTTTTTGGCATGGATTAAGAAATTTTTGGTATGCTTTTGCTATTTTTTGTACAATAGATTCTTCCTAGGGCTGGTTGAAAGTGGTAGTCTTTTGTTAAATACTCTACATATTGTAAGTAGGAGTGAAAGTTAAGCTTTGGAAGCCAATAAGCAAGGCTAGTTACATAGTGCATATGTGTACATGATTGAAAGTATATATCAACCATGAGTGAGTAATATCTTGACGGAAAACTCGAAACTATGGAAATACTAGGAATTTTTTTTGTATGGTTGGAAGTACTAGCAATGTTCATGTGTGTTGCAACGGATCATAATTAGAATAATACTTATTCACAAACTTAATACAGAACACTCTAATTATGATATACATATATCACTGGAGATATATTATGTTTCAATTGGAATATATTCCTTGGGCTGTATTGGTGAGGTCGGGGAGGGATGTGGTTGGTTTTAAGATACTAATTATGGGTTTTTCTGCAAATTGGTAGAAAAGTGGGATGTTGGTGAGAAAAGGCAACAACTTAACTCACAGTCATTAGATGTAGATCTAATGGTCAGAAACGACGGATGGCAGACACACCATCATCACCAACTTAGTCTTCTGTAGGAGTAATAGCAGGATCCGTGCATTGCACGGAACATCAAGATGCATTTTTTTTATAAAACACTTGTTGTGATTGACCCATGCGGGAGTAATCCCATGTGTAAAAACTAATGATATCTCGAGAAATAGGAGATAAGGTGAAGAGGAGTGGGCGTGGTGGTGATTGGTGGTCGGACTAAGCGGAGGCATGGGGATTGATGACGCCGGCAACGGCCACCAGGCCAGTTTGTTCCAGAGGCTTCCTTTCTTAATTGCTCAACAATGAGGTTGTTGAAGATAAGGATGAACGAGGGAAGGCCTTGTCTGCAAATGTGGAGAGGGGTGCACGTATCTTTTAGTTTAATTTCCATCCGTCAGATATAGAACGGGCGGTCTATATTGCAAGATTGCACGCGTACCATCATCACCAACTCTGTTTTTTATAAGAGAAGAAATATAAATATGGAGATACAAACGTATTATCAATACTTGTTTTCGTAAACTAGCGTCTACATTCTATTCAATGCCTCAGCATGTGGGGCCTAAGCACAATGACTTCTTGACTGTGTAAAACAAAGGTTTTCCCGTCGCCGATAAGGAGGGGGTGACGGCAGCGTGCTTTTTGGCTTGCTCTAGTCCTAGTAGTCATACTAGGTGGTCTAAGCACATGTAGATTTATTCTTTTTCATGTCTCATGTTCGCCATACTGCCATGACTGTTGTTGAATAGACGGTAAGTAATTCACGGGGAAACCCTTGTTGAGCGTGTTTGCGAGAGAGAGAGAGAGAGAGAGAGAGTGCGTGTGTGATATGTCTAGAGACTGAGGCAATGATAATAGATTCTTTGTGTCTATGTGTGTGGAGGATAGAGAGAGACATGTACATCGGGCTTTGTGTTGTGTAACGTGGAGACACATATACATAATTAGAGAGTGAGTGTGTGAGATACACATGCGGACATGGGGAGAGATGACGATCCAGATAAATGGGTGTTTGTGCGTGTTTGTGTGTGTTTGTGCACGCGTTTGTGTGTGAGAGGTAGTGTGTGTATGTGGAGTAGAGAGACCACTAATGATGTAAACCTAGTATAAGGGAAGGGGGAATGATGTGACATGTGTAGTAGCGGGATAACATGGGTGCGGGCGGCGGGAGCAAACTATTTGGAAGAGACATCGAGTATGTGTGGGAGAGGGGTGTGAGAGCGAGCGAGAGAGAGAGAGAGAGAGAGAGAGCTAGCGACAAAGAGAGAGAGAGAGAGAGAGAGAGAGAGAGGGCGACGAAGAGAGAGAGAGAGAGAGAGAGGGCGAGAGAGGGGTCGTTGGTGTCCATACATGGCATATAGATAGGGAGACAATGTTGATGTTGTTCGAAATTGGCCTATATATGGAGACGTAAGGGAAGCAAGTCATCGTGTGTGTGATAGGGACTTCATGAGAGATCTAGAATAGATGGTGTAGAGAACAATGTGCGAGATTGAGAACGGTGATACATTAGGGAGCTATGGAAAGAGTTGTCGATGTCAAAACAAGCGGATCTCGGGTAGGGGGTCCCGAACTATGCGTCTAAGTCTGATGGTAACAGGAGGCGGGGGACACGATGTTAACCCAGGTTCGGGTCCTCTCTATGGAGGTAATACCCTACTTCCTGCTTGATTGATCTTGATGAATATGAGTATTTCAAGAGTTGATCTACCACGAGATCGTAATGGCTAAAACCCTAGAAGTCTAGCCTATGTGATTATGATTATGGTTGCCTCTACGAACTAAGCCCTCCGATTTATATAGACACTGGAGGGGGCTAGGGTTGTACAAAGTCTATTGCAGAGAAAAGGAATCTACATATCCGAATGCCAAGCTTGCCTTCCACGCTAAGGAGAGTCCCATCCGGACATGGGACAAAGTCTTCTATCTTGTATCTTCATATCCCAACAGTCCGGCCCGCGCTATGTAGTTCGGCCGTCCGAAGACCCCTTAATCCAGAACTCCCTCAGTAGCCCCTAAACCAGGCTTCAATGATGAGGTGTCCGGCGCGCAGATTGTCTTTGGCATTGCAAGGCAGGTTCCGCCTCCGAATACTCTAGAATAGTCTTCGAACACAACAAACGTGTCCGGTTCTACAAAACAAATTCCACACATGATCGTAGAGAGTATAATATTTCACGAGTCCAATCTGTTGACAACTTTTTATAGCATGACATCACGTTGCCGCCCGCCCATTATTCGAACTGTTTTTAGCCTGCCGCTTCATATTTCAAGATGCGGTTTCATTGGCACGTCTTGTCAAAGGAGAGATCGTGTCCCCTTATTGCGGGATTCTCATCAATACGGGCATGGGTAACCCAACCGTGCCATCTGCACGACCCTTGGGGAATAGGCGAGTGGGGAGGCGCTTGATATTCACGGCCTTTATAAAGAGATAAGGATTCACCCCTTTTCACCCACGCCTTCTCTCTCTCTGCCTCCCCCATTCTCGAGCTCCAGCACCCAAGTTCTCATCTTTTCCACCCCAAGAAAGCACTCCAAACATGTCCGGATCTGGAGCGCAGGGCAAGTGGATGGCCTCCTCCGTTAAGGAGAAGGACATAACCCAGCTCCGGGAGGCCAGATATTTGGCCAAGGAAATCGCCCACCGGCTTCCGGCCAAGGGACAGATCGTCCCGACCCCGGAGCCCCATGAGAGGGTTGTCTTCATCCCCCACTTTGTCCGCGGGCTGGGATTTCCTCTCCACCCGTTCGTCCGCAGACTCATGTTCTACTATGGGCTGGATTTCCACGATTGATAACCCACAGGTATAGGGGATCGCAACAGTTTTGAGGGTAGAGTATTCAACCCAAATTTATTGATTCGACACAAGGGGAGCCAAAGAATATTCTCAAGTATTAGCAGCTGAGTTGTCAATTCAACCACACCTGGAAACTTAGTATCTACAGCAAAGTGTTTAGTAGCAAAGTAATATGATAGTGGTGGTAACGGTAACAAAAGTAAAGGCAACAAAAGTAATGTTTTTGGTATTTTGTAGTGATTGTAATAGTAGCAACAGAAAAGTAAATAAGCGAGAACCAGTATATGGAAAACTCGTAGGCACCGGATTAGTGATGGATAATTATGTCGGATGCGGTTCGTCATGTAACAGTCATAACATAGGGTGACACAGAACTACCTCCAGTTCATCAATGTAATGTAGGCATGTATTCCGTATATAGTCATACGTGCTTATGGAAAAGAACTTGCATGACATCTTTTGTCCTACCCTCCCGTGGCAGCGAGGTCCTATTGGAAACTAAGGGATATTAAGGCCTCCTTTTAATAGAGAACTGGAACAAAGCATTAGCACATAGTGAATACATGAACTCAAACTATGGTCATCACCGGGAGTGGTCCCGATTATTGTCACTTCGAGGTTGCCGGATCATAACACATAGTAGGTGACTACAGACTTGCAAGATAGGTTCAAGAACACACATATATTCATGAAAACATAATAGGTTCAGATCTGAAATCATGGCACTCGGGCCCTAGTGACAAGCATTAAGCATAGCAAAGTCATAGCAACATCAATCTCAGAACAGAGTGGATACTAGGGATCAAACCCTAACAAAACTAACTCAGTTACATGATAAATCTCATCCAACCCATCACCGTCCAGCAAGCCTACGATGGAATTACTCACGCACGGCGGTGAGCATCATGAAATTGGTGATGGAGGATGGTTGATGACGACGACGGCGACGAATCCCCCTCTCCAGAGCCCCAAACGGACTCCAGATCAGCCCTCCCGAGAGATATTAGGGCTTGGCAGCGGCTCTGTATCGTAAAACGCGATGATTTCTTCGCTCTGATTTTTTTTCTCCCCGAAAGCCAATATATGGAGTTGGAGTTGGCGTCGGAGGGCCACCAGGGGGCCCACGAGGTAGGGGGCGCACCCCCACCCTCGTGAGCAGGGTGTGGGCCCCCTGGTCTTCATCTTTGGCAAGGATTTTTTATTGTTTTTTCTAAGGTGTTCCGTGGAGTTTCAGGTAATTCCGAGAACTTTTATTTTCTGCACATAAAACAACACCATAGCAATTCTGCTGAAAACAACGTCAGTCTGGGTTAGTCCCATTCAAATCATACAAGTTAGAATCCAAAACAAGGGAAAAAGTGTTTGGAAAAGTAGATACGACGGAGACGTATCAACTCCCCCAAGCTTAAACCCTTGCTTGTCCTCAAGCAATTCAGTTGACAAACTGAAAGAGAAAAAGAAAAACTTTTACAAACTCTGTTTGCTCTTGTTGTTGTAAACATGAAAAGCCAGCATTATTATGAACTAACCATACTCACAATAACACGTAGGTCTCACAATTACTCATATCAATAGCATAATCAGCTAGCGATCTATAATAATAAAACTTGGATGACAACACTTTCTCAAAATAATCATAACATGATATAACAGAATGGTATCTCGCTAGCCCTTTCTGAGACCGCAAAACATAAATGCAGAGCACCTTTAAAGATCAAGGACTGACTAAACATTGTAATTCATGGTAAAAGAGATCCAGTCAAGTCATACCCAATATAAACCAATAATAATGAATGCAAACGACAGTGTGCTCTCCAACGGGTGCTTTTAATAAGAAGGGTGATGACTCAACATAAAAGTAAATGGATAGGCCCTTCGTAGAGGGAAGCAGGGATTTGTAGAGGTGCCAGAGCTCGATTTTGAAATAGATATAAATTATATTTTGAGCGGCATACTTTCATTGTCAACATAACAACTAAGAGATGACGATATCTTCCATGCTAAACAGATTATAGGCGGTTCCCAAACAGAATGGTAAAGTTTATACTCCCCCTCCTCCACAAGCATCAATCCATGGCTTGCTCGAAACAACGAGTGCCTCCAACATTCAACGGGTCCCAGGGGGAGTTTTGTTTGCAATTATTTTGATTTAGTTTTCATAAAGCATGGGACTGGGCATCCCGGATACCAGTCATTTTCTCATGAATGAGGAGCGGAGTCCACTCCTCTTGAGAATAACCCGCCTAACACAGAAGATAAGGGCAGACCTAGTTGACATATGAGCTATTCGAGCATGCAAAGCAGAATGTTTATTTGAAGGTTTAGAGTTTGGCACATACAAATTTACTTGGAACGGCAGGTAAATACCGCATATAGGAAGGTATAGTGGACTCATATGGAATAACTTTTGGGTTTAAGGAGTTTGGATGCACAAGCAGTATTCCCGCTTAGTACAGGTGAAGGCTAGCAAAAGACTGGGAAGCGACCAACTGAGAGAGCGACAACAGTCGTAAACATGCATTAAAATTAATTTACACCAAATACAAGCATGAGTAGGATATAATCTACCATGAACATAAATGTCATGAAGGCTATGTTGATTTGATTCAACTACATGCGTGAACATGTGCCAAGTCTAGTCACTCAATTCATTTAAAGGAGGATACCATCCCATCATACCACATCATAATCATTCTAATAGCATGTTGGCACGCAACGTAAACCATTATAACTTATAGCTAATCAAGCATGGCACAAGAAACTATAATCTCTAAATGTCATTGCAAATATGTTTACTTCATAATATCCGACTCAGGAACGATGAATCATCATATTTACAAAAACAAGAGAGGTCGAGTTTATACCAGCTTTTCTCATCCCAATAAGTCCATCATATATCATCATTATTGCCTTTCACTTGAACGACCGAAGGGTGTGTATAATAATAAGAGTGCACGTGCATTGGAGTAAGCTGGAATCTGCAAGCATTCAACTCAAGAGAGAAGACAAATAATATGGGCTCTAAGTTAAATAAAAAATCATGCATATAAGAACCACTAAGCAATTTCAATATAGTCTTCTCGACCCCCAAAAGAAAGAAAAGAAATAATAATTGTTTACACGGGAAAGCTCCCAACAAGCAAAAGAAGAACGGGAAATATTTGTGGGTTTTCTTTTTAATTCTACTACAAGCAAAGAAATAAACTACTACTAATTTTTTTGGTTTTTTCTTAAGGTTTATCAAGCACACAAGAAGAGAACAGGAAAAAGAAAATAAACTAGCATGGATATTACAGTGAAAGAGTATGAGCACCGACATTTAGCAATGAGTGTGTGTGAACATGAATGTAATGTCGGTGGGAAATACATACTCCCCCAAGCTTAGGCTTTTGGCCTAAGTTGGTCTATTGCCAGGGATAGCCTAGCGGGTACCCATAGGTGAAGCTGGGGTCATACTGTGACGAAGAAGACTCTGACTGCCACTGGCTGGCAGCTTCCTCTGGATCCCAAGAATAAACAGATAGTCGTGGAGGCTCATCTTGAGGCTCCGGTTCCGGGGCTGGTGCAGGATTCCGATAGGCTTGAACAGCCGACCACGGAACAATGCGAGGTCCTACAGACAAGTTAAACAAAGAAGGAGCAGGCAAAGTAATAGTCTCAGGGTGATGTTTATCAAAGTATAATTTGTATTTGAGCTCCCCTTCGCGACTCTTAACAAGAAAATCATGCGCTATCATACTCTTATAATCTAAATAAGCACGGGGCAGTGCTATTTCTTCTTTCTCCTCTGCCTAATAGGTATTTCAAAATGTTCAGCTAGGCGCGAGGCATAAATGCCTCCAAATATAGGGCCATTAGTACGGTTCAGACTTAACCGTCTAGCAACAATTCCACCCATACTAACAGAGTTATTGCGGTATAAACCATGGAACAAAATAATAATATCAGGAATACTAAGGTTCCCGCAGTTCCCACGTCCAATCAAGCAACGACTAGCAAATAAGGCAAAGCAGCATAAAACAGGAAAAAGTATGCTAGTAATCCTTGCATCAGAAACCTTCCTGGTTTCTCCCACAGTGATATTGTTAATAAAAGCTTCTACTTCATTAAGGTGGGGTTCATCTAAGGTGCCCTCAAAGGGTATTCTGCAAACCTCACAGAATTCAGCTAATGTCATCTCTTTAACAACGTCGTGTAAATCAAACTCTACTGTTGGAGGTGATTTCTTAGGGAAAAAGTAGAAGTTTTGCACAAAAGTATTTGTGAGTAAGAGATACTGATGACGTTGGTCATGGAGGAAGTCAGTGAGGCCAGCATTCTCAATCAATAAATAGAAATCCTCATAAATCCCGGCTCTCCTCAAGAAGTCATCGGAAGGCCATTCACACAGCCGGACCTCCGCGGTGCGAGGCAAATTAAATTTGGGCTTCTGCTCTTCTTCCTTTTGTTTTTCCTTAGAGCTTCGGCTCGACGAGCCCCTCAAAAGTCTCTTCATTATTTCTGAAACAATCTGAAATTTTTAGTAACTACAAATAAAAGTGAACCAACTTCAATAAAATTGATAGCAACAACTCCCATAAGTGCCTAGAGCCTATATAAAGCATTGGAACTACTTGGAACCATATAAATTTGACATGCAAGCTCAAGAACATGGTCACCTATGCAGCACAAATTTGCAATGAATAAAGCACTATGACAAAAACTAATTGGACCAATGGAGGAGTCACATATCCAAGGAACAATCTCCCCAAGCAGTTTTGCGAGAGGTGCTTTGAGCAAGGAGATCGAAAATCACAGCAACGGGGACTGGAACTCGTGCTTGAGTTGGTTTTTCGTGTTTGTGTGAAGGAGAGGAAGAAGATGGGTGCAGGGATAAGTGGAGGAGGGTCACCATGGGCCCACAGGGTAGGGGGCACGCCCAGGGGGTAGGGCGCGCCCTCCACCTTCATGGCCAGGTGGCATCTCCCCCCGCGGTAATTTTTGCACAGTAAATCCTCAAATATTCCCGAAAAAATCATATTAAATTGGCATGGCATTCTGAGGACTTTTATCTTCGGGATATTTTATATTGCACGGATAAGTCAGGAGACAGACAGAAAAATACTATTTTACTTTATTTCTACTAAGTAATAGAAAATATAAAAAGGGTACAGAAGGTTGTGCTTCTAGTTTCATCCATCTCGTGATCATCAAAATGAACCCACTAACAAGGTTGATCAAGTCTTGTTAACAAACTCATTCCGAATAATCACGGAACCGGAGAAATTTCGAATAACACTAAGTTACCTCAACGGGGATATGGAAATCCCCAACAATAGGAATATCATACTTTTTCTTGACAGTAGGGAGAGGAAATTCAAAACCTCCAAATATAATCGATGGAATTTTTCCAATAGAGTTGATACTATAAACTTGAGGTTGTTTCCTCGGAAAATGTATCGTGTGCTCATTGCCATTAACATGAAAAGTGACATTGCCTTTGTTGCAATCAATAACAGCCCCTGCAATATTAAGGAAAGGTCTTCCAAGAATAATAGACATACTATCATCCTCGGGAATATCAAGAATAACAAAATTTGTTAAAATAGTAACATTTGCAACTACAACAGGCACATCCTCACAAATACTGACAGGTATAGCAGTTGATTTATCAGCCATTTGCAAAGATATTTCAATAGGTGTCAACTTATTCAAGTCAAGTCTACGATGTAAAGAGAGAGGTGTAACATTAACACCGGCTCCAAGATCACATAAAGCAGTTTTAACATAATTTCTCTTAATGGAGCATGGTATAGTAGGTACTCCTAGATCTCCAAGTTTCTTTGATATTCCACCCTTAAAAGTATAATTAGCAAGCATCGTGGAAATTTGAGCTTCAGGTATCTTTCTTTTATTAGTAATAATATCCTTCATATACTTAGCATAAGGATTTGTTTTGCGCACATTAGTTAATCGCATACGTAAAAAGATGGGTCTAATCATTTCGGCAAAGCGCTCAAAATCTTCATCATCCTTTTTCTTGGATAGTTTCGGAGGAAAAGGCATGGGTTTCTGTACCCATGGTTCCCTTTCTTTACCATGTTTCCTAGCAACGAAGTCTCTTTTATCATAACGTTAATTCTTTGATTGTGGGTTATCAAGATCAACAGCAGGTTCAACTTCTACATCATTATCATTACTAGGTTGAGCATCAACATGAAGGTACATCAATATTATTTCTCTGAGAATCTTGCTCGATTCTCTTAGGGTGGCCTTCAGGATACAAAGGTTCCTGAGTCATTCTACCAGTTCTAGTAGCCACTCTAACAACATAATCATTTTTCTTACTATTCATTTCATCAAGCACTTCTTTCTGAGCTTTGAGTACTTGTTCTACTTGAGTGGTGACCATACAAGCATGTTTGCTAACAATTTTAAGTTCACCTCTAATATCAGCCATAAAATCACCCAAGCGTTTAATCATAAAGGTATTCTATTTTAATTGTCTACCAAAATAAGCATTAAAGTCATCTTGCTTAAACATAAAGTCATCAAACTCATCCAAGCACTGACTAGCAATTTTAATAGGAGGGACTTCAGCTTTATCATATCTATAGAGAGAATTTACCTTTACTACCTGTGTCGGGATATCGGGAGATTCTTCAGTGAATAAGTAATTGAGATCATATACTTCTTCGACAAGCGGTAAATTAAGGCCGTTTATTTCTTCAATAGGAGGTAAATTCTTAACATCTTCACCTTTAATACATTTTCTTTCATAGATTTCTTTGCCACTTGCATATCTTCGGGACTGAGAAATAGAACACCTCTCTTCTTCAGAGTTGGTTTAGGAATAGGCTCAGTAATGGGCTCTGGAGCTGGCTCAGGAGGTGGCTCGGGAGGTGCCCAATTATTTTCATTTGCCAACATATTATTCAATAGAATTTCAGCTTCATCCGGTGTTCATTCCCTGAAAAGAGAACCAGCACAACTATCTAGGTAATCTCTGGAAGCATCAGTTAGTCCATTATAAAAGATATCAAATATTTCAGGTTTCTTAAGAGGATGATCAGGCAAAGCATTAAGTATCTTGAGAAGCCTCCCCCAAGCTTGTGGGAGACTCTCTTCTTCAATTTGCACAAAGTTGTATATTTCCCTCAAAGCAGCTTGTTTCATATGAGCAGGGAAATATTTAGCAGAGAAGTAATAAATCATATCCTGGGGACTTTGCACACAACCAGGATCAAGAGAATTAAACCATATCTTAGCATCACCCTTTAATGAGAACAGAAATATTTTGAGTAGATAAAGGTAGCGCGGTCTCTCGTTATTAGTAAATAGGGCAGCTATATCATTTAACTTAGTAAGATGTGCCACAACAGTTTCAGATTCATAGCCATAAAAAGGATCAGTTTCAACCAAAGTATTTATATCTGGATCAACAGAAAAATCATAATATTCCTTATTAGGAACACAGATAGGTGAAGTAGCAAAAGCAGGGTCGGGTCTCATCCTATCTCTAAGAGATTCTTTACTCCATTTAATTAGCAGCCTCTTAAGTTCGTATCTATCCTGGCAAGCAAAAATAGCTGCAGAAGATTCAGTATCAAAAAGATAACCCTCAAGAATAGCAGGCATATTCTCATCATCACTGTCGGTGTCAAAACCGGCGGATCTCGGGTAGGGGGTCCCGAACTGTGCGTCTAGGCAGATGGTAACAGGAGACAAGGGACATGATGTTTTTACCCAGGTTCAGGCCCTCTCGATGGAGGTAAAACCCTACTCCTGCTTGATTAATATTGATGATATGGGTAGTACAAGAGTAGATCTACCACGAGACCAGAGAGGCTAAACTCTAGAATCTAGCCTATGGTATGATTGTTTATATAGGCACCAAAGAGGGTTAGGGTTACACAGAGTCGGTTACAATGGTAGGGGATCTACATATCCGTATCGCCAAGCTTGCCTTCCACGCCAGGGAAAGTCCCATCCGGACACAGGATGACGTCTTCAATCTTGTATCTTCATAGTCCAGGAGTTTGGCAAAAGGTGATAGTTCGACTATCCGGACACCCCCTAATCCGGAACTCCCTCAGTAGCCCCCGAACCAGGCTTCAATGGCGATGAGTCCGACGTGTAGATTGCCTTCGGCATTGCAAGGCGGGTTCTTCTCCAAATCCTGTGTACCTGTTGAATAGCGTCCGGCTTCTTGTAAATATTATGCTCCTCGGCTTCCACGCCCAATAATGGCCATCTTCCATGTGTTGAATGAATGCGAAAAGCCAGGGTATTTTTACATTTACCCCCTAGCTACGCAAATGAGCTGTCTAAAAAAGAGACGAGGATCTAGATCCGAATCACACCATCCTCCCTTCGCGAGCATTCATCAGAGCGCATCTGATAGAAATCCATTCCATCATGGACAGTCGACGCGGCTCCTCCTCTCGCCCTCCCAGCCCTCAGCCTGGAGATTGGGAGAGATGCTCCGTCCCGCACAACGAGTTAGTGACGCTCCAAAAGAAGGGATTTCTTCCCCCAGCCTTCATGGTTCCGGTTCGAGCCGGACTCGCCACCTATAAGGGCGGAAAGCAAGCGGAGAGCGTCCCCAGCCCCTCCAAAGGAGAGCGGGTATGCCTTGTCCCTTATTTGATAAGAGGGCTCAGATTTCCAATTCATCCGTTTCTCCGGGGGCTCCTGGAGTTCTACGGCCTCCAGTTGCACAACCTTACGCCTGCCTCCATTTTGCATATTGCAGGCTTCGTGGCCCTTTGCGAGCTGTTTTTGGGCATCGAGGTTCATTTTGCACTGTGGAAGAAGCTGTTCTGCCTGGTGCCCCATTCTCAAGAGGGGTCAATATATCAAGTGGGCGGAGCCGAACTATGGCACATCACCGGGACCGGATATCTATTTGGAACCCCGAAGAAGGCGTCCGAAGACTGGCCTTCAGAATGGTTTTATATAGAAGATGTCCCCCTGCCGGACCCTATTTGGATCGGCCTCCCTAAGTTCAATAACGCTCCTTTGAAGAAACTCCTAAGCTGGCGTCCACGGAGCCCTCAGAAGGAAAATGACAGGGACGTCCTTTACCTGATGAGCCGAATTATGTTGTTAGCTCATTCCGGACTGACCATGATCGGGGTCATGGCCACATGCATTATGTGGGGGGTGTAGCCGCTCTAGTATAGAGGCCACCCCATGTGGGATTTCAACGGGGAGGATGATGCCACCAGCTGCGGCCGTAAGGGTCCGGGATCGGTCGCCGATCTGATGAAGATCTTGTCCGCATTGTTCAAGGGAGAAGAGGAGGAATTTCTCCGCGTCAATCCACAGGACGGATTTTCTATGTACAATCCCCCAAGGTGGGTAAGCGGACATTTCTTTTTGCCTATCCGATCCATATTCCCATAGTCAAGTATCTCATTTTGCGATTTCGACGCGGGAACTGCGCCAGGACGTAAGGGATATAAACAGCCCGCCTCCACAACCTGAGGATCCGGAACGGTTCCTCGATCCGGCCTCCCAAGAGGATCCGGACATATCAGTGGAGCTGATTGATGGGGTATTTCACCAACTGAGCATCGATAATGCCTTGGTCGCCATTACGGCCGATTACCCCGGAATACTTCCAGCCTCACAGGTAATTGAGACCGAAGTCCCAACACTTTGAAAATGACCCATCCGTGCTTATTTTTATCACCGTGTACCAATGGTGTTTCGCAGGGGGTGCCCTTGAGGCGGAAGGCCGAGCCCGCGGCGGCTAGCCAACAAGGGGCAGCACGGCCCAGCAGGCTAAAAAGAAGTGCGGTCCGGATCGAAACACCGGTGCAACGGTATGGCGTGTCACCATATTCCCAGGTTTGATTCCCGGAAGGCATACTAACGCTCGTGCTCTCTTCAGGAAAAAGAGCGCTCGCCGGACTATACCCAGAGAGATTGCCAATCGAGCCTCCGCCAGCCAGGCTCCAAAGCCAGGCCCAGAAGCGGAGGCGAACACGAGGCATGCGTCGGATACTCCTCCGACAAAGGATGCCGACAGATTGTCCGCCACCAACTCCGAGTGGAGAGTGCCATGAATCACAGGCGCCGCCGGACAGTTCTTCGGGACACATGTTTCTCCCAAGAGGCATTGAATGCCTTCACTTCGGGAGATGCGCACCTCCGCGCTGCTCAAGATGGTCTAGCCAGAGACACGGAGCAGTATGTAAAAGACATGCAGGTGAGAAAATTTGATAGTTATATATGCCAGTATCCCCCGAGACTTGAAATAGTTAGAATAACTGATTTAAGGATCGTTTGTTATGCAGGATCTTACAGAAAAGAATACCCAACTGTCCAAGGAGCTTGAAGAGTGCAAAGCCCAACTTGAGGCCGCACTAGCCGCGATAGGGGAAGCCAAAGAGACCCCCTCTGGTAATATACGTTTCAAAGGATAAGTATGTTGTGAGGTGTGGCGTGTGTATAAATCTGACAATAGCATTGCAGATGGCGCCGGGGTAGATCCGGACAAGCAACAGCTCTTGCGCCAGTTAAAGGCCGGCGAGAACGTGCTTACGAAGGTGAGGCAGGAGAAAAATAATCTCCAAGATGCCAACACCTAGCTGGGTGAGGAACTAAAGGATGTTCGTGCCCAGCTGTCTGACCCCGTTAAGGAGAATCGGCGGCTTCGACGCGGCATGTTTAGTAAGTGCTTGAACCCACTTTCAAAAAAGAGTTCGGCGAGGAAGTCGACTAATCAGAGTTATGTCTGTAGGTATGCTCACAGGTCGTCCTGCACAGGAAATGCCCGGTTCTACGGGTGACCTTATTCCCGAGCTCTTACAACTGCATGAACGAGTTCGGCAGGTGATGAAAGGCGTCGCCCAGGCCTTGTGGCCATCTGTCTCCCTGCCTGAAGGCCTTGGAGAGCTTGCAGAGAGGCTTCAGGGAGCGGGGCGGTGCTTCCGATTATGGAAGATATCGGCCTGCCGTCAAGGCACCAGGGATGCCTGGGCCATGGTGAAGACGCGGTACACGAAGGCTGACCCAAACCACATGGCCGAGGTCGGACTTGTGGGGCCCGATGGGAAGGAGATCCCTGTGAGCTCAGTGTACGGCCAAGTAGAGTTGGCCGCAAAGTATTCCCAGCAGGACTGTAAACTAGACAGACTATTAGATGGCATTGAAGAGGAATACAATCAGTCAAATTGACTATGTAATTTAAGATGACATGTAAAATGCCTTCTAGTCGGATTGTAGATCGTTTGTCATAGCAGACCTTTTCGCTTCAATCTCGGGACCCAATAGTCCGGAGTGTGTCCAAATACCCTCGCGGTTATATAAGAACCGGGGCATGCGTGGAGACCAGGCGTAGGAGTCATTAGTGCTTTATCAGACAAGTGCCCAACTAGTTATGTTATATTACATGGTTAGTAAGAAACATCTTCCAGGGAGAATAGTTTCGTTAGGGGTTCCTTTCCCTGGGAGGCATGCCCTAAAGTCCATGTCCAGACAGCAAAAAAAGCAGAAAAAACATCTGGGGGCAGATAAATAAATAGGTAAGAAATCATCTTTTAGTTCACCGACCGAATATTCCCTTAAGAATGCTAGCTTAAGGCTTTACGCAGTCTGAGGTACACATCTGGCTGACCCGGCAGTAACAATCGCAGAGGTGCTCCCTTTACCAACTAGCTGAACAATCGGGAACGTAGGGGTAAGCACACGAGCCAGGCAACCCAGCTTGGCCAAAACTTAAGTCATATCGATGCATATAATGGTGAATAAAAGGTACATGCGGAAGTGTGACACATGTGTTGGGCATGAAGCCCGTATAAATAAGCTTCTGTTAGAGAAGCCCCCAGGTATAATGAGCGCGGATAGCGCGTCAAGTGTGTGCGAACAATACGCAAACAAGCCTTCAAAGGCTGTAAGAGAAAAGGAGGGAGAAGGAGAGAAACAGAAGACAGCTAATATGTAAAATATAGACGGAGGAAGGAGACAAACTCAGAATCCGGCGCTAGGCGTAGAATCTTCGGAGACGGGCTGCGTTCCATGGGTTCGGCTCGAGTTGGTTATCTGATGCGTCGCACAGACGGTACGCTCCACCGGTCAGGACTTGGTCGATGATAAAGGGACCTTCCCATTTGGGCTTGAGTTTTTCCTTTTTCTTGTCCGGCAGGCGTAGAACTAACTCGCCAACATTGTAAGTTTTGGCCCGTACTTCTCTGCTTTGATATCTTCGAGCTTGCTATTGATAGAATACGGAACGGGCTTTTGCCACGTCACGCTCCTCCTCCAATGCGTCCAAACTATCCTGCCGATCGAGCTCGGCTTCTCTTTCTTTGTACATGCGCACGCGAGGTGAGTCATGAATTATGTCGCAGGGCAGAACTGCCTCTGCGTCGTATACCATAAAGAATGGTGTAAATTCGGTGGTGCGATTCAGAGTGATCCGCAGCCCCCAGAGTACGGAGTCGAGCTCCTGTACCTAGTGCGTTTTAGATTCCTTGAGGGACCGCACTAATCTGGGTTTGATGCCGCTCATGATTAGACCATTTGCTCGCTCGACTTGACCGTTAGTTTGAGGGTGATAGACTGAAGCATGGTTGAGCTTGATGCCCATGTTTTTGCACAAGAGTTTGACCTTGTCGGCCGTAAAGTTCGTGCCTTTATCAGTGATGATGCTATGGGGGACGCCGTAACAGTGTACGACCCCTGATATGAAGTCTATCACTGGTCTGGATTCAGCCGTCTTAACAGGTTTGGCCTCTATCCATTTGGTGAAATTATCCACCATGACCAGTAGGTATTTTTGCTTGTGGGTTCCTCCTTTAAGGGGTCCAGCCATGTCAAGCCCCTAGACCGCGAAGGGCCGGGTTATAAGTATAGTTTTGAGGGCGGTGGGTGGCATGTGGCTTTGATTAGCAAAAAGCTGGCAACCGACGCATCGTTGGACTAAGTCCTGAGCATCTGCCCGGGCCGTCGGCCAATAAAATCTTGTACGGAAGGCCTTGCCTACAAGGGCCTGGGCTGCGGTGTGGTGCCCGCCGAGTCCGGCATGAATTTCAGCCAGAAGATTCCGCCCTTACTCTTCGGAGATACACCTTTGAAGGACTCCGGTTGTGCTTTTCTTGTAAAGCTCTCCCTCATGGACCTTATAGGCTTTAGATCGCCGCACTATGCAGCGGGCCTCGTTTTGGTCCTCGGGAAGTTCCTGCCTGGTTAGGTAGGCTAGGAATGGTTCCGTCCACGGGGCACTGACTGCCATTATTATGTGGGCTGAGGATGTTACTTCGTTGGCAGAACCACCAATTGTGTCAGAATGTTCGGTGTCGGGCAGTGCGGTTGGGTCCAGGTTGTTATTTCCGAATTCCCCCTCCCATAGTACGGATGGCTTGAACAACCTCTCTAGGAATATGTTGGGAGGGACGGCATCGCGCTTTGCGCCAATGCGTGCCAATACGTCTGCTGCCTGGTTGTTATCCCGGGCTATATGGTGAAATTCGAGCACCTCAAACCGAGCTGACATTTTTAGGACGGCGTTCCGATAAGCTGCCATTTTTGGATCCTTGGCATTGAAGTCTACATTTATTTGGGATATCGCGAGGTTCGAATCCCCGCGCACCTCTAGGCGTTGAATGCCCATGGAGACTGCCATCCGGAGGCCATGTAGAAGGGCCTCGTATTCGGCTGCGTTGTTGGAGTCCATATACATTATCTGGAGTACGTATTGAACCGTATCTCCGACTGGGGACGTCAGAACGACTCCAGCCCCCAGACCAGCCAACATTTTGGAGCCGTCGAAGTGCATGAGCCAGTTGGAATATGCATCGTACTCTTTAGGGAGTTCGGCTTCAGTCCATTCGGCGACGAAGTCGGCCAAAACTTGCGACTTAATAGCTCGCCGTGTCTTATAGGTTATGTCAAACGGGAGGAGCTCAATGGCCCATTTGGCAATCCGGCCCGTCGCGTCGCGGTTGTTTATAATGTCATTAAGAGGTACTTCGGAGGCTACTGTTATCGAACACTCTTGAAAGTAGTGTCGCAGCTTCCGGGATGCCATGAACACCGCGTACGCTATCTTTTGATAATGCGGGTACCGTGACTTGCATGGAGTTAGGACAGTGGACACGTAGTAAACTGGTTTTTGAAGGGGGAACTTGTGTCCGTCCGTTTCTCGTTCGACAACAAGCACCGCGCTTACAACTTGATGAGTTGCCGCGATATATAATAGCATTGGTTCGCCCATGTTGGGCGCGGCCAGGACCGGGTTTGTTGCCAATATGGCTTTTATTTCTTCGAGTCCGGCCGTGGCGGCATCCGTCCACTCGAAGTGTTCGGTGCGTCGGAGGAGGCGATAAAGGGGTAATGCCTTTTCTCCCAAACGGGAGATAAAGCGGCTTAGAGCCGCCACGCATCCAGTCAATTTTTGTATTTGTTTGAGGTCCTTTGGGATATCCAATTGTGACAGAGCTCGGATCTTGGCTGGGTTTGCTTCAATTCCTCTACCGGATACAATGAAGCCCAAGAGCTTTCCGGCTGGTACGCCGAAAACGCATTTTTCCGGGTTAAGCTTGATGTCATATGTTCGGAGATTATCGAATGTGAGCCTCAAGTCGTCTACTAGAGTTTCAACGTGCTTGGTTTTGACGACCACATCGTCTACGTATGCCTCCACTGTTTTGCCGATCTGGTTTGCCAGACATGTCTGAATCATGCGCTGATATGTTGCGCCGGCGTTTTTGAGCCCGAAGGGCATTGTGTTGAAGCAGAATGGGCCGTATGGGGTGATGAATGCCGTTGCGGCTTGGTCAGGCTCTGCCATCTTAATTTGGTGGTAGCCGGAGTATGCGTCGAGGAAGCACAATGAATCGTGTCCTGCGGTAGCGTCGATAATTTGATCGATGCGGGGGAGGGGGAAGGGATCCTTTGGGCAAGCCTTGTTGAGGTCCTTGAAATCGACGCATAGGCGCCAGGATTTGTCCTTCTTTGGTACCATCACCAGGTTTGCTAGCCAGTCCGGATGTTTTATATCTCTGATGAATCCGGCCTCCAATAGTTTGGCTAGCTCCTCTCCCATGGCCTGTCTCTTGGGTTCGGAGAAACGCCGAAGAGCCTGTTTGACTGGCTTGAATCCTTTTAGGATGTTTAGGCTGTGCTCGGCCAGCCGGCGTGGGATTCCTGGCATGTCTGAAGGGTGCCAGCCAAAAATGTCCCAATTTTCACGTAGGAATTCTCGTAGTGCAGCGTCTACATCAGGGTTTAATTGTGCCCCGATGGAGGCCGTTTTTGTAGGGTCCGTTGGATGGACTTGGAATTTGACTATTTCGTCCGCTGGTTTAAAGGAGGTGGACTTGGATCTCTTATCGAGTATCACATCATCCCTATTCACCGTGGAGCGCAGCGCAGTGAGTTCCTCGGCCGCTAGGGCTTCGGATAGTGCCTCAAGGGCCAGTGCGGCTGTCTTATTTTTGGCGCGGAGTGCTATGTCCGGGTCACTAGCAAGAGTGATGCTTCCGTTGGGCCCGGGCATTTTGAGCTTCATGTACCCGTAATGGGGTATAGCTTGAAAAATTGTGAATGCCTCTCGCCCTAATAGAGCGTGATATCCGCTGCTGAACGGGGCCACTTGGAACGTGACCTCCTCGGACCTGTAATTATCCGGCGTGCCGAACACCACATCCAGTGTGATTTTTCCTGTGCAGCATGCTTCCCAACTGGGGATTATTCCTCTAAAGGTTGTGCTGCTTCGCTCAATGCGGCTCCAGTCTATTTCCATTTTTCGGAGGGTTTCCTCGTAAATGAGGTTCAATCCGCTGCCACCGTCCATGAGTACCTTGGTAAGGCGAAAGCCGTCCACTATTGGACTGAGGACCAATGCGGCTGGTGCTCGGGCTGTTCGGAATTTAGGTTCGTCACTGGCATTAAAGGTAATAGCCGTGTCACTCCATGGGTTTATTGTTGCTACTTGGTAGACTTCGGCAAGGCTGCGGAGTGTTCGTTTCCGCATATTATTTGATGCGGAAGTCTCGAAGACTGTTAATACCGTACTGGTATCCTTGGGCTGGTGCTCTGGAGTTAGAAGCTCTTCGCCACTTTTGGCCACCTGCCGTAGTATCCAACATGCTCTAAGGCTATGAGTTGGAGTGGCGCCCTCTGTACTATGAATTTTGCAGGGTCCATTGAGCCATCCTTCCAGTACGGTTCCATGCCCTATAGAGGGTTTTTGCTTTTTGGTATTTAACCCAGGTGCCTGGCGATGATGCACCCTTTTATTTCGGACTGGGGTTGTATTCAGTGCCGGATTGTCCCAAAATTTGATTTCGGTTTTCCAGGCGCTTTCCATCGCACAGTACTTTCGTACTATGGATGTCAAGTCAGCGAAGCGTGTAATTTCACGACGACTTACGGCGTTGAGGATTCCCTTGTCCATGCAATTATTGTAGAAGAATGAAATTGCGTCCTCCTCACGGCAATCCTTTATCCTGTTCATGACCAGGAGGAATCTGGCCCAGTAATGGTGTACTGTTTCTGCGGGCTCTTGCTGGATTTGGGATAGATCGCTTATGTTTGGGTGGGCAGGTGGAATTAAATTCGGAACCCCATCCAATCTAAGACTCAGGGGCCAAGAAGTTTCCGAACTTGGAAGCTTGGGTTCTTGGATCTTGTCCAATGAATCTAGCCCGCTGCCTGACTTTAGGTTCAGGGCTTGAGTGACGTCCTCCCCTCTGCGGGATTCCGGCATGGAGGGATCGGGAATCCGGACGTAGCTAGTCCTTAAAATAGAGGAAGGGTCGCCGTATTGTTCCTCAACCACAGCAACGTGGTGGGTAACCTGGGGAGAGTTGATCTCTCTCAGATCGGGTTTAGGCCCAATCTGATCGTAGTCTGTAGCGACTCCCATGGCGGCGCTGCGATCCAAGAGCACGTTTAAGGAAGAGAGCTCCATCGGATCTAACTGCTCGGCGAGTTCCGAGTTAACGTGAAGATTGCTTTCGATGACCCAAGAAGTCATCGTCGGCGCGGTGGCCGAACAGGCGGTCATAAGAAAACCGCCTAGCCGGAGTGTTTGGCCGATGGCCAAAGCTCCTTTAGCAACAATGCCGTTTTTAAAGACGGGATGAGGCATCCTTCCTGATGGCGACGACACAGAGGAACTCTTAATGAAAGCACCAATGTCGGTGTGAAAACCGGCGGATCTCGGGTAGGGGGTCCCGAACTGTGCGTCTAGGCGGATGGTAACAGGAGACAAGGGACACGATGTTTTTACCCAGGTTCGGGCCCTCTCGATGGAGGTAAAACCCTACTCCTGCTTGATTAATATTGATGATATGGGTAGTACATGAGTAGATCTACCACGAGATCAGAGAGGCTAAACTCTAGAAGCTAGCCTATGGTATGATTGTTGTTCGTCCTGCGGACTAAAACCCTCTGGTTTATATAGGCACCCAAGAGGGTTAGGGTTACACAGAGTCGGTTACAATGGTAGGAGATCTACATATCCGTATCGCCAAGCTTGCCTTCCATGCCAAGGAAAGTCCCATCCGGACACGGGACGACGTCTTCAATCTTGTTTCTTCATAGTCCAGGAGTCCGGACAAAGGTGATAGTTTGGCTATCCGGACACCCCCTAATCCGGGACTCCCTCAATCACTATCATCATTGTATTCAGATTCAATAATTTCTCTTTCTCTAGACCTAGCAATTTGCTCATCAAGAAATTCACCAAGGGGCACAGTATTATCAAGCATAGAAGTAGTTTCATCATAAGTATCATGCATAGCAGAAGTGGCATCATCAATAACATGCGACATATCAGAATTCATAGAACTAGTAGGTTTAGGTGTCGCTAGCTTACTCATAACAGAAGGAGAATCTAGTGCAAGGCTAGATGGCAGTTCCTTACCTCCCCTCGTAGTTGAGGGAAAAATAGTAGTTCGATCATCTTTCAAGTTCTTAATAGTGTCCAACAGATATAAATCCCAAGTGACTCAAAGAATAGAGCTATCCACCCCGGCAATGGCGCCAGAAAAAGGTCTTGATAACCCACAAGTATAGGGGATCGCAACAGTTTTTGAGGCTACAGTATTCAACCCAAATTTATTGATTCGACACAAGGGGAGCCAAAGAATATTCTCAAGTATTAGCAGCTGAGTTGTCAATTCAACCACACCTGGAAACTTAGTATCTGCAGCAAAGTGTTTAGTAGCAAAGTAATATGATAGTGGTGGTAACGGTAACAAAAGTAAAGACAACAAAAGTAATGTTTTTGGTATTTTGTAGTGATTGTAATAGTAGCAACGGAAAAGTAAATAAGCGAGAACCAGTATATTGAAAACTCGTAGGCACCGGATTAGTGATGGATAATTATGCCGGATGCGGTTCGTCATGTAATAGTCATAACATAGGGTGACACAGAACTAGCTCCAGTTCATCAATGTAATGTTGGCATGTATTCCGTATATAGTCATACATGCTTATGGAAAAGAACTTGCATGACATCTTTTGTCCTACCCTCCCGTGGCAGCGGGGTCCTATTGGAAACTAAGGGATATTAAGGCCTTCTTTTAATAGAGAACCGGAACAAAGCATTAGCACATAGTGAATACATGAACTCCTCAAACTATGGTCATCACCGGGAGTGGTCCCGATTATTGTCACTTCGGGGTTGCCGGATCATAACACATAGTAGGTGACTATAGACTTGCAAGATAGGTTCAAGAACACACATATATTCATGAAAACATAATAGGTTCAGATATGAAATCATGGCACTCGGGCCCTAGTGACAAGCATTAAGCATAGCAAAGTCATAACAACATCAATCTCAGAACATAGTGCATACTAGGGATCAAACCCTAACAAAACTAACTTGATTACATGATAAATCTCATCCACCCATCACCGTCCAGCAAGCCTACGATGGAATTACTCACGCACGGCGGTGAGCATAATGAAATTGGTGATGGAGGATGGTTGATGATGACGACGGCGATGAATCCCCCTCTCCGGAGCCCCGAACGGACTCCAGATCAGCCCTCCCGAGAGAGATTAGGGCTTGGCGGCGGCTCCGTCGTAAAACGCGATGATTTCTTCTCTCTGATTTTTTTCTCCCCGAAAGCCAATACATGGAGTTGGAGTTGGCGTCGGAGGGCCACCAGGGGGCCCACGAGGTAGGGGGGTGCGCCCAGGGGGGCGCCCCCACCCTCATGAGCAGGGTGTGGGCCCCCTGGTCTTCATATTTGGCGAGGATTTTTTATTGTTTTTTCTAAGGTGTTCCGTGGAGTTTCAGGTCATTCTGAGAACTTTTATCTTCTGCACATAAAACAACACCATGGCAATTCTGCTGAAAACAGTGTCAGTACGGGTTAGTTCCATTCAAATCATACAAGTTAGAGTCCAAAACAAGGGCAAAAGTGTTTGGAATAGTAGATATGAAGGAGACGTATCAACGATCTGGCCCCCAACTCCATCCTCAACATCTCGACATTCATTGTCGTGTGTGAGGCCTTCCTCTCCATCCCACGCCACTTTGGATTATGGCTAAAGATATTCAACGTGAAGCCGAAGGTGGTGAGTGGCCAACACACAGAGTGAGGAGGCACCATGGTGAGCAAGATGCCCAACGTCACATGGCCCGAAGGCTCCTTCGTGGAGACCATCAAGGGGTGGCAGAAATCATGGTTCTATATCACAGAGCCACGCGGCACCACCTGGGCCGCGGCTCCAGAATTCTAGTCCGGAGCCCCGATGCGGCTTACCTCCTGGCCAGAGAAGGGCCCGGACTGGTCTTCACCCGACGAGCTGACACCGCTTCAGACGCGCATCAAGAGCATGACAGACAAGAACATCAAGCTTGTCAATGTGATCCAGGTGATGCTTATTCGTCGGATCCTTATGTGCCAACGCTGGACTTGCCATTTGTGGGAGCTCGATCTGGCCAAGCACCAGACCCTGCTGCAGTTCTTCGGCACTATGCACGAAGACATCTGGAAGGTGCTCTTCAAGGCCAATGAGACGCGGCCGGCTACGACCGAGGACCGCGGGCACGACTTGGCCCATCCCGCTAGTCCGGTAAGTTTTTTGATGTTTTCAAGGTATATCCTTTACTTGCATACTCGAGGAAGACGCCTAGCCTCCCTACTAATTCTCTCAGGGCTGGACAAAGAAAGCGGAGCGGATTCGCTGACTGGCTTCACTGCCCGAAGACCCAGAAATCCCGGTTCTGGCGAAGATGCTGGTTTCGGCGCCCTATCAAGCGCTGGAGAAGAAGGCCAAGAAAAAGGCCAAGGGGACCAGAGCCGTCCTCCGTCGCAAGGGTGCTTTGGACATGACGTCCGAAGACACCGAGACTCACTCCTTCGCTGCCGAGGACGAAGAGGAGGAGGAAAGCAACTCTCCCCCTGAGGGGGGAAGGAAGAAGAGGGCGGCCTCCACGCGTCTGGAGGCCAAAGCGCCCAAGAAGGGGAAAGCTTCCCTTCCGAACAACTCCATGGCGGCCACCGACAGCAGCTAGGAATGGTGCCCCAGGGACAAGCCCCTGGCCAAATCGTGACTACTCGAAAGCCCGGACATATTCATATATCCGGCCTCACTACTTCATAGTATTAATGTGTTGAATCATGTACTTGCATTCAAGCTCGGTCCAAACTCGAGCGATCCTCATCTTTGCGGGATTCGCTGGACCTGGTGGCGATGCATAGCGGGACCCTTCCGGCGGCCTCCTCTCCCAAGGCCATGGAGGACACTGAGGTGTTGTCCCGAAGGATTTCAAGCCAGGGAGAGGTTCAAGAGGCCGTCCGAGCAGCGCTGGAGGGTGAAACCTCGGCCACCGGACACATGGGGGAGCGAATCCCCCTGGAGACTAGCGATGGGGGCCATATTCAGTTCGGCCCCCAGCCGAATACAACTCCAGAGACCCCTACAGCTCCGGAATCAGGCAAGCAGCCTCTTTCGAAAGAAGGAGGTGCGCCTATTCCATCGGCGACCTCTATCCATCCAGAGGCATCAG
The DNA here is from genome assembly GCF_018294505.1 of Triticum aestivum. Taxonomy (NCBI): domain Eukaryota; kingdom Viridiplantae; phylum Streptophyta; class Magnoliopsida; order Poales; family Poaceae; genus Triticum; species Triticum aestivum. The sequence goes on along the minus strand of NC_057804.1, from coordinate 400,735,212 downwards.
ATAATTTGCTGGAAGCGCTACAAGGCGCTTCCATCATTGAGGAACACCTGACCCTTATGGGTAAAGTGATTGAGAAGATCCAGTCCGCGAAGAGCTGACTGACTGAAGCCTGCACAAGCCTTCTGACAGGCTTTGAGGTAAGCAACGCAATTATGTAAAAATAATGTCACAGTATAGACAGTAGCCCCTGAGACACTGTCCGGTGTTCGAAAAGAAAAGCCGGACAGAGGATCAAACAAGTTTTGCAGGAGACTAACCAGATAAGTCAATGTGAACAAGCAGGTGCCATTACTGGCTGCGACTTCTCATACTGCTGAGGTTTCCGGACTGAAGCAGAGTCTGGAGCGGGCCGAGGAAGAGCTCGGCCGCGTGAAAAAGCAGCTGAAGGATAAACACGGTATGCAATGACCTTTTGTATGTTCAGTAAGGATGAATGATTTGTGCTGACTAAAGTGCCATGATATTTGCAGGGGCGGCGACTGAGGTGGAGGCCCTCAAGAAGGCGCTGGCCAAGGCCGAAGAGAGAGTGGCCAAGGAACAAGCCGCTCGTGAAAAGCACGAGGCGAGGGTCAGTGAGGTCTAGCAGGAGCTCCAGGACACCGCCAAGAAATGTGACTCCTTGGAGTGCAACATTACGGATCAAGAGTCCGAACTTTCCAAGGCCCGCCAAAGCACGCACGATGCCCGGGTTAAAGCACAGGGTGCCCTCCAGGAAATCCAGGAGGCCAGAAAAATCGCGGCGGGTAAGGCCTTTATTATGCGGAGCAAATATGTGAAGAAAAGGTTCCTCTTACTGACTCGGATTTGGATTTCTCCAGGGGCGTTTGAGGATCTACCGTGCAGCGTTTCAGATGATGCGGAGTTCTTCCGAGCCGAAGAGGGGAGCTCTACGGAGAAGCAGTTTTGGTCGCAATACCTTGCGCCAGAACATCCGGTGCTCTTTAGTGATCAGCTAAAACAGCTGGTCGAACTGCATAGGGCGGCAGAACTAGCCATGAAGGATCTAATAATCCGACTATGGCCTGCCGAAGCCATACCCAGCAGCTACTTCGGGCTCATGAAGTGGCTGGTCAATGCCTGCCCTCGGCTTGATGCCATCAAGCGGTCGGTCTGCATCGAAGGCGCGCGAACAGCCTTTGCCCGAGTCAAGATGCACTGGCTGAAGATGGACGTCGTGAAGGTTGCGACCGAGGGACCGCCCGTGGGCAAGGAGCACCGCACGCCCGAGCTGTATTTTGACAATGTCTTGGAGGGATCCCGCATTGTGGCGGAGCAATGTGCTAAGGATATTATATTTCCATGAATACATTTATGTTATCCTGTCCTGTACTATGAAATAGTGTCGTTATGTAATATAATGATTGTTATTTAAAATTTACCTCCTGTGCGGCCGTTTTGTTAAATTTGAGAGTTGGCCAGTCGTGGGCTTCAGCTCCCACATAGGGAGTACGGGGGTTTGCGGGATGAATCTAAACACTCTTTACTCCAAAGTTTTGGTCCTTAAAGGAGGTGTTTAGTGCAACGAACCAGGCAATCAGACTATGTGGCTTTATCACCCTCACTTAGCCATAGGAGTTTGACAATAAAAATTTAGGCGTAGCCCCTAGTGTTCGGAAGTCCGAAATTGCAGTCCTCTAAACACCTGATTGGACAAAAATCGATTCATCGCATAATGCGGAGAAAATCGCTAACGATTTGTAACCTCTTTAAGAGCTGATCGGCTCACACCGCATCATGACAGTCAGTTTTTGGCTTTCTCTACTGAGGTGCTCATCCGGATGAACCAGGACACAATTGCAGTAGTTCTCCCTTTACTACCCTAGACGATATAGTGGAACATAAGGTAGTAAGCATAGGAGCCAGGCAACCCAACTATTGACCAAAGACATGATTCAGAGCCGATGCATATAATGTTATAAGTTCGGGGTGCCGAACTATACATAAAAAAGTGTTCGGACTTTGTTGCCATATTATGGGGCGTGATGAAGCCCCTGGCGAATTAAGGCGTACGAGGGTGTACGGGTGCAATTGATAAGAATATCAAGAAAAAAAGAAGAAATGAAATAGTAGGCTAATGCCGCAGAAATTGGGCCACGAACTATTTTACATTATGGTTTGATTAATACGTCAAAGCGTATTTGTGCAAGTAGTGCAATAAGCAACCGGGCTATTTAACATGCCTCGACCAAGGGAGAGCTGCGTGCGGGTCTTTAAAACAGGCATAACGATCGATTAAAGTGACCACCTGGAAATTCCCTTATACGTCAATGCTTCTTGCCGTCTTGGTGTATCCATCCCTTGATAGGTCCGACAATCAGGCCACCAGGAAAGACCCTGGAAGAGAAGAAACCTAAAAAGAAAGAAAAAGTAAAAGTATGTGGGTCCAGGACAGGTTTAGCCATATTATGGACCACGGTCTAGCTATGCCTCCGTCTATGCCCATGGTATTTTGAGTGCGTAGTTATGTCCGCGTGGTACAAATGTCGTGGTTTGGTCAGGACTAAGATGGAGGCCGAATTGCTAGTCAAGCTCTTAACGAGCTGGACTGTCCTGCTGCAGGGTAGTTCAGACTCGTTTGACAGTGTCCGGGAGCTTGGCCGCCGAATTAAGGTTCTGCCTAAAAAGGCCGCTCTGTGCTTCTGTTGCGAGGGCAGCAGTGTGCTCCTCGGTACGGAGGGAGCGTTCCGTGTTTCCATTGACTGTTATGACACCGCGTGGTCCGGGCATCTTGAGCTTGAGATAAGCATAGTGTGGCACCGCATTGATCGAGTGAAACCGGTCGTCCGAGCAGTGCGTGATAGCCACTGCGGAAGGGGACGATATCGAAGGTCAACTCCTTGCTTCGGAAGTTGTCCGGAGATCTGAAGAACACCTCCAGTGTGATTGAGCCCGTACAGCGGGCCTCTACACCTGGTATGACACCTTTAAAGGTGTTTTTTGTGGGCTTGATCCTTGAGGGATCAATACCCATTTTGCACACTGTATCCTGATAGAGCAGGTTCAGGCTGCTGCCGCCATCCATGAGGACTCGCGTAAGATGGAATCCGTCAATGATTGGGTCGAGGACCAGTACGGCTGAACCGCCATGACGGATACTGGTCGGATGGTCCCTGCATTGAAAGTGATCCGGCAGGACGACCATGGGTTGAACTTTGGGGCGACTGGCTCCATTGCATCGACGTCCCTGAGCGCGCGCTTGCGCTCCATCTTGGGGATATGGGTAGCGTATATCATGTTCACCATTTTAACTTGGGGGGGGGGACTTCTTCTGTCCCCCTGTGTCTGGTGGCCAGGGCTCCTCGTCATCGCCCTCGCTTTGCGACCCATTCTCCTTGTTCTCGGCATTTAACTTGTCGTCCTGTTTTGAAAACCCAACATTCTCTTTTGGTATGATTGGCTGGTTTATCAGGAGTGCCTTGGCTTTGACATGGACGATTGAGTATGCGGTCCAAACTGGACGGGCCCAGATTGTTTCTTTTGTATGTCTTGTTTCGCTGACCGGACTTAGAGCCACTGAAGCCGGCGTTGACCTTCGTGTCTTCGGTGTTGTCGCCGTTGCTTCGACGCTTGTGTCTGTTTTGTCGGGGCTTGCCGTTGCTGTTTCTGGCTTCAGAAGTGCCAGGTTTGCTTGTATTGTTATTGCTACGGGCCAGCCAGCTATCCTCGCCCGCGCAGAAGCGGGTCATAAGCGTCGTAAGGGCTGCCATGGACTTTTGCTTTTCTTGGCCGAGGTGTCGGGCGAGCCATTCGTCATGGATGCTATGTTTATAGGCCGCTAAGGCTTCGGCCTCCAGACAGTCGATGATCTGGTTCTTTTTAGTTAAGAATCTAGTCCAGAATTTCCTGGTTTAGAGCGGAGCCGCTGACGTCGGCTCTTTGGCTGTATTTCAGGAGGTTTATCCTCGACTATGTCCTTTTCATTGTCGCCGTTGTTCTCTTTGGGTGTATCCACCATGTATACATCATACGAGGAGGTGGCTGTCCAACACCTTGTAAGCGGTGGTTTTTGTGCCTGCTCCTCTCCGGCATCGTCGTCCATACCGTCGATGTCTTCGGAGTCATAATCGAGCATGTCGGTTAAGTCTTTGACAGTGGCTATGAAGTGGTAGGTGGGTGGGAAGCGGAATTCTCTGCCATCAGCATCCAATTCAAACCGGATATAGTTTGGCTGAGAGTCTCCTGATAAGGAGAGGGCTTTTAATGAGTTTAGCACATTGATGTCTACTACGCAACCTTCTTCTTGTAGACGTTGTTGGGCCTCCAAGTGCAGAGGTTTGTAGGACAGTAGCAAATTTCCCTCAAGTGGATGACCTAAGGTTGATACATCCGTGGGAGGCGTAGGATGAAGATGGTCTCTCTCAAACAACCTGCAACCAAATAACAAAGAGTCTCTTCTGTCTCCAACACACCCAATACAATGGTAAATTGTATAGGTGCGCTAGTTTGGCGAAGAGATGGTGATACAAGTGCAATATGGATGGTAGATATAGGTTTTTGTAATATCAAAATATAAAAACAGCAAGGTAACTAATGATAAAAGTGAGCACAAACGGTATTGCAATGCTAGAAACAAGGCCTAGAGTTCATACTTTCACAAGTGCAAGTTCTCTCAACAATAATAACATAATTGGATCATATAACTATCCCTCAACATGCAACAAAGAGTCACTCCAACGTCACTAATAACGGAGAACAAGCGAAGAGATTATTGTAGGGTACCAAACCACCTCAAAGTTATCCTTTCTGATCGATCTATTCAAGAGTCCGTAGTAAAATAACATGAAGCTATTCTTTCCATTCTCTATCATAGATTTCATACTAGAATAACACCTTAAGACACAAATCAACCAAAACCCTAATGTCACCTAGATACTCCAATGTCACCTCAAGTATCCGTGGGCATGATTATACGATATGCATCACACAATCTTAGATTCATCTATTCAACCAACACAAAGTACTTCAAAGAGTGCCCCAAAGCTTCTACCGGAGAGTCAAGACGAAAATGTGTGCCAACCCCTATCTATAAGTTCAATGAACCCACAAGTTGATCACCAAAACATACATCAAGTAGATCACATGAATATCCCATTGTCACCACACACAAGCACAATAAGACATACATCAAGTATTCACAAATCCTTAAAGACTCAATCCGACAAGATAACTTCAAGGGGAAAACTCAATTCATATCCAACTATAATAGCAAAGCTCGCGATACATCAACATTGTAACACCTCATGAACACGAGAGAGAGAGAGAGAGATCAAACACATAGCTACTGGTACATACCCTCAGCCCCGAGGGTGAACTACTCCCTCCTGGTCATGGAGAGCGCCGGGATGATGAAGATGGCCACTGGTGAGGGATCCCCCCTCTGGCAGGGTGCTGGAATAGGGTCCCGATTGGTTTTTGGTGTCTACAGAGGCTTGCGGCGGCGGAACTCCCGATCTAGGTTATTTTCTGGAGGTTTGGGTATTTATTGGAATTTTTGGCATTGATCTCACGTCAAGGGGGTCTCTGAGTCGTCCACGAGGCAGGGGGCGCGCCCAGGGGGGTAGGGCTCATGCTCCACCCTCATGGACGGCTCAGGACTCTTCTGGCCCAACTCTTTTACTCCAGAGGCTTCTTTTGGTCCATAAAAAATCATCAAAAATTGGCACGTCAATTGGACTCCATTAGGTATTCCTTTTTTGTAAAACTCAAAAACAAGGAAAAAATAGAAACTAGCACTGGGCTCTAGGTTAATAGGTTAGTCCCAAAAATCATATAAAATAGCATATAATGCATATAAAACATCCTAGATGGATAATATAATAGCATGGAACAATCAAAAATTATAGATACGTTGGAGACGTATCAAGCATCCCCAAGCTTAATTCCTGCTCGTCCTCGAGTAGGTAAATGATAAAAACAGAATTTTTGATGTGGAATCCTACCTAACATAATTTTCAATGTAATTCTCTTTATTGTGGCATGAATGTTCAGATCCAAAAGATTCAAGATAAAAGTTCATATTGACATAAAAATAGGAATACTTCAAGCATACTAACAAGTAATCATGTCTTCTCAAAATAACATGGCTAAAGAAAGCTTATCCCTACAAAATCATATAGTTAGGCTATGCTTCATTTTCGCCACACAAAATAATCCCATCATGCACAACCCTGGTTTCAGCCAAGCAATTGGTTCATACTTTTTAACGTGCTTCAGATTTTTTCACTCTCACGCAATACATGAGCGTAAGCCATGGATATAGCACTATGGGTGGAATAGAATAGGATGATGGAGGTTGTGTGGAGAAGACAAAAAAGGATAAAGTCTCACGTTGACGAGGCTAATCAACAGGCTATGGAGATGCCCATCAATTGATGTCAACATGAGGAGTAGGGATTGCCATGCAACAGATGCACTAGAGCTATAAATGTATGAAAGCTCAACAAAAGAAACTAAGTGGGTGTGCATCCAACTTGCTTGCTCACGAAGACCTAGGGCATTTTGAGGAAGCCCATCGTTGGAATATACAAGCCAAGTTCTATAATGAAAAATTCCCACTAGTATATGAAAGTGACAACATAGTAGACTCTCTATCAGGAAGATCATGGTGCTACTTTGAAGCACAAGTGTGGAAAAAGATAGTAACATTGTCCCCTTTTTTCTTTTTTTGGGCCTTCTTTTTTTATTTCGCCTTTCTCTTGTTTTTTTATTTGTCCTTTCTCTTTTTTTTGGCTTTCTATTCAAGGGATAATGCTCTAATAATGATGATCATCACACTTCTATTTACTTACAACTCATGAATTACAACTCAATACTAGAACAAAGTATAACTCTATAGAATGCCTCCGGCGGTGTACCGGGATATGCAATGAATCAAGAGCAACATGTATGAAAGAATTATGAAGGTGGCTTTGCCACAAATACGATGTCAACTACATGATCATGCAAAAGCAATATGACAATGATGAAACGTGTCATAATAATCGGAACGGTCGAAAGTTGCAAGGCAATATATCTCGGAATAGCTTGAAATGCCATAATAGGTAGGTATGGTGTCTGTTTTGAGGAAGATATAAGGAGGTTTATGTGTGATAGAGCGTATCGTATCACAGGGTTTGGATGCACCAGCGAAGTTTTCACCAACTGTCAAGGTGAGAAAGGGCAATGCACGGTACCGTAGAGGCTAGCAATGATGGAAGGGTAAGAGTGCGTATAATCCATGGACTCACATTAGTCATAAAGAACTCATATACTTATTGCAAAAGTTTTATTAGCCCTCGAAGCAAAGTACTACTACGCATGCTCCTAGGAGAAGGGTTGGTAGGAGTTAACCATCGCGCAATCCCGACCTCCACTCATAAGGAAGGCAATCAAAAGAGCACCACATGCTACAAATTTGTTACACAACTTTTACCATACGTGCATGCTATGGGACTTGCCAACTTCAACACAAGTATTTCTCAATTTCATAATTACCCAACTAGCATGACTCTAATATTACCACCTCTCTATCTCAAAACAATTATCAAGCATCAAATTGATCATAACATCCAATTCACTTCCTATATATGATAGTTTTTATTATACCCAACTTGGATGCCCATCATTCTAGGACCAATTTTATAACCATAGCAAATACCATGCTGTTCTAAAAGACTCTCAAAATAATATAAGTGAAGCATGAGAGTTCATCTATTTCTTCAAAATAAAACCACCACTGTGCTCTAAAAAGATATAAGTGAAACACTAGAGCAAATGACAAACTACTCCGAAAGATATAAGTGAAGATCAATGAGTAGTTGAATAATTATGTAACTATGTGAAGATTCTCTAACATTTAAGAATTTTAGATCTCGGTATTTTATTCAAACAGCAAGCAAAACAAAACAAAATGAAATGACGCTCCAAGCAAAACACATATCGTGTGGTGAATAAAAATATAGCTAATTAAAACATAAAATCACATCTAAACAGAGGCTAGATGAATTATTTTAATACAAAACAGCAAGGAAAAATATTGGGTTGTCTCCCAACAAGCGCTTTTCTTTAAAGCCTTTTTAGCTAGGCATTGAGAATTTCAATGATGCTCACATGAAAGATAAGAATTGAAGCACAAAGAGAGCATCATGAAACACGTGACAAACACATATAAGTCTAACATACTTCCTATGCATTGGCATCTTATAGGAAAACAAATTATCGTAGAAAGAAAAAACTAGAATGTGCAAGGAAGCGGAATGAAACAATAGCAATCTCAACATAATGAGAGGTAACTTAGTAACATGAAAATTTCTACAATCATATTTTCCTCTCTCATAATAATTACATGTGGGATCATAAGAAAATTCAACAAAATAGCTATCACATAAAATATTTTCAACACGATCCACCTGCATTCAAAGTTGAAACTCTTTCAAAATAGTGGGATTAACATTAACTAAAGTCATGACCTTTCCAAACCCACTTTTATCAAAAATTTCATAAGATTGAACATTCTTCGAATATGTGGGATCTAAAGTTGACACTCTTCCAAACCCACTTCCAGTAATATTGCAAACACTATTATCAGTCTCATATTCATCATGGGGTTTAAATAAATTTCCAAGATCATAAGAAGAATCACACCGATCATGATCATTGCAACAAGTAGTGGACATAGCAAAATTAGCATCCCCAAGCTTAGGGTTTTGCATATTATTAGCAAAATTGACATCAATAGAATTTATAATAAAATCATTGCAATCATGCTTTTTATTCAAAGATCTATTGTGAACCGCTTCATAAAGTACTTCATCACAATTTTCAGATTCACGAAATTCAAGCAAAACCTCATAAAGATAATCTAGTGCACTCAACTCACTATCAATAGGTTTATCATAATTGGATCTCTTGAAGAGATTAGCAAGTGGATGAGGATCCATAAACTTTTAGCAAGCAAAGATGCAAGCAAAAAGAAGGTACATGGTAACACAAGATGGAACAGAAGGAGGACGAATAAAACGGCAAGGATGAAGTGGGGGAGAGGAAAACGAGAGGCAAATGGCAAACAGTTTAATGCAAGGGAGATGAGTTTGTGATGGGTACTTGGTATGTCTTGACTTGTGCGAAGACCTCCCGGCAACGGCGCCAGAAATCCTTCTTGCTACCTCTTAAACACTGTGTTGGTTTTCCCTTGAAGAGGAAAGGGTGATGCAGCAAAGTAGCATAAGTATTTCCCTTAGTTTTTGAGAACCAAGGTATCAATCTAGTAGGAGGCTCCTCAAAAGTCCCTCGTACCTACACAAACAAACAAGAACCTCGCAACCAACGCGATAAACGGGTTGTCAATCCCTTCACGGTAACTTGCGAAAGTGAGATCTGATAGAGAGAATAAGATAAGATAAATATTTTTGGTATTTTTATGATATAGACTGAAAAGTAAGATGCAAATAAAAGTAGATGGCAAACTTGTATGATAAAAGATAGACCCGGGGGCCATAGGTGTCACTAGTGGCTTATCTCAAGATAGCATAAGTATTACGGTGGGTGAACAAATTAGTGTCGAGCAATTGATAGAAAAGTGCATAGTTATGAGAGTATGTAGGCATGATCACGTATATAGGCATGCTACGTCTTGAGCTTGCATTGGTTTTCCTCGAAGAGGAGAGGGTGATGCAACAATAGTAGCGTAAGTATTTCCCTCAGTTTTTGGGAACCAAGGTATCAATCCAGTAGGAGGCTCCTCAAAAGTCCCTCGCACCTACACAAACAAACCGAGAACTCGCAACCAACGCAATAAAGGGGTTGTCAATCCCTTCACGGCCACTTGCGAAAGTGAGATCTAATAAAGATAGTAAGATAAGATAAATATATTTTTGGTATTTTATAATATAGATGCAAAAAGTAAAGATGCAAATAAAAGTAGACTGAAAGCAAATATGATAAGAGATAGACCCGGAGGCCATAGGTTTCACTAGAGGCTTCTCTCAAGATAGCATAAGTATTACGGTGGGTGAACAAATTACTATTGAGCAATTGATAGAAAAGTGCATAGTTATGAGATTATCTGGGCATGATCATGTATATAGGCATCACGTCCATAACAAGTAGACCGACTCCTCCCTGCATCTACTACTATTACTCCACACATCGACCGACTCCTGCCTGCATCTAGAGTATTAAGTTCATAAGAACAGAGTAACGCATTAAGCAAGATGACATGATGTAGAGGGATAAACTCATGCAATATGATATAAACCCCATCATGTTATCCTCGATGGCAACAATACAATACGTACCTTGTAACCCTTTCTGTCACTGGGTAAGGACACCACAAGATTGAACCCAAAGCTAAGCACTTCTCCCATGGCAAGAAAGATCAATCTAGTAGGCCAAACCAAACTGATAATTCGAAGAGTCTTGCAAAGATAACTCAATCATACATAAAAGAATTCAGAGAAGATTCAAATATTATTCATAGTAAACTTGATCATAAACCCACAATTCATCGGATCTCGACAAACACACCGCAAAAAGAGTTTACGTCGAATAGATCTCCACAAGAGAGGAGAAGAACATTGTATTGAGATCCAAAAATAGAGAAGAAGCCATGTAGCTAATAACTATGGACCCGTAGGTCTGTGGTAAACTACTCACAACTCATCGGAGGGGCAAGGATGTTGATGTAGAAGCCCTCCATGGTCGATTCCCCCTCCGGCAGAGTGCCGGCGAAGGCTCCAAGATGAGATGTCACGGATACAGAAGGTTACGGCGGTGGAAATTGTGTTTCATGGTGCCCCTGGATGTTTTCGGGGTACGTAGGTATATATAGGAGGAAGAAGTACGTCGGTGGCCGCCCGAGGGGCCCACGAGACAGGGGCGCGGCCTCCTATCTCGTGGGGGCCTCGGCAGCTTCTTGACTTGCACTCCAAGTCCTCTGGATCACGTTCGTTCCAAAAATCACGCTCCCGAAGGTTTCATTCCGTTTGGACTCCGTTCGATATTCCTTTTCTTCGAAATACTGAAATAGGAAAAGAAACTGCAATATGGGTTGGGCCTCCGGTTAGTAGGTTAGTCCCAAAAATGATATAAATTTGTAAAATAAAGCCCATAAACATCCAAAAGGGGTAATATAATAGCATGGAACAATCAAAAATTATAGATACGTTGGAGACGTATCAAGCATCCCCAAGCTTAATTCCTGCTCGTCCACGAGTAGGTAAATGATAAAAAAGAAATTTTTGGTGTGGAATGCTACCTAGCATAATTCTCAATGTAATTTTCTTTATTGTGGCATGAATGTTCAGATCCAAACGATTCAAAATAAAAGTTCATATTGATAAAAGAAATAGTAACACTTCAAGCATACTAATCAAAGTAATCATGTCTTCTCAAAATAACATGGCAAAAGAAAGTTCATCCCTACAAAATCATATAGTTAGGCTATGCTTCATTTTCGTCACACAAAGATGTTCCGAACTTCTATACCCCCGATGACAAGCCAAGCAATTGTTTCATACTTAAATAATCTCAAACTTTTTCAACCATCACGCAATACATGAGCGTGAGCCATGGATATAGCACTATGGGTGGAATAGAATATGATGATGGGGATTGTGTGGAGAAGACAAAAAAGAGAAAGTCTCACATTGACGAGGATAATCAACGGGCTATGGAGATGCCCATCAATTGATGTCAACATGAGGAGTAGGGATTGCCATGTAACGGATGCACTAGAGCTATAAATGAATGCTCGACAAAAGAAAACTAGTGGGTGTGCATCCAACTTGCTTGCTCACAAAGACCTAGGGCATTTGAGGAAGCCCATCGTAGGAATATACAAGCCAAGTTCTATAATGAAAAATTCCCACTAGTATGAAAATGACAACATATGAGACTCACTATATGAAAAACATGGTGCTACTTTGAAGCACAATATATGAGACTCACTACATGAAGAACAAGGTGCTACTTTGAAGCACAAGTGTGGAAAAAGAGATAGTAACAATGCCCTTTTCTTTTTCTTTTTTTTTCTTTTTTTTTGGGCCTTTCTTTTTTTTCTTTTGCCCTTTTTTCTTTTTTTCTTTTTGGGCAATGCTCTAATAATGATGATCATCACACTTCTATTAATTAGAACAAATGAATTACAACTCGAAACTAGAACAAGATATGACTCTATATGAATGCCTCCGCCAGTGTACCGGGATGGTGCAATGAATCAAGAGTGACATGTATGAAAAATAATGCATGGTGGCTTTGCCAAAAATACGATGTCAACTACATGATCATGCAATGGCAATATGACAAAAGTAAAGTATGTCATGATGATGATGATGAACGGAACGGTGGAAAGTTGCATGGCAATATATCTCGGAATGGCTATGGAAATGCCATAATAGGTAGGTATGGTGGCTGTTTTGAGGAAGATATAAGGAGGTTTATGTGTGATAGAGCGTATCGTATCACAGGGTTTGGATGCACCGGTGAAGTTTGCACCAACTCTCAAGTTGAGAAAGGGCAATGCACGGTACCGAAGAGGCTAGCAATGGCGGAAAGGTAAAAGTGCGTATAATCCATGGACTCAACATTAGTCAAAAGAAGTCATATACTTATTGCAAAAATTTAGAAGTCGTCAAAAACCAAGTACTACGCGCATGCTCCTAGGGGGATAGATTGGTAGGAAAAGACCATCGCTCGTCCCCGACCGCCACTCATAAGGATGCACAAGCAAGGTACACTTCATGTTTCAAATTTGTTACACAACTTTAACCATACGTGCATGCTACGGGACTTGCTAACTTCAACACAAGCATTCTTTAAATTCACAATCACCCAACTAGCATGACTTTAATATCACTACCTCCATATCTCAAAACAATTATCAAGTATCAAATTGATCATAGCATCCAATTCACTTTCTATGATAGTTTTTATTATACCCAACTTGGATGCCTACCATTCTAGGACCAATTTTATAACCATAGCAAATACCATGCTATTCTAAAAGACTCTCAAAAAGATATAAGTGAAGCATGAGAGACTAATAATTTCTACAAAAATGAATCACCACTGTGCTCTAAAAGATATAAGTGAAGCACTAGAGCAAAAACTATCAAGCTCAAAAGATATAAGTGAAGCACATAGAGTATTCTATCAAATTCTAATCAAATAGGCTTCTCCCAAAAGGTGTGTACAGCAAGGATGATTGTGGTAAACTAAAAAGCAAAGACTAATATAATGCACGACGCTCCAAGCAAAACACATATCATGTGGCGAATAAAAATATAGCTCCAAGTAAAGTTAACAATGAACGAAGACAAAAGAGGGGATGCCTACCTGGGGCATCCCCAAGCTTAGGCTTTTGGATATTATTGAATATCTTGGGGTGCCTTGGGAATCCCCAAGCTTACGCTCTTTCCACCCTTTATTCCATAGTCCATAAAAGCTTTACCCAAAACTTGAAAACTTCGCAACACAAAACTCAACATGAAATCTTATAAGCTCCGTTGGTGAAAGAAAACAAAACCACCACATAAGGTACTGTAATGAACTCATTCTTTATTTATTTTGGTGTTAAACCTACTGTATTCCAACCTCATTATGGTTTATAACTAATTTACTAGCCATGGATGCATTGAAATAAGCAAACAACACACGAAAAACAGAATCTATCAAAAACAGAACAGTCTGAAGCAATCTGTAACTAACGCAAACTTCTGGAACTCAAAAAATCCTACCAAAATAGGAAGTCCTGGACAATTTGTTTATTGAACAGCAGCAAAAATAATAAACGAAAAGCACGTTTGTGTGATTTAAAAAAATTATATTCGTGCGCGCAAAGTTTCTGTTTTTCAGCAGAATCAAATCAACTATCATCGTAGGTTATCCTATAGGTTCTACTTGGCACAAACACTAATTAAAAGATAAAAACACATCTAAACAGAAGGTATATGCAAGATTTATTACTAAACAGGAGCAAAAACAAAAAACATAAAGAAAATTGGGTTGCCTCCCAACTAGCGCTACCGTTTAACGCCCCTAGCTAGGAATATAAGCAAAGATAGATCTAACGAGTGCCATCTTTGGCACTAAATTCATAAGTAGCCCGCATGATAGATTAATAAGGTAATTTGAATTTCTTTCTTGGAAAGTGCTTCATGCCTTTTTAATGGAAATTGGAATCTAATATTCCCTTCCTTCATATCAACAATCGCACCAATCGTTCTAAGGAAAGGTCTACCAAAAATAATAGGGCAAGAAAAATTGCAATCTATATCAAGAACGATAAAATCCACGGGCACCAAATTTCTATTTGCAACAATGAGAACATCATTGATCCTTCCCATTGGCTTTTTAATGGTGGAATCCGCAAGGTGCAAATTAAAGAGCAATCATCAAGATCATGGAAACCTAGAATATCGCATAAAGTTTTCAGAATTGTGGAAACACTAGCACCCAAATTACACAAAGCAAAACACTCACAATCTTTAATTCTAATCTTTATAGTAGGTTCCCACTCATCATTAAGTTTTCTAGGTATAGAAACTTCCAAATTAAGTTTTTCATCATAAGATTGCATCAAGGCATCAACAATATGTTTGGTAAAAGCTTTATTTTGACTATAAGCATGAGGAGAATTAACAACGGATTGCAACAAGGAAATACAACCTTTTAAAGAGCAATTATCATAATAAAATTCCTTGAAATTCGAAATAGTAGGTTCAATATTATTAGAAGTTGAGGACTCTCCAATCTCACTTTTACCAAATTTAGCATTAAGATCTAAAGACTCCGAATTCTTGGGACGCCTTCTAGGCAAAGTTGATTCATCATCAGTCCCATAATCATCAAAATTCATATTGCAAAACATAGATCTAATAGGAGACGCATCAATAACTTTAAGATCCTCATCATTATTTTCATGTAAACTAGAAGAACACACTTCTTTTTTGGCACGCAATCTAGCGGTTCTTTCCTTACACTCATCAATGGAAATTCTCATTACTTTGAGAGACTCATTGATATCATGCTTAGGAGGAGAAGATCTAAGTTCAAGAGAATCAACATCAAGCGAAAGTCTATCAACGTTCCTAGCCAAATCATCAACTCTGAGCAACTTTTCTTCAAGCAAAGCATTAAAATTCTTTTGAGAAACCATAAATTCTTTCACACTATTCTCAAAATCAGAGGGCATCTTATTAAAATTACCATAAGAATTATTGTAGGAATTTCCATAATTATTAGAGGAATTACTAGGAAACGGTCTAGCATTAAAGTTTCCTCTATAAGCATTGTTTCCAAAACTATTCCTACCAACAAAATTCACATCCATAGATTCATTACTATTCTCAATCAAAGAAGACAAAGGCATATCATTGGGATCAAGAGGAGTATTTTTAGTAACAAACATCTTCATAAGTTCATCCATCTCCACTCAAAACATTGATTTCTTCTATAGCATGCACTTTTTTACTAGAAGATTTTTTGGTGTGACATTGAGAATAATTAGCCATAATATTATCAAGAAGTTTTGTAGCATCTCCTAACGTGATTTCCATAAACGTGCCTCCCGCGGCCGAATCTAAAAGGTTTCTAGAAGCAAAGTTCAAACCGGCATAAAAAATTTGTATGATCATCCATAAATTCAAACCATGAGTAGGGCAATTACAAAGCATTAATTTTATTCTTTCCCAAGATTGGGCAACAAGCTCATGATCAATTTGTTTAAAATTCATAATATCGTTCCTAAGAGTGATAATCTTAGCGGGAGGAAAATACCTAAAGATAAAAGCATCTTTGCACTTGTTCCAAGAATCAATACTATTTTTAGGCAAAGACGAAAACCAAACTTTAGCACGATCTCTAAGAGAAAACAGAAATAACTTCAATTTGACAATATTGTTATCTGTATCTTTCTTCTTTTGCATATCACACAAATCAACAAAATTATTTAGATGAGTAGCGGCATCTTCACTTGGAAGGCCGGCGAATTGATCTTTCATAACAAGATTCAGCAAAGCGGTATTGATTTCACAAGACTCAACACCATTAAGAGGAGCAATCGGAGTGCTAAGGAAATCATTATTATTGGTATTTGAGAAATCACACAATTTGGTATTATGTTGCGCAATGGCAACAAGTAATCCAACACACAAGCAAAAAAAGGCAAGCGAAAAAGAGAGGAGGAGATTGGGAAAGAGAGGGCGAATAAAACGGCAAGGGTGAAGTGGGGGAGAGGAAAATGAGAGGCAAATGGAAAATAATGTAAATGCGAGGGAGATGGGTTTGTGATGGGTACTTGGTATGTCTTGACTTGAGCGAAGACCTCCCCGGCAACGGCGCCAGAAATCCTTCTTGCTATGTCTTGAGCTTACATTGGTTTTCCTCGAAGAGGAGAGGGTGATGCAGCAATAATAGCATAAGTATTTCCCTCATTTTTTGAGAACCAAGGTATCAATCCAGTAGGAGGCTCCTCAAAAGTCACTCGCACCTACACAAACAAACTGAGAACTCGCAACCAACGCAATAAAGGGGTTGTCAATCCCTTCACGACCACTTGCGAAAGTGAGATCTAATAATGATAGTAAGATAAGATAAATATATTTTTGGTATTTTATAATATAGATGCAAAAAGTAAATATGCAAATAAAAGTAGATTGAAAGAAAATATGATAAGAGATAGACCCGGGGGCCATAGGTTTCACTAGAGGCTTCTCTCAAGATAGCATAAGTATTACAGTGGGTGAACAAATTATTGTCGAGAAATTCATAGAAAAGTGCATAGTTGTGAGATTATCTAGGCATGATCGTGTATATAGGCATCACGTCCATAACAAGTAGACCGACTCCTGCCTGCATCTACTACTATTACTCCACACATCGACCGACTCCTGCCTGCATCTAGAGTATTAAGTTCATAAGAATAGAGTAACGCATTAAGCAAGATGACATGATGTAGAGGGATAAACTCATGCAATACGATATAAACCCCATCTTGTTATCCTTGATGGAAACAATACAATACGTGCCTTGTGACCCTTTCTGTCACTGGGTAAGGACACCGCAAGATTGGACCCAAAGCTAAGCACTTCTCCCATGGCAAGAAAGATCAATCTAGTAGGCCAAATCACACTGATAGTTCGAAGAGACTTGCAAAGATAACTCAATCATACATAAAAGAATTCAGAGAAGATTCAAATATTATTCATAGATAAACTTGATCATAAACCCACAATTCATCAAATCTCGACAAACACACCGCAAAAAGAGTTTACATCGAATAGATCTCCACAAGAGAGGGGGAGAACATTGTATTGAGATCCAAAAGGAGAGAAGAAGCCATCTAGCTACTAACTATGGACCCGTAGGTCTGTGGTAAACTACTCACAACTCATCGGAGGGGCAAGGATGTTGATGTAGAATCCCTCCATGGTCGATTCCCCCTCAGGCAGAGTGCCGACGAAGGCGCCAACATGAGCTCTCCCGGATACAGAAGGTTACAGCGGTGGAAATTGTGTTTTGTGGTGCCCCTGGATGTTTTCGGGGTACGTAGGTATATATAGGAGGAAGAAGTACGTCGGTGGCCGCCCGAGGGGCCCATGAGACAGGGGGCACGCCCTACAGGGGGGTGGCCTCATATCTCGTGGGGGCCTCGGCTGCTTCTTGACTTGCACTCCAAGTCCTCTAGATCACGTTCGTTCCAAAAATCACGCTCCCGAAGGTTTCATTCCGTTTGGACTCCATTTGATATTCCTTTTCTTCGAAATACTGAAATAGGCAAAAAAATAGCAATATGGGATGGGCCTCCGGTTAGTAGGTTAGTCCCAAAAATGATATAAATGTGTAAAATAAAGCCCATAAACATCCAAAAGGGGTAATATAATAGCATGGACAATCAAAAGTTATAGATACATTGGAGATGTACCAAGGCATCATGTCCGTAACAAGTATATCAAAACGATTCTGCATCTACTACTATTACTCCACACATCGACCGACTCCTGCCTGCATCTAGAGTATTAAGTTCATAAGAACAGAGTAACACATTAAGAAAGATGACATGATGTAGAGGGATAAATTCAAGCAATATGATATAAACCCCATCTTTTTATCCTCGATGGCAACAATAAAATACGTGCCTTGCTACCCCTGTTGTCACTGGGAAAGGACACCGCAAGATTGAACCCAAAGCTAAGCACTTCTCCCATTGCAAGAAAGATCAATCTAGTAGGCCAAACCAAACTGATAATTCGAAGAGACTTGCAAAGATAACTAATCACACATAAAAGAATTCAGAGGAGATTCAAATATTTCTCATAGATAAACTTGATCATAAACCCACAATTCATCGGATCTCGACAAACACACCACAAAAAGAGGTACATAGAATAGATCTCCAAGAAGATCGAGGAGAACTTTGTATTGAGAATCAAAGAGAGAGAAGAAGCCATCTAGCTAATAACTATGGACCCGAAGGTCTGTGGTAAACTACTCACAACTCATCGGAGAGGCCTTGGAGATGATGTAGAGGCCCTCCGTTGTTGATTCCCCCTCCGGTGGAGCGTCGACGAAGGCTCCAAGGTGGGATCTCGCGGATACAGAAGGTTGCGGCGGTGGAAATAGTTTTTCGTGGTGCTCCTGGATGTTCTTGGGGTACGTGGATATATATAGGAGGAAGAAGTAGGTCGGTGGAGCAATGAGGGGCCCACGAGGGTGGCGGCGCACCCACCCCCTAGGGGTGCACCCTCCTGCCTTGTGGCTTCCTCGTCTGCTGCTTGACGTCCACTCCAAGTCTCCTGGATTGCTTTTGTTCCAAAAAGATCGCTCCCGAAGGTTTCATTCCGTTTGGACTCCGTTTGATATTCCTTTTCTTTGAAACACTGAAATAGGCAAAAAAACATCAATTCGGGCTGGGCCTCCGGTTAGTAGGTTAGTCCCAAAAATGATATAAAAGTGTAAAGTAAAGCCCATAAACATCCAAAACGGGTAATATAATAGCATGGAACAATCAAAAAATATAGATACATTGGATACGTATCAATCATCACAATAATCATCATAAATAGGAGGCATGCTTTCATCATAATAAATTTGCTCATCAAAACTTGGCAGACAAAAAATATCATCTTCATCAAACATAGCTTCCCCAAGCTTGTGGCTTTGCATATCATTAGCATCATGGATATTCAAGGAATTCATACTAACAACATTGCAATCATGTTCATCATACAAAGATCTAGTACCAAACATTTTATAGTTTTCTTCTTCTAGCAATTGAGCACAATTTTCCTTTCCATCATTCTCGATATTAAAAAGATGAAGCGTATGAGGCAAACTCAATTCCATTTTTTGTAGTTTTCTTTTATAACTAAACTAGTGATAAAACAAGAAATAAAAAGTTTCGGTTGCAAGATCTAAAGATGTCACGCCCAATATGCGATACTATCCTAAAGAGACTCGAATGTCCCACCAAGGATAGAACCGCATATTGGTACGCTTTTGCAAGGTGGATATCATTACATCGACATTACATAATAGATGGGGATACATACAACGCATACAAACGCCACAAGAGTACATCAATACAACATACATAAGATCAACATCTGGCTACGGATGAAACTCAAACAGAAGCTCAAACGACATCCACCCTGCTAGCCCAGGCTGCTGACCTGGAACCTATCCCATGATCGAAGAAGAAGCAGAAGAAGAACTCCAAGACAAACAAACATCGCTCTCGCGTCATGAACATCGCAATACCTGTACCTGCAACTGTTGTTGTACTAATCTGTGAGCCACGAGGACTCGGCAATCCCATTACCATGGGTATCAAGACTTGCAAAGCTTAATGGGAAAGAAAGGGGTAAAGTGGTGAGGTTGCAGCAGCGACTAAGCATGATATGGTGGCTAACATACGCAAATGAGAGCAAGAAGAGAAGCCAACGTAACGGTCGTGAAGCTAGCAATGATCAAGAGGTGATCCTGAACTCCTACTTACGTCAAACATAACCCAAAGACCGTGTTCACTTCCCGGACTCCGCTGAGAAGAGACCATCACGGTTACACACGCGGTTAATGCGTTTTAATTAAGTCAAGTGTCAAGTTCTCTACAACCGGAAACCAACAAATTCCCATCTTCCACATAACCGCGGGCACGGCTCTCGAAAGTTTATACCCTGCAGGGGTGTCCCAACTTAGCCCATTATAAACTCTCACGGTCAATGAAGGATATTCCTTCTCCCGGAAGACCCGATCAGTTTCGGAATCCCGGTTTATAAGACATTTTGACAATGGTAAAACAAGACCAGCAAAGCCGCCCGATGTGTCGACAATCCCGATAGGAGTCGCACGTATCTCGTTCTCAGGACACACCGGATAAGCAAAGCATACAGGTACAGACATAACCCAAGTTGCCAAGGGATGGTCCCGCACGGTGCTCTAGTTTGGACCAACACTCCGAGGAGCATTGGCCCGGGGGGGGGGTAAATAAAGATGACCCTTCGGAGCGCGACTCCCAAGGGAAAAAGGCTAGGTGAGGCAAATGTTAAAACCAAGGTTGGGCCTTGCTGGAGGAGTTTTATTCAAAGCGAACTGTCAAGGGGGTCCCATAAATCACCCAACCGCGTAAGGGACGCAAAATCAAGGAACATAACACCGGTATGACAGAAACTAGGCGGCAAGAGTGGAACAAAACACCAGGCATAAGGACGAGCCTTCCACCCTTTACCAAGTATATAGATGCATTAATAAAATAAGAGATATTGTGATATCCCAACCATAATCCTGTCCATCATGGAGCAATCTTCAACTTCACCTGCAATTAACAACGCTATAAGAGGGGCTGAGCAAAGTGGTAACATAGCCAAACAACAGTTTGCTAGGAAGGGTGAAAAGGTTAGAGTTTCACATGACAATGTGGGAGGCTTGAAGAACAAGAGATAGGTAGCGCTGCAAAGCAATAGAACGAAGCAACTAGAATAGCAATGACAGTAGTGAGATCCAGAGTAACGGTCATCTTGCCTGAAATCCCGCTAGGAAGAACAACGAGTCCATGAAGAAGACGAACTGATGAAGCCGAACCAAGCATAGACGAACGAATCCTCACGATCGCAACGAAACGGGAACTATCGAGAAGGAGCACAACCGGAAAGAAGCAAACAACAAGGTAAACACGCAACACATAACCATGACATGATGCTCAACCAAGTATGATGCATGACAAAGGCTACATGAAGCTACTCATGGCAAGAGATGATGCATACAAGAACAACACATCAAAGCAAGTTTAAATGAGGCCGGAAACAACATATAACAATTCCGGTAAGTCCTCATATGCAAATTTAGAAATTGGTCCAGAACTGAATAAACCTTATGTTCAAATTGTTAAACAGCAAGTTAAGATGCACCAAGATGATCTACACGAGACTCTAGTCAAGTTACATATATAGTTCATTTAATTCGGAGCTACGGCCTAGAAGATATGAGCAAAACAAGTTAAACATGGCATTCATGCAAAATGCATACAAATATCAAGCAAACACTCCCAAAACATGGATGCAACATGATAATATGAAACTACATGCAAAATCAAGCAAGTTCCTTATAGAGCACACTCAAAACGGAGCAACGGTTCAACACATACACTATACAAGTTTAAAGGACAAGCTGTCCAAAACAGCAACTAGGCATCTAGCAAGCATCGAAACAATATGCTACAGCACCTCAACATAAGAAAAAAAAGGCATGGGCATGAAGTACAGGTAAAGCATGACAAAACATGAACACTCAGCAATCTCCAGAAAACAGTAGAACATGCCCAAAAGCACATGGCAATATTGCAAATAATAACAGTTTACAGACTTAACAGAAATAACATCAGGTTGCAATGTTTAGAGCTATCAAACAACATGTTACATGAACTTAACATGGCAAACAAAGGCATGACATGTTAATACTACAGACAAAGAACAAAACTCCCTTACTGAACTAATTTCAAAGATCAACAGAAAACATGGTAGCATCCATGCAAACATGGCAAGTGATATGACATATTCAGACATAGCAGGAACAACGATAGGTAGGCATGTTGGTGAGCTTGTACCACTCACCACAAAGCAACACATGGCATGACAAGGTGACCAACAGTAAGATGGCATATTTATGAAGCTAAGCATGGCAAGATCAAGTTCATAGGGTGCATGGATAACTAGCAAGACACATGGCAAAACGGAACTTAATGTTAACAGGCTGACAGCAACATTATTTAGCAATTTGAGAGCAAGATTACAATAAGCTACAGCAGGCTATAAATGCAACCAGGGGCATGGATGGATATAGCATGACATTTATAACAAAATATCCTTAGTGAATATCTGCAGATTATGCATAGAATGACTTGTAGCAGCAGGTTTACATAGCATCATGATATATCAGATTCAGCCTAGCAAAATAGTAACAGCAAGTACCCTATTTCACGAGCTCGATGCACTCCCTACAAGACTCACAAAAATACATGGACTGCACCACAGTAAAGATGGCATGATGTGGTTCAAAACACATGTAGACATCAAGCTCATAAGATGCACACACAAAATGCAATGAAAAAGACAAAACAGCAAGTTCTTATAACAAACAACAGTTAACATCATATATCACTCTTGCAGCGATGATTAGGGCATCAATATGGACACAAACAAGCATCGAACAATGGAACAAAGTGAAGAGCATCTCATGGTGAACATTTTGATATATTACATGCACAAAACGGAGCAGCACACATGAAGTTATGGCACGATGAACATGGCATCAGAATGCAATATTTTCGGGACGGACAAAAGTCAACCTTGCGGGAAAAAGTGGACGGAGGGGTTCCGGGACCAGGAGATCCGGGATCGGGGCTCCGTTTGGATGGTTGGTCGAAGGGGATCTGGGATGACGCGGTCCCGCCGGCCGAGGACGACGACGATGGCTGCCGGCGAGGTCATGACGGCGGTTGAGCTCGACGGAGCTCCGGCGAAGGGCGGAAACCGCGAGGAGCACGGATCCGGGGCTCCCTCGGCCAGATCGCGCCGGATCCGGGCAGGGGAGGCATGGGCAGAGGCTGGCAGAGTGGCGGCGAGCCTGGAGCTACGGCGACCGGCGAGGTGGGCGACAAGAGTCGGCGGGTGGCCGCGGGGAGCCGCGGCGAAGCTCGCCGGTGGGGCGGCGGATAGCGGGCGACGGGGCACTCGGGCGTCGCGGCGCGGGGGCGGCGCCCGCGGGCGACGGCGCTGGAGAGGCGGGGGCGCGGGGCCCTGGTCACTGGCGGGAGGGGCAGGGTGGCGCAACCCTCCGGTGGCCGGCGGCGAGGTCGTAGGCAGCGGGGCTGGAGCGGGGAGACGAGATGGCCGATGGTGCGCGGGCGGGCTTCGCGCGGGCTTGCGATGGGCTCGGTGGGCCGCGGCCGCGGGGGGAGGCTGGGTGGCGACGTGGAGGCCCAGGGTTGGAAGGGACGGCGGTGGTGATGACGTGGCGGGCCGCGATTGGCCGGAGTGAGGTGTCTGGCACGGGCGGACGTGTGTGGCGGCAGGAGGATGAAGATGGCTAGGGTTTGCACCGCGAATTTGGAAGGGGAAGGCATATATATAGGTAGAGGGAGCTACGAGAGTCCAAATGAGGAGCGGTTTTCGCCCACACGATCATGATCCAACAACCGACAGCATGGAGGGGGTTAGGATGGGCTCATGTGCTGTGGTGAAGGGGTGCTGGGCTGCAAAGAGAAGGGGGTTTCGGGATACGTGGTTAACCGTTGGGGCGTCAAACGGACTCTGAATGCGACAAAAATTGACGGGCGGTCTACCTACTCTAAAACAACACTGCACGCCAAGTTTCATCCCATTCCGAGAAAATTTTTATCCCGCTCACGAAACAAGGTCTGAGAGGTGCGATGAGCACGTGCGAGTGTGGCTGTACTCAGAATGGACAACGAAGAGGACCGACGGAACCCGAACGGATGCAAGTTTTGAAAAACATGCAGATGATGACATGGCAAAATGCAACACGCAAGCAATGACATGGCAACGAAGGCGAATAACTGGACGACACCTGGCGCATTGGATCCGGGGCATTACAAAAGATATACCTTCAAGCACTCACCTCCCGGGAAATGGCGCCAGAAAAGAGCTTGATGTCTACTACGCAACCTTCTTCTTGTAGATGTTGTTGGGCCTCCAAGTGCAGAGGTTTGTAGGACAGTAGCAAATTTCCCTCAAGTGGATGACCTAAGGTTTATCAATCCGTGAGAGGCATAGGATGAAGATGGTCTCTCTCAAACAATCCTGACACCAAATAACAAAGAGTCTCTTGTGTCCCCAACACACCCAATACAATGGCAAATTGTATAGGTGCACTAGTTCGGCGAAGAGATAGTGATACAAGTGCAATATGGATGGTAGATATAGGTTTTTGTAATATGAAAATATAAAAACAGCTAGGTAACTAATGATAAAAGTGAGCACAAACGGTATTGCAATGCTAGGAAACAAGGCCTAGAGTTCATACTTTCACTAGTGCAAGTTCTCTCAACAATAATAACATAATTGGATCATATAACTATCCCTCAACATGCAACAGAGAGTCACTCCAAAGTCACTAATAGCGGAGAACAAATGAAGAGATTATTGTAGGGTACGAAACCACCTCAAAGTTATCCTTTCTGATCGATCTATTCAAGAGTCCGTAGTAAAATAACACGAAGCTATTCTTTCTGCTCGATCTATCATAGAGTTCATACTACAATAACACCTTAAGACATAAATCAACCAAAACCATAATGTCACCTAGATACTCCAATGTCACCTCAAGTATCCATGGGCATGATTATACGATATGCATCACACAATCTCAGATTCATCTATTCAACCAACACAAACTTCAAAGAGTGCCCCAAAGCTTCTACGGGAGAGTCAAGACAACAACGTGTGACAACCCCTATGCATAAGTTCAATGAACCCGCAAGTTGATCACCAAAACATACATCAAGTAGATCACATGAATATCCATTGTCACCTCAGATAAGCACGGCAAGACATACATCAAGGGTTCTCAAATCCTTAAAGACTCAATCCAACAAGATAACATCAAGGGGAAAACTCAATTCATCACAAGAGAGTATGGGGGGAGAAACATCATAAGATCAAACTATAATAGCAAACCTCGTGATAGATCAAGATCGTAACACCTCAAGAACACAAGAGAGAGAGAGAGAGAGAGAGAGAGAGAGAGAGATCAAACACATAGCTACTGGTACATACCCTCAACCCCGAGGGTGAACTACTCCCTCCTCGTCATGGAGAGCGCCGGGATGATGAAGATGGCCACCGGTGAGGCATTCCCCCTCCGGCAGGGTGCCGGAATAGGGTCCCGGTTGGTTTTTGGTGGCTACAGAGGCTTGCGGCAGCGGAACTCCCGATCTAGGTTATTTTCTGGAGGTTTGAGTATTTATAGGAATTTTGGGCGTCGGCCTCACGTCAAGGGGGTCTCCGAGTCATCCACGAGGCAGGGGGGCGCGCCCAGGGGGTAGGGCTCGCGCTCTACCCTCGTGGACGGCTTGGGACTGTTCTGGCCCAACTCTTTTACTCCGGGGGCTTCTTTTGGTCCATAAAAAATCGTCAAAAATTGGCACGTCAATTGGACTCCGTTTGGTATTCCTTTTCTGTAAAACTCAAAAACAAGGAAAAAACATAAACTGGCACTGGGCTCTAGGTTAATAGGTTAGTCCCAAAACTCATATAAAATAGCATATAAATGCATATAAAACATCCCAGATGGATAATATAATAGCATGGAACAATAAAAAATTATAGATACGTTGGAGACGTATCACACATCGCCAAAAGGCGAGTGCCAGAAGATGCCCGCGGAGCTGAACTCAAGGATCGGCGCCTGATCTGGTTCGATGGGCGTGGATGCACGCGGTTCGGAACCTATGGCTGGAGACGAATCCGAGGTTCCGGTGACACAGACCCCGCTCGAGGTTGGATCTGTGTGCAGCTGTAACACCGTGGAGTCTACGGCTTCCATGGCGGGGTTGAGCTTCCCATCCTCGGATGGCGCAATCTGTTCCGGATCTAGAGCCAGAGCAATTACCGACACTATCTCCTGAACACGGTCCGATGCCAGATTTAGGTCATATTCATCGTGGTGGCAGGGAGTAGCTGTCATGGGCTCGAATCCGTCATAGATCAAGTCTCCGCAGATATCAGCCACGTAGTTCAAGTTTCCAAAACCGGCCTGATGGCCAGGGGCGTAGCTGTCGATCTACTCTAGATGGCCAAGCGAGTTGGCCTGCAGTGCGAAGTCACCAAATACGAAGATCTGTCCGGGGAGGAAAACCTCCCCCTGGATTGCATTGTTGTAGATGATTGACAGAGCCATCTAACCTTTTGGCGACGACGCGGCGGAGCTCTCAATGAAAGCACCAATGTCGGTGCCAAAACCGGTGGATCTCGGGTAGGGGGTCCCGAATTGTGCGTCTAAGTCTGATGGTAATAGGAGGCGGGGGACACGATGTTTCCCTAGGTTCGGGCCCTCTCTATGGAGGTAATACCCTACTTCCTGCTTGATTGATCTTGATGAATATGAGTATTACAAGTGTTGATCTACCACGAGATCGTAATGGCCAAAACCCTAGAAGTCTAGCCTATGTGATTCTGATTATGGTTGCCTCTACGGACTAAGCCCTCCGGTTTATATAGACACCAGAGGGGGCTAGGGTTGTACTAAGTCGGTTATAGAGAAAAGGAATCTACATATCCGAACGCCAAGCTTGCCTTCCACGCCAAGGAGAGTCCCATCCAGACACGGGATGAAGTCTTCTATCTTGTATCTTCATAGCCCAACAGTCCGGCCGTCTGAGGGCCCCTTAATCCAGGACTCCCTCAAGAGTCATGACATATATGTATACAGGGAAGGAGCTGGGGCGGGTCCGCATGTGGGAGAGATAAAAAGACGAGAGTGGTGCACAAGGAGACAAAGTGTGCTTGTTTGTAGTGGGGGTGGTGTGTGAGGTGAGTGAGCGAGAACCACATAACTAGGGAGATACATGTTTTGGGGCGACGTTTTGTGTGTATGGGAAAGATACACTCTACATAGTGCGTGGTCTTGGGAAAGAGAGATGCCGGGAGACCTAGAGAGTGGGGGAAGAGATGTGTGCATGCCCGAGAGACAAAGTGATAGAGGCCTATATTGGGTTCTGGACTTTCAAAGAGAGAGGGGTGTTAATGTGCTCGTGTGTTGGTGTTTGGGGGAGAGAACGACTTCTATGTGGGGGCGACAAGGGGGGGGGGAGTTGGCTTCAGATAAAGAGTGAGGTGTCTATATTTGAGGGACTTTAGCATAATTGAGATATACATGGTCAATAGTGTGTGCACTCATGGTTGATCAATTTGTTTCACAGTTTGGACTATGAGATAACGATACTTTTGAACATGCATGATATACCTTGATGTACCATAATTACAAACCTAAGATTGGAATTTTGGAATTCGACTCCATCATTAGCTTTTGTAATTCATTTAAATGGAGGTACATTTTTTAAGCCAGGATTTCATGATTTCAAATTCATATATCAAACCTAGAGATATACACATACGGGCATATTCAAACTTTATAATCATCCACTTTATTCATACACATACACATTTTTGCTTTTGTCATCGTATTTAGGATAAACACATTCGGAATTTCATTTGAATTGGACTGTATGATGGTATTTGCTTGTACTAGCTCAATGATGCATATTTGAATTGAATGGACAATCTCAGTTTCGAGTTGGAGACATTGATTTTCAAAACATGCACTTTTTTTGAAGTGCAAAACAAACAAATTCTCGGCTATGATATCATACTCGGTCGTACAAGAGCAAAATATAATTCTAGGCACCAAAAGCTTTCAAACTTCCCGCTCACATAGAAATATCTCGTGCCCGAAAGTTTAGCCCTGCGATATTCCTGTTTTACCCCTGCCACATGAATGTAAAAGGGCTGCTTTGGTAACTCCATTGTTTTCCCCTCTTTTCCCCCAAAATTCTCCCCAAGAGCCCCTCCCCTTCCCCTCCCCTCCCCGACCAACCCCAACCATGACAAGCCGTCGAATCTAGTCCTCCGCCGCAGCGGTGGGCTTCAGACCCCGCCGGATCTACCTTCCGCACCTTGGAACCCCCAACTGCCAACTCACCACTTCACCGGAGCCGCTTCAGTGACTGGCTTGTCCACCGCTCCAGATCTCCTTGACCATCATCATGATCCACCACACCGGATCTGCTTAACCGGCGCCCTTGTCCAGCACAGTGTAGGCCCTTCACTGAGTCCCTCGTCCGCCCCATCGCTGGCCCTTCATACAAGCCCTCGTCCGCCGCAATAGATCCGCCTCATCGAAAGCACTGTACAACGCGCCTGCCCAAGCCTTCGTCCACTGCATCGGACCCGCTCCACGGACGCCATATTCAACTCCACTGGCCCTGCTTTGCCGACGCCACAGCCTCATAAGGTTATTTCGATTTGTACTCCTTCGGTTTTTCTCTTTATCGTGCAACTGTTCACTTACTACAGATGAGCTTTCTTGCATGTCGACAGGTGCCGCAACCATAGTACCGGAGCCACTTCAGTGACGGCGACAGCGGGCCCAAACTCAACCACAACACGAGCACCATCGATGATCATTAGCTATCAAGTATGACAACGATACCCATACGCCGCCGAGAATCAGGTACTATTATCGAATGACCGGCGCCTACATTCACTTTCTTACCATAAGCACCGCACCTTTGAATTTATTCAGGGCATCATTCAATTTTTCATGAGACGCGTTATTCTGCTTGCACCTATATGGCCATACTTCTGGCAGTGAACATGTTACATATGCTAAACTACATACCAGTGCACATATAGTTAATATGCTTTAGTTTTGTCCTAAGTATTACTGTACTTCCTAGATATCACTGCCTACTATTTTACTTCTTGCTTTCCATATTTATGATAATGGTGTTGTTCTGATGCCACCTGTTGGTTCCATCAGACTGCTTAATGTTCTCTATGCTTAATTACACATCAGCAAACTAGCATGTGGTTCCGCTGCTTTTTGTTTGTTTTACCCTACATTTTCTGATGCTAGCTATTACATCACTACTCCGAGCCTCTGTTCATTACTTGGTTGTGTGTTCTTAATCTTCCCAAGTTGCATGACTAATTTGATGTTTCTATTAATTATGGAGCTGCCAACCCCATCAAGCAAAATACTTGTTCTTTTGGGGCTGGCACCTCGAACAAGCATAAAAATAGAGGGAAGCAGGTATATTGTTGTGTATGCACACACCCTTCTTTCATTAGTTTAGATGAACCATTAATGATCAATTCGGACCAGTGCATGCGATTAAAATTAATTTTACCTAAATAGAGGGTGTAGAATAAACTACAACAACTAGATTTGCAACCACGGGATGCTGACGGTATCTTCAAAGAACATTGCAACAGCAGCGAGGCTTCACAGCAACATATGGTAAGCCAGTGTATTTTAGTACATGTGAAATGTAATGCGAGTGGGCTGCTTTCTTGGCTTGTACCCTCAACCTGTAATCCTACAGAATTACAAATAGTTCAGTTGTCTACTTTGCTGTATTGGTTGATTCCAATGCTTGTTTGTTACTTGTTATGCTATACCTGAGTTGGCCAATATGTCAGCAGTGCATGTTGTACTATCGTAAAGAAATGCATGCCTAGTTCATTTGGGTCCTTAACTTTTCCTCTGAACTTCATCACAAGACTGTCTTTGTAGTTTATATGAGGCCACACTGTTAAGTGATTTCTCAGATTATTTCAACTGCTTAGATGCCTTGGCAACTTAAATAGAGCGGTGGTACACTCCCTTTCAACTAGGGATGTCAACTGGGTCCCGTTTAATCCCGATTAAAGTCCACTAGAGGTATGATAGTTCAAAAGAGTTTTTGTTTTTTGAGGAAAATGAACTAGGGATCTAGCAAAAACTAACTACATGGGACTGGCGGATGTCGTTTATTTGCCACTTACATCCCTAGTTTCATCTTACCATTTTAATTTCTTTTTGACTAATGCTGCTTCGAACCATTTAAATATAGCTTGCCATGCTCGGCAGTAATTCGTATGTCGTTTACCATGTAAGCTTACTGCCTGGATCATGCGATAACTATCTCCTACTTATGTCCAGCGGAAACCTTTCAGGATGCCTTTAACACTAGGACACAATGTACAACCCCAGAATCTATTTGTGGAAGCAGTGCGCCATCCATGTTACCAGATGGTAGCAGTTCAGAGGCAACACCGTCGGAGAGCAGTCTGAGCACAGGTATTATAATTCTTGAGGCTCTACTAGAGGCAGAAAGAGATGGTGTTGCTGCCATGAATGAGGTAATCTTTATCTTGAGGCTAGAAATTATGCAATTAGTGGCACGCATTATGCAAGCAACCCAAGAATTGGATGAAGTAAGAATGTTGCATTTGAAGATGGAGGAGGTCCTGCTGTTTTTGCTATCTGAAGCCCAGGGTAATCCCGGTTCTTCTTTAGGTACCAGTTGAAATTGTCATTAGATTATTGTACCTGCATGTTGTGTCATGTCTATGAATTGATTATGTTGTAAGACCCCCTATGTTGTCCATGTGTTGTAATGATCCGAATTTTTTAGGCGAGGTAATCCTCAGTACTTGTATGATTGACATAAGGTGAACTGTTTTTAGTGTGAGCATATTGTATTGGATGAAATAACTGTTTGACTTAAAGTGTATCCAACCTACTGAATTCGACGATCACGGCATTTCTAAATCATAATCATATATAAAGGTGGAATAAATCTTTGTTGTGGTTTTGAATAAATAAATAACAAAACATAGAATTATCTGTGGATATTCGTAATTGAATACAAATTGGATTTGAATTTAGTTTGCCAGGGCCCAGGGCTAACGTGAATGCTAATTCTCCCAAGTTTTGAACGAAGCGGCTAAACACCCACTATAATTTGTGGGCTGCCCGAAGCAAGTGTTTGCGAGATGGAAATTACTATCTACCCCTGACACTTGACATCCTTATCGACCGGATTTACACTGCTGTCGATAGGGGTAAACTAGTAACTTCAATCAGACGTGACACGACGGCCTCTGAGCCCATTCAGACACGGCGGGCACCAAAAGTGGGCGGCAAAACACATTTGATTCAAGCTCGTCCGAAAGAAATGTGTCTCTCCCTCCATTTCCCCATTCATGCATGGTGGGCGGCAAAAAAACTCTCCTCGTCTGAAAACGATGTAGGCTAATATTTTAAATAGGGGCAGATGTGTAACTTCCCTCAGATGTGACACAACCGCCCTACCTGTCAGCCCCGTTCATACACCACGGGTGCCAAACATGGGCGGCAAAACACCCTCTCCTCGCCCGAAATAGTTATCGGCAAATATTTGGGAGATGCGAGATTACCATCCTATCCCCAACCGACGTGATGTCCGAAATTTTAAACAGGGGATAAGTCCGTAACTTTCCCACATTTCAGAGAAGCACGTCCCAAAGTTTGAGATCCCCCCTCCCCTCCATCTCCCCATTCTTACACCATCGGCGCCACGACAACCTCCCCACTGCAGCCAGCCTCCTCCGTCCGCCACCCCATCCTCTACCTTGCCGGAGCCGCTACCCCTACCCCGTCGTCCACTGCAAGAGATGGACATCTCTCATCCACATCGCTGGACCAGGATCCTTTCATTGCGTCCTCTCGCTTCATCAGCGCCGTCGTCCACCTTGCGGTTGCCGCTCCTACGACTGCCTCGTCCATGGCAACAAGATCTATCCCCCGACCCGGCCATCTGTCGTCTAAAGTCTTCTTCCCCGCTGCCGACAGCCATCGCACCCGTAGCACCCTCAACGTATCAGCAAAGGCCTACACGGCGTCGCAAGAGAGGTGGTACTCTTCCATATGTGCTTAAGTTATTGATCGTAATTTGTTTACTGTACTTTTCTTATCCGTACCAAATCGTAGTGGCTAGTTGAAATCAAACATTGGTTGTGAAGTAGCTTTGTCCAGTTTGCATCTTCAGATCCGCCGTGGCACGGGCACTATACTCGTAAAGCTTATGGTTTACCCCCTTTATATTCACTACCATCATCGTAGGTTCTTCGTGTCGTGTTAGCACTGCTCCTCAAGACCTCAACCCAAAGCTTACGTGTTGAAATACGAATCTGATATGATGCTCATATCACTAAAATAGAGAATGTTTAATTGGTCACCTAATGTTCCTATATTCGTTTCGAAAAGCATGTGCGCCACCCACTGGTCCAGCTAGTTCCACTTTCCTGATTTTACCCATGATGCTTAGGGTTTTCCCCTTTTATCTACTCTACTATGATCTGCGTAGGTGCTTTCTGTCGTACTAGAATTACTCCACCCTTCAAGCTAAACAACACAACACTCAAAATTCCAAAGCTTAGTTGTTCAAATATGATTGTGATATGATACTAATATTAGTTAACAGACACATTTAATTGGTTAGCTAAAGGTCCCACTTGAGTTTCCAAATGCATGTCGCGACATATAGAGAGACATCAGAATTGCATTTCTTTGTCACTTGTTGACTGTACTTTCTTGTCCATTCCAAATCTTAGTTGTTAATTCAAAGCAAACATCGGTTGCTAACTACCATTTGCACGGTTTGCAGATTCAGATCTGCCATCCCACTGCCACGGTCAACACTATACTCATCATGCTTACGGTTTCCCCATTTTATGATGACCACGATCAGCCTACATGGTTCATGTCATAATAGTACTACTCCACCCATCGGGCTAAACAATCTTAGTTGTACAAATTCATATATGATATTATGTTGATATTAGTAAAACTAAGAGATGTTTAATTGGTCAGCTAAATGTTCCCACTTTAGTTTTGAAATGCATGTGAGCCACATATCGAGAGACCAGAAAGAATAGTATTTCTCTGTGCACTCTGGTTCATCATGGGTGGCCAACCGACATTGTATTGAAAGACTTGTAATATCTTCAATCTGCTTGCTCTTCTGCTCTTCTTTAAGATGATCCTCTTCTCTTGCGGTCGACTGGTCAGGTCGAGTTGTTCTCCCTTAGTATATTTTGAATCTGTCAGGTCGGGTCGACTTGTTCTTCTTTACTATATGTTGAAGCTGTCATCTGCGAAGTGTCATCACTTCTAGAGCTCTCATATTTTGAGTAGTAGGCCACATTATATTAATGCACACACCAAATTACAACATGCATGGAATCTCTTAAAAGAATCGCAGAGATAGCACAAAGGGGTTTACAGGGAGGCAGTATTGGACTAGAATCACTTCTGCATTACAAAGATAATCTCACTTGTTTTTATGTTTTCATGCATGCCAGATATTGAACATTATCAAATGAGTATGAGAATGGGCGCACGAGAGGAATATTGCGGAACAATCCACTGGCTAAAAAACTTGGCATCGTGGAGGATGGCCTATTTTATTCACCCATCAAGGTGCTTGCTCTAACTTGGCAAGGTTGTATTGGTCGCACATATTTTGCATCTGACCTCTTGCATTACTTCTATTTTGTTACACCATCTGCTTAGTTTAAGCATCATATATGAGTATATGCCATACCTATCCATTTTCTGTACCTATTCCATGTGTCGTCATACAATGTTTTTCCAGTCAAATGTTGTTCTTTCGTAATAGATGTCCAAAAGGAAGAGGGTGAGTGCAGATCCTCAAGGAGTACAAACTAGGTATTTGGAAAACTTAGTTATACTTGTTAAATCAGATAGATCAGCAGCCATAGAAAACACAGGCCCAACTGTACCACACTTTACCCCTACTCCAGTGGCCAAACCCCTATTAGAACTGCTGAGAGCCCAGCGTCAGGTACTGTCTATGATATCAATTCAAAATTTGAACTCTGAAATTTCGGCATGTGCCTTACCTTCTCTCTTGTATGAAAACTAATTTCAGATGAATCTCCTTGCTCAAAGGACATACGATCTCACAACAATACTGGGCTCTGCATTGCTCTTGTCATTACCTCTCTCCCTTTTGCCTTATAACGCTGTACTTAATTAATTTGCTATTTGATTATGTATCATCAGTCTGCACCTGAGCTTCATTATCCTTTGTTTCTTGCAATATTATTTGATCTATATTTACTCTTTGCAAAATGTAGAATAATGGCAACGCTTATAAAGAATTTTCTTTGGGGAATTTATTGAATTATCCTTCCATCAACATGGAGAAGGGCTTTGTCCAGCCCGTGTTAACATGTAATGTAAGTTCATCCTTCTCAAGCCTTCAAACTTTGTTCTAGTATAGATTTGGATAGGCATCATTTCCTCCACTGCTATTTACTTTCCTGTTTACATCTGATTGGATGTTTGTGTAAGTGCATCTAGTGCCACCCCTAGTTGGTTTTGGAGTATTGACGACAAACCTGGTTGAGGGACTAATGTGTTTGTGAGAATTGCAGGATAACACATGTAGTAGTCCCTCATTGATTCGGTTTACCTACCGGAGATGACCCCTAAAAATGTGTGAAGACATTGAAGACAATGGTGGTCTGTGATGCCATTCATGTTGAAGACTATGACCCGAGAAGACATTGAGTGAAGACTATGGAGCACGAAGACTTAGTTGTTTCATTGTTTATTTTTCTGTTTGTTGAGTCAAAGGAAACACCGCACTGTTAAGTGGGGTCTGTCGGTGTCAAAACTGGCGGATCTCAGGTGGGTGTCCCAATCTGTGCGTCAAGGCTGATGGTAACAGGAAGCAAGGGACACAGATGTTTACCCAGGTTCGGGCCCTCTCGATGGAGGTAAAACCCTACTTCCTGCTTGATTAATATTGAAGATATGGGTAGTACAAGAGTAGATCTACCACAAGATCGTAGAGGCTAAACCCTAAGAGCTAGCCTATGATGGTATGATTGTAATTGTGATCGGCCTTCTAAGGACCAACCTCTCCAGTTTATATAGACACCGGAGAGGGCTAGGGTTTACATGGAGTCGGTTACAAGAAAAGAAACACAATATCCGGATCGCCAAGCTTGCCTTCCACGCCAAGGAGAGTCCTATCCGGACACGGGCCGAAGTCTTGAGTCTTGTATCTTCATGCTTCAATAGTTCGGACGATGTATTCAGTCCGGCTGTCCGGATACCCCCTTATCCAGGACTCCCTCAGTAGCCCCAGAACCAGGCTTCAATGACGATGAGTTCGGCGCTCAGTCTTGTCTTCAGCATTGCAAGGCGGGTTCCATCTCTGAAAACTCCAAAGTACCTGTTATGATGAATAGTGTCCGGCATCCCATCAATGTGGTACTCCTCGGCTTCAGTGTCTCAATAATGACCTTCTCCACGTGTCGAGCGAATGCGAAGAGTCGAGGCATTTTTGCATTTGCCACCCTCAATCCTCCAGGCTGACCGTCTATTTGAAGGGACGGGGATTCTCAGATCCAAACCTCACTCTCCCTCCCTGAGCTAGCATCCAACAGAGTGCCCCGTGAAAAACCATTCCAACATGGCTGGCCATCACAGCTCTTCTACTTTCCCTCCTCGTTCCAAGTCGGGGGATTGGGGAGAGTGTTCAGTTCCTCATAGCCGTTTGATAGAGTTACAAACCCAAGGGTTTCTCCCACCGGCGTTCATGGTCCCTGTCCGAGCTGGAATAGCCACTTATGACGGAGGGGAACAAGCAGAGGGATCTCCTAATCCATCTCCAGAGGAGCGTATATGCCTCATACCGCATCTGCTAAGGGGCGTCGGGTTTCCCATCCACCCGTTTCTTCGTGGGCTCCTGGAGTTCTACGGCCTCCAGTTGCACAACCTTACCCCTGCCTCCATTCTGCATATAGCGGGGTACGTCGCCCTTTGCGAGCTGTTTTTAGGCTGTGAACCACACTTCGGATTATGGAGGAAGCTGTTCTGCCTCGTCCCCCGCACCCAGGGAGAATCCCTATGCCAAGTGGGCGGGGCCGAAGTATGGCGCATTGCCGAGACGGATACCTGTCCGGCACTCCTGAGAAGGCACCAGAAAACTGGCCTTCAGAGTGGTTTTACATTGATGATGTTCCCCTTCCGGATCCAGTACGGACAGGCCTCCCCAAGTTCAGTAACGCCTTGCCGAGGGCACGCCTAAGCTGGCGCTCCCGGGGCCCTCAAGAAGAGGATACGAGGGAAATACACTTCCTGATGAGCAGGATAAAGTTACTGGCCAAATCCGGACTGACGATAGTTGAGGTCATGGCGATATGCATAAGGCGGGGAGTGCAACCGCTTTAATATCGGGGGAAGCCCATGTGGCACTTCAACGGGGAAGACGACGCCACCCGCTCCGGCCGTAAGGGTCCGGACTCCGCCACTGCTTTGGCAAGGATATTGTCCGATTTATACAAAGGGGAAGAGGAGGTATTCCTTCGCATTAAAACGCGGGATGAATTCTCTATGTACAACCCCCCATAGTGGGTAAGTTGCCATTCTTTTCCCTACACTTACTTTAGCGTCCTTCTGCTAAGATTACCTACATCGATGTTTCCGAGCAGGAATTGAGGAGGGCCGTAGAAGGAATCTTCAGCCCCTCCCCACAGCCAGAGGACCCCGGAAGGGCCCTAGATCCGGGACTCAAAGAAGATCCGGATATCACCATGGAGCTTGTCAATGGGGTATTTTATCAAGCGAGCTGGGATGGCGCCTCAGTGGCCATTACGGTCGACTATCCCGGACAGCTCCCTGTGTCGCGTGTAAGCCGAACTAAAAACCCTATCCTCCAAAGAGGACTCCCCTCAGGTATTGTGATTTACCCTTGAGGCGTCGTGTTGTTTGCAGAGACGACGGTCGGAGCGCGGGTCCGAGCCCCTAGGGACTCGTCAACCACGGGCGCCCGGATCGGGCAGGCTCAAGAGGAAGGCGGTGAGGGTTGACACACCGCTGCAGAGGTAAAGTAATAACATGTCCAGCGATTATAGTATTTGAAATATGACAGTGCCCTTTGTGTTTGGCAGGAAGAGGAGCAGTCGGACTATATCCGGGGATCCCGCCAATCACGTCTCCATCGGCCAGGTTCCGGAACCGGCTTCGAGGGCGGAGGCGGACACGGGGCCAGCGCCGCATAGTTCTCCGACAGAGGATGCGGATATGTGTTCGGCCACGAACTCCACAGTGGAGAGTGCCATGAATCACCAGCGCCGGAGGGCCGTTCTTCGGGACAACATCTTTTCCGAAGAGGCTTTTAATGCCTTCAATTCGGCAGACGCATATGTCCGAGCTGCTCAAGGCAGGCTTGCCCAAGCGACGAACCAGTATACCAAAGGTATACAGGTAAGAAATTTTGATAAGTATGTATAGCAGTAGCCCCTGAGACTTGAAATAGTTGAAACAACTGTTTGAAGGATCAATTTATCCACAGGTTCTTGTGGACAAGAATGAACAATTGGCTCGGGAGCTGGAGGAATGTAAGTCCCAGCTTAGGGACGCAGTTGCCAAGTTAGAGGAATCCTAGAAGGCCTCCTCCGGTAACATTGGTCTTAATTGTACGAAGATGCACCAGTTAGTGAATGACTGGTATGACTAGTCTAACAGAAGATTCTGCAGACAATCCCGGGGTGAACCCGGAGGGCGTAGCAGATGACGAATCGCATCTTAAAAGGCAGCTAAAGGCTGGCGAGCGCATCCTTACACAAGTGAAGCAAGAGAAGAACAGTCTTCAAGATGCCAATATTCGGTTGGACGTGGAATTAAAAGAGGTCCGCGCTCAACTGGCGGACTCCGTGATGGAGAACAAAAAGCTTTGATGCGGCATTTATGGTGAGTGTCCAGACGAACTGTATGATAGGTCGGCGAGGAAGTATTTTGAAAGAATTTTGCTTGTAGGAATGTTAATGGGTCGCCCTGAAGAGGAGATACCCTCGTCTGCAAGTGATTTACTGCAAGAACTTTCACAGTTGCACGAGCGAGCTTGGCGGGTGATGCATGGTGTTGCTTAGGCCTTGTGGCCATCCGGCCTCTTGCCGAATGGCATGGGGGAACTTGCGGACCTGCTTCAAGGAGATCGGCGGCGCTTCTGACTGTGGAAGATATCAGCATGCCGGCAAGGTGCAAGAGAAGCCTGGGCAATGGTGAAGACGCGCTACACCAAGCTGGACCCGAACCATATGGCCGAAGTAGGACCGGCGGGGCCCGATGGGCAAGAAATTCCCGTAAGTCTGGTATATGACCAGGTAGCGTTAGCCGCTAAGTATTCTCAACAGGATTGTAAGCTAGATAGCCTGTTAGATGGTATAGAGGAGGAATATAGTCAGTCCAAGTGACTGTGTAATTTAATGGGCACAAGTAGCCCCTAGCCGGATTAAAATCATTTGTCATGGTGGACCTTTTCGCTTCAGCCCCCGGATCCTACAGTCCGGGGTGTGTCCGAATACCCGCTCAGTTATACAAAACCGGGGTATGCATGGAGACCAGGCGTAGGGGTCATAACTGCTTGAACAGACAAGTACCCAACTAGTTATGTTATATTACATGGATAGTAAGAAACATCTTCCAGGGAGAATAGTTCCGTAAGGGGTTCCTTTCCCTGGGTATGCATGCGGCAATGCGCATGTCCGGACTACGAACTATGGCGCAGGATACAAGACTTTTGGGGATTTATGTTGTAATAAACGAATACGTCTTTTGTTCACCGATCGAATATTCTCTTAAGGAAACTAGCTTTCGGCTTCACCCAGTCTGAGGTACACATCCGG
The DNA here is from genome assembly GCF_018294505.1 of Triticum aestivum. NCBI lineage: Eukaryota > Viridiplantae > Streptophyta > Magnoliopsida > Poales > Poaceae > Triticum > Triticum aestivum. The sequence goes on along the minus strand of NC_057804.1, from coordinate 400,696,474 downwards.
CTGAACCGGCAGTAACAATCGCAGAGGTGCTCCCCTTATGCCCTAGCCGAATTAACTAGAACGTAGGGCATAAACACAAGAGCCTGGCAACCCAGCTTGGCCACATCTTAAGTCATATCGATGCATATAATGGTAAAGAAAAGGTACATATGAAAAAGAAACTCATATGTGATGGGCAAAAAGCCATTTGCGTAATTATTTTTAGCTTCCGTATAGGAAGCCCCCAGGTATTGCTTACACATAGAGTGCGACCGGAGTAATCCGGGAGTCCGCACTGTATTAAGTACTTTGTGTGAAGAGAAAAAGGGGCGAGAAAGGAAAAGTGGGGTGGAGCATAAGTAAAAGGGAGGGAGTAAGGAGACGAACACTGAGTTTGGTGTTAGGCGTAGAATCTCCGGAGTCTGGCCGCGTTCCATGGGTTCGGCTCGAATCTGTTGTCGGATGCATTACGTAAGCGGTACACTCCTCCGGTGAGAACTTTGTCAATGACAAAGGGACCTTCCCACTTGGGTTTGAGTTTGTCCTTCTTCTTCTCCGGTCGGCGTAGAACGAGCTCGCCAATATTGTAAGTTTTGGCCTGCACTTCTCTGCTTTGATATCGTCGAGCCTGCTGCTGATAGAATGCAGAACGGGCTTTTGCGACGTCGCGCTCCTCCTCCAGGGCATCCAAGTTGTCATGCCGATCAACTCGGCTTCCTTCTCTTTGTACATGCGTACGTGTGGTGAATCATGTATTATGTCGTAGGGTAGTACTGCTTTCGCACCGTACACCATAAAAATGGTGTATATCCGGTGGTGCGATTCGGTGTGGTCCGCAGCCCCCAGAGTACGGAGTCGAGCTCCTCCACCCAGTGCGTATCCAATTCTGTCAAAGATCGCACTAGTCTGGGTTTGATGCCGCTCATGATGAGACCATTTGCCCGTTCAACCTGGCCGTTTGTTTGGGGATGGTAGACGGAAGCGTAGTCGAGCTTAATGCCCATTTTGCCGCACCAAGTTTTCACTTCATCGGCTGTGAAATTTGATCCATTATCAGTGATGATGCTGTGGGGGACACCGTACCGGTGTACGACCCCGGATATGAAGTCTATTACTGGTCCGGATTCGGCCGTTTTGACTGGTTTGGCTTCTATCCATTTGGTGAACTTGTCCACCATGACCAATAAGTATTTTTTCTTATGGCTTCCCCCTTTAAGAGGTCCAACCATATCCAGCCCCCAGACCACGAAGGGCCAAGTTATGGGGATTGTTTGGAGAGCGGTAGGGGGCATATGACTCTGATTAGCGAAGTGCTGGCAACCGACGCAAGGTTGGACAAGGTCATGTGCATCTGCTCGGGCCGTCGGCCAATAGAAGCCTGTACGGAAGGCCTTGCTGACTAGCGCTCAAGCTGCGGCGTGGTGTCCACCCAGTCCGGCGTGGATTTCAGCCAAGAGTTGCCGCCCTTCCTCTTCGGAGATGCACCTTTGGAGCACTCCGGTCGAGCTTTTCTTATATAGTTCCCCTTCATGGACTTTGTAAGCTTTAGAATGCCGGATAATGCAGCGTGCTTCATTTTGGTCTTCGGGGAGCTCCTGCCTATTTAGGTAGGCCAAGAAAGGCTCAGTCCATGGGGCGATTACAGCCATGATTTCGTGGGCCGAAGATGTTATTTCGGTGGCAGAGCCTCCGATTGTGTCTGATGGTTCGGAATCTGGGGGTGTGTTCGGATCCGTGCTAGTATTGCCGGACTCCCCTTCCCATACTACGAATGGCTTGAACAACCTTTCCAAGAATATGTTAGGTGGGACAGGGTCGCGTTTAGCGCCAATGCGGGTGAGGACGTCCGCCGCTTGATTGTTTTCTCGAGCCACATGGTGGAATTCGAGCCCCTCGAACCGAGCTGACATTTTGAGGACGGCATTACGGTAGGCCGCCATTTTCGGATCCTTGGCATCAAAGTCTCTGTCTATTTGTGATATTGCGAGGTTCGAATCCCCGCGCACTTCCAGACGTTGGATGCCCATAGAGACTGCCATCCGAAGACCATGCAACAGAGCCTCATATTCGGTTGCATTGTTGGAGTCTGTGTATAATATTTGGAGGACGTACTGGACCGTGTCTCTAGTGGGAGACGTCAGGACTACACCTGCTCCCAATCCGGCCAGCATTTTAGAGCCGTCGAAGTGCATGATCCAGTTGGAGTATGCGCCGTACTCTTTAGGGAGTACGGCTTCCGTCCATTCGGCGACAAAGTCGGCCAGTACTTGCGACTTGATGACCCATCGTGGTTTGTACATTATGTCAAACGGAAGGAGCTCGATAGCCCATTTAGCAATCCGGCCCGTAGCGTCGCGGTTATTTATTATGTCATTGAGTGGTACTTCAGAGGCTACTGTAATCGAACACTCTTGAAAGTAGTGTCGCAGCTTCCGGGATGCCATGAAGACCGCGTATGCTATTTTTTGATAGTGTGGGTATCGGGATTTGCATGGAGTGAGGAATGTGGATACATAATAAACCAGCTTTTGGAGCGGGAATTTGTATCCGTCAACCTCTCGTTCGACGACGAGTACTGCGCTCACAACTTGATGTGTTGAAGCTATGTACAGTAGCATAGGCTCGCCAATGTTCGGCGTTGTTAGGACTGGATTACTGGCCAATAAGGTCTTTATTTCATCGAGTCTGGCCATGGCTGCATCCATCCACATGAAGTGTTCGATGCGCCGAAGGAGGCGGTAAAGAGGTAATGCCTTTTCTCCTAACCTGGAGATAAAGTGGCTCAAAGTAGCCACGCATCCGGCTAGTTTCTGGATGTGCTTGAGGTCTGTTGGTATAGCCAACTGCGAAAGAGCTCGGATTTTTGCCGGATTCGCTTCGATTCCTCTATTGGAAACAATGAAGCCCAACAGTTTCCCAGAGGGGACGCCGAAAACGCATTTTTTTGGATTCAACTTGATGTCGTATGTCCGGAGGTTATCGAATGTAAGCCTCAAGTCATCTATTAGGGTTTCGACGTGTCTTGTTTTTATGACCACGTCCTCCACATATGCCTCCACTATTTTGCCGATTTGTTTTTCCAGGCATGTTTGAATCATGCGTTGATAGGTTGCGCCGGCATTCTTGAGCCCGAAAGGCATAGTGTTGAAGCAAAAAGGGCCATATAGCATTATGAAAGCTGTTGCAGCTTGGTCAGACTCTGCAATCTTTATTTGATGATATCCAGAGTATGCATCGAGAAAACACAGTGAGTCGTGTCCAGCTGTGGCATCGATGATTTGATCGATGCGAGGGAGGGGAAAGGGATCCTTGGGGCAAGCCTTGTTGAGGTCTTTGAAGTCGACGCGGCGCCAGGATTTGTCCTTCTTTGGTACCATTACCAAATTTGCCAGGCAGTCCGGATGTTTAATATCTCTGATGAATCCGGCCTCAAGTAGCTTGGCTAGCTCTTCCCCCATTGCTTGTCGTTTGGGCTCTGAGAATCGCCTTAGGGTCTTTTTGACAGGTTTATATCCCTTTAGTATATTAAGGCTATGCTCGGCCAATCCACGCGGGATGCCCGGCATGTCCGATGGGTGCCAGGCGAAAATATCCCAATTCTCGCATAAAAAATCTCGTAGTGCGGCGTCTATTAGGGGCTCAACTGTGTCCCGATGGAAGCTGTCTTCGTGGGGTCCGTTGGATGGACTTGGAATTTGACTATTTCGTCTGCGGGTTTAAATGAGATGGACTTGGGTCGCTTGTCGAGTATCACGTCATCCCTGTCCACGGTGGCCCCTAGCGTTGTTAATTCTTCGGCTGCTAGGGCTTCGGATAATGCTTCCAGGGCCAGTGCTGCGGTTTTGTTTTCGGCGCGGAGTGCGACGTCCGGATCATTGGCTAGAGTGATGATTCCATTGGTCCCGGGCATTTTAAGCTTCATGTACCCGTAATGGGGTATGGCTTGAAAGCTCGTAAATGCGTCCCGCCCTAAAAGGGTGTGGTATCCGCTGCTAAAAGGAGCCACTTGGAATGTGATTTCTTCGGACCTGTAATTTTCTGGGGTGCCGAATAACACATCGAGTGTGATTTTTCCCGCACACCACGCTTTCCGACTAGGGATGATTCCCCTGAAGGTGGTGCCGCTTTGCTCAATGCGGCCTTTATCAATTTCCATTTTGTTGAGCGTTTCTTCATAGATCAAGTTCAATCCACTTCCGCCGTCCATGAGTACCTTAGTGAGCCGGAAACCTTCCATGATTTGGCAAAGGACCAGAGCGGCCGTTTCCCGGACAGTTTGGAATCGAGGTTCATCACTGGCATTGAAAGTTATATTAGTGTCATTCCAGGGGTTTATCTTTGCCACATGGCAAATTTCGGTGGAGCTTTGGTGAGCTCACTTGCGCCTATTGTTTGAGGTGAAATTCTCGAAGACTGTTAATATCGCATTGTGTTCGTTGGCGGGATGTTGTCCTGCTTTATGGCTTGCAAGAAGGTCCTCGCCACTTTTTGCAACCTGTCGGAGTATCGAACATGCTCTAAGGCTATGAGTTGGTGTCGTGTCCGAAGTGCTGTGGAGTTTACATGGTCCATTGAGCCATTCTTGCAATACGGTTCCCCGCCCCGGGGTGTGTTTTGGTTTCTTGGGGACAGGGTCGGCCGACTTACGAGAGTTCTCCCGTTTAGTTCGGACAAAGGTCTTGGTGAGAGCCATACTGTCCCAAAATTCTGTTTGGGTTTTCCAGGCGCTTTCCATCGCACAGTACTTCTGTACTATGATTGCCAAATCCGCGAAGCGTACTATGTCATGGCGGCTTATAGCATTAAGAAGTCCTTTGTCCATGCAGTTTTTGCAGAAGAGTAAGACTATGTCCTCCTCGCGGCAGTCCTCGACCTTGTTAAGCGCAAGGAGGAATCTGGCCTAGTAGTGATGTACAGTCTCCTGGGGCTCTTGCCTGATGTGGGAGAGATGGTTTAGGTCCTGGTGGGTGTTGTTAGCTGAATCCGGATTCTGATCTGATCTAACACTCAGGGGCGTGGGAGGTTCCGAGCCTAACAGCTCGGGATCCGGAGTGCCGCCCAATTTCTTCGGCCCAATGCCCGATTCTAAGTCCGGGTCCTGGGTCATGTCTTCCTTTGAGCAGGTCTTCGGCTCAAGGAGTTCAGTGATCCGGAAATAATTCATCCTCAAAGTCGAGGGACAGTCCGTGTGAGGTTCCTCCACTACTGCAGGGTGGCCGGCGGGGATCTGATGTCCCTTTGGTCGAGTTTAAGCCCGATCCGGCCGTAGTCTGTAGCGATTCTCAGAGCGGCGATGTGATCCAAGAGCTCATTGAGGGAGGAGAGCTCCATCGGATCTATCTGTTCGGCGAGTTCCGAACTGACGCGAAGGTTATGATTGATGACCCGAGAGGCCATCGTCGGTGCTGACACCGATGGGGCGGCCATGATAAAGCCGCTGAGTCGGAGAGTTTGGCCTACAGCCAGAGATCCCTCCGAGGTAATGTCGTCCTTGATGACGAGACGAGCCATCGAGCCTTGCGGCGATGACACAAAGGAACTCTCAATGAAAGCACCAATGTCGGTGTCAAAACCGGCGGATCTCGGGTAGGGGGTCCCGATCTGTGCGTCAAGGCTGATGGTAACAGGAAGCAATGGACAAAGATGTTTACCCAGGTTCGGGCCCTCTCGATATTAATATTGAAGATATGGGTAGTACAAGAGTAGATCTACCATGAGATCGTAGAGGTTAAACCCTAAGAGCTAGCCTATGATGGTATGATTGTAATTGTGATCGACGTTCTAAGGACCAACCTCTCTGGTTTATATAGACATCGGAGAGGGCTAGGGTTTACATGGAGTCGGTTACAAGAAAGTAAACACAATATCCGGATTGCCAAGCTTGCCTTCCACGCCAAGGAGAGTCCCATCCGGACACGGGCCGAAGTCTTGAGTCTTGTATCTTCATGCTTCAATAGTCCGGACGGTGTATTTAGTCCGGCTGTCTGGATACCCCCTTATCCAGGACTCCCTCAGGGTCCAAGTGAACAAACTCAGAGTGACTGAAGTGATTCTCAACCAAATCCTATGTCTTCGAGCGAAGACAATGAGAGCAAATCTTATCCAGAGTCAGATGAGTCAGCTTTACTTGTAGCCCAAGTCAAGCTACCGCGTGTGTTTGAAATCTGACCGTTGTGACACGTGTTAGTTCCTTAGTGACCTAGGGTCATTTCGGACAAATCAGGTCGGGTTGCCCAGTGGCTATAAATAGCCCACCCCCTACACCATAAATTGGTGGCTACTCAGAGTTAGTACACGGCTTTTGTTGTTTGAGAGCAACCCACCGCCGAAGCTTTCGAGAGAGAATCCTTTCGAGGACAAAGCCCAAACCACCCATTGCCCAAAGAGTGTTTGGCATCACTGAAGTCTTTCTGTCCGCGTGATCTGAAGACTTGTTAGACTTGAGGACTTTGAATCCTCCAGCCGGTTAGGCGTCGCGTTCTGAGCATCCAAGAGCCCTTGTGGATTGCCGGTGAACGAAGTCTGTGAAGGTTCGGAAGTCTACCTTGAAGACTTACCAGAGTGATTGGGCGGGGACTAGGTGTCCTTAGCTCAAGGGGAATAAGGTGAAGACGCGGTCTTCCGAGTTGAATCTCAGCCTCCCTAACCAGACGTACAGTTGTCACAGCAACTGGAACTGGTCAAACAAATCCCTGTCCTTCTGAAGCCACTGGTTCTATCTCTTACTTCTCTTTACTTACAGTTTGTCTTCATGAAGTCATTGCCTGCTTGCATTATCTGTTTGACTTCACTGGGTGACTACCTGTTCTGATTGGCTTCATACTATCTTCCATCCTAATCTTTACTACCTAGCTGCTATTAGTCTTCGAGCTTTCACTTCATTGCATACCTGACTATGGCTTGTCTAGTATAGTCTACCTTCCATTGCATTCGAATAGTGTTGTTTATATTGTTTGTCTTTGAAACTCCCTCGTTTTGAAGACTTCCACAAAAATCTCCTATTCCTCCCCCCTCTAGTCGATAACTAGCCCTTTCAATTGGTATCAGAGCAAGGTACTCCCTTGTTCTGTGTGATTCGGTTGAACCACCTGGAGTTTCAGCTATGTCGACTGCAGGGATAATCAAAGTCTCCGCTGCGTGCCCATCTTCGATGGCATTGAATATCCCTACTGGAAGAATATGATGTGCATGCATCCTGAAGCCAATGATGTCGATCTATGGTATGTCGTCAAGAACAGCGTTCCCAAGACCGGTGAAGGTGTCACCCTGTGGCACCCCGGCTCAGAGCGACCGGTTTACCTTGCATTGCTAGCCCAAAGACCTTGTCTTCTGGCAACACACAACAACATGGTACAGAAAAACAACCGCTTTATTCATGCTAGCGGAGCATAGTTTATATTATAATAGTTAGCGAGGCCAAGCGGCACACACGGTGCAGCTGAACAATATGTACATTATTTAGTGAACATAAAGGGGCCTCGATCATGACAACTACTCAGCAGCGGAACAACGTCGTAGCAGGACTCCATAGCACAAGGACACCGATGTGGACACGGACTAGACTCGGACAGCACTCCTTCCCGATGAGACTTTCCTGAAATCTGGCATGACACGCCAGGTTAGTACATTGAATGTACTTGCAAACTCACAATAAGCATAAACATAATGACAAACAATATCATGATATTTAACCATTTCAGCAACAATGCAACCATACATCCAATATGCTGTGACTATGTTCAACTGGTACTTGTTCCACGGACGTGCTTACCGGACGTGATCATTTCCAGACCACAAACATGAAAATTTCTAAAACACATTTGTGATCCTTTCGGCGATCACCACCCGACCAATCCATGTCCTATGATCCTTACGGCGATCATAACCCGACCAACTCTTGGCCCGTGATCCTTACGGCGATCACAACCCGACCAACTCATGGCCAGACTCAACACAATGACCTCACTGCCATCCTCAGTACAAACTTAGTGTGCATATTTTATTAAGTGTTGACCCATGGTGTACCCTACTTTCGAGTGTGTCCGTAACCGTGGACTCGGCTATCGATAGATTAAAAACACTCTGCAGAGGTTAGTACACTGTACCCACACTACGGAACCCATGGCCTCGCACTCCCATTCGTGTGGACCAACAGTGTTCCGACGAAACCATTTCATTGTCATGACACTCTCCCGGCCATTCCGGCTCAGACCCCATCGGGCTAGTCCTGGGTGGCCCTGTGTCTACCTCCAGACACCTCGACCACCATCGTGGCCACGATCCACTCTGGGATCCGGTACCAAAACTTAACTTAACAACGGGCTCACAAGGTTATGCTTGCCTACCGGGCCAGGGTACAGCACGCCCATAACCTTCCCTAAATGGAGGCACCGACCAGAGGCACGACAATGAAACGTATTAAGGCCGTCCCATACCGGCAAATGTGGTTGCACCGGGAAAGACTCGTTTCAGCGGCACCATTACCCGGTCAACAACATATTCAAGTTGAGTTATTAATCAGGTTCAACTTAATGTGAAAATAACCGGTGTCATAATGCCATACTATGCATCACTTAACATATGCATCACATAACCATGCAAACAACTGAATCAACCACGCTCCTACGGAGCCATCATCAACTCATGCTACTACTCTGGTTAAGATCACACCTCACTTATACCAAAATCATTTCTAGCAATCTCATCATTTTTCATCATGAAAAAATAATAATTAAACTAATTATCAAACTCTATGATCATATCATTTATTCATCACTTGCAACTAAGTTCTCCTTAGCTTACCAACAAGATTCACTTCAAACATTCTGTAGTTCAAGTAATTTAACATGACAAGAATTTAACAGAATATAATCATTATATAACTAACTTAAATGCATAAATATTCATAAGTTCAAGTAGGAAAATCACAAATATTGAAATGGCACTATGAAAATGTTATTGTGGCTTGCCTTAGTGCTCATGAGGTTCACAAAGCTCCTGGTGCTCCTCGAGACAAGTTGGCTCTTCTAAAAATATTCAAAACCACAAAAAGAAAACATCAAGAAACCTTCTAAAATTACCAGAAAATCTATACAGCAAGAAAAAATCCCATCTTTTGGGTGCTGTTAAATTTTTGAACACAAAACACAATGCAAAAAGAATCAATGCATTTGGGCTTATAGATAAAAAGTTATGGCCATTTAAAGTTTCCTGGAATTTAAATGAATTTGAAATAATTAAACGGGGGGGGGGGGGGGGTGACGTCGAAAGCGTAAACACCCGGGGCACCACCACTTATACCGCTTTGTGCGTGTAATGAGTGGCTGAATAGCGGGCCCCGCTAGTCAGGCCGGAGGGAGGGGAGAGGGAAACAGAGGGAGGCGGCGCTTCGCCGGAGCTCACGCCGGCGGTGAGGCTTCTTGGAGCCAAACAAGAGGGAGGGTTTGACGGAGGAGATGTTTGTACACCTACCCATACGCGTAGCATAGCTAGCGGTGACCGGACGGCGTCGGATTTGACCTCTCTAGCGGAGGCAGAGGGCGGAGGTTGCCAGAGATGAAAAAGACGACGGTTTGGGGCATCTCCAGGGGCTCCAGGGGTGGGTTGGCTTCACGGAGGAGAGACGGAGGCCCTGGCGGGGCCGCCTTGGCTTGGGAGGGGCCGAAGCTGCAGGAATGATCCGGAGGGGATCACCGGCGAGCTCGGCTCAGGGACGGCAGCCCGCGGCTTGCCCGGCCGGGCTGCGGCTTCTACTGGCTCTAGGAGGAAGTGGGAGTGGCTGGGGGTGTTCCAAGAGGCTGCGGGTGGCTGCTTTTATAGGCGGGCGGCGAGGAGGGTTCGGGCTCCGCCGGAGGACACCTGTCCATGGCGCCCGGCAAAGAACGGCACCAGAGAGAGAGGGAGAAGATGACGGAGGTCACGTAGGAACTGTGCGCGGGCGCGGACGAGCATAGGAGCGAGGGGGAAAGCGACGAACACAGTGTGTGCGCACTGTGCTGTTGGCCGGACTGTGCCCGTGCTCGCTGCGGCGAGCTCCGGTGTCGGGGAGTGGCAGGGGGAGTTATGGAGGTGGAGACGAGGATGGTGGCGAGGTGTGGCACGCTCTGGCCGGCTGGGCAGCAAGCACGCGCTCAACAAAGGCACTGGCAACGCGCAGAGCGCGCGTATTGCATGCCAGCACGCTCGGACGAACGCGGTCACCGCGCGAACCATGACATCAGGCCACCCTACACACTAACAAAGATGTCTGGCATGTAGTCCTGAGTAAACTGAGTTGTTACCATGGTTTGGTTAGGTTCCAGGTGCAGTAGAAGTAAACTTGTGTTGCTGACAAGTTACTGGACAGTAAGTTTGGAGAGTTACTATGGTCAAACCACTGGGATTCAAGGGCTGAGCTTTGGTGTTTTACAACCTCTTACTAAGGTAAATAGGCATAGGGAAAACCAGCTACAATGGAGCTAGTAAAAAGGCTGTTGCTGTAGAAACTACCATTTCTGCCCAGAAGTGACTTTATTTTCTATAGCCAAAATATTCCAAAGAGTGGTGAAATATTTTTGCTTGGAAAGGTGCCCTAGGGTCCAAAGAATAATTGGGATTTTTCTCAGGAATTTTGGGGCAAGAAAAATTAGGGTTGCTTTGGAGCTCAAAGGGTTAGCTAGGGTTTTGGAGGCCAAAATGAATATTTTTCATTTAAGAAAAAAATATTCCAAACAATATTTTTAGGTTGGCCAGGGGTGAAATGATGGTTGTGAGAAGGAGAGGGAACACTTGGGTGAAAATCAAGGGGGTACCCAAGTGGTTAAGTCCAAATGAAATGATCCAAAACTCCAAATTCACAACCAGCTCAACTGAAAATCAAGCAAAGAAGAAGAGGGCAAAAACCAGGCTGTCACAAACCTCCCCCACTTAGAATGAATCTCATCCTCGAGATTCGGTTTCTTGGGAAAACCATTATGGATAAGATGCCCTTAGAAATTCTTCTGATTCCCAGGTGATTCTGACTCGGTATGATGCATCCATTGGACCTTGTAAAACTTTCGTGATTTACTGTGAGTGACCCTTTCCATCTCATCCAAAATTTTGACTGGCCTCTCTTCGTAGTCAAGTCGTTTGCCAGCTCTATCTCTATCAAATCGGTCTTTTTCTCAAGCGGTGATATGCACTGTCGTAGTTGTGAAACGTGGAACACGTTGTGCACGTCTGACAGCTCAGGGGGCAACTCCAACTGATATGCCATAGCACCTACTCGTGTCATAATGGGAAATGGACCAATAAACCTGGGTGCCAATTTTCCACGGGGTTGAACCCTTCTGATTCCTTTCATAGGCTTGTCTCGAAGGTAAACATGCTCTCCGGGTTCAAAGTTGATCTGTCGTTAATAACTTTTCTGTCGCGATTTGGCCAATTGCAATCTGTCTCGGATCTCCTTGACTTGCTTTTCGGCTTCCAGCATGAGATTTGTTCCGAAAATACGGCTATCTCTGGTTTGAGACCAATTTAATGGAGTGTGGCACTTACGGCCATAGAAAGCTTCATATGGTGACATCTTTAAACTGGTCTGGAACCCATTATTATACAAGAATTTGGCGTATTGCAAGCAATCTTCCCATTGTGGTCCTTGGGCCAAAACACAGGCTCGGAGCATATCTTCGAGTATCTGATTTACTCTTTCTGTCTCCCCATCCGTCTGAGGATGATAAGCGGTATTGTATTTCAACTCTGTTCCGAGGGCCTGATGGAGACGGGACCAAAAAGCGGAGGTGAAAAGTGAACCTCGGTCAGAAGTGATGGTTCGGGGAACTCCGTGCAGACTGACAATTCTGGATACATATAGTCGTGCGAGCTCGTCTGTTCGGTATGAGGTTTTGATTGGGAGGAAGTGGGCCACCTTGGTTAATGTATCCACTATGACCCATATCGCATTATTGCCCCATCGGGTCTTAGGTAGTCCTGTGATGAAATCCATACAGACATCGTCCCATTTCCATTATGATACTGGCAGTGGTTGGAGAAGTCCTGCTGGTTTCTGATGTTCTGCCTTTACTTTGTTGCATATGTCGCAACAGGCTACAAAATAAGCAATGTCTTTCTTCATTCCATCCCACCAGAATATTTGTCGAAGGTCTTCATACATTTTCGTACATCCAGGGTGGATTGAATAAGAGGATTCGTGGGCTTCTGATAAAATTTTCTGCTTCAGATCAGCTTGATTAGGCACACAAATCCTTCCCCTGAATCAGAGGGTACCGTACTGATCCTTCGAGAAATCGGAAAACTTGATACATTTCTGCAGATCAGCATCGCCTGACTGGGCTTTGCGGATTTCTTCCTCGAGAGTAGGGGTAACCTTCAAAATATTGGCAAGGCCAGCCTCAACTATGACCAGGTTGAGCTAAGCTATCTCCTCTTTAAGTTCGGAAGGCAAAGATTCCAACATGACGTTTAAACTGACGGGTTTTCGACTGAGTGCATCGGCAACCACGTTGGCCTTACCCGGATGGTAATTTATTCCAAGGTCATAATCCTTGACCAACTCAATCCATCTTCGTTGACGGAGATTTAAATCCGGCTGAGTAAATATATATTTGAGACTTTTGTGATCGGTAAAAATTTGGCACCTTTTTCTGATGAGGTAGTGTTTCCAAATTTTTAAAGCATGAACTACCACGGCCAATTCCAAATCATGAGTGGGGTAATTTCCTTCATGGGGTCGTAGCTGCCGTGAGGCATAAGCTACTAACTTGCCATCTTGCATAAGTACGCATCCTAGTCCTTGTCGGGAAGCGTCACAGTATACGTCAAAACTGCGGTAGATATCAGGAAGTGTTAATATTGGCGCAGTTGTCAAGCGTTTCTTCAACTCGGTGAAAGTTTTCTCACAGTCCAAAGTCCATTCAAATTTCTTATCCTTTTTGAGGAGCTCCGTCATGGGCTTAGCAATCTTGGAGAACCCTTCAATGAAACGGCGGTAGTATCCGGCTAATCCAAGAAAACTCCGGATCTGAGATACGGTGGCGGGTGGCAACCAGTCGAGCACATCTTTCACCTTGCTTGGGTCCACGGCTATACCTTCAGCGGATAGCACATGCCCAAGGAATCCAACTTGCTTGAGCCAAAACTCGCATTTACTGAATTTGGCGTATAGCTGGTGCTCACGGAGTCGTTGTAACACTACTCGGAGGTGTTCCTTATGCTCTTCTTCACTTCTTGAGTAAATAAGTATATCATCGATGAAGACGGCCATGAACTTATCAAGGAAATCCATGAATACTTTATTCATCATGTGCATGAAGAAAGCGGGAGCATTGGTGAGGCCGAAGGACATGACTGTGTATTCATAGAGACCGTAGCGAGTGGTGAATGCGGTCTTGGGAATATCCTCCTTTTTAATTTTGAGATGATAGTATCCAGTCCGCAAATCAAGCTTTGAGAATACCTGAGCTCCACTAAGCTGATCAAACAAATCATCAATTCTTGGCAGAAGGTATTTGTTTTTGATCGTGACATCATTCAACTATCGGTAGTCCACACACATACGGAGGCTGCCATCTTTCTTGTCCACAAAAATAGCAAGTGATCCCCATGGTGAGGAACTGGGGCGGATATACCCTTTTTGGAGCATTTCATCAAGCTGTTTCTGTAGCTCCACTAATTCGAATGACGGCATTCGATAATATTTCCTGTGTATTGGTCTGGTTCCGAGCACAAGTTCTATTGCAAACTCAAGCTCTCGATCAGGTGGCATGCTTGGCAGTTCTTCTGGGAATACATCAGAAAACTCACTGACCACCGGAATTAATTCCATTTCAGTTATTGCTGTAAAGACCATTTCCTTGGAGGGTATGCTCCTACGAGCAATAAACTTTGTAGTTTGTACATCTTGGCCAGTCAAGTTGACTACTCGGGTTGCACAATTTATGCATACTTGGTACTGAGTCAGCCAATTCATACCCAAGATAACTGATACATCCATTTTGCATCATGCTTTTATATCAATATTTATTGCATTATGGGTTGTTATTACACATTATATCTCAATACTTATGGTTATTCTCTCTTATTTTACAAGGTTTACCATGAAGAGGGGGAATGCCGGCAACTGGAATTCTGGCTGGAAAAGGAGCAAACGTTGGAAACCTATTCTGCACAGCTCCAAAAGTCATGAAACTCCACGAAACAACCTTTTGGAATTAATAAGAATTTCTGAGCGAAAGAAATATGCCAGGGGGCCCACACCCTGTCCAGGAGACAGGGGCGCCCCCCTATAGGGCGCGCCCCCCTATCTCCTGGGTCCTCTGGTGGGCCTCCGGCGTCCATCTTCTGCTATATCATCACTTTTACCCTGAAAAAATCGTGGGCAAGCTTACGGGACGAAACTACGCCGCCACTAGGCGAAACCTTGGCGGAATCAATCTAGGGCTCTGGCAGAGCTGTTCTGCCGGGGACACTTCCCTGCGGGAGGGGGAAATCATCACCAACGTCATCACCAACGATCCTCTCATCGGGAGGGGGTCAATCTCCATCAACATCTTCACCAGCATCATCTCCTCTCAAAACCCTAGTTCATCTCTTGTATCCAATCTTGTATCGAAACCACAAATTGGTACATGTGGGTTGCTAGTAGTGTTGATTACTCCTTGCAGTTGATGCTAATTGGTTTACTTGGTGGAAGATCATATGTTCAGATCCTTTATGCATATTATTACTCCTCTGATTATGAACATGAATATGCTTTGTGAGTAGTTACGTTTGTTCCTGAGGACATGGGTGAAGTCTTGCTATTAGTAGTCATGTGAATTTGGTATTCGTTCGATATTTTGATGAGATGTATGTTGTCTTTTCCTCTAGTGGTGTTATGTGAACGTTGACTACATGACACTTCACCATTATTTGGGCCTAGAAGAATGCATGGGGAAGTAATAAGTAGATGATTGGTTGCTAGAGTGATAGAAGCTTAAACCCTAGTTTATGCGTTGCTTCGTTAGGGGCTGATATGGATCCATATGTTTAATGATGTGGTTAGGTTTACCTTAATACTTCTTTTGTAGTTGCGGATGCTTGCAATAGGGGTTAATCATAAGTGGGATACTTGTCCAAGTTAGGGCAGTACCCAAGTACCGGTCCACCCACATATCAAATTATCAAAGTACCGAACGCGAGTCATATGAACGTGATGAAAACTAGCTTGATGATAATTCCCATGTGTCCTCGGGAGCTCCTTTACCATTGTTAGAAATTGTCCAGGTTTATCCTTTGATACATAAAGGATTGGGCCACCTTGCTGCACTTTATTTACTTTATTTACTTGTTACTCGTTACTATTTATCTTATCACAAAACTATCTATCACCTACAATTTCAGTGCTTGCAGAGAAAACCTTACTGAAAACCGCTTATCATTTCCTTCTGCTCCTCGTTGGGTTCGACACTCTTACTTATCGAAAGGACATGATTGATCCCCTACACTTGTGGGTCATCAAGGAGCTCAATTATGACTTCAAACTTGCCGGTGAGAAGAGGTTGTTTGATATTAGCTCACTTGATGAATGGAGAACCCAGGCATATGAGAATGCCAAGTTATTCAAAGAAAAAGTCAAACGCTGGCATGATAAGAGGATACAAAAGCGTGAGTTTAACGTAGGAGATTATGTGTTATTATTCAACTCTCCTTTAAGATTTTTTGAAGGAAAACTTCTTTCAAAATGGGTAGGTCCCTACGTTATCGAGGAGGTCTATCATTCTGGCGCTATAAAAATCAACAACTTCGAAGGCACAAATCTGAGGGTGGTAAACGGTCAAAGAATTAAACATTATATCTCAGGTAATCATATTAATGTTGAAACTAATATGATTGAAACCGTAACCCCTGAGGAATACATAAGGGACACTTTCCAGAATGTTCCAGACTCCGAAAAGGTATAGGTATGTGGTACGGTAAGTAAACCGACTCCAAAACAACTCCAATGGCATTTTTTATCAGTTTTGATTTATTTAAGAATTTTAGGAAGAAGGAAGTAGTCCGAAAGGGACACGAGGCTCCCACGAGAGTGGAGGGCTCCCCCCTAGAGGGCAAGCCCCCTATCTCGTGGGCACCTCGTGTGCCTCCCAGACTCTGTTTTCTTGCATGTTATGTATTTTGGTCAGTAAAAATTCATTATATATACTCCCGAAGGTTTTGACCACCGTATCACGCAAATATCCTCTGTTTTTGTTTCGAGCTGTTTCCGTTGCAGATTTAGAGCACCATGACTTCACCCTCCTCCAACGATGAAGACAAGGATGCTTGGCTATTGAAGATAGAGCTGAAAACAGAAGAACTAGAAGAGATCAACAAGGATGAAGGGATCAAGAAGGCCATGGAGGTTCAAGCTCTAGCGGTGAAAGAAGAAGACTTCCCTCAACCTTCACCTCACCTTTTAACTCCAACAGAGATTGAAGCTTTCAAGATGATTGAGTTAGCTTGCATACAGAACAAGTATCTTACACAGGAGAATATTCTGTTGAAGGATCATACCGCCGGACTCAAGGGCATTATCCGCAAGTTGGAGGAGCTTTTACGCTCGATGTGCGATTATCCACCATCATCATCACCACCCCCATCACCTCCAAGGACATAATCACATGGGTATGGGCACTCCCCTTGGCAACTGCCAAGCTTGGGGGAGGTGCCCCAGTATCGTATCACCACACACTCCTATCTTTACCGCTTTATTTAGTTCGATCCTTTTAGTAGTACCTTGATCTAGTAGTTTGAAGTTTTGATATCAAGTAGTTTTGAGTTTTGCATTGTGATCTCTTTTTGTAATCGAGTCCGTGAGCTATCTATAATAAAGAATAGTGTTGAGTCAAGGGCTTCGCTATGTTGCTATGATCTTGAGAAAGTAGAAAGAATAAAAGAGTTCATATTGATCTTATGGGTAGTGATAACTTCACACATAGAAAGTATGAGCCATAAAAATTGTTGAGAGTTGATGAACGTAGCCTTGGTCATCATTCCAATTAATAGGAAGTGATAAGGAAATAGGGGTTCACATATAAATACATTATCTTGGACATCTTTTATGATTGTGAAGCACTCATTAAGTATGACATGCTAAAAGAGTTGACGTTGGACAAGGAAGACAACGTAATAGTTTATGTTTTCCGACATCTTAGTTAAAGTATATTGTCATTGACCTTCTAAACATGTTGAGCTTGCCTTTCCCCCTCATTGCTAGCCAAATTCCTTGCACCAAGTAGAGATACTACTTGTGCTTCCAAATACCCTTAAACCCAGTTTTGCCATGAGAGTCCACCATACCTACCTATGGATTGAGTAAGATCCTTCAAGTAAGTTGTCATGTTGCAAGCAATAAAAATTGCTATCTAAATATGTATGACTTATTAGTGCAGAGAAAATAAGCTTTGTATGAACTTGTTGTGGAAGTAATAAAAGCGACGGACTGCATAATAAAGGTCCACATACAAGGGGCAATATAAAGTGACGTTCTTTTGCATTAAGATGTTGTGCATCAACCCTAAACGCACATGACAACCTCTGCTTCCCTCTGTGAAGGGCCTATCTTTTACTTTATGTTTTTACTTTATGTTTGAATCAAGGTGATTCTCACCTTTCCCTTTTTCATTTTATCCTTTGGCAAGCTCCTCGTGTTTGAAAGATCATGATATATATATATCCAATTGGATGTAAGTTAGCATAGGCTATTATTGTTGACATCACCTAAAGGTGAATACGTTTGGAGGCAACAGAATAAGCCCCTATCTTTCTCAGTGTCCAGCTGAAACTCTATAACCACAAGTACTGTGTGAGTGTTAGCAATTGTAGAAGACTATGAGATAGTTGAGTATGTGAGCTTGTTGAAAAGCTCTATTGTTGACTCTTTCTGATGTTACGATAAATTGCAATTGCTTCAATGACTGAGATTATAGTTTGTTAGTTCCCAATGAAGTTTTTGAACCATACTTGACATTGTGAATTGCTTGTCACTTGAGCATAGGAACTCATATGACAAAATCTATATATGTTGCTGTTATTAGAATGATCATGATGCCCTCATGTCCGTATTTTATTTTTATCGACACCTCTATCTCTAAACATGTGGACATATTTTTCGATTTCGGCTTCCGCTTGAGGACAAGCAAGGTCTAAGCTTGGGGGAGTTGATACATCCATTTTGCATCATGCTTTTATATCAATATTTATTGCATTATGGGTTGTTATTACACATTATATGTCAATACTTATGGCTATTCTCTCTTATTTTACAAGGTTTACCATGAAGAGGGGGAATGCTGGCAGCTGGAATTCTGGCTGGAAAAGGAGCAAACGTTGGAAACCTATTATGCACAGCTCCAAAAGTCCTGAAACACCACGAAACAACTTTTTGGAATTAATAAGAATTTCTCAGCGAAAGAAATATGCCAGGGGGCCCACACCCTGTCCAGGAGACAGGGGGCGCCCCCCCCCATAGGGCGCGCCCCCTATCTCCTGGGCTCCGTGGTGGGCCTCTGGCGTTCATCTTCTGCTATATCATCACTTTTACCCTGGAAAAAATCATGGGCAAGCTTACGGGACGAAACTCTGCCGCCACGAGGCGGAACCTTGGGGGAATCAATCTAGAGCTCTGGCAGAGCTGTTCTGCGGGGGACACTTCCCGCCGGGAGGGGGAAATCATCACCAATGTCATCACCAACGATCCTCTCATCGGGAGGGGGTCAATCTCCATCAACATCTTCACCAGCACCATCTCCTCTCAAAACCCTAGTTCATCTCTTGTATCCAATCTTGTATCAAAACCACAAATTGGTACATGTGGGTTGCTAGTAGCGTTGATTACTCCTTGCAGTTGATGCTAATTGATTTACTTGGTGGAAGATCATATGTTCAGATCCTTTATGCATATTATTACTCCTCTGATTATGAACATGAATATGCTTTGTGAGTAGTTACGTTTGTTCCTGAGGACATGGGTGAAGTCTTGCTATTAGTAGTCATGTGAATTTGGTATTCGTTTGATATTTTGATGAGATGTGTGTTGTCTTTTCCTCTAGTGGTGTTATGTGAACGTCGACTACATGACACTTCACCATTATTTGGGCCTAGAGGAAGGCATGGGGAAGTCATAAGTAGATGATGGGTTGCTAGAGTGATAGAAGCCTAAACCCTAGTTTATGCATTGCTTCGTTAGGGGCTGATATGGATCCATATGTTTAATGATGTGGTTAGGTTTACCTTAATACTTCTTTTGTAGTTGCGGATGCTTGCAATAGGGGTTAATCGTAAGTGGGATACTTGTCCAAGTTAGGGTAGTATCCAAGTACCGGTCCACCCACATATCAAATTATCAAAGTACCGAACGCGAATCATATGAACGTGATGAAAACTAGCTTGACGATAATTCCCATGTGTCCTCGGGAGCTCCTTTATCATTATTAGAAATTGTCTAGGTTTATCCTTTGCTACATAAAGGATTGGGCCACCTTGCTGCACTTTATTTACTTTATTTACTTGTTACTCGTTACTATTTATCTTATCACAAAACTATCTATCAGCTACAATTTTAGTGCTTGCAGAGAAAACCTTACTGAAAACCTCTTATCATTTCCTTCTGCTCCTCGTTGGGTTTGACACTCTTACTTATCGAAAGGACTACGATTGATACCCTACACTTGTGGATCATCAATAACATCCAATTTATCAGACTCAATAAGTATCAAAGACATTGGAAAACGGATTCCGTTGATATTGACTTCCAGATTGCGGCAGACTAGATTGCTTCTAATAAGAGATCCCGGGGTTTGTACCAGCATGTTCTTGCCCAAAAGCGAACAAGGAAATTTGTTTTGGGCAACAAAACTCCGAGAAATAAAAGAGTGGGAAGCCCCAGAGTCAAATAAAATTACTGCAGGTATGTTATTAACAGGGAACATACCTATGACGACTTCGGGATATTCTTGGGCTTCATCGGCAGAAATGTGATGAACGTATCCCGTGATGTCGTGCTGACTTGGACCTGCCTCCAAATAATGGACTTGTGGCTGGAACGTAACATTTGTCCGGTTGTTCTTGGGACACTGTTAAGCATAATGTCCGGTTTGTCCACAACTGTAACAGGAATTATTGCGCAGGCGATTCTCCAAAACTGGGTTGAGCACGTCATTCTTAACTTGGGTGGTGGCCTTGTTAACATTTTGTTGCCAGTTAGGCTGGTATGACACCGGTGTTGGCTGCCAGGTACGAACCTTCTGCACTGGTTGCATTTCCTTTTTTGTCTCAAACTTGCACTTGTGATCGTTATGGGCAGACTTATTATCTGATACAAGCTTGTGTTCCCTTTCAGCAATGAAAGCCTTGTTCACCAAGGTTTGGAAATCTGGAAAACAGAACACACTGAGAGCATAACAAAGTTGCGGGTCTAATCCACGAAGAAATATGTCCATCTTTCTTTCTTCAGTGGCCACGTCATATTGAGAGTAACGTGACAGGTGATTGAATTTCTGCAAATATTCCCCCACTGACTGACTTCCTTGGAGGAGCGCGAGAAATTCACGCTGCTTAGTTTTCATGATTCTCGCAGGGGTGTGATATTTCCGGAATTTCTCCTTGAATCATGACAAGGTAATTGCTTCATTATCAGTCCCTATGGCCTTTTCATTTTCCCACCATATGGGAGCAGTGCCTTCCAGATAATGTGTTACAAACGGAACCTTATCCTCTTCATCAGTTTGAGCAACCTCAAGCTTCTTTTCCATAGTTCTCAGCCAATCATCTGCATCCAATGGATCAATGGCCTGACTGAAACTGAGAGGCTTAGTCCTTTGAAAATCGGATAACTTGGAGTGAGGGACGGGCTGATTTCCATTCTGTCCAACCATTGCTTGAATACTTCTGAATGTTTCCATCAGATCATTATTTCGTCGTTCCTCGAACATACGCATAATTTGCTCGGTGGAGGGCGGATTTGGCGGTGGAGGCCGTGGTGGAACGTATGGCATGGGTGATTGTCCTGCCTATCGCGCGGAACGCCGAACAGGAGAACCCTCGCGAATGTTGCTACTGCAGCCTCCCCGCGTCATCCTAATATGAATTTTCCCAAGTCAACGCAACCGAGATGAGAAACATTCAATATAAACTAGGGAGAAGCCAGCAACAAAATCCAAGTGAAACCGAAAAGGCGAAGAAAATACGGCAAATAAAATAAAGTCCAACATAATTATACATAGACTCATACATGAAAGATAACAACATGGCAGGTCCAACTACCCTCATACATGAAACAAAACATCATGACTCGTACGACTACATCCATACTCCATCCCGACGACTAAGAATACTCGAAAGCTCTACTGCTCTGCTGGTGCTACGGGGTCCTCTCCTGAAGCGGACTCAGATCTAGAACTGACGAGGTTAACGGAGACCTCTGGGTTAAAAGTGACACGACGACGCTGCCTCGAGGGCTCTCTCTCTGGGGCAGGTGGAGGGTGGATCATCGGGGCTATAGGAGTGGCGAGGGGTGAAACCCACTCAGCAGGAGCACTAAGTGAACTCGCAGTCGCGGTGCCTAAGCTACTCGGAGGAGTAACCAGAGAAACAGGAGACCTAGAACTGGCACGAATGTAGGGAGTAAATCCTACAGATGGAGAAACAGTGGCTGAGTGAGCAGAGACTAAAGTAGAAGCTAAAGCAGTACGGGCACGACTCAGCTCACGAGCCAGCTCGTAGATCAGAAGATAGCTAGCAATGATGTAGCGAGAAAGGTGGCTAGCTACACTATCAGACTCCGGATCAATGATAGGGAAACGGACACGACCATTATCATGGAGAGAAGGATAGTAATGGAAACCTGTGTGGTTCTGCATCCGGACCTCGTTGTAGCAAAGCTCAACAAGTACCTCGAATGCAGTAAACTGGACAGCCTGAGAAGCGGTATAAGCATAGCCGCTATGAGAGGTATGAGTGTAAGAGCTGGAATCGGAACTGGCGCGCAGAGTAACCACGACGTGATACTCATACACTGGGTCAGCTAGGCGCTCCCGGTACACAGATAGGATGGATCGTCTCCGTGAGGGTATAGTCGATGCCACACGTTACGAAGGAGATGCGGCGACATGTACGGCATCAGCTGCAACTGGCACGGATACAGCACCAGAGCCATCTACACTCACAACCATTAGCAAGTTAGTATAAAAATAAAATCAGTGCATGTAATGCAACAACCAGCTACAAGTATTACTGGCACTCAGCTACAACTCGTATCTAACATCCAGTTAACTCGGCTTAGTCTAGCATGGCCTACAGTCATCGCGGCTCTGATACCAAGCATTGTGGCACCCCGGTTCAGAGCAACCAGTTTACCTTGCATTGCCAGCCCAGAGACCTTGTCTTCTGGCAACACACAACAACATGGTACGGAAAAACAACCGCTTTATTCATCCAAGCGGAGCATAGTTTATATTACAACAGTTACCGAGGCCAAGCGGCACACACGGTGCGGCTGAACAATATGTACATTATTTAGTGAACATAAAGGGGCCTCGATCATGACAACTACTCGGCAGCGGAACAACGTCGTAGCGGGACTCCATAGCATAAGGACACCGATGTGGACATGGTCTACACTCGGACATCACTCCTTCCCAACGAGACTTTCCTGAAATCTGGCATGACATGCCAGGTCAGTACATTGAATGTACTTGCAAGCTCACAATAAGCATAAACATAATGACAAACAATATCATGATATTTAACCATTTAAGCAACAATGCAACCATACATCCAATATGCTGTGACTATGTTCAACTGGTACTTGTTCCATGGACGTGCTTACCGGACGTGATCATTTCCAGACCACAAACATGAAAATTTCTAAAACACATTTGTGATCCTTTCGGCGATCACCACCCGACCAATCCATGGCCTATGATCCTTATGGCGATCATAACCCGACCAACTCTTGGCCCGTGATCCTTACAGCGATCACAACCCGACCAACTCATGGCCAGACTCAACACGATGACCTCACTGCCATCCTCAGTACAAACGTAGTGTGCATATTTTATTAAGTGTTGACCCATGGTGTACCCTACTTTCGAGCGTGTCCGTAACCGTGGACTCGGCTATCGATAGATTAAAAACACTCTGCAGAGGTTAGTACAATTGTACCCACACTACGGAACCCATGGCCTCGCACTCCCATTCGGGTGGACCAACAACGTTCCGACAAAACCATTTCATTATCATGACACTCTCACAGCCATTCCGACTCAGACCCCATCGGGCTAGTCCTGGGTGGCCCCATGTCTACCTCCAGACACCTCGATCACCATCGTGGCCACGATCCACTCTGGGATCCGGTACCAAAACTTAACTTAACAACGGGCTCACAAGGTTATGCTTGCCTACCGGGCCAGGGTACAGCATGCCCATAACCTTCCCTAAATGGTGGCACCGACCAGAGGCACGACAATGAAATGCATTAAGGCCGTCCCATACTGACAAATGTGGTTGCACTGTGAAAGACTCGTTTCAGCGGCACCATGACCCGATCAACAACATATTCAAATTGAGTTATTAATCAGGTTCAACTTAATTGAAAATAACCGGTGTCATAATGCCATACTATGCATCACTTAACATATGCATCTCATAACCATGCAAACAACTGAATCAACCACGCTCCTACGGATCCATCATCAACTCATGCTACTACTCTGGTTAAGATCACACCTCACTTATACCAGAATCATTTCTAGCAATCTCATCATTTTTCATCATGCAACAATAATAATTAAACTAATTATCAAACTCTATGATCATATCATTTATTCATCATTTGCAACTAAGTTCTCCTTAGCTTACCAACAAGATTCACTTCAAACATTCTGTAGTTCAAGTATTTTAACATGACAAGCATTTAACATAATATAATCATTATATAACTAATTTAAATGCATAAATATTCATAAGTTCAAGTAGGAAAATCACAAATATTGAAGTGGCACTATGAAAATGTTACTGTGGCTTGCCTTAGTGTTGATGAGGTTCACAAAGCTCCTGGTGATCCTCAAGACAAGTTGGCTCTTCTGAAAATATTCAAAACCACAAAAAGAAAACATCAAGAAACCTTCTGAAAATTACCAGAAAATCTAGACAGCAAAGAAAAATCCCATCTTTTGGGTGCTTTTAGATTTTTGGACACAGAACACAATGCAAAAAGAATCAATGCATTTGGACTTATAGATAAAGAGTTATGGCCATTTGAAGTTTCCTGGAATTTAAATGAATTTGAAATAATTAAACAGGGGTGACGTCGAAAGCGTAAACATCCGGGGCGCCGCCACTCATACCGCTTCGCACACGTAATGAGTGGTTGACTAGCGGGTCCCGCTAGTCAGGCCGGAGGGAGGGGAGAGGGAAATAGAGGGAGGCGGCACTTCGCCAGAGCTCACGCTAGCGGTGAGGCTTCTTGGAGCCAAACGAGAGGGAGGGATCGACGGAGGAGATGTTTGCGCACCTGCCCGTACCCGTAGCGTAGCTAGCGGTGACCGGACGATGTCGGATTTGACCTCTCCAGCGGAGGCAGAGTGCGGAGATTGCCGGAGATGAAGAAGACGGCGGCTTGGGGCGGCTCCAGGGGCTCCAGGGGGTGGGTTGGCTTCACGGAGGAGAGGTAGAGGCCCTGGCGGGGTCGCCTTGGCTTGGGAGGGGCCGGAGCTGCGGGAACAATCTGGAGGGGATCGCGGCGAGCTCGGCTCCGGGACGGCAGCCCGCGGCCTGCCCGGACGGGTTGCGGCTTCTACTGGCTCTAGGAGGGAGTGGGAGTGGCTGGGGGTGGTCCAAGAGGCTGCGGATGGCTGCTTTTATAGGCGGATGGGGAGGAGGGCTCGGGCTCCGCCGGAGGACACCTGTCCATGGCGCCCGACGACGGACAGCACTAGAGACAGAGGGAGAAGACGACGGAGGTCACGCAGGAACTGTGCGCGGGCGCGGACAAGCACAGGAGCAAGGGGGAAAGTGACGAACGTAGTGCGCGCGCACTATGCCGTTCGCCGGACCGTGCTTGTGCTCGCTGCGGTGAGCTCCGGCGTCAGTGAGCGACAGGGGGGAGTTATGGTGGTGGAGACGAGGATGGTGGTGAGGTGTGGCACGCTCTAGCCGGCTGGGCAGCGAGCACGCGCTCAACAGAGGCACTGGCGACGCGCAGAGCGCGCGTATTGCATGCCAGCATGCTCGGACGAATGCGGTCACCGCGTGAACCGTGACATCAGGCCACCCTATGGACTAACAAAGATGCCTGGCGTGTAGTCCTTAGTAAACTGAATTGTTACCACGGTTTGGTTAGATTCCAGGTGCATTAGAAGTAAACTTGTGCTGCTGACAAGTTACTGGACAGTAACTTTGGAGAGTTACTATGGTCAAACCACTGGGATTCAAGGGCTGAGCTTTGGGGTTTTACTAACTCTTACTAAGGTAAATAGGCACAGGGAAAACCAGCTACAATTGAGCTAGTAAAAAAGTCGTTGTTGTAGAAACTACCATTTCTGCCCAGAAGTGACTTTATTTTCTGTAGCCAAAATATTCCAAAGAGTGGTGAAATATTTTTGCTCAGGCCCTAGGGTCCAAAGAATAATTGGGTTTTTTCTCGGGATTTTTGGGGCAAGAAAAATTAGGGTTGCTTTGGATCTCAAAGGGTTAGCTAGGGTTTTGGAGGCCAAAATGAATATTTTTCATTTAAGAAAAAATATTCCAAACAATATTTTTAGGTTGGCCAGGGGTGAAATGATGGTTGTGAGGAGGAGAGGGAACACTTGGGTGAAAATCAAGGGGGTACCCAAGTGGTTAAGTCCAAATGACATGATCCAAAACTCCAAATTCAAAACCAACTCAACTGAAAATCAAGCAAAGAAGAAGAGGGCAAAAACCAGGCTGTCACACACCCCTGCTGATGTCCAGAAGTTTATTCAACTGGATTCTACCACCAAGAACATCATCTCTGGCCACCTTACCAAAGGACAGTATGGCCATGTGAGTGCTCTGGAAACGTCGGAGCTAGTCTGGGACTGGCTCTCCAAGGTCAATGAAGGTGTCTCAACTCAGCAAGATCAACTATCAGTACTCTTCGCAACCTCTTCAACTGCTTCAAGAGACACGACAACGAGAATGTCTAGCTCATGTTTGATCGCCTCACTGATATCACAAATGAGCTCCAAGCACTCGGCGCCACTGAGATCACGAAGCATGAGATAGTGAAGACACTACTGAGATCTCTTGACAACTCATTTGACACCTTAGCCTTGATAATACAAGAACGTCCTGATTACAAGTCTCTCGATCCGTCTGACATACTTGAGAGGCTCAACACACATGAGTACCATCTATCTGAGGAGATATCTATGGCACAACTATGGCCGAACTCGTGCTTTGAAGGCAAAGGCTGCTGCTTCCTCATCTGAAGAATAATCTGACTACAGTTCTGGTGATCCTGAAGACATTGGAAAGGAGCTTGCTATGCTTGTGAAGAAGTTCCATAAATACACCAAGAAGAAAGTCTTCAGAAAGTCTTCACGATCCAGCTCAAGGAATGATGAAGCTTCTACCTATGACCGCAATAAGAGAACCTGTCACAAGTGCAAGAAACCTGGTCACTACAGCTCTGAGTCCACAGTGGGACAATGACAAGAAGAAGAAGAAGAAGAGCAAAGAATATGATTCTGATGATAAGAAGAAGAAGAAATCCTCAAAGTCTTCTTCCAAGTCTTCTTCCAAATCTTCATCACACAAGAAGAGCTCAGCTGGCAAGGCCCGTGCTTTTGTTGGCAAGGAAATGGATTCAGAGTCTGCTTCTGAGGAGACAGAGGTGGAGTCAGAGGAGGAGTCTGACTCTGGAGTTGCAAGTCTGGCTCTAGCTATAGCCTACGTCGCCAAGTCCATCTTCAACACTGAAGAAAATGGCTCCGTCACCAACACTGATGATAAAAACAAGGACGACTCGCCTCCCACCTACTGATTTTCATGGCACGTGGTGCCAAGGTAAAATCACGCGATGTTTACTTTCAAAAATCAAGTGAAGAAGGCGTCAAGTTCAAGAAGGACCATCTTTGTGGCGCCTGTGAAGCTGGAAAGATGACCAGGGCCAAGCATCCCTCGAAGACAATCATGACTACATCTCAACCCTTCGAGCTGCTTCACATGGACTTATTCGGACCTACTCACTACTCTACTCTCACTGCTACTGCTTGCCTCTATGCCTTCGTCATTGTTGATGATTACTATAGATATACTTGGGTGCATATAATCCTCTACAAGACTGAAGTGCAGGATGTATTCAGACGCTTTGCCAATCATGCCATGATGAACTATGGCGTCAAGATCAAGCACATCAGAAGCGACAACGGCACTGAATTCAAGAACACTGGCCTCGACCTCTATCTGGATACACTGGGTATCACTCATGAGTTCTCTGCTCCTTATACACCTCAGCAGAATGGCATCGCAGAGCGCAAGAACAGAACTCTCATTGAGATGTCCCGAACAATGCTTGATGAGTACAAGACTCCGCAGAAGTTCTGGCCTGAAGCCATTGACACTGCTTGCCACATCATCAACCGTGTTTATCTTCACAAGCTTCTGAAGAAAACATCATATGAACTCCTAGCTGGTAAGAAGCCAAATGTAAGCTACTTCAGAGTATTTGGTGCTAGGTGCTGGATCAAGGATCCACATCACACTTCAAAATTTGCACCGAAAGCACATGAAGTTTTATGCTTGGTTATGGAAAGGATTCGCACTCCTACAGAGTCTTAAACCTCTTTCACTATAAAGTGGTTAAAACTATGGATGTGCGGTTCGATGAGACTAACGGCTCACAAAGAGAGCACCTGCCAAATGTGCTAGATGAAGTACCTCCAAGTGAATCTATCAAACAGATGGGAATTGGAGATATCATACCTTCCGAGAATCAAACTGAAGAGGAGCTTGTCATTTCTGCACCTAATCAACCTGAAGACAATGCTCAGCCGAAAGACAATCCCCAAAATAATGACATTGATCAGCAAGAGCAAAATCTTCGTCCTGCTCATCCTTGTGTTGCAAATGAAGTTCAGATTGATAAGATAATCGACAGCTTGAATGCACCTGGTCCACTCACTCGTTCAAAAGCAACTCAAAGAGCAACACAGCTAACCAACTTCTGTGGGCATTTTGCATTCGTCTCAATCTCTGAACCCAAGAAAGTTGATGAAGCCTTTATGGAAGCTGAATGGATTCAAGCTATGCAAGAAGAGCTTCAACAGTTCGAGCTGAATAATGTATGGGAATTGGTCAAGTGTCCTGATCCTCGGAAGCACAATATCATTGGCACAAAATGGATATATCGCAACAAGCAAGATGAGCATGGTCAAGTGGTCAGAAACAAGGCTCGTCTCGCTTCACAAGGTTACACTCAAGTGGAAGGAATTGACTTCGATGAAACATTTGCTCCGGTGGCAAGGCTTGAAGCCATTCGCATACTACTAGCCGATGCAAATCATCACAACATCATTCTGTATCAAATGGATGTGAAGAGTGCTTTTCTC
Source organism: Triticum aestivum (assembly GCF_018294505.1). Taxonomy (NCBI): domain Eukaryota; kingdom Viridiplantae; phylum Streptophyta; class Magnoliopsida; order Poales; family Poaceae; genus Triticum; species Triticum aestivum. The sequence goes on along the minus strand of NC_057804.1, from coordinate 400,667,924 downwards.
AATGGAAAGATAGAAGAAGAAGTATATGTCACACAACCTCCTGGCTTTGAAGATGCAAAACATCCTGATATGGTATACAAGCTCAACAAGGCACTGTATGGCCTCAAACAAGCCCCTCGTGCTTGGTATGATACGCTCAAAGACTTCCTGAAGAGCAAAGGCTTCAAACTTGGTTCACTAGATCCTACACTCTTCACGAAGACATATGATGGTGAACTGTTTGTGTGCCAAATCTATGTGGATGACATTATCTTTGGCTGCACCAACAAGAAATACAGTGACGAGCTTGGTCACATGATGCAAGAGCAATATCAGATGTCCATGATGGGCGAGCTGAAGTTCTTTCTGGGTCTCCAAATCCATCAGTAATGCAATGACATCTTCATATCTCAAGAAAAATACCTCAAAGATTGCCTGAAGAAGTTTGGAATGCAAGACTGCAAAGGATACACGACACCAATGCCAACCAAAAGTCATCTGGGTCCCGACGACAATGGTAAAGAGTTTGATCAAAAGGTATACCGCTCCATGATTGGTCCTTTGCTTTATTTATGTGCATCTAAGCCAGATATAATGCTTAGTGTTTGCATGTGTGCCCGATTCCAAGCGGCACCAAAAGAATCGCATCACTTAGCTGTGAAGCGAATTCTTTGATATTTGGCTTACACCCCAACATTAGGATTATGGTATCCAAAGGGCTCAGAGTTCGATCTGGTTGGATTCTCGGATGCTGATTATGCTGGTAACAAGGTTGATCGCAGGTCCACATCAGGCACATGTCACTTTCTGGGACGATCTCTTGTCTGTTGGTCTTCAAAGAAGCGGAACTGTGTATCTCTCTCCACTGCTGAATCCGAATACATTGCTGCTGGATCTTGCTGTGCTCAGCTTCTTTGGATGAAGCAAACTCTCAAGGACTATGGTATCCATCTGAAGAATGTGCCTCTCTACTACGACAATGAGAGTTCCATCAAGATTGCAAACAACCCAGTTTAGCACTAGAAGACAAAGCACATTGAAATTCGTCATCACTTTCTTAGAGATCATGTTATGAAGGAAGATATTGATATCATTCACGTCAAGACAGAAGAGCAGTTGGCTGATATCTTCACAAAGCCCTTGGATGAGAAAAGGTTTTGCAAGTTGCGGTGTGAGCTAAATATCTTGGAATCCTCAAATGTCCTGTGATTAGGCACACATCCTAACACATATGCATTTTGATGACTTAGATGTGCAACACACGAAGTAATGTATATCTTCAATCAATGAAGACATACACTCTAAGTGTGAATACATTAATGCGGAATTTTACTTCGGATCGCCACGATAATTGTGCGCCATGTCTGTGTCTAATGCTTCCTATACGGTGGGTAACGCCACCACCAAACTTTATTTGAAGTGTTTCTCTTGGCGTCATGTTTGCAAAGTCTTCATATTTGATTTATCTTCATCCCTGGATTATATTCAAGTTTATCTTCATTCAGTTGATTTGGCCTTATACTAGTTATATACATAATTGTGTTCTGTCCTCTACAGCATTCACTTATAGCTATGGCATTGTGTTGAATCTTTTGAACTAAGTGAATGTGATCAGACCCTAACCTATCTATGCTTCTACCTCAACTCTATCTGTCCAAATCATATGCATGCTATTGAAAACTGTTGATTGTCTTCACTGCGACCTTGTCAGCTGAAGTCAATCTGACAAACATTTATATCTATTTTAATGTTATATCCTTTTTGCCTGAAAACCGGAGAATTCGGAACGACCACCCCGACAATCCAGGCGTGCGTGGGAACATGGAACACCTTCCAAGGTGTTGCATGATTGTCACGTGTCCTTCAGATCTGAACCGCTAGGGCCACCTGCGTAATTGCATTGTGCCATCTCTTTCCTTATAAATACCCATCACATCTCCGTCAAAAATTCTTCTTCCACCTCGCCACCTCTCGCAAACCCCAGCGCCTCCACTAGCTCTCGACAACACCGGCGACGAAGCGCTTAGCTGCCGTGACTTCTCCGACGCCGTCCTCACGTCGGCCGCAGACCTCTTCCTCTCCGCCGTCGCCATAGGTGTCCTCCGTCGCCAAGTTAGGGCACAGAAGATTGAACTGCTCGGCCTCCAACTTCGCTCCGTCTAGCAGTTCTTCGTGTGGTAATTAAAATTCACTTTTTACCATCTTTTCAAACTGATAGATTCATCCTTCTTTACCAAAAGTGGTTTCTAGATCTCCAACGTTGAATCTATCTAATTCTGCATCTCATACTCCGCCTAGTCTATTCACTTATGCTTCTTTACAAGTCAGATTCCTCACTTGTACTTATTCTTGGATTCGTACAAATCTGGAACCAACTCACATCAAATAAGTGAATGTCTTCGCGTTATGAGGTCAATGTCTTCAAACCGATTTATCTTCAAAATCTTCTGAGAATGCATATGACCTCTTCCCCTTCCCTCGCACCTGCATTCGTTTGCAGAATTCTTACAGAGTCACATCAATTCTCCTGAAGCTAGTTCTTGTCTGACCAGCCATCTGAAGCCCTTGCAAGTACTGAAGCCTTTTAGATTAAGGTTCATGGCCACTGAGAAGTCAGCAAGAAAGGGAGGCAGACAGCGCCGTGGGAACACTTCCAAGGATTTTCCTCCAGATTTGCACGAGCTGTACAAAACAGACCCTGAGGAAACCTATATAGGTCACAAGAATCAAATCCAGTGGATTCGAAGATATTGGGCAGAGGAATGGTTAAAGCACTGTTTCATCACAGAAGAGTATGCAGAGAAGAATGCTATCAAGGGACCCTGGGGAGATATTGTATACAAAAATCTTCAACCCCAGTCCCTTCCTGATGCCATTCAATGAGAATTCTATCTGTGCATGATTCGTGGACCTCAGCCAGAGAACGCCGACCCTTCTTCTCTGCTGTGGTACCGTGAAGACCATCTGTTCAAGCGCAATTACTAGTTCGCCAAAGACTCAGCTGCGAAGAACAAGAAGGCTTTAGGACTTGACTTCAACCCTGGTCCTTCTTCACCTCGGGAAGATGGCACCCGTGAAGCCAATGAGAACAGGATCGACCCCTTCTACAACCTTGCAGGCCTCATCACACACATTGTTGTCCAAGGTGCAAAAGTGGATCATTCTGATGATGGTGCTGACACTGATGATGCTCCAGCTCCTACTCCTAAGCCACAAAAGCCAAAGAAAGCTAAGGCTTCAAAATCATCTGCTGCTCCAAAAGCTTCTCGAGTGAAGCCATTGGTAACTGCCCCTCCTGATCCCAGTAACACCTCTGAAGATCTCTCTCACATCTCCAAGAAGCGCGAGAAGCCACAGGAGAAAATTGTTCAGAGATCCAGTCAAGCACTGACACCAGCTGCCATTCTGAGGAACGAATCTGAAGCCATTGATCTGTCTTCAGATGAAGAGTTTGGTAACGATGCTCTTGAGTAGTTGATTAAGAGCAAGCAATGATCTGCCCCTCTTCGATGTGAACATCTTGGACAATTTCATTGATGAGTGGTTCGACAATTAAGATCTCAATTTTGATGATCTTCAACTCCCCATTGGCATCAGCGTCACATTCCAAGGCGCAATTGCTCCTGAGATGGCTCTGGCTCAGCGAATTGTTGAATTGAAGAACAAGATTGACTTTGAGAAAGAGCAGTTCAAGAAGCATGTGGTCAAGCTTAGTGTGGCTGATGTTCAGAAATTCAAGCTGATGCTGAATGACCTCAAGGAGGCGTTTCGTAAGAAATGCCAAGAAGCCAAAGGTTCAAGAGAGCGCATGAAAAATCTTGCTGCCAAGTGTGTTCAAGCTTATAACGAAGCTGAGAAGCGCAAGGCTCTTGGGTGTCCTGGCATTGACCCCAAGATGGCTGCCAAAAAGAAGAAAAAGTCTACTGTGGCCCCAACTGAACCTCCAAGGTGGGAAGAACCTCACATTGTCTTCCCTGCCAGCATGACAGGCTCGAAGCCTAAGGTCTCCACAATGGCTTCAGAACAGAAGAAAACCAAGGCAGCTAAAGCCGAAGCCAGGAAGCGAAAAATCAAGAGCACCGCTGATGATGCACCACCCCCCAAGAAGGGAAAAACCAAGAAGAGAGATCGGGTTGCTCCCATAGAGCCCCTTGTTGTCAAACCCATTGCTTTTGCTCATACTGACCCTGAAAATCAAGAGTGTCAGTTGATAGTTCATGAGTCTGCTTCCACAGAGGCTCCTGAAGCTCAAGAAGTTCCAGTCGTTGACCCTATCACGACTGAAGACATTGGTCCTCACGACAATGTAGAAGATGATGAAGTCCTTCCTCAGATTGAGCGCCCAACGGTATCATCGGCCGTTCTCACGAACAGCGAGCTCATCAATATTGGTCGTCCTTTGATGCCAATCTCCCAGGATGCCTCATGGGCTGATTGCCCCCAACCAGCAACTCCTAGTCAAGATTCACCAAGTACACCCCATCCTCCACCAGCGCAAGTCACCAGTCCGCTGGTGAATGATGATAACTACATGGAGACCACACCCTCGCCAAAGGCGTCGCCTGTGTTTTAACGGCTTCGCAAAGGTCTAAGGCCCTCTGTCTCCATGACTACCGTCACAGAAGAAGACTCGAACCAGTCTAGCTCAGTGGCACGTCAAGTGTTCCCTGAAGACAATCCTTCTGTGATAGTTCAAGTGTCTGAAGCTAGTACTTCTGAAGACAATCCGGCTGCGTCAGCCGATGAAAGACAAGAAGAAGAAGAGCGTGTTGCTACTCCCTCTACCACCCAAGAAGTTGTTCTCGAGGAGAACGTGTCTGTGTCCGACCCTCCAGCTACTCGAGTGGAGGTTGAGAATCCTGAGACAGCCACCAACAACACTACTGAAGCTAATGACGTTTTCATGGCTGAAGACAATGTGGCGCCTGCAATAAACACTGTGTATGAAGCCAATGATGCACCTGCCACTAATGAGCAGCCTGATGACATTGCCAATGCCTCTGCTCCTGTCCTGCCTCCAAGGCCTCATACCATTGAGCAAGCATTCTATCAAGGCGAGTTGGTCACAGTGAGATGGCCAATTCTGGTTCCTCCGCCTGCTCCCAGCCCTCAATTTGATTATCATGTGGAGCACCGGCCACAGGTTCAGAAGCCAAAGCCTAGATTGCCACGGTTTCCAGGTACTGCATTAGCACCAGGCTCATTCAATGTCAACGGCTTCATTGCACACAACACCTTCTGCGATAACGCCAAGAACCCATATTCCAAGCCAAGAATATCATCAGATCGGTTCTGGAGTTATCAGGAGCGCAGCTACTACTCCTGCATCCTATATAATGAAGAGCGCATATTTCCTCATATGCATCTGGATTCTGAAGCCATTGCTGGCCTGCCCTGCTTAGAAGAAGCACTTGACTGTTTCCGAGATGCAGGCCTGCTCCAGTTTGTTACTGATAAGGAGCATTGGAATGAAGAGCTTCTGCAACAATTTTATGCATCTCTCCACATTTGCGGCTACAATAGGGATCCAACGTCATGGGTCTTTGAGTGGATGACAGGCAATGTCCATCATGAAGCCAAAGCCTTTGATCTCATTGAGAGATTCAAGTTCGACTCCACTCCTCCCAGGAATGCTGTCTTACGTCGAACCCCGTCTCTTGAAGATTCAGAGTACTCCTCCGCAGCAACTATAAATGCCAGAGTCTTGGATGACGCAGATGATGCTACGTCACCACCTCCAACCTCAGCGTGTGTCGACACTGCACCAAGTTCTTGTGCACCACCAAACCTCAACGACGACCCTGCTGCTTCACCTACTCCTCATGGGAATGAGTAGAGACTATGTCTTCAAACCTTTTTGGTCCTTACTGACAAAAGGGGGAGAAGCATATGTTGATAGTCTTCAAGCGGGTCCAGATCGGTGGTTGATATACTTTTTGCCTAGTGCTTACAACTCTCGCTTTTGATACATTTGGTTCTTTGAGTTGTAACACTTAAACTTGATGGTTGTCTGCTACTTTTTCTGCTATTCTGTGATGCGATGATAAATTCCGCATATGCAATGATAAATCCCGCATGAAGTCATTTCGCAGATGTCCATTTTTCATTATGCATGTCATTATCCTTGTATATTTGTTCATGCATGATGTATTGTCTTCATATGGTAAAGAGGATCTCCACAAGTACAACCTGCCATGTGCATTTGCATTCCAACGCAAAACATTTATATGCACATCTTCAGGGGGAGCCTTTCTGCCATCTATGAAGACAATATCTTAATCCTTTACAATTTCACATACTTTCATCCCCGTTGAAAACTTCAACCAGTTTGTCATCAATCACCAAAAAGGGGGACATTGTAAGTGCATCTAGTGCCACCCCTAGTTGGTTTTGGAGTATTGACGACAAACCTGGTTGAGGGACTAATGTGTTTGTGAGAATTGCAGGATAACACAGGTAGTAGTCCCTCATTGATTCGGTTTACCTACCGGAGATGACCCCTAAAAATGTGTGAAGACATTGAAGACAATGGTGGTCTGTGAAGCCATTCCCGTTGAAGACTATGACACGAGAAGACATTGAGTGAAGACCATGGAGCGTGAAGACTTAGTTGTTTCGTTGTTTCTTTTTCTTCTTTGTTGAGTCATAGGAACCACCGCACTGTTAAGTGGGGTCCAAGTGAACAAAGTCAGAGTGACTGAAGTGATGCTCAACCAAATCCTATGTCTTCGAGCAAAGACAATGAGAGCAAATCTTATACAGAGTCAGATGAGTCACCTTTACTTGTAGCCCAAGTCAAGCTGCCGCGTGTGTTTGAAATCTGACCGTTGCGACATGTGTCAGTTCCTTAGTGACCCAGGGTCATTTCGAACAAATCAGGTCAGGTTGCCCAATGGCTATAAAAAGCCCACCCCCTACACCAAAAATTGGTGGCTGCTCAGAGTTAGCACACGACTTTTGTCGTTTGAGAGCAACCCACCGCCGAAGCTTTCGAGAGAGAATCCTTGCAAGGACAAAGCCCAAACCACCCAGAGCCCAAAGAGTGTTTGGCATCACTGAAGTCTTTCTGTCTGCGTGATCTGAAGACTTGTTACACTTGAGGACTGTGAATCCTCCAACTGGTTAGGTGCCGCGTTCTGAGCATCCAAGAGCCATTGTGGATTGCCGGTGAACGAAGTCTGTGAAGGTTCGGAAGTCTACCTTGAAGACATACCAGAGTGATTGGGCGGGGACTAGGTGTCCTTAGCTCAAGGGGAATAAGGTGAAGACGCGGTCTTCCGAGTTAAATCTCAGCCTCCCTAACCAGACATACAGTTGTCATAGTAACTGGAACTGGTCGAACAAATCCTTGTCCTTCTGAAGCCACTGGTTCTATCTCTTACTTCTCTTTACTTACAGTTTGTCTTCGTGAAGTCATTGCCTGCTTGCATTATCTATTTGACTTCACTGGGTGACTACTTGTTCTGATTGGATTCATACTATCTTCCATCCTGATCTTTACTACCTACCTGCTATTAGTCTTCGTGCTTTCACTTCATTGAATACTTGACTATGGCTTGTCTAGTGTAGTCTACCTTCTGCTGCATTTGAATAGTGTTGTTTATATTGTTTGTCTTCAAAACTCCCATGTTTTGAAGACTTTCATAAAAATCGCCTATTCACCCCCCCCCCTCTAGTCGATAACTAGCCCTTTCAGTTTGCAACAACTACCAGTTTTAAATTGTAGTTGTAAAAACATGTTCCTTATGCAGAACAGATCCATTTATTTGCTTATATAATTGTGAAACTTGTTACGTGTCTCCTTGTTTCTCTTTCAGAGTCGTATCTCTTATGCCAGGCAGAACTTTAGGGAAGATAGTGAGACAAACCATCTTGAGGACACCGAGATGACCCCAAGGTCCTGTCTTGAAGAAGAGAGTGAGTTGAAGCTACTCACCAGCAGGTGTGGTACAACCTTTGTGCAGTCGCTTCCTCAATCAGTTCGACTTCTTCAGTCTCAACTTAAAGCGGAAAGGCTTGCTTCAGCTCAGCTCCGACTTGAAGTCAAAGATGTAATGAAGATGATAGAGGACTGCTTTGCACTCTATCATGCCATACAGCTAGGGGTGAAGCATATATCGTTGACACAACTGAGGTCTAATCAGCTTCTTCGGCTGTTTGGGTGGCCGACCTGGCCAGGCCTCGTGCCCTCTGAAGTGATCTCAGTTTTGTATATTCTTTTGTCGTCGCGTTCATTTGCATTGGTGGCGAACTTTGATGCCCAGCGGATGTAATATGTGTAATAGCCGTGATAGCCTAGCGTAAGTTGCTTGCTTATTTACTTCCTTGTTGTCTTGTTTATTTGTTTGCTTGTAGTCAGTGCAGTTCTTTTTCCGCGGTTGTCTAGTGGTCGCAATAACCTATTTTTTAAAACTAGGCCACAATAACCATGGGCTACATATTTACTGTAGTGACACTGGGCCTCCTACGGGCTGTAGAAACAATGGGCCTTCTACGGGTCGTAGAAACAATGGGCCTTCTACGGGTCGTATCATCAATGGGCCTTATACGGGCCGTATGATCGATTGGCCAAACATGGGCCAATAACAGACCGCATTATGGCCGTAAACGGGCTAGAGTTGGAATCGCCCGTTCATGGGTCGAGCATAATGGGCCGTCGTTAATAGGCCGTATTTGATGACGCTATGAAAACAGCCCAACGTATTAATGGGCCACAAACGGGCCGACTCTAACCACGGGCTGAATTTGGCCCACAACCAGAAAATGATAGTAACGGGCCGTAAGTAACCGAATGCTAGAAATGAGCCCAAGAATAAATGGGCCCTGAGAAGGCCGAAAGATAACATGGGCTGCAAACGGACCAATGGATTAATGGGTCGTTAATGGGTATAAAGTGATACACTGTTCATTACGGGCCAGTTTCACCACTCACTGTTAATGGGCAAGAGTTATAAAGGGCCTCATATGGGCCGAAAGACATCATGGGCCAGACATGTGCCGAAACTTAAAATGGGCTGGAATCATACTGGACGGCCCAGATGACGCTACTGGGCCTAATTCGGATAGGTCGTAATGGGCCCTGGGTTAGCGGGCTATAAATGGGTTATATGCGAACAGGTCGTGAACAGGCTTTTTGTGGGCCGACCCGCCACCTTTTGACCAAGTCAAACGGGCCGGCCTTTTCACATGAATATGCCTCTGTTGGGCCGTGCCACGTGTCGATGTATCATAGGCGCCTTCAATCCAATGAGTGGATGACATCTTTCCCAACTATGAGCCGACACGTGTTTCCTCCAGCCAATGATGATTTTACACGTGGAAAATCCCCATTGGTAGGGGCTGTTAACGGGTTATCGGATCCAAAACCGGACCCGATAGCTTAACGGCATTCCGTTACGGTGGATGCCACGTGTCGGTCACCCTTGAAGAAAGCACTTCTGTGACGCGCGATTTATCGGCATGGAAGTGGACACTTCCGTGATGATAATTTTGGTAATGTCATGGAATACTTCTACGACAGCACAGGTATGACTATCTTGATTCTGTCATAAAATCGTCATGGATGTACATGCATGACAAAAAACGCGGCCTACTGTGACAAACATGTATCATCACGGAAGTGTATTTTTTGTAGTGGAGGGCATAAGCGAGCTTCACCTTGTCCTGCAACCTTCTCCTCGTCCTGCGAGTTGATGGAACACAGCAAAAAGTAGTGCTAGTCCATACTCCCTCCTTTCCGGTTAATATGGCTTAATCTTTTTTGCGGGTAAATGAGAGAGCTTTATTCATATATAAGCATTCTTAGGACGGTCAGCCAAGAGACTGGTCACTAGGAAGTGAGGTACCCCGCAAAAAAAGAAGAAGGAAGCTAGGTGTTTCATCAAGCCAGCTCTCTGTCACATTCAAAGTGCAGCAAGCACGGTTCGCACAAAGATGCGCTGCAGGGGTTGCTGACATGTTTACATGCTGAATAACAAAAAGAGAAAATATTACCGAGTACTCCTATTAGTAACAGGATAGGAGCCAGAATTAATCGAGAATTGTGGCGAGTGTTCCATGCAATCAACTTCCATTATCACATGCGAGAACCCTCAAAGAGAACCAAATGTGTTCAAGATTGCTTTATCACAGATTAAAATGCAATAAGAGTACTACATACCTCTATAGTAGTAGTACTAGTAGTAAATTTTGCGCTTGGTTGTTCGCCTCTTCGGGAAATCGAACAATAATGGTACTAGTACAGTGTATGCTTCTGGCAATCTGACACCGAATTAACTGTTGCATGTACACTGCCTGAGCGAGGGAGAGCTTGCATTAGTCAAAAGTTTCTCGTTATCCTGCGAGCCACCGTGCGCAAGCTTCTCTCGTCCTGCAAGCTTCTCCTCGTTCGACAAGTTGACGAGACACAACAAAGTAATGCTAGTGCCTCCTTTCTGGTTAATATGGCTTAATTTGAAACGAGATAAATACATTGTTTGTCAATGTATATTTGTAAAAAATACGGTCAATGGACTTCATAATACGCTCATTGCGCTCAATATATACATTTTCCCGGTGTTTATACAATCACTAGCTCACCATGTCTGAGTATGTGTGTGCATGCATGTAGGTTGAGCACTTGAGCATGACCGTGTGTGTTCCGTTGTGTGCTCGGACATACATGCATTAGGACATCGCACCCGTTTTTGTGTCCATGTGTACGTGTGTCTGTTGCAGGCATGCACGAGGTTGTAGTCCCTCAGACTACCCACAGTGGTAGTAATATAGGTGGTAACATCACACATCTCTAGGCAAAACAGATGATGTAGAGAGTAATTAATGAGGAAAGAGAGGCATGTGGTAACATTGCTAGTTACTTTAACATTACACATAACAAGACAAGATGAGCCTACAACCTAATAAATGAAGTATTGCATGACACCACACATATGTTACTCCCCACTATAGAGGTAGTAACATAGACTAGTAACGTATGCATGTTACTAGTCTAAATTACTACCCATTGTGACTACTCTCACATTCACATGTTCATAAGTCAATGCTTTGTTAGAACGTTGCATGCAAGGTTTAATCATTCGTTGTTCAATCATGCATTCCCGATATTAATATGTTGGTAAAGACAATTTCTTGAGGAAAACGAGCCCATGAATTGAGTACAAAGGGGACCAATAAGCCGGGACAGAGGGAGTACTAGTAGTGAACCGGAAGGAGGAGTAGGTACTAGTAGTACTACGTAACAATGTGTAGTAACAAAATTCCTCTATGCGCATCCTGTCTACGTGTCATGCAAGAAAATAGAGATAAGTACAAGTGAGACTTGTGAACGGCCATACACGTAGGGGGAGTACGCGTAGGGGCCACTCAGGAGCAGTCAAATCACATAGTAAGTTAGTCGGAAGAAGCAACCATCATTTCACTCTTCAATGACATGTACGCAATATAAAATGGTTGATGTGGAGAGAAAATGAAAATCGCTCCACTATATATACATACACTAGAAGGAGCCTAAGCTACAAGCCTGCTTTCTTGGGTTGCTCCCGTCACAAGCATATAACGACGGTGGCCACACCGCTGGACACAGATCCAGCCTGATCCCGTCACTGGGGGGAAGGGGATGATGTTCTGCATAGACGCGGTCGACAGCTGCGAGGGAGAAAACCCATTGTCGGAGCGTCCCGATCGGGGGTCCCCGTGGTATGGGCTGATGCTGCCTCCCAACCGCCCTTCTAGCTATAGCCTAACGTCCCAGGTACAGTTTCCTTTTGGAGCCGGCTTGCTCCACTGCCGTAGCTCCCCACATAGCTCCATCTCCATGTGGATCTTTCTCTACTTCTACCGGCTTCTATTTGTGATGAGTTTATGTCTCATGAACTAGTGCCAGTACTATTTTTCTAATCACACTTATTCAATATCTTTGCCAACAGGGATGCTCAGCTCGATTTTAGTGGAACTGCACAAAAGCATCATATGATCTGAGGGTGCCAGCTGTCTGTCCTTCGACAGGTTCTACCTAGCCAGGAAATTAAATCTTGTTTAGGGTTCAGGGTTTATGTCGTACGGACCCCATATGTAGTTTTTTTATACACACTCTCACAACTTTTGTCTTTAGTTGTGAAGTAAATATTGGCTATGATCTGTGAATCATTGAGATGCATCAGCATGCGTGTTTGTTTTCGTTTGTATTTGATGGAATGTTGCAACAGGGCAACCTTGGAGTAGGAATGAAAATGGAGTGGAAAGTTTTCGTTTTTCCGGAGATAAAATGGAAATGGAAAGAAACCAACGTTTCGTTTCGTTGGATCACGTGATCGAGAAAAAACAACATTTAAATCACGCATGTCGCGTTCGTGTATCACCCTCCAACACGGCTCCACCCCACATGGTCACTCGGCATGCCACTCACTGCAAACCGAGTATACGTAACTTTCCCGCCTGCTTGTTGATGGATCGCGCCATGGAGTACTAGCACTACTGGAAGAGATTGACGAGGAGGGGGGACAGCTAGTTGTAGCACGGACTCCCAAAAACTTTTTACATGCATGTTGTGGCCGGCTATTTCGACCTTTGAACGCGGAGCAGTCGCGTGCACCGGGAAGCGGCGCGGGCGAAGCTCTCTCGGTCGGCGCGCCGCTTCAATGCCGACGCTAGTGAAAGGTCATGTCCGCTCTGGCCGGGCATGAATGCAGCATTGAACGTTTCGGGCGGGAAGCACGCGTGGGTGATGAAGAGGGTTCGGATTGGTCAGGAGCGGGTGTGGCAGCGGTCTGGACGCCCGCAAACAAGAGATGTTGTACGTAAATATTGTTGCGTATATAATTAACAACGTAAATAATGTGCCAGCTGGACAAATATGATTGGATATGGAGATGGAATTTTACGTAAACACGGATATGCATGTCTGTGTCTATGTGTGTGTGTGCGACTACTCTTGCGACTACTCCTACACACCATCGATGTCTCGTTCTCTCTACACACACACAAACCTAGTACCGCCTCCTTTTGTTCCTAGGATAGGAATATCATAGGACTGGGAAACAATATGAAGTGAGATAAATGGAGTACGACGTGCAAGAAGAAATGTACTCGCACTCAATCTGCCTCCGAGATACTCGCGAGTACACAATGGCGCACATTTGTACACGAAGAGGCCTCTCACGTACATAATAATTTGACCCTTTAATATGTTCACTTAATAATGGAGGGGCGGGTACCACATGTGAGCGATACAAACTGCGACCTGGAAGCGGGGCCTGTTTTTGATCGAGTTTTCTTTCTTGGTGCGTTAAAAAATTGTCTGTCACTTTTCATTTCTTTTTTCCGGGAACGCGCGTATTCTATTTAAACCACTGCTACGGAGATTTTTTTACTCCATTGCATATATAGCCTCTTGTTTGATAGGGTTTCTCACGTCTTGCTCTCTCACCCTCTCCATATCTAAACAAGATGACAATGTCCGCTCTATCCCTCTCCTCACCGGTGGTCACAGATCCGGCTGAATCCTGTCCACTGCGGGGGGTGAGGAGGTGCAGCGTTGAGATTGTTGCCGTCGGTGATGGAGGAAGTCGATGCGCACCTTCCTCTCTGAGCCGGTGCTGGCATGGACAAAGGTCCTCCGTGCCCTTGTTCGCTACCGTCATGCGGGCAGATCTCGCCCGCCCACCTAAGCGACATCTTTGCCCACCTGAGGTATAACTTCTTTTGGATTTCATGCTTCATTGTACTGGTCCAGCTCCCCAGGTTGTTGCATGCAGGTTTTCTTCTATGACACTACTCCCCAACTCCCCATGTACAGTAGCTAGGGTTCGTAGGCTGGTCCAACATCACCTATTTTTTACTATTATAGAGGAAAGGCCACTCAAAAAGTTGTCCTGGTTTATGCCTCAGTGGAGGTATACATGTTGTTTCGACAAAAAGTACATGGTGGTTGTGCGGTCATTGTCCCTATGCTCCTATTGCTGCTGCTAATCTAATACTATCACTTGTTAAATGAAGCAATGCCCATGGTAAAGTGACGTCCCTTTTAAGTACTTTTCATTAATGCTTTTGTCCTGCTTTTTTTCTCGGGTGTCCTGGTTTAGTTCCCATCAAGATAATCATGATGCTTATGTTTGCTGGTGTACTTTCATTAATTCTTATTAACAACTAAGATGTCGCTGTTAATCTTGTACCACTGCCAAAACAAAGTAACAACACTATATGCCTTTTTAATATTTTTGCAAACAACGATGTGTATCTCCATACCCGGGCACGTCTTCCTCAATTTTAGTGGAACTTGACAAAATTGGATGGCCATTGTTGTTCTGCCTCATTGTCCTCTGCCACGTGGTTCTTCCTTCCTTGAGCTTGATTACCAAGAAGAAAGAGACCACAGTGAGGATTTGTCGAACTTCATTGGTGCCTCACCCAAACTTGATGCCAAATGGATGATGCATCACCACAATGACCTATTGATGCTCATGGTTGCTTCTCATGGTTGCATCGGCTGGTGAAACTGATCGATTTCCAATGAAAAAAAAGCTATCGTCCATCAATGAACTTTGCTTGTTACCCACAAAGATGATATCCTTCATCAGTTCACCTGGAGATGCAGTTGTCTTTCACGTTGGTGCAATTTTATCACACAATTGGCTACGAACCAAATGTTTCCTCGAAGAAGCATCGACGTTTGTACTAAGAGCATAAGTTTTGTATTGATTTCTAAGCCTTCTCACATCTTTGTTTTCGGCTCCCCTGTAATTTTATTTGTCTAGCTATTAACTAAATATGTGGTCAGACTTTGATTAAAAAAATGGTATGGACTAAAAACCCCGGATGGACGTAGTAGCCCTCCATTTGTATTTACTCTGCATATTAGATTTGACTAAAGTCAAACTTTGTAAAGTTTGACCAAGTTTAGGCCGAACACAACAAACCATAATTATTGAGAGAGGGCAAACTGTACATACTCTCAAACCTTTTCGATAATTGAAATTAAAATTCTTTATTTGTACACACTCTCACACCTTTCCGATAATTTGGCGCATGTGTGGTTGTTCACGTAACAGAGGGTAGTGTACCGCACGTGAAGGACAGGAAGTGCGACCAAGACAAGTGGATCGTTAGTTGATTGTTAGTAGTTTTTTTCACTGGTACGTTAAATAAAGAGTTTTGTTTCGTACTTACACAATTTTAAAATGATTTTTATGGAGAGAAAAAGAAAACCACTCCACTATATATTAGTAGTATACACGAGTACTATATAAGCTGGAGCCTCAGCGCTTGTTCGCTAGGGTTTGCACTCTCCACACTCTTGCCGCACTACATATATATATATATATATATATATATATATATATATATATATATATATATATACACGCTGGAGGCTCAGTGTTCCTTTGCTAGGGTTTGCTATATTCACAGTCTCTCACCCTCTTCACCAGATATAAACAACACTGTGTTGGCCTCTGTCTTTCTCTCCCCCATCACAGCTGGTGAAAGAGCCGTTCGAATCTCGTCACGCTGGGAAGGGGAGGAGGTGCAGCGTTCACTCCGTCGCCCTCGGCGAGGGAGGCAATCGATTGCCGGCTGCGCTATTCTCTTTCACCCAGCGCCTGTGTGGGAGGGCCACCGACCCCTTATTCCTCGTTGTCGTATGTAGTGTGGGCAGATCCGGCCTCCTGCCGCACGCCTAGCCACATCCCGACGACCCTAAGGTATAACTTTCTTTGAAACTGTCATTGCTCTAGCTGCATGCAGATCTTTTTCGATTCTGTAGCCGAATCAAGATCTTGTTTCAAAGAGGAAATAAGGGTGGGGTGGGGTTGGGTGGAGCATGAATCTAGGGCATGGTTCAATGTGGAAATGAGGGAGGGAAAGTAGTATAGACTGGATATGCAGCCACTTTGTTGGTTGAAAAGGGGAAAAGGGGGTAACCCAATACACACATCTATAAGGAACTGATCTCTTTGTTGAAAAGAGAAAGAAACAGGGGGGTCGGGGAGTTTGTGCAAGACTAGATTTGTTGCCCTCACATAGGAAAAAGGTTCAAAGAGAACAAATATGGGACCAACGCAGATATGCTGCTTGGCAACATACTCTTCATCATCCATTTATATGTGTGGACGCACATGGTGCTGGAATGTCCCATGTCCCATACAACTATTTTGATGTTGTTAATCCAAGAATGTCGTTGGAAAATTGAAGCAATGCCACTGTTAAAAGTAAATTGCATTTTTAATGAATGTTGTTTTAAGAGAATGTCTCTGTTAATATTAATCAATGCAACCATTTTAGAAATGCTACTGTCCTTCTTTGTTTTCCATCAAGATAAGTTAGATGCATATTTTTGTCGCCATATGTTTCATCCTCCTTTATTGGCCAGTAATAGTTTCCTTTTTTGCCTCTGTTAAAACAGGGATCTCTATTCAACTTGTTGCTATAGCAAACTTAAATGTCACACCGAAAACTTTGCTTGATTTCAGTGGAACTGCACCAAACGAGATTGGATTTCCTTTTCGTGTTGGTAGATTCGTATTTTATCTTGTCCGCCTCATGAAATGTCAGTACATGCCTTCATACACATGATTGTGCAGTGTGCTTTGAGATGTTTTGTTACTTGTATTAGTACTGTTTTAAATAAATGTTGAATTGAAGCTATTGTATTGCTGTCTTTTCCCATTAAGTAGTGAACAAAAGTGGGACCAACCCAGACATGGTGCTTGTTGCTTTGTTACAAAAAACTCTACATCACCCCTTTTATAAGTAGATGGAAGAACATGGTGCTATTGCGCCACTCTCCCCTGGAACTGTTTATGCTTTTTGTTAATCTAATGTCGCTGGTAAAATTAAGCAATGCCGCTCTGAGAATTAACTACTGAATCTTAGTTCAAAACTGCAACACTTGTTAGGGATCGGTGGGAGTACCATTTCTGTTAGGGATCGACCAGAGTACATGTTTAAGAAATGTACTGTTGAGATAATGTCTCTGTTATTATATATCACTTACAATGTTTCACAAATGGTACTATCCTGGTTTGTAGTTCTTTCTACATGTTTAATCAAGGTATTGTTAAGGTAATGTCTCTGTTAATATGAATCAGTCGCATTGTTTTAGGAATGGTACTTTTCTGCTTTGTCGTTCTTTATACATGTTGAAACAAGGCATTGTTAAGATAATGTCTCAGTTAATATGAATGAATCACATTGGTTGAGAATTGCTACTCTCCTGCTTTGTTTCCCATTAAGATAAGGTAGATCAGTAGATGTTTTTCTTCTGGGAGTATAAGTCAGCAACCATTATTTCTTAGTAATTGCTTCCCTTTATACATATTGTTGCATACAGGGATATCAAAACTTCTGCTCGGTTTTATTTTGACTTTGATTTTAGTTGAACTGTAGAAAAGGAGCCAATGTGTTTAAGGCAAATTGTTGCATTAGTGGGTCAAGTTGGTCTTACCACTTTGCAGAAAGAGGCAGTCACTGTTTGTGCTACATTCAGAAAGAATGATCAAGAAACCTTAGAGTATTCTAGACACTGATGACATGACTAGTCTGCTGACCAAGGAAAACTCATGTCAACAGCACGTGGGGTGCAAAATTCACTCCACAAGGAAAGGTATTACAAAGTCAGTCTCCGGCGCAGCTGTAACAAACGAGGTCAGTATCGGCCTTCATCCACATGATCATGCTTTGTTATGTTGTGCTGATTATATTTTTGTATTGTTCTGAATAAATGTTTAATTCAAGCTATTGTATTGCTATCTTTTCCTGTTAAGATAATGAAGATGATTATAGTTGTAAGCGTATGTTTAATCAACTAGTACCACTATTATATTCATCATGCTTTTTCTGTATTTATGCAGACAGGGATGCTCAGCTTGATTTTAGTGGAACTGCACAAAATGTTCAGATGGTCCGTGTCCTCCATAATACTTCATCATGCACAATGCATTGAATGGTTCTCTAATCATTCGTCGTCACCTTGAGCCACCGGAATATCTACTTGAATGGAGTTGCCAACGTGTTTAATCTTTGCAACATATAAATACAAAATCCACCATGCTACTCAAGACATTGTTTGATTTCAGTGGAACTGCACAAAAAGATACACTGGTTAATCCAGTTCCATGTGCCATTTCAATGTGCAAACTGATGACACACCATGCCCGTCTGAATGGAGCTACCAACGTCTTCAAGGCAGAAGAATTCCCACAAGTTCAAGGGAAAGAACTCTGTCGAGCATAATACTACCTTTAAGAAGGGTAAGAAGAGAGACAAAAAGAGAGATGGCTGCTTTACTTGTGGTTCAGAGGAACACTGGGTAAACAAGTGCCCAAACAAGTACAAGAAGCCAATATAGGACTCCAAGTCTGCCAATGTCACTCTAAGCAACAATGATGGGGCATCTGGGTATGGTAATCTGTTTACCATACTTTTAGTTTGTTAGTCCATCGATTGGTGGGTTGACACTTGGGCCAATATTCATGTGTGTGCTGATGTGTCTTTGTTTTCTTGCAGCATATAAATACGAAATCCACTCGGATGCTCAGCTTGATTTTAGTGGAACTGCACAAAATGTTCAGATGGTTCGTGTCCTCCATAATACTTCATCATGCACAATACATAGAATGGTTCTCTAATTATTCATCATCACCTTGAGCCACCGGACTATCCGATGACAAACCCAGCCCGTTCCACAATCATAGGCATTACATATTTTGAACGGGATAAGCTTGTCAAAGTTTAATCATTGATGTTACCAAGAAGACATTAGTTTAATATATTGGAATTGGAAAACCTTGTCAAATTTTGCTCATTGATGTTAGCCAGAAGACATGCATTTGATATTTTTGAGTGTAACGCCCTTTGTTGTGAGCAGCGTCGATCGTTTTTTCTATTCCTGTCTTCAGTTCAGAAGGAAATATTTACTCAGCTAAGATGCATAGTCACATGAATGTGGAATTATGTAAGGTATTTCAAGAGTTTGTTCTGAATGTTGTCTATGTAATGCCAGGCCTTGTGAGTTTGATTACAAAGTTGAGCTTGGAATGTTGTGGCATGTATCATCATGAGTTGTTCACCGTGCCTCCTGAGAATAATGCTTCATATTGTTTTGCATGTTGATCTAATGCCTGTGATTTGCATGTTAAGAAGATCATCCTCTTCTGTTGTTTCTGTGCTTAAGAAGTTCATTGTCTTATGTTTCATTCATAGCCTATATGACAACTCGGGTAGGTTAGAGGTGAAACCATATGATCTTCCGACCAACTCATCATCTTAGGCCATGATTGGATCATCGTTTTCCTACCAAAACCTCTTGTAAAACTGAACCTTGTAAATAAAAGTAGATGGTCTTGGGTGAAGCGCTTGGTTGGTCGATTTCGACTAGTAAAATATGCACTGGCCTCTCAAATTACACGCATAACTCACCGGTTTTTGTTATAGACCTCGGGCCCTCAGTTTCATTTCGCCTGTATTTTACGCATTGTTTCCGATGATGAGTAAATTACACTTGTATCTTAATACAGGTGTGAAACAATCCAGAGCTCCTAAGCGTGGCCTTACCGTTTCATGTCGTCTCAGTATCTCGAAGGTGCTCATAGGTGTCCGATGATCTTGGCTTCCTGAATGAGCAGCGGGCGATGTATCATACCATCCGTAGGGCCCGCGAGGCCTTCTTAGTCGTCCTTCGACTTGTTGCGTTGGCCGTGGCGCCGAGCATTGTCAACATGGTCAACAAACACGAGGAATCAGGAAATGACTTTACTTGGAGAGGATGACAGTAGGAACCCACTAGGGCCATAGTCGTACGCAAGCATGTTCCTCCTTATTATATACAATTATATTTTTTTTGCTTCCTCCTGTTTTCCTGACATCACGGTCCCACACCATCCTCAACCTATATAGTCAATAAATGAGAGAATTGCACAAGGAGCAGTCGACATTTGGGACCCAGTAGCTCGAGCAGTATTAGTTTTTTAGGTGTAAGCGGAGTTTTTCTTGAGCGATGTTTTTGTTGTTGTTCAGAGGAGCAGGGTATCAACTGGGCGGGCTGTGGCCCATCTAGACCAAGCTATTATTTTATGTCGACCAAATATCCAACCAACATATTATTTTTTCAAGGTGAAAATGGCAAGCCTAGCTATACTTTTTTTGTGGAATACTCAACCCAGGTCAACTTGTTATTCTCCGCACCACTGGGCTGTAAATCTTTCCTACGAGGGATGCATTAGGACTAACAAGAAAATGGGCTTTAAGAAACAATAAATGGGATGTAACTATAAAATCTGGGCTGTAAATATACAAAAATGCACCAAACAGGTAATTAGTTTCAAAAATATTGTTTTTTGAATTTGGAAATTTTAATTTCATTACTTATTGAGCGCACAATATTTCTTTAGATGTTTACCTCATACAAATTCATTTTGGAATTATATTTAATCTGACTCGAAATTTTGGGACAAAAATATTTCGGATCCCATCAAAATGTGGGATTTTTGGTTGAATTCTATTTTGAGAGGTCGTTTGAAATTATTAATCGTTGTCCTAGCTATAAAATGGGTTGTAATTTTAATAGACTGTAAATGGATTGTAGTAAATTCCATTAGAATTCAAAAATGGGCTTTACATCATTACAAATCGCAAATGGGCTATATGTTCTCTGCCACAGATGTGATGCTCACTTGTGGGCCTCCTATTTTTTTGAGAATTATAGTTAGTGACGCATACGGAAGGCTTGTGAGCCTACTAAGGTGTACGGAAGGCTTTGTAAACTTATAGTCAAGACACGATTCTAGCAGCAGTGGTCGTTGGATGTCCATCCAACTGCTGGAGTGCTTCTTCAATCTCGGATATTCTTGCTTCAGCCGTCCAAACCACCACCGGTGGTACTGCCTGCTACCGCCTCCCATGGCCGGTTGTGCTGCCGCGCGGGCTTCACCGACCCACTCTACTCCCAAACGCCGTCCAGGGGGAATCAACAACTCCATTCTCGACAAAAATCATTCCAGCCCAAAAAAGACACATCCGCGACATTTTGGGCCGAACGATTTTTTTTTCTGTCATACATATGACACTTCTATGACGATAATTGTGACAAAACCTGGTATCATCATAGATGTGGTGGGCTCCTACTTCTATGACAAAAAATCATGACAGAAAATGGGCTTTTCGTTCTGTGCGGGCCGGAGACGCAGCTGCATGACATTCTTTGGGCCGTCCATGACGGAAAAAACCATGGTAGAAGCGAGGGCGAGGAAAATTTCAGGGAGTTCTCGATTACGGTGGGAGGTCGGGGCCGAGCGATGCGCGTTTCTCTCGTACACGTACGCGCGTGTGTGCGAGGCGTTGGCTCTAACAGAACCCGAGCGAGGTGTTGGGCTCTAACTGAACCCGAGCGATTGCACTACAGGCTATGCATTACTGAACTAGAGCGATCAATCGATGGCTGTTAATTGAACCCGATCGAGCGATTGCTTCGCTACTGCTGCTAACTGAGGCCGATCGATTGGATGAACAGTGAGCGTTGCGGGGGGGTTTGGATGAACAGTGAGCGGTGGCGTTGCCTCTCGATGAACAGGATCCCGTGGTGTGGAGGGCTGGATGAGAAGTAGACAGTGGAGGGGTGGTTGAACAGGACCCCCTAGTGTCGAGGGCTGGATGAACAGTAGACGGTGGAGGGGTGCCCGTGGAGGGGTGGTTGAACAGTAGCCGGTGGAGTAGCGCGCGGTGGAGACTGGATGAACAGGAGACCGTGGAGGCTGGAGGAGGTCGACGGTAGCCCGTGGAGGCTGGAGGAGGTCGACGGTAGCCCGTGGAGGCTGGAGGAGGTCGACGGTGGAGATGAACAATATCACGTGGAGTCCCGTTTTGCGGTACGCCACACCCCTCCCGATGAACAGGACCCCCGTTTCGACCGTAGCGCTCCAACACAAGTCCGTTTCGTCCGTTTTGCGGTACGCCACACCCCTCCCGATCAACAGGACCCCCGTTTCGACCGTAGGAGGTCTGTTTCCTACGTTTTGCGGTACGCCACACCCCTCCCGATCAACAGGACCCCCGTTTCGACCGTAGGAGGTCTGTTTCCTCCGTTTTGCAGTACGCCACCCGATCAACAGGACCCCCGTTCCGAACGTGGCCGGTCGAACACAAGGCCGTTTCCTCCGTTCTGTGGTACGCCAGGCCTCGTTTCCATCGCCTGTTCCGTCCAAGCCCTCCCGATGAACATGACCACGCATTCCCTTCCGACCCAGCCGGTTGGCTCCCACACGTTCCGTTGCCTCCTGATGAACACGACACATTCCATTGCCTCCCCATGAACATGACGCATTCCGTGGCCTCCCCATGAACACGACAACGACGTTGTTTCTCCGTTCTGACCCAGCCATGTACACGAGCCCTGGTCGTACATATGCGCGAGTAGGCGTTCGAGACCCTGCCCGTATGTACGTATGTGGCTGTATTTTCTTTCTTGCACCATGGCCGATGTATGTACGTGTACATGCTACCTGCGCGCCTCTACTACGACACGTGTGTGCCTCTACAACGACCAGTATGTACATACACGTTCGCGACCAGAATGACAACCCTACGTACACTTCGACTAGGTGGGTCCCGACTGTCAGCCACTTCCTTGCCTGCGAAGATGTAGCTGGTGGGTCCCAACAGTCAGGGGGGCGAATCGTTTTTTTGCCCGGACGCACTTCCTTGCGTGCGAAGATGTAGCTGGTGGGTCCCAGCAGTCAGGGGGAAATGTTTTTTCGCGAAATACGGTGGCCCGTCTAGTGGGTCCCTGCTGTCAGGTGGAGGAATAATTATTTTGCGCATAATAAGGAGGCACTTCCTTGCTGCGGCCGTGGACCCAGCTGTCAGCCTCTCCATGTATAGTCCACATCCGATGGAAGCCATTCCTTGACCATGTTGACCATGCCGCGCCGAGAGCACCAGGGCGATGGACGACGGCGAGGCCTAGGAAGGGAACGACATGGAGGCAGGGAAGACACGGAAGTTGTTTCCCACGCGGAGGGGAGTACGACTGTACAAGGGTTTACTGGTTCGTCTGCCGTCGCCGGAGAATAACAGCAGGTGTGGGTGAGTAGAGGAATGGCTAGGCAAGAGATGGGAGTATGGTGGGTCGGTGAGGCCTGCGCGGCTGCACAGCCGGCCGCGGGGAGGAGGGAGCAGGCAGTCCCGTCGGCGCTTGTTTGAGCGGCTGGAGCAGGAAGAGCAGAGATTGAAGAAGCACGACGGCCGTTGGATGGACATCCAACAGTCACTGCTTGTGCGTCAACCTTTTTTTTAGGAAAGCCTCAAATCTGTGGAAAACAGCATACAACCCATCTGCCATTATTTCTAATAATTTACAACCCATTTGCTAATTCTTAAGGTTTTTTAGCCCATATTCTTTTTGTTAGCATTACAGCCCATATTGTGGCCACGGTTAAAAAATTATATGAAATTTTGCATATTTCGGTGCGGTCCGAACTGTTTTTAATCCCGAAATTTCAACTCAGATTCAAACTGATTTTAAAAATAAATGTATATCAACATAAAATCCAACAAATTCTCCAGCCATAAAAATTATTGTAATTTAAAATCTCGAAATGAAAAAAAGATATTTGAAACTAATTGCCGGTTTGATGTGTTTTAAAAATGTACAGCCCATTTCTCATTACTGATGGGCCATTTTCTCGACCAGCCGAATGAAAGCTCTCCTCGTCTTGAAAGATTTGCAGCCCAACAGGCCTGACAAAGCGACTTACTTGGCAAATTATAAAAAAACTGGGTTGTGGCCGTGGACCCAGTTGCCGGCCTCTCCACGTACAGTACTCTTTCGATGGAAGTCGTTCCTTGACCACGTTGACCACGCTGCGCGGAGAGCACCACGGCGGTGGACGACAGCGAGGCCTAGGAAGGGGACGACGCGGAGCCGAGGAAGACACGATAGTGGAAGCCCGCGCGGAGAGGAGTACAAGGGTTCACTGGTTCGGCTACGGTGTGAGGCTGCCGTCGCCGCAGGGCCTGGCCAGCGGTGGGAATAGTAGGGGGCAGTGAGGCCTCCGTGGCAGCACAGCCGGCCATGGGAGGCAGGACCATGCGGCACGACCGGCGCTGCTTTGGGCGGCTGGAGCAGGAAGACCAGAGGTTGAAGAAGCACTACGGCTGTTGGATGGACATCGTACGGTCACTGGAGCTAGAATCGTTCATATTGACTAAGTTGACAAAGCCCTTCGTCCCCGTCAACTTAGTAGGCCCACAAGTCAGCCTCCCACCAAGGTGGGTCCCAGCTAGCCGGGGGAGTACTCATTTTTTTGTGCGTAATAAGGAGGCACTTCAGGTGGTTCTGAGCTGACAACGGGGGGAATGTTTTTTTCGTGAAATACGGTGGCCCGTCCGGTGGGTCCCAGCAGTCAGGGGGAAACGTTTTTTTCGCAAAATACTGGTGGCCCGTCCGGTGGGTCCCCACTGTCAGGTGGAGGAATATTTATTTTCCGCGTAATAAGGAGGCACTTCCTTGCGGCTGCCGTGGACCCAACTGTCAGCCTCTCCACGTACAGTACTCTTCCGATGGAATTCGGTCGTTGACCACATTGACCACGCCGCACCGAGAGCACCACGACGGTGGACGACATCGAGGCCTAGGAAGGGGATGACGTGGAGCCGGGGAAGGCGCGGCAGTGGATGCCCACGCGTAGAGGAGTATGAGGGTTCACTCGTTCGGCTGCGGTGTGAGGCTGCCGTCGCCGCAGAATAACAGGGGGTGTGGGTGAGTGGGGGATGGCCTGGCCAGCGGCGGGAGTAGTAGGGGGCAGTGAGGCCTCCGCGGCATCACAACCGGCCACGGGAGGCAGGAGCAGGCGGCACGATCGGCGCTACTTTGGGCGGCTAGAGCAAGAAGACCAGAGGTTGAAGAAGCACGATGGCCGTTGGATGGACATCGTACGATCACTACAGCTAGAATCATTCATATTGACTAAATTGACAAAGCCCTCCGTCCCCGTCAACTTAGTGGGCCCACAAGTCAGCCTCCCACCGAGGTGGGTCCCAGCTAGCAGGGGGAGTATTCATTTTTTTTGCTTAATAAGGAGGCACTTTCGGTGGGTCCGAGCTGACAACAAGGGGAACGTTTTTTCGCAAAATACGGTGGCCCGTCAGGTGGGTCCCAGCAGTCAGGGGCAAGCGTTTTTTTTTTGCAAAATACGGTGGCCCATCCAGTGGGTCCCTGCTGTCAGTTGGAGGAATCATTATCTTCCGCGTAATAAGGAGGCACTTACTTGCTGCGGTCGTGGACCCAGCTAAGACTCTCCACGTACAGTATACTTCCAATGGAAGTCATTCCTTGACCACGTTGACCACGCCGCGTTCTGTTGCATGCATACGTCCATGGGCGTGGTGCATCCCCACTGTCAGCCTCTCACATGCAGTCATCTTCCGATGACTCTCGGTTGTTGACCATGTTGACCACACTGTGCCGAGCGCACCCAGACTGGAACGACCTGGAGATGGGGAAGACGGGGCAGTGGAATCGCAGATGGAGAGGAGTGGGAAACTTCACTGGTTCGGGTGCGCGGCAGCACAGCCATGGTGCCGCCCACGGGAGACAGGAGCAATAACAGAGGTTGAAGAAGGAGCACGGCTGTTGGATTAACATCCAACGGTCCAGCTGCTAGAATCATTTGTTGATTAATTTGACAAAGTCGTGCGTACATGTCCGCTTAGTAGGCCCACAAGTCAGTCACCAAATCTGACGGGTCCCAGCTGTCAACGGGATGAATAATTTTTTTGCAAAACAAGGAGGCACTTCCTTCTGTGCGAAGATACAGCCGGTGGGTCCCAGCTGTTAGGTGGAGGAAACATTTTTTCTGCTTAATAAGGAGGAACTTTCCTTGCGTGTGACCATGGACCTCGTGGGTCCCAGCCGTCAGGCTCTCCACATACAGTCCTCTTCCGATGACTCTCGTTTGTTGACCACGCCGCACTGAGCGCAGCGAGGCGGTGGACGACGGCGAGGCCCCGGACGGGAACGACTCGGAGATGGGAAAACGCGGCAGTGGAGTCGCAGATTGAGAGGAGGAGAAGGGTTATAACTGGTTCTGTTGTGGCGTCGGGTTGTAGTCTGTGGAGAATAACAGGAGGTGTCGATGGGTGGAGGGATAGCCTGGCCGGCGGTGGGGTAGTGCTTCGCAGCGATGCATGCTAAGCAGAGCCGCTAGCCGCCGGAGGCCGGACCAGGCGGTCCCGGCGACGCTGGAGGAAGAGGACGAGAGATTGAAGGTGCATGCTGGCCGTTGGATATAAATCCAATGGCTGTGGACGACACAATCATTTGTTGACCAAGTTGACAATGCCCTGCGTAGGTTTCGACCTATTGGCCCACATGTCAGCCTGCAAAAATGTGGCATATATTTAACCCATGTTTTCTAGAATGTACAGTCCATTTGCTCGGCTGGGTGAACAAATAATTTTGCGTCAATCAGGCCCATTTATATTTTCTAAGAAATCCCAGCCCATTTGCACTTCCTTGAAATACACGTATTAGGTGGGCTCGTTATATATATAATGTTATGTTAGAAGGAGCAATTAATATCAAAGAATAAACTGGAGAGGCACATTATATATATATAATTAACAAATTAGCGAGTTATTGCTCAAAATAAAAATGAGCATGTTATTATTAAATTAGTCCTTAAAATTTTTACAAAATTTTGTACGCATTCACCAGGATTTTCCTTGCCTGTGAGTCAAAAACAACCAGGATTTTCCTTGCCAACTTACGTTAAACATTTACTTTTATAAGTTAATAACACGTGGGATGTTTTTATAATGTATATATAAGTCTCACTATATAATAGTAATAATATAAATATAAATATGTATAATGTGGTTAGAAGGGAAAACATAAATTGGACACAACATTACTTTTATAAGAGACCTGCGTTTTATACCCCACAGTAGGCATACTAACAAGTTTCACACACAAATACAACAGAAAAGGTAAACATTCGTATCAAACTCAGGTTCACAGGACACGTTCATATTCATAGCCAACATTCACTATCAACAACTCAAAAGATTCATATATACACAAGCTCAGCATATCTATGCATCCAAATTATTGATAGATCACACGACAATATTCATACATAATTCACAAAAAGATTCAGATATACACATGTTCAGTATGTTTATGCATCCAAATGATTGAGATCACAGCCAATATGATCCATGGATGAACTTTAATTACCTAGGGTACAGACTGGTAAATGGTGTTCAATCGGAGGTACTTCTTGCTAAAATTAGTTCTTGTACGAGTAAACTTTCGAGTACATAAGAGGCAGCACAGACAATCTGAACTTTGCTTGTAGGTTTATCCTCAAATAGTGGCCTCGTGCCGAGGGAGGTTTGAGCAACTTGGCCACTACTTTCATCCAACTAGTTTACTGGCTCATCTTGGTCCTGTATCTCGCCAAAATTCTACATTGCAGACGAGAAAGGAAGCGGTTGAGAAAATGAACCACCCAAATTTTTTGTGCAGTTCAACTGAAATGGAGCATCCTTGGCGTGCAGACTGATTAAGTGCCAGATGAATATACGCGTCAACCAACTTGTCTAGAATCTTTAGACTCCATGCCATATAGTTCGCTACCATATGTGTCGATAACCAAAAGGCACAAGTTGGGACCAAAGGCTGGACTACATTTTTCTAGGTATGCGCCAAGCAATATTTTTGGCGTTCACTCTCCTAATACTTGGAGTTTGACAATTGGTTGACGCCGGTTGATACTCGAATGAATATAGGCACTTCTTCTTGTCAATATTGATGCTTGTCTGAGTGAACTTTGGAGTACATAGCAGCAGCATAAGTACCTGTCCATCTGATCATTTTGTGCAGTTCTACTGAAATCACCCGATGTAATGATTTGCCTGTGAGTTCAGGCTCCAAATTACTCCTTTATGAAATCGGCAAATAGTAGCACAATACCAAATTACCAATACATATGACATGCACAATAATCAAGATAAAGACCAGTACCAACCTGTGTTAGGTAGCATATCAATTACTATTTCCTTTGACTGGAAGCCGAGATAAGCCAAGCGACTGACAGCAAAGGAAGAAAGCAAGCTGAGATTAGCGACTGACAGGAAAGGACGGAAGTTGTCGAGGCAATGAAGCACCCAAAGTTTTTGTGCAGTTCCACCAAAATCGAGCATCCCTGTTGGCACATATATTGAGAGAGTGAGATTACTGTAATAGTGGGACTAGTTGATGAAACATACACTAACAAATAGAAGCACCCTCATTATCTTAATGGGTAAAGTTAGCAACATAGTAGTCCTGCTTAAAGAGAGGTATTAGTTTATTTAATCAGTGCCAATTAGCTCAACACTCAAAGCATTGCCATTTATCGTAGGTTGCAAAACTTTAACGTGCAAAGATAAAGGAGTTTCTCATGACAGTAGCACGATACAAATAGAGATGACAGCAAACTAATATGGATGAAGGCCTTAGGCCCGTACCAACCTGAGAAAAAAAGCTTATTCATGTAGTCCCATAAGAGATGATAAAGCACTCACTGGAATCACACAATAGTATATATTTTTGTGCACTTCAAATGTATGGTTGAAATCACTCTTGTTTACCAGTGCTGAGATTATATTGAAATATTATCAAGAACTTCTAGCAGAGTTAAAGCACTGGCTGGGATACAGTTCATTGTATTGTCTTGTGTAGTTCCACTAAAATGTATGATTGGCACAACATGATCCCTGTTTGCACAAGTAGGAACAAGGTGAAACCTTCATTAGCTTAGTGAGAAAGGATAGGAAGACATTAGCATATTACTCAAACAGTAGCATCAAATTCATGATGGACAATACGCAAAACATTGCCTCATTGAACCAATGGCAATAAATTGACATGCAAAACAATAGCACTATTATGTCATGACACTAATAATATTCCCTCCCTGCTCCACCACATGATTCACCTCCATAGACAAACATACACACGTACATGATTCAGCATAGGGTCCTACTAAAGATTTGTTTAACTCCAACAGGAAAATTAGGCAGTAATAAATTAGTGGTACTTAAGTACTCCTAATTAATTAAGTGAGACAGCAGAAGTGGAAGGGCTCCCTGGAGGATCGTCTCACATGTAAGGTAGTCGTTGCCGGAGCCCTTGAATGGCCTCGACTGAGGCCTCTGGCTTCAGCAAGATCGCCTTGGCACTGTTTATTCTTCTTCTTCTTCCTCTTCATGCTCTGTTTCTCTTTCTCCTCACCAGTTGGTGAAACCAAGTACATGATTGGCCTTCTAATTCAGAATTGGTTTTGTCAGTGAGGGAGTACAAGTGTACTAGTAAAAAATAGCATTATTTTCTCATGGCAGTCGGAAAATAGAGATGAACACATGCATTAAATATCATTCTTACCTAAAGGAAGGTTATGGCGCCAATATGGATGATGAGGATTGGAACACAGATCTCCCTTTGTGCAGTTCCACCGAAACGAACCAACTGTTCCATTCTGACATTCTAGTTAAACAGCACAAAAGTCACTTCTTTTAAGAAGAGTTTTGTGCAGTGCACCAAAAGGTCACAACAGCAACCAGGTGAATTGGATATCCCTGTTTGCACAAAAAGGTACAGAGGAAACAGTCAGAGTCTCAAACAATTACAGGCAGAAACATTTGGCTAAACTTGTCATGGCTTATAACAGTGGCATGGCTTCATTTTTACCAGGGACATTAGATTAAGAACAGCTAAAGCTGCGTTCGGTTCACAGGTTTGGTGCAGGATTTTCGTAGGAACACAATCCCTACGGTATTCTTTCCCTTCCAACCGTTCGGAACACGGGAAAGGTGAATAGTGTTTCATAGGAAAGCTGGTCTGGTAGTACTGATTCCATAGGATTAGAAACATCCACGCGCTGCTCATTTTTTGGGCGGAAGCCCGAGGCAGGCGCTCGCTGCCATGCGTTAGACAGGTTGTTGTGCTGTGTTTGCAAGAATAAAAAATCAACCTATGTGTGGTACGTGAGGTGAGGACAAGAGTAGTCACTGTGCAGCTAAATAAACAAATAGCATCTCATACTGCCAAGCATGCTACTCTAAAAAAACAAATCTATACATTTCGTAGTCCATCCGAACACATTCTCTTGAGAGTTTCCTCCGGTTCGCTGTTCCATAGTTTTATACCTACATTCCTTTCCTATTCCTCTATTTTCATCAAGACCTATGTTTTCTGCCCCTTTATTCCGAACGGAGCCTAAATATTTGGTATAAGGGCATGGGACAGTGGGTGCACCAGCAGTCCAGCACCATGTACGTAAACAGGGGCATAAAGTGGTGATTCATAGTTTGTTGCCCCGAGAAACAAACATCCAAGAAACATATCTGGGTTGGTCCCATTTTTGTTCACTCTAGCCACCTACTCCTATGTGTGGATAGCAAATCTAGTCCTGGTCATACCACTGTGTACAGCGTTACCCCTATATTTCCCTTTTCGACCAAGAGACCGGTTGGATGACCAGTCTGTACTACTTTCACCCCCTTTCCTTCCTGTTTGTACCAAGTCCGATGTACATACTAAATTCCCCCACCCCCACTTTATTTCTTGTTTGAACCAAGTACTCCCTCCGTCCGGAATTACTTGTCATCAAAATGGATGTGTCTAGAACTAAAATACATCTAGATACATCCATTTCAATGACAAGTATTTTCGGACGGAGGGAGTACAAGATTCGACTCCATGAAGTAGCTTTACCTCTAACAATAGAAAAAAATAGGTGACATTGGACCATCCGATCGAGAGGGGCTGAGAGGTAGAAAATGATGCACATGCAGCGACGTAGCGAGCTGGGGAAGTAGAGCTAAGGCGGTTTCGAACGAAGATATACCTGAAGGTCATCGGGATGTGGATAGGTGGGCGGCGGGAGGCCGGATCCGCCCACAGGCAACGACGAAGGGATCGGAGGACCTCCCGCGCCGGCGCTCGGCCAGAGATAACGGTGCGGCCGGCAGTGGGTCTCCTCCCTCGCTGTCGACGACGGCCTAAACGCTGCCCCTCCTCCCCTTCACCGGCGGAGGGGGATACGTCCGGATCTGTAACCAGCGGTGAGGATAGAAAGCCAGTGTTTTTTGAAGGGAGAAAGACAGTGTTACTACCCCTATCTTGTTTAGATCTGGAGAGGATGAGAGTGTGTGAATAGAGCAACCCTAGCAAGCAAGCGCGGAGGCTCCGGCCTATATATACGTAGTGGGGTAGTTTTCCTTTTTCACTCCATCAAAACAATCGTTTAAAATTGTGTACTACTACATGCCAGGTCGCGGTTTTTTTAGTTGTTGATTGTTTTTTGAGATAGCTACCCGCTTGTTCCAAGTGGTGTTACGGTGTGCCAGGTCACACTTTGTATCGTTCAAGTCTGGTACTACAAGTCCCTCCATTAAATGAACAACCACCCCCTCGTAAAAATTGTGAACAAGCCCACGGCTAAAATTAGCGGAAACGTGGGTTGCCCCAACATGCATTATTATTTATATTTTCTACTCCCTCCGTTCCTAAATATAAGTCTTTTTTATTAGCCACACCTAAGACAAGAATTTTTTTATTAGCAGTGAACCCCACATGTCATAGACACAAAAATTGTGGCAAGATTCCCTTAGGCAAGCCAAAGTGTGTCTAACAATTTGAGCAACTCAGGTTAGGCAAGTGTGGCAAGTGTGGGAAAAATAATGTGGCAACATAAGACAAACATAGTCACAATCCAAACAGCCCCGTAATTTTTTGTGACATGCATGAAAATTTGGTTAGTTAAATTTATAGTCAAAATTTGGCAAGGTGCATCAAATCAACACATGCAAGTATCAAAAGGAAAGTCACGGCATGCATGCATGCGTTGTACTCCCTCTGTTTCCAAATATAAGTCTTTTTAGAGATTGCAACAAGTGACTACATACGAAGCAGAATATGTCTATATACGAAGTAGTCCATTTGAAATGTGTAAAAAGACTTATATCGAGTGCAGTGCTTTGATGTGTCGCGTCAACTCGTACAAGACCGAGAAATTTGATTACTACAACGCCCTCTCCCTCGTGGACTGAGCTCCGGTGCCTTAACTGCACCTGCCTTTGGCTGCATGATAGGAGGGCCAACCACCTGTTTGGCCCACCTGTCATAGACGCAAAGGCAGGAGCAGTAAGTAGAAGCTTTCGCTACACGCTATCCCTCCCTCATGAGGTGGACGGACATGCAGCAGTGGATTCGATACTGTAGAAGTAGGAGTAACATCATTGTTCGTCTTCTCGAAGAGGCGAAGAGCCAAGCGCAACCCGAACGTGGAAGTTGCGACGCTCGGGTGGTGCGGTGCCTTGGAGCACGCATATACTAGCCAGGCTCTTGCATGAGACCAAATCTCAAATCTCAAATCTCATGAACCAAGGCATTTTGCGATGGGAGGATTGTATCTCATACTTTACAGAACTACTAATTAAACTCATGCATTAATTACGTAGTTCTCTCGTTTTCCTCTCCGCCTTGGTCGCGGTGCACAATATTGAGCACTCCTATATGACTAGCCGCTCTATCTACATGCGAGACATTTCAAAGCATCCGGGCCTGCGTGCCATCCACCAAATCACAGTGAGGTGCTACAGTCAAGACTCGCTTGTCACCCTGGTGTGGCCATCATGACCCGTCATATCACAAAACCCACACCTTTACCAGCAGTGGTAAGGTGGCCTCCAAGTTGGTCTGGACGAAGCAACCATCATTTCACTGGAACGCTCGTTCAAGCCCTTTCTTCCCTTTCTTGAAGAAAACCTCACTCCAGGCTACTCACTTCTACCATTTTTATTCTGTACTGACGAAGGAAAGGTGGGTGAATCAGTAATGCTGCTATATTTTCATTCCAAGAATCTTCTTTTTGCGAAGCACCGACCGATTCTCACATCCTATTCTTTTCCCGTTTTCATTGCGATTGTGGTTTCCTTTCGATTGCTTTTTGTTTGTCAGTTCATTGATGGATCCTGGAGCACTAGGTAAAGAGTTGCTGGTGGACAACCCACTAGAGACAGCGATCTCCAGGAAGCGAGCACCGACCAACGAGTTGACCATGTTGGCGGGCCAACCCATGGAGATGAAGAACACTAAGAAACAAGCACTGGAGAAAGAGTTGAGGAAGTTGGCGGACGAACTGCTCAAAAAAAGTTGGAAGAACAGCAAGGCCCCCACCGTGCCTACCCCAGGAACTCTGATTGCCACCTATGTGAGGCTCAAGACCGAATTTGAGGAGATAGTCGCCGTTGAGAAGCAGTATTCCCCTGGCAAGGTGATGGCCCCCATCGAGGACGAGGAAATGGCCCACGGAGGGATGAGATCCCCCGGTGAGCTGCACAAGGTAAAAAATAATGGCTTATTACCATAGTTGTGGTTTTTGATTATTTGCAATGTGCTTGCTAATATGTTAGGGTTGTGCAGGTGCCGGTGGATGTCCTTGATGATTCCGATGTTGTGGCCCGTCCTGTTGGCATCGCCCCAGAGATCGATTCTGATGCCGCTGTCCATCCTATGGACATCGCCCCAGAGATCGATTCTGATGTCGCGGTCAGTCCTGTGGACATCGCCCCAGAAATCGATTCCCATGCCGTTGTTCGTGTTGTGGTCATTGCCCGAGAGATCGATGACAAGAAATAGTTGGTCGCGCTAATCCTTCAGGGTAGTTTGCACAACCCTGTGTTTAATTACCAGAACGATGCGTGTTATCAAACCATCTTAGGGCTAGTGCACTGTCTTGTGTGGGCGGATCTTGCTACTTTTGTTTGATAGTGAATCATGCGATGAATCATGCAAACCCTCTCCGAGTTATGGAAACAGATGTATCCTCACCAGCTTTTGATGTAATATATGGCATGCTTAGATGTAATTTTGAACTGTTTATCATATCAGCAGGGCTTGTTTGATGATTCTTGGTGTTAGTAGGCTAGCTATCGTGCGAGCTATAGTACTTGTAAAACACTCACCGAAGAGAAACGTTGGGGCTGATGAGCTCGTGGTACGCTTATACTTATCCCTCATCGATCGACCAATAGCCCTAGCTCCTAAAATTGTAGGCTTAGCGATCGATCAGACAATAGTCGACACTTGGCCCTGTTTGGATACTCTAACTCAGTTAGAGGTTAGAATTAGATTCTAACCTCGAACTAACCTTAAACTAACTCTAACCAAAGAGATGTTTTGATGGTAGGGTTAGATTGACAACAAAATTTCTTTCTCAATCATTTGACTACTTTGGATCCTGTTTGGATGGGAGGGGTAACTTTTTTTACTAATTTTTCTAGTGGGCCTAGGAGAACTAACCCAAATATGCTCCTCTAGTGTGGGCTAGTTTTTTGGGGTGGGTTAGATCCAACTGACCCAAACTAACCCATCATGTTTGGATACTTTTGGGTTATTTGAGCCTCAACTAACTAAAACTAACTCTAACTTAGGGATCCAAATAGGGCCGTGTCCTTCAGGCCTCATTTGGTTCATAGGGTAGGAAAATCATAGCAAAAGTACAGAGAACATGCAACACAAAATCATAATAGTGTAGAGACGTACTCCCTCCGTTCAAAATAGATGACTAGGCGGGCTAGTTTGGCCTAGTGGGTTTAGTGTGATATGATGTGGTACAGTGCCGTCCAGTCTTCGCGTGTCGTAGCAGTATTGCGGGTACAATAAGTTTTCTTGAAGAAGTGGAATTCAGTGAAGTCATGATGGTTCCTTCGTCCGAACAACTTACAGTGGGAAAGGTTGGCCCTGCGATACGACTAGGGTAGACCAGGATAATTTCGTGCATGGCAGGTGGACCAGGATGGTCGACGTCCCACATGTCAGCGAATGAAAGTATTCTTTCCGATATAGAGGACGAGCAACGAGTATTCATTGTTTACTTTTGATGAAAGCTATTGTCTCCACTGTTACGACGGAGGAGTGTGAAACACGGCAGCCCAGTGAACTTGGCATGTGCACCACTCCCTCCTTCCTCATGTAATGCCCAGGTTACAGCTTTTTCTCACTTTCTCTCTATCTATTTCCTCTCAAATGTTTTTTACCTTTCTTTTTTTAAGACACAATTGTTTTTATGCCTTTTTTAGAATTGTTATTTTTATACCTAGGAGCACGTGTAGAGACGGGCTCTTGCAGAGCCCACTCCTTGACTTTGTCAATGCCTCTCTCTCCTCCACATAAGGAGTACTACTTGATATGCATGCATGCGGCGGGCAGCTGGCATCTTGAGGGGCCAGGGCGGTGAGAGCGGGCTCCGGAAGCGGTCCGCACTCCAGCATGGCCCACCTCACATTATCACCATATATTTTCTGGAGTCCGTGCGCGGCGGGCGGGCGATCTCTTCTCCCTCCCCCGTTTCTCTCTTCTCAGCCGACGCACGCCGAGCGATTAGATTTTGGCTATCGACGGTTTATTCAATTACGGTCCCACATGTCAGTGAAATTGCAAGACAACATGTGTCCCCTTTGGTGAGCGGCGTGCGAGCCGGACTGTCGGGGGTGCGATGCATACGAGTCGTAAGTGTGCTGCCTTTTCCTTTAGAACTTGCGAAGCGTAACATTTTCGATCGATCGATAGAAATCCAGAACAAAAGGACGAGGGCGGTGCTTTCCCGCTCGTTAGGCGGGCTAGTTTGAGTGATATGACGTGCTACAGTGCCGTCCACTTGCTCCATTTTTTTGTAAGCAAGAGTTTACATTCTTACGCGGGAGGAGTGCGAAACACCACGGATCTAATTTTGATCGAGGGATAACTGTTCCCTACCAAATAATGGAGGACTGTAAGCGATGATAGCATGATAGTTAGGGCATCTCCAGCGCTGGCCCACAAATTTACACCGACATCTATTCGAGGACACTGATGGATGCCATTCGATGCTGCCCGCATACCTTTCGACAACTATATGAACTAACCGGACGAAATTCGTGCAAACAAAGAAAATTTCAAATTAACCGGATGAAATTCATTACATTTTGAAAACTTCTCCTACAAACTGGATGAAATTCATTACATATTTTGGACAAACCATACTAAAACCTACTGTGAACCTAATCTAAATGATCGCTGGCGCCCGACCACCATGTCCAGCCATGAACTTGAGAAAGTCGGCCATTGCCTTTGCCTCCTCCTTGTCCGCCTCGATAACCTCCTTCTCTAGAGCACAAGGTTCTGAAGATTTCCGCCTCCACATCGCCGTCAAGTGGCTAATCGGCCGCCGATGTTTACCCCGCCAAGCTTGGCGTCGACTGAGTGGAGTAGCGGTGGCATTCCCGGGACCAGAGCGGCGGCGACCTACCGTGTACTACTCTTCCTCACTGCCGGCTGCGCCCGCACACGCGCGCCGGCTCCGTGGTCGTGGCGGCGAAGGGCGGCCGGGGGGTGCCGGCGATCTCCTTCGTTTGCTCCTGCGACAGTATGTCGAAGAGAGCTTTGGAGCGCGCCCAGAGCGGAGCCGCCGATGTCCCTTGTCTGCTCCTACGATAGTACGTCCAAGAGAGCTTCGGAGCGCCAGGAGGCCATGGTTGGAGTGGTGCCGACAGAAGGAAGGGACCAGAGGAGAATAAGTGTGGGTCTTTGGCTCTGGCTGGGAGCTGGGGCTCAAGTTAATATAGTGGGAGAATGGCAATGAGCCACGGTAGATGGATGGACGACTGGCGCCGGAGTAGGTTCGTCGGGCATGAATGCGGACGCTGCTTCGGTGACTTAGCTGCAGATGCATTGGGTTACTGACATGTGGGCCCAACGGGCATCTGGCCCGCATGTGAGTGACACACCAATTGCACCTGCAGCTAAGTCCGGTGAATGCAGCATTGACATTCTGGAGAGACGGTGACCGTTTCAGGTGGGAAGCGCGCGGTAGCAATGGAAGGGGTTTCGGTGTGCAGTGGCACTAAGATCGGTCGCTCACTATAGTACATACTCCGTACCATACTACCATAGTACCCTCTCTAGCTAGGCTATTTTATAGATTGTCATGTGATGGAAGATATACATGAGCAAGGCGGTCCGAGTATGACCGTTGGTGTTGAGCCAGGAAAATACATGCTCGGCGTTC
Source organism: Triticum aestivum (assembly GCF_018294505.1). NCBI lineage: Eukaryota > Viridiplantae > Streptophyta > Magnoliopsida > Poales > Poaceae > Triticum > Triticum aestivum. The sequence continues at coordinate 400,630,863 of NC_057804.1, read as the reverse complement.
GTGTAGGCCTCTATTAAACATCTAAACAGTAATGTCAGGCACCGCCGGGGTGCGCAGGTGATGGGCTCGCCATTTGCGTTGCGCCATGACCAGGACTTTGATTTAGAGGGCGACGTGCATGCATTAGCATGCTTTGACAGCGTGAGTGTGAGTGTCTGATGCAAAGTATTTCATTTTCATTTGGCTGACGAGGGTGCATTGCAGCGACGAGTCCGTGGTTTGATTCCCCACATACACATAATTTTGGTTTTTACAGTATTTGTTTCTCCATTGACAGGTAGGCCCGCGTAGATAGATAAAGAACATGAGCTGATGAGGTGCATGCGGACTGTTTGACTGGTCAACCAGCCAAATACGGAGCTATACTCTGAGCCAGTGACCGTATAATCACCATATCTCATATACAATGATCAAAGTGAGCTATCAAGACAAGTTCGATGACCGCCAATGCATTTTACTCGGTAATAAATGACCAGGATTGAAGGGGAATCCAAATTTGCTTCGTCTTTTGTCCTTGAGCTCTTGACAAACCAATGCACTATACGGTTATCTGGACACTCCACCCCAGAGCTCTCACACCAAGCGTCGTTCGTGCCACCGTGCCACACACTAACCGGTAAGGTAGCGATGGCATACCGCCGTGCCGAGTTCCTCGCCGCCCACGACTGCACAGAAAATGGTAGGTAAGCGATGGCATCCCGCCGTGCTGAGTTCATCCCCGCTCGCGACCTCACAACTATGTGGGAGGAATTTGAAGATGCCAAGGCCGAATGGGCGGTAGAGCAAGAGGCGGCCAAAGCCACACAGAGGGAGCGGAAAAGTTAGAAAGCACTCAAGAAAAGAGAGGCCCGCCGCCGCAAGAAAGAAAAGGACGCACGCGCTGCTGTGGAGAGGTCGGTGGAGATCCAAGCACGGTGGGGTGTCGCCGACAAAGCCGGGAAGGAGAACGACGGCGTTTGGCCAGCATGTGAGAAGTAGTAGTACTAGTAGTTAGTTAGTGTGTGTGTGTGTCTGAGTACGAGCATGTACCAGTACTACTAGTTACTACTGTAGTTTTTAGAGCAAATTACCAGTACATTAGCCTAGACTAAATGGAAAAATTCCTATCCTATGCATCAAATGGCATCTCTTTCTCCATAGGAATTGAGATGCATGTCATCTCACTTCCTATGATTTCCATATTCCTATGAAATTCCTATCCTATGAACAAAAGGAGGCCTCTGTTGGAGTAACTACTGTAGGTAGCAGTACTGCTGGTACAGTAGTTTTCTTCAAGAAGCGGAATTCAACGAAGTCATGATGGTTCCTTTGTCCGAGCAACTTCAGAGTGGGAAGTGGGCCTGTGATTTGACGGCTCATTAGTCATTGTTACTGCGGCGCGACGACCTGGGTTACTCTCCCTTGGAGTTCTGCGTGCATGGCAAGTGGACCAGGATGGTCGACGTCCCACATGTTGGCAAACGGAAGTATTCTTTCCTATATCGAGGAGCAAGGAAACCGCGTGGTATAGTATCACTGATGATTGGTTCGCAAAAAAATAGTATCACTTGTGATTTATAATTATTTTTTATTTCTGATGAATGCTAGCGTTTCAACTCTCACGATGAAGGGGGCCAAACACGGCACGTGCTAGATGTCCCACACGTCAGCGAAAGGAGTGGGACATGAACAGTGTGGTAGAGCCCAGCGTAAAAAACAGCGTGGTAGAGCGTCTCCACTTCTTCCACTTCTGGGTCGAAGACCACACGTAGTAGTACTTAGTGGTATTAAGGATACAAAGTGCGACCTGGAGAGAAAGACACGGCTAGTTGGAAGGTCTCGGGGCATACACGTAAACAAATATAAAAGTTAATATGTGCCTCCAACTAATATAGTAGTAGTAGAGTACTTAGGCACGTACTCCATAACATCACCGTGCATTGCACGTACAACATTTAGTGGTAGTACGTAGTAAGAGACAAATGCCGCCCAAGAGTTCCCTTCTCGACCTACTTTTGGGTGTTTGGTAGAGTGTATGGAGGGTGCATGAGTCCACACTAGTTTAGCACAAATACACTGGAAGCATGCATGAAGAGGGGTGTTGAGTTGAGCATGCATGAAGAGGGAACAACTATGCTGAGACGAGAACGCAACCAAACACACCCTATATTCCAGGCATGTTCATACCATTTGGGCCTTTCTACTTCACTTACTGTGCTACATTACTCAGGTTCGTACGTCCACTCCTGGGTACATGTCCGTCTCGTAGTTCCAGTCCCACGTGTTCTTCATATAGATGGAACGATCCTTGCATAACACGTGCACCTTGATGCTAGATGTCTCGCTGTTGGCAAAAGTATGAACAAAGCTCACGTAAAAAAATAGAGTGGAAGAACATAGATTCCGGACGACCGAGAAGGAGCAAGGAACCTCGTGGTGGAGCTTCTGCACTCATAATATTTAATATTATTCATCGATATAAAATTAACCAATCATCTCCACAGTGGACTGGAAGAGTATGAAACACGGCAACCCAGTGTAGTTACATCATACTAGTACATGGCTAACCCATGTTATCACCATATTTCTTGGCTTCCGTGTGACACCTATCTCTAGTAATCCAGCAGCATGTATCGCTTCTCCCTCCTCGTCTCTATCAAAGTGCGGCGGGCTGGCGTTTTTGCCGTCTATTGAGGTCGGTTAACTCATCACATGTTAGCGACATGCCAAGAGCATTCTAAAAAAATTCCTTTCATGTTCCGTTTTCAAAAACAAAAAAATCCTTTCACGTATGAATTTGCCTGTATGCTTTGAGCAACTTGCATGTCCTATACTGCTCCTGTTTGATACTCTAACTTAGCTAGAGGTTAGACTAACTCATGACTAACCCTGAACTAACTGTAGCCAAGGAGGTGTTTGGGTGACAGGGTTAGATTGACAATAAATGCACTTGATGGAGAGAGAAAAGTGATTTTTCAGTGGTCCCAATGAGAACTATCTCCAGTTAGCACCTCTTGGGTGGGATAGTTTTTCTTGGTGGGTTCGGTGCAACTTGCTCCAATTTAAACCCTCATGCTTGGATACTTTAGGGCTATTTGAGCCCCAACTAACTCAAACTAACTCTAACCCATGGATCCAAACAGGGCCTATGGCCAGTCTCGACGTGGAGCAGTTGCGTGCACCGGGAAGCGGCGCTCTCTCGACCGTCGCGCCACTTCAAAGCCGGCGCCAGTGAGAGGTCACCTCTGCTCTGGCCGAGCATTAATGCAGCACTGACGCTCCAGGGCAACGCTGACCGTTTCAAGAGGGAAGCGCGCACTGGCAAGGGAGTATAGGTTTTGAACCGTTTCAGGTGTAGTACTGGTAGTTTGCAAAACTACACGATTATTGCACTCGGTTTCCTAAGAAATTGTGGTAAAAAACGTTACTCCACAGACCGCTTCCCTTCTCCTTCCTCTTCCACCGCCCGCCCACGTCCGCGAGAAGCGACCGGTCAACCCTTATATAGGAGTGCTAGCATAGAGAGATGCATGCATGACCACTAAAATTTCCATATTAAAGCGCCGCTCCGGCGGGAGTATGGCGTATGTTGTTACCTTCGGCCAGCCCATGGCTACTGGGCGACGGCGACCAGAGAAGAGGCGGCGGGAGGTGAATGAATGCAGCTACTGTTTGGGTTCGCCTTCCGGCTTAAATAAATGTGCAGCATCACATGTACCCGCGGGTGCACAAATTGTAACATACATGTCTGCTTAAGTGGGCGTCACGTAACTAGTGTGTGTGTGAGAGAGAAATTCTGAGAGATAGAGTGCATGTGTGCGACTCTACTCTTCGGACATGTACTCAACCTTTTGCATCGGGATATAAGTATAATGGTATTTACTTTAGCTAGTGATTTACGTGGCCATGTTAACGTGGTTGTGTCAAAAAAATGTCACTTCCTGCTCGTAATTTGCGTTATATAATTACATGCAAGATTCTCGTGCATTGCACGGAACATCAATATGCATTTTTTACAAAACACCTGTTGTGATTGACCCATGCAGGAGTAATCCCATGTGTAAAAACTAATGATATCTCGAGAATTTTATCGGAAAACTGGTATCTCGAGAATGTCATCGAAAAAATGAAAGATGAGAGATAAGGCAAGGAGGAGTGGAGTGTGGTGGTGACTGGTGGTCGGAATGGGCGGAGGCATGGGGATGGACGGCGCCGGCAGGCGGCAGCGGCCACCATGCATGCTAGATTGTTCCAGAGACTTATTCCTTTTTAATTGCAGAGCAATGACATTGCGTGAGATAATGATGTGGAGAGAGGTGCGGGTATCTTTTGTAAAATTATCTTAGTTTGCTTTCTATCCATCAGATATAGATCATACGGTCTGTATTACAAGATGGCAAGCACACCATCATCGCCAACTCATTTTTTTATAAGGGTACAGATGATAAGTTTGCTGACTACTAAAGTAAAGTGGAATTTGTCCATGTTATGCAAGTAAATAAAGGTGATTGTTTATCATACGGGCAAGGTTGGATGAAGGGTGGTAGGAACAAATGCTCCGCCTAGAGCATGTGTGTGTGAGATGGAGTCTTAGTGTGTGTGGGGTGTGTGTGTGTGAGAGAGAGAGAGAGAAAGAGAGATGGAGTCTTAGTTTGTGTGTGTGAGAGAGAGAG